>NC_086445.1:122694443-123331943 GCF_028390025.1 Pseudophryne corroboree | reverse complement strand
AAGAGCAGAAGCGTGTGATGGCGGTCACTACATATATGTTCCTGTAGTAAGAGCTGAAGCGTGTGATGGCGGTCACTACATAAATGTTCCTGTAGTAACAGCTGAAGCGTGTGATGGCGGTCACTACATAAATGTTCCTGTAGTAAGAGCAGAAGCGTGTGATGGCGGTCACTACCTAAATGTTCTTGTAGTAAGAGCTGAAGCGTGTGATGGCGGTCACTACATAAATGTTCCTGTAGTAACAGCTGAAGCGTGTGATGGCGGTCACTACATAAATGTTCCTGTAGTAAGAGCTGAAGCGTGTGATGGCGGTCACTACATAAATGTTCCTGTAGTAACAGCTGAAGCGTGTGATGGCGGTCACTACATAAATGTTCCTGTAGTAAGAGCAGAAGCGTGTGATGGCGGTCACTACATATATGTTCCTGTAGTAAGAACAGAAGTGTGTGATGGCGGTCACTACATAAATGTTCCTGTAGTAAGAGCTGAAGCGTGTGATGGCGGTCACTACCTAAATGTTCCTGTAGCAAGAGCAGAAGCGTGTGATGGCGGTCACTACATAAATGTTCCTGTAGTAACAGCTGAAGCGTGTGATGGCGGTCACTACATAAATGTTCCTGTAGTAACAGCTGAAGCGTGTGATGGCGGTCACTACATAAATGTTCCTGTAGTAAGAGCAGAAGCGTGTGATGGCGGTCGCTACATAAATGTTCCTGTAGTAACAGCTGAAGCGTGTGATGGCGGTCACTACATAAATGTTCCTGTAGTAAGAGCAGAAGCGTGTGATGGCGGTCACTACATAAATGTTCCTGTAGTAAGAGCAGAAGCGTGTGATGGCGGTCACTACATAAATGTTCCTGTAGTAAGAGCAGAAGCGTGTGATGGTGGTCACTACATAAATGTTCCTGTCGTAAGAGCAGAAGCGTGTGATGGCGGTCACTACATAAATGTTCCTGTAGTAAGAGCAGAAGCGTGTTATGGCGGTCACTACATAAATGTTCCTGTAGTAAGAACAGAAGCGTGTTATGGCGGTCACTACATAAATGTTCCTGTAGTAAGAGCAGAAGCGTGTTATGGCGGTCACTACATAAATGTTCCTGTCGTAAGAGCAGAAGCGTGTGATGGCGGTCACTACATAAATGTTCCTGTAGTAAGAGCAGAAGCGTGTTATGGCGGTCACTACATAAATGTTCCTGTCGTAAGAGCAGAAGCGTGTGATGGCGGTCGCTACATAAATGTTGCTGTAGTAACAGCTGAAGAATGTGACGGCGGTCACTACATAAATGTTCCTGTAGTAAGAGCAGAAGCGTGTGATGGTGGTCACTACATAATTAGACGGATGCATTTGGCTTTATAATCCACTTGATCTTCTCAGGTGAAGCTTTCTTCTTGAACAAAACGTCTCCTAGAAATTTCCTAGTTCAGCAATGTTCTCCCTGTATACACGTCCTTGTGTTCTACATATGGGCCATATTTACTGTAGTCACATTCAGAAGTCCCACACGAATACAAATCCCCGAACGATGAAACACCCGATTCCATTATACTCCACAAAGTGCCCATAAATGTAGCTCTCTATGAAGATGATCTTGATGGACATTGACATTGCTGACAGTTTCCAATGGGAAATTTACTCTGCCAATCACTCAGCATTCCTGCAAATGAGAGAGACATCGGCACTGAGTAACGGTATAAAATAACTTCTCTCTCTTGCTTGAAACATTTTCTTCTCAACCATTTATAGTAATCTAGCTTCTAGTTAATGCATCAATTTAATGAATGTATGTCTAAATGGATTTATATCAAAGCACAAGTTTAGTTACATAATTGCTACCATTTAACCCCTTGTCTGGTATAATTGCATCTGATGCAACCAGAGCCAGGAGTATGCAAAGTACTGCCCACTGTGTGCCCCGGCTTGCGGAACGGATCTCCTCTGGCTCCTCAGGTGCCCTGCAGTAACGCAGCGGTCTCTGACAGCCGACATCACTGCCGGAATCTTGCCCAGACTGCTGTGCGGCCTGCATATTCTGGAGCACATGAGCCGGGGATCACAATGCGGAAAGGGGTACAGAGATCAGCTGCAGCAAGGTCCCCTGACACATACTCTGCATGGGGGGGAAATATGCTCATGGGTAGTTGGGGATAGTGGGGGAGGAGGGGGGGGGGGCACTGGTGATGAATCACTAGTGGGGGGTGGGAGAGGGGTACATTTTTTTTTACTACTACTACTAAGGGGGTGTGGAGGGTACTATTATTAGGATTTAAGACCTCTGGGGGGTCTATTGCAAATGGTCGGTGGGAAGTTATTTTAAAATTAGGGCCCAATGGACACAAGGGAAATTGGGGGTGGGGGGTGTAAACCATCCCCTAGATATTTTTTAAAATAAAATATTGTAATATATTATTAAAAATACTTTTTAAACTTTATTAAGTAATAAAAAAAACTGACAATTGATGAGCGGTTTTGTGAGGGAAAAAATGGTCAGTTAAGTGGTTACATATGTAAAATCAGGACAGAATAACCCAAACCCATGATCCATCCACTCTGCCACAACCAACCCAGAAGCTCCTGGGCAAAACGCTACCTACTTTTGAGGTCCACAAATCGAGACTGTCCTATTAGGATATTAGGACAGTGGGATATCCTAATATCATACCACGTTACATTTACATTAAATGAACACTGGTAAGGACAAGCAGATGGCATCCTTACATAGAGGTGATACCAAACACCTGCAGATTTTGTTCTTCATCCTGCTTACAAATATTTTCTAAAGTTATCTGGAGGTGTATAATTATTATTACAAAATCTCACATTAAGTGTTCTATTTTTTTCCTTCTGTTAAAAGTCAGTTAAATAACTTTTAAGCATGTATTGGATATTTTCTCATTATACCTTTACAAATATTTCTCTGGGAGATTACAAAATATGGCTGCCAAGTACACACCCACAGTTCTCATGAGGTAAAGTGCAGGAGCAGGAGGATTATGCATTATGCAGAGCAGACAGAGCTCATAGAGGCATGCCAAAGCCTCTCTGCTCACAACATCATGCACAATCGACATTTCGTACCCAACCCCACCACAGAGCAGTACATACAGTGGGGATCGAAAGTTTGGGCACCCCAGGCAAAAATTCATTTTAATGTGCAAAAAGAAGCAAAGGAAAGATGGAAAAATCTCCAAAAGGCATCAAATTACAGATTAGACATTCTTATAACATGTCAAAAAAGTTTAAATAAGAATTTACTTACCGATAATTCTATTTCTCGGAGTCCGTAGTGGATGCTGGGGTTCCTGAAAGGACCATGGGGAATAGCGGCTCCGCAGGAGACAGGGCACAAAAGTAAAGCTTTCCGATCAGGTGGTGTGCACTGGCTCCTCCCCCTATGACCCTCCTCCAAGCCAGTTAGGTACTGTGCCCGGACGAGCGTACACAATAAGGGAGGAATTTTGAATCCCGGGTAAGACTCATACCAGCCACACCAATCACACCGTACAACTTGTGATCTAAACCCAGTTAACAGTATGATAACAGCGGAGCCTCTGAAAAGATGGCTCACAACAATAATAACCCGATTTTTGTAACTATGTACAAGTATTGCAGATAATCCGCACTTGGGATGGGCGCCCAGCATCCACTACGGACTCCGAGAAATAGAATTATCGGTAAGTAAATTCTTATTTTCTCTATCGTCCTAGTGGATGCTGGGGTTCCTGAAAGGACCATGGGGATTATACCAAAGCTCCCAAACGGGCGGGAGAGTGCGGATGACTCTGCAGCACCGAATGAGAGAACTCCAGGTCCTCCTTAGCCAGGGTATCAAATTTGTAGGATTTTACAAACGTGTTTGCCCCTGACTAAATAACCGCTCGGCAAAGTTGTAAAGCCGAGACCCCTCGGGCAGCCGCCCAAGATGAGCCCACCTTCCTTGTGGAATGGGCATTTACATATTTTGGCTGTGGCAGGCCTGCCACAGAATGTGCAAGCTGAATTGTATTACACATCCAACTAGCAATAGTCTGCTTAAAAGCAAGAGCACCCAGTTTGTTGGGTGCATACAGGATAACAGCAAGTCAGTTTTCCTGACTCCAGCCGTCCTGGAACCTATATTTTCAGGGCCCTGACAACATCTAGCAACTTGGAGTCCTCCAAGTCCCTAGTAGGTGCAAGGCACCACAATAAGCTGGTTCAGGTGAAACACTGACACCACCTTAGGGAGAGAACTGGGGACGAGTCCGCAGCTCTGCCCTGTCCGAATGGACAAACAAATATGGGCTTTTTTGAGAAAAAAACCACCAATTTGACACTCGCCTGGTCCAGGCCAGGGCCAAGAACATGGTCACTTTTCATGTGAGATGCTTCAAATCCACAGATTTGACTGGTTTTAAACCAATGTGATTTGAAGAATCCCAGAACTACGTTGAGATCCCACAGTGCCACTGGAGGCACAAAAGAGGGTTGTATATGCAATACTCCCTTGACAAAGTTCTGGACTTCAGGAACTGAAGCCAATTCTTTCTGGAAGAAAATTGACAGGGCCGAAATTTGAACCTTAATGGACCCCAATTTGAGGCCCATAGACACTCCTGTTTGCAGGAAATGCAGGAATCGACCGAGTTGAAATTTCTTTGTGGGGCCTTCCTGGCCTCACACCACGCAACATATTTTCGCCACATGTGGTGATAATGTTGTGCGGTCACCTCCTTTCTGGCTTTGACCAGGGTAGGAATGACCTCTTCCGGAATGCCTTTTTCCCTTAGGATCCGGCGTTCCACCGCCATGCCAACAAACGCAGCTGCGGTAAGTCTTGGAACAGACATGGTACTTGCTGAAGCAAGTCCCTTCTTAGCGGCAGAGGCCATAAGACCTCTGTAAACATCTCTTGAAGTTCCGGGTACCAAGTCCTTCTTGGCCAATCCGGAGCCATGAGTATAGTTCTTACTCCTCTACGTCTTATAATTCTCAGCACCTTAGGTATGAGAAGCAGAGGAGGGAACACATACACCGACTGGTACACCCACGGTGTTACCAGAACGTCCACAGCTATTGCCTGAGGGTCTCTTGACCTGGCGCAATACCTGTCCCGTTTTTTGTTCAGACGGGACGCCATCATGTCCACCTTTGGTATTTCCCAACGGTTTACAATCATGTGGAAAAAACTTCCCGATGAAGTTTCCACTCTCCCGGGTGGAGGTCGTGCCTGCTGAGGAAGTCTGCTTCCCAGTTTCCATTCCCGGGATGAAACACTGCTGACAGTGCTATCACATGATTTTCCGCCCAGCGAAAAGTCCTTGCAGTTTTTGCCATTGCCCTCCTGCTTCTTGTGTCGCCCTGTCTGTTTACGTGGGCGACTGCCGTGATGTTTTTCCCACTGGATCAATACCGGCTGACCTTGAAGCAGAGGTCTTGCTAAGCTTAGAGCATTATAAATTTACCCTTAGCTCCAGTATATTTATGTGGAGAAAAGTCTCCAGACTTGATCACACTCCCTGGAAATTTTTTCCTTGTGTGACTGCTCCCCAGCCTCTCGGGCTGGGCTCCGTGGTCACCAGCATCCAATCCTGAATGCCGAATCTGCGGCCCTCTAGAAGATGAGCACTCTATAACCACCACAGGAGAGACACCCTTGTCCTTGGATATAGGGTTATCCGCTGATGTATCTGAAGATGCGATCCGGACCATTTGTCCAGCAGATCCCACTGAAAAGTTCTTGCGTGAAATCTGCCGAATGGAATTGCTTCGTAGGAAGCCACCATTTTCTACCAGGACCCTTGTGCAATGATGCACTGTTTTTAGGAGGTTCCTGACTAGCTCGGATAACTCCCTGGCTTTCTCTTTCGGGAGAAACACCTTTTTCTGGACTGTGTCCAGAATCATCCCTAGGCACAGCAGACGTGTCGTCGGGATCAGCTGCGATTTTGGAATATTTAGAATCCACCCGTGCTGTTGTAGCAGTATCCGAGATAGTGCTACTCCTACCTCCAACTGTTCCCTGGACTATGCCCTTATCAGGAGATCGTCCAAGTAAGGGATAATTAAGACGCCTTTTCTTCGAAGAAGAATCATCATTTCGGCCATTACCTTAGTAAAGACCCGGGGTGCCGTGGACAATCCAAACGGCAGCGTCTGAAACTGATAGTGACAGTTCTGCACCACGAACCTGAGGTACCCTTAGTGAGAAGGGCAAATTTGGGACATAGAGGTAAGCATCCCTGATGTCCCGGGACACTATATAGTCCCCTTCTTCCTGTTCGTTATCACTGCTCTGAGTGACTCCATCTTGATTTGAACCTTTGTAAGTGTTCAAAAATTTTTTAGATTTAGAATAAGTCTCACCTAGCCTTCTGGCTTCAGTACCACAATATAGTGTGGAATAATACCCCTTTTCTTGTAGTAGGAGGGGTAATTTAATTATCACCTGCTGGGAATACAGCTTGTGAATTGTTTCCCATACTGCCTCCTTGTCGGAGGGAGACCTTGGTAAAGCAGACTTCAGGAGCCTGCGAAGGGGAAACGTCTCGACATTCCAATCTGTACCCCTGGGATACTACTTGTAGGATCCAGGGGTCCTGTACGGTCTCAGCGCCATGCTGAGAACTTGTCAGAAGCGGTGGAACGCTTCTGTTCCTGGGAATGGGCTGCCTGCTGCAGTCTTCTTCCCTTTCCTCTATCCCTGGGCAGATATGATCTTATAGGGACGAAAGGACTGAGGCTGAAAAGACGGTGTCTTTTTCTGCAGAGATGTGACTTAGGGTAAAAACGGTGGATTTTCCAGCAGTTGCCGTGGCCACCAGGTCCGATGGACCGACCCCAAATAACTCCTCTTCCTTTATACGGCAATACACCTTTGTGCCGTTTGGAATCTGCATCACCTGACCACTGTCGTGTCCATAACATCTTCTGGCAGTTATGGACATCGCATTTACTCTTGATGCCAGAGTGCAAATATCCCTCTGTGCATCTCGCATATATAGAAATGCATCCTTTAAATGCTCTATAGTCAATAAAATACTGTCCCTGTCAAGGGTATCAATATTTTTAGTCAGGGAATCCGACCAAGCCACCCCAGCTCTGCACATCCAGGCTGAGGCGATCGCTGGTCGCAGTATAACACCAGTATGTGTGTATATACTTTTTATGATATTTTCCAGCCTCCTGTCAGCTGGTCCTTGAGGACGGCCCTATCTATAGACGGTACCGCCACTTGTTTTGATAAGCGTGTGAGCGCCTTATCCACCCTAAGGGGTGTTTCCCAACGCGCCCTAACTTCTGGCGGGAAAGGGTATACCGCCCATAATTTTCTATCGGGGGGAACCCACGCATCATCACACACTTTATTTAATTTATCTGATTCAGGAAAAACTATGGTAGTTTTTTCACATCCCACATAATACCCTCTTTTGTGGTACTTGTAGTATCAGAAATATGTAACACCTCCTTCATTGCCTTTAACGTGTGGCCCTAATAAGGAATATGTTTGTTTATTCACCGTCGACACTGGATTCAGTGTCCCTGTCTGTGTCTGTGTCGACCGACTAAAGTAAACGGGCGTTTTAAAACCCCTGACGGTGTTTTTGAGACGTCTGGACTGGTACTAATTGTTTGTCGGCCGTCTCATGTCGTCAACCGACCTTGCAGCGTGTTGACATTATCACGTAATTCCCTAAATAAGCCATCCATTCCGGTGTCGACTCCCTAGAGAGTGACATCACCATTACAGGCAATTGCTCCGCCTCCTCACCAACATCGTCCTCCTACATGTCGACACACACGTACCGACACACAGCACACACACAGGGAATGCTCTGATAGAGGACAGGACCCACTAGCCCTTTGGAGAGACAGAGGGAGAGTTTGCCAGCACACACCAAAAACGCTATAATTATATAGGGACAACCTTATATAAGTGTTTTCCCTTATAGCATCTTTTTTATATATTTCTAACGCCAAATTAGTGCCCCCCCTCTCTGTTTTAACCCTGTTTCTGTAGTGCAGTGCAGGGGAGAGCCTGGGAGCCTTCCCTCCAGCCTTTTTGTGAGGGAAAATGGCGCTGTGTGCTGAGGAGATAGGCCCCGCCCCTTTTTCGGCGGCTTCGTCTCCCGCTCTTAACGGATTCTGGCAGGGGTTAAATATCTCCATATAGCCTCCGGAGGCTATATGTGAGGTATTTTTAGCCAAAATAGGTTTTCATTTGCCTCCCAGGGCGCCCCCCTCCCAGCGCCCTGCACCCTCAGTGACTGCCGTGTGAAGTGTGCTGAGAGGAAAATGGCGCACAGCTGCAGTGCTGTGCGCTACCTTTAGAAGACTGAGGAGTCTTCTGCCGCCGATTCTGGACCTCTTCTTATTTCAGCATCTGCAAGGGGGCCGGCGGCAAGGCTCCGGTGACCATCCAGGCTGTACCTGTGATCGTCCCTCTGGAGCTGATGTCCAGTAGCCAAGAAGCCAATCCATCCTGCACGCAGGTGAGTTCACTTCTTCTCCCCTAAGTCCCTCGTTGCAGTGATCCTGTTGCCAGCAGGACTCACTGTAAAATAAAAAACCTAAGCTAAACTTTTCTAAGCAGCTCTTTAGGAGAGCCACCTAGATTGCACCCTTCTCGGCCGGGCACAAAAATCTAACTGGCTTGGAGGAGGGTCATAGGGGGAGGAGCCAGTGCACACCACCTGATCGGAAAGCTTTACTTTTGTGCCCTGTCTCCTGCGGAGCCGCTATTCCCCATGGTCCTTTCAGGAACCCCAGCATCCACTAGGACGATAGAGAAATTTTATTTCCATCATTTACACTATCAAAATAATAGAAAACAAAAAATGGCATCTGCAAAAGTTTGGGCACCCTGCAGAGTTAATACCTTGTACTGCCCCCTTTGGACAGCTGAGACCTGGCAGTGTCATGGATTGTTCTCAATCATCGTCTGGAAAGACCAGGTGATGTCAATCTCAAAGGTTTTAAAAGCCCAGACTCATCTGACCTTGCTCCAACAATCAGCACCATGGGTTCTTCTAAGCAGTTGTGTAGAACACTGAAACTGAGAATAGTTGCCGCTCACAAAGCAGGAGAAGGCTATAAGAAGATAGCAAAGCGTTATCAGATGCCCATATCCTCTGTTTGGAATGTAATTAAGAAATGGCAGTCATCAGGAACAGTGGAAGTTAAAGCAAGATCTGGAAGACCAAGAAAAATATCAGACAGAACAGCTCGCAGGATTGTGAGAAAAGCAAGTCAAAATCCACGTTTGACTGCACGATCCCTCCTGGAAGATCTGGCAGACACTGGAGTTGTGGTACACTATTCCACTATAAAGAGATACTTGTACAAATATGGTCTTCATGGAAGAGTCATCAGAAGAAAACCTCTTCTACGTCCTCACCACAAAAATAAACGTTTGAAGTTTGCAAATGAACATATAGACAAGCCTGATGCATTTTGGAATAAAGTTCTGTGGACCGATGAGGTTAAAATAGAACTTTTTGGCCGGAATGAGCAAAGGTACGTTTGGAGAAGGAAGGGCACAGAATTTAATGAAAAGAAACTGTCCAACTGTTAAGCATGGGGGTGGATCAATCATGCTTTGGGGTTGTATTGCAGCCAGTGGCACAGGGATTTTTCACGAGTAGAAGGAAAAATGGATTCAATAAGATTCCAGCAAATTTTGGACGCTAACTTGATGCCATCTGTGAAAAAGCTGAAGTTAAAGAGAGGCTGGCTTCTACAAATGGATAATGATCCTAAACACACCTCAAAATCCACGGTGGATTACATCAAGAGGCGTAAACTGAAGGTTTTGCCATGGCCTTCACAATCTCCTGACCTCAACATAATTGAAAATCTATGGATAGACCTTAAAAGAGCAGTGCGTCACAGACAGCCCAGGAATCTCAAAGAACTGGAAGACTTTTGTAAGGAAGAATGGGTGAAGATACCTCAAACAAGAATTGAAAGACTCTTGGCTGGCTACAAAAAGTGTTTACAAGCTGTGATACTTGCCAAAGGGGGCAGTACAAGGTATTAACTCTGCAGGGTGCCCAAACTTTTGCAGATGCCATTTTCTTGTTTTCTGTTCTTTTGAAAGTGTAAATGATGGAAATAAAATCAAACCTTTTTTTACATGTTATAAGTATGTCTAATCTGTAATTTGATGCCTTTTGGAGATTTTTCCTTCTTTCCTTGGCTTCTTTTTGCACATTAAAATGAATTTTTGCCTGGGGTGCCCAAACTTTCAATCCCCACTGTATTTACTGTCCCTTTCCCAGCCTTATCTATAGACTATAAATTGCGTATTTCGCCAGGAAATTGAACACGTTTCACCAAACAATTTCAGCTTTACTTGTTCCCAGTCTTGTCCTGACCTCAGCAAACAGAATGAACTGCCCACTAGTGTCTCAGCTCTATTCATTGCATGTAAAGCAAATGTCCTAACTCTGCCTAGAATAGTAATCCATGGAATGGAGAGGTAATAGCAGAAATCAAATATTGTATTGCTGGGCCATTGCGCTTCTGTGAAACGGCCTATCCTGCTGCAATTGTTCCCATCTCTACATGTTTCACGTAGTCACCTGTTTATCATGGTCAGTGCATGAAACCTCAGGCTGACTTCCTTCAGCAATCTGACCCGGCGCCAGCTCTAATACATGAAGATGCTCTGAAGGTTGCGTCTCTCCACTGTTACTGTGCGTGTGTAAATTACTTGGCTCTTCAGTATCTCTATTCAAAGAGTCTACATCTCCTTCCATAGGCTCCTGATATGGCTCGCAGGCAGGAGCGCTCTCTGTGCCAGGAGGTGTTTGCATAAGGGGCCAAGTTTCTGCAAGCTCTCTGCAGGCCGAGTGTGAAGCGGATCCAAAATATGCAGGAATCATGTCTGCCACAGACTCTGCATTCCTGAAAGAGCAAACAAGAGAAACGTCTTAATTATTTCCTAAAAAGTGCACCCAACACCTACACACAGCAGAGACAGCCATTTTGAGTGACGACCAGCCAATCACTTCACTCTACAGTTCCTCAGTGAGGTCTCCAGCCACTGGTCTATTACCAGGCAGCATTGTCATGAAAACTGGGTCAGCCGCACAGAGTCTATCATATGGCATAGGGTTTAATGAGTAGCACTACTGGATAAGTACAATAAAATGAGTCAGCCAGCGCACTTTGCAATCACTAATGTATGTTCTATCAACACCCTTCAATGTACCAGAAGGGTTTATTTGAAGGACGTGAAAAAAATAATAAAGAAACATTAAAAACACTATGGGCAGGTCTTAAACTGTATCAAATAGTTTTAGATGAGAAAATAATGAGATTATATAAACACTAGTGCCACTTTAGGCAACAGTGATGCAAGATTTATTATGGGCACTTGAAGGACTGCGGTTCCCAACAGGATTGTGGGGGGGAAAAACTAGCAAAAATGCAATCTGCATATCGTCCTAGCCAGGAACATACAATGCATAGGTAGATAAGACCTGTTTCTGTACATAATAAAAACAACTCTGAAAAGAATAGCTGCTGTTTCTGTACATATTAAAACAAATCAGAAGAGAAAAGCTGCTGTTTCTGTACATACAGTATTAAAACAACTTAGAAGAGAAAAGCTGCTGTTTCTGTGCATATTAAAACAACTCAGAAGAGAAAAGCTGCTGTTTCTGTGCATATTGAAACAACTCAGAAGAGAAAAGCTGCTGTTTCTGTGCATATTAAAACAACTCAGAAGAGAAAAGCTGAAGGGTTACTTCCTAACTGGAATAAAAGTGACTTACCCATTGCACAGCGTGCTGTGCGATCGGAATATACAGCCATGTCCAATGCTGAAAGTTTCATCACAACACAAAGATGGGATCAAGTGAACGGGGCCTAAAGAAGGAAAATAGATTATTATAGGTTGTCATATTTCAGGTCCCACACATGCACCAAGAGATATGACCACATACACTTACTCACTGCACCTGAGAATATTTGGACCTCACTCTGCAATGATCATTTAGAATATCTACAGTTTATTAGAAGTATATACTTCAGATAAGTGATGTTGCAGCGATTTAGTGGAACAAGTGGAAAACTTAAGGCCAAATTCCACTGGCAGAAAGTATGAAGTTTCGCATCCAAATGCAGAATAAGATGAATGTTTTGTAGATCAGTTTTGAACATTTTGCTCATCTTCAGCATATAACAAATATCTAAAAGTGATTCCAAAGAACCCCATTTTTTCTGACCAGTTGACTAATGAGAGTGGGGAAGCGCACATGAAAACAATTGCAGTGTGGTTACTGCAATGGACCAAGAAATAAATGAAGAATAAACTAAATTTCTAAAATGCTCTCAACCCCCCGGGCAGATGTGGCAGTGAGGATTTCTATCCCGGTCCCTCTCTGACAACTCGTAGCAGATAATGGCTAACGCAGGGTTTAGCGGATAATGAACAGAAATGTCCACAGGATCTACTGTGAAATGGACAATGTGGCGGGTTACTGAGTGTCATCTACAACAAAATTGTAGGCATTAAATCCAATAAATACACATTCTAGAAGGATGGATGGGAAGCCATATGATCAAAATAGCCTGTCTCTAGCCAAGAGGTATAATTAACAACCACTGCAGCATAGGAGGCACAGTACCCAGTGGAACGCAGATACCTCTAATGAGTTCCAATAGCCGAGCAGATGATGTAATTTTTTTTTTTTACATTTTCCAATACTACAAAAACAATAGGAAACAGAAGAAAACAAGTGGAGAGAGATACAGACGGTAAGAACAGATAAAACAAAAACAACAGAAACAAGCATATTATGACACAACCTTGAGGACTAAAAAATGCGGTAAGTACCTATGGAACATACAAAGAGCAATAGATAAGACAAGCGTAAAACATGACAATAGCCATTATGCGCATAAAAAAAAAAATAGTCAAACATAATACCACAGTAGGAGGCATGGGCTGCCAGAGGCACTATAAAATGACCCATAAATGGATTAGGAATGATCCGGGGGAGGGGGTTCAAGAACATATCTAGATTCTTGCCAGAGGGTCCAGATTCTATCGTACTTCAGAGGGCACTGTATCTCTTCTGATACATAATGCTCATGGGAGACCGTAACATTGACCAGGGCCACCCAGTGGCGGACAGAGGGAGAAGCAAAAGCCTTCCAAGTCCTAGCAACACAAACGCGCCAAAGTTAAAACATTATTCACATACAGTCGTAAGTTTGAAGGGAGAGAGTCACCAAGGCAGAGGCCAAAAAGGCACAGATGAGGAGCTAGTAGGGAAACTGTACACAAGTACTCCGTATACAGGCAACAACTCCAGACCAAAAGGAGGCTACCCGTGGACAGGTCCACAGCAAATTCCAGAAACCAGCAGATGGGGATGTACAGTTAGGATACACTTCTGAGGAGACTCCTCCAAAATCACAAAGCCTAACCGGGGTCCAGTAGACCCAGAGTAGGATATAAAGCTGGATTTGTGGATATCTATTACACACTGCGGCAGTCCTGGGAGAACCCAGCAGCATATCCATCATCAGATGATGCAGATTTTACTAATAAATAAGTTCCCACATGTATCACATCGCTCCATATGTGTTCAGCATCGGGAATTATATTTGTATGCACCAGATCTCACGGATTCAGTGTTCTATTTATGAGAACCATGTCTCCTAAAAACATGGCATGAACACCCAGGACGCGTGTAGTTCTGTACATCCAACATTTATAACATGGGGCCTCCACGTCGGGCTGTTGCATGGGGCTCCGTGCTGAGAAACGCTGGCTTCCTTGTTCTATCTCCCAGCTGTAAGGTCACATAAGAGCGGCAGGTACAGACCTACACTGGGATGCCGGCCAGAATGCCAGCCCTCACACCATGGACCGGGCATTTCCACCGTCGCGTCCCACATTCTATTCTACTGCTTTGCAGTACCAGTGATCAGCTATCAGTAAGAACCTGCTGGGGGAGTGTGGGGGAATACTGAAGCCGCGCCTCCACCCCCTGCCTCATGCCGTGAACATCTCAGCTTTGCTTGCATACTGCCATCAGGCTACCTCCCGCTTGCCTGCACCTCTTGTCATCTGTCTGTCGCCCCTCCCCAATAGATTGTTAGCTCTTCAGAGCAGGGCCCTCTTTCCTCTTGTTATCTAAGCCCTCGTCTCAACACATCTCACTCACAGCTCTCCCCTACTCAACGACCATCTTTATCCTGCTAGTAAAGGCTCATCTCCATCTATGACCACCAGCCTCTAGTAGTACGATGATCACTCCCTCAATACTTACATCTTAGCTGTATTATGTCTTGAGAACGTGTGGTGCTCTGTTACCTGTACTCTATTTCTGTTATTTATTTACTGTAATGCTATGTTTTGTCCCCTGTACTGTCCTTTGTACGGCGCTGCGAAACACATGTGGCGCCTTATAAATAAAATGTAATAATAATAATAATAATAATACTGCAGCCTTACAGTATGAGTAATAAGATTATATGGAAGCACTACAGATTGCGGGTTAAAAATAACTTGTCCATGCCTAATGGGAGTTCTAGTCATATATAGCTGGAAGGCCATTGTGAGGACACCTGACAGGAGAAGATCATGTCATTAATTATTAATTACTACATTATTCAGTAAAGTAAAAGGCTCAGCCTTTTCGATGCAATATCCCCAGGGTAACCACAAAATCACCACTGAACTGCAATATGAGCGCGGGCTAAGGTATTACATGTAAGGACAGTAACCAGAGGCTGCTCTGTGCTGCCACTGTAACAGTCCGCAGCTCTGTACCGGATGCCTCCGTATATTAGACAGTCCATGGCACTCATTACTTACCACAAGACTGCTCTGGTTCCTGCTGGCATCGGCAGCAAGCCCTGTGTGTGTGCTCGCTGAGCGGAGGTCTGTCCAAGCACAACAGCTCTGAGCCGGTGTACTGCACTTCATGGGATCTACCGGACCCTTCAGGAGAGAGAGAGAGAGAGAGAGAGAGCTGTCTATATTACATTACAAATAACACACTGCGTGGACCAAAGAACAAACTAATAGTAACTGTATGTCTTTGATAAATCAATGAACGTTTTCCATGGGATGTGGTTGATAAAATGTCAAAAGGTCAACAGGGCCAAAAGGTCAACATGTTTTTCAGGGTTTTTCTTTCCCACTTTTACAACTTTTGCTGTATTTACTATCCATGTCACAAACTATTTCCATTAGTAACCTTGTGGCGAGTAAACTGAGCCACCGAGCCCGAAGCGTGGCGAGCGGACGCATTTCATCATTTACTATCCATGTCACAAACTATTATCATTAGTAACCTTGTGGTGAGCGGAGCGAGCCACTGACCCTGAAACATTGCGAGCGTAGAGAACCCGCGAGGGGACGCATTTCATCATTTACTATCCATGTCACAAACTATTATAATTAGTAACCTTGTGGTGAGCGGAGCGAGCCACTTGACCCTGAAACATTGCGAGCGTAGAGAACCCGCGAGGGGACGCATTTCATCATTTACTATCCATGTCACAAACTATTATAATTAGTAACCTTGTGGTGAGCGGAGCGAGCCACTTGACCCTGAAACATTGCGAGCGTAGAGAACCCGCGAGGGGACGCATTTCATCATTTACTATCCATGTCACAAACTATTATCATTAGTAACCTTGTGGTGAGCGGAGCGAGCCACTGACCCTGAAACATTGCGAGCGTAGAGAGCCCGCGAGGGGACGCATTTCATCATTTACTATCCATGTCACAAACTATTATCATTAGTAACCTTGTGGTGAGCGGAGCGAGCCACTGACCCTGAAACATTGCGAGCGTAGAGAGCCCGCGAGGGGACGCATTTCATCATTTACTATCCATGTCACAAACTATTATCATTAGTAACCTTGTGGTGAGCGGAGCGAGCCACTTGACCCTGAAACATTGCGAGCGTAGAGAACCCGCGAGGGGACGCATTTCATCATTTACTATCCATGTCACAAACTATTATCATTAGTAACCTTGTGGTAAGCGGAGCGAGCCACTGACCCTGAAACATTGCGAGCGTAGAGAGCCCGCGAGGAGACGCATTTCAACAAATGTTGGTAAAATATTTTTAAAAACACAAAATAACACCCTCATTTTTTGTCTGTCGACCTTTTGATCCTGTCAACCTTTTTAATGTCTATCTTCTGTATCACACCCTTTATTATACACACTCTTATTTGTAGCATTATGTTTTTAATCTCTAATAACAATTACAATGCATCCACCTCCCACACTTGGGGCACAAACCTACCGTTTAGGCTCCATGCCCTGAGAGTGGTTTCTAGCTGCCCAGATTATGTCTGGCTAAGGCTAGCATGGACAGCCCTGCAGTCACAGGGAAGGGACAGGTATGGGTCGTTGGGTCGACACACATTAGTTCGACATGCATTGGGTTGACCACTAAAGGTCGACACGCACTGGGTCGACAGGGTCGTTAAGGAGAACATGTGCAAGGTCGACATGTTTTTTTTTTACTTTTTGGGTGTCGCTTTCTTCGTAAGGTGATGGGGAACCCCAATTAGCGCTTTGCTCGCCATGCTTCGGGCAAGGTGCCTCACTATTACCGTTCCCATTAGTAGTTCACGTGGATCGTAAAGTATCAAAAAGTGAAGAAAAATTGTGAAAAACTCATGTTGACCTTTTGAACTGTCGACCTTGCACGTGTCGACCTAATGAACCTGTTGACCTAGACACCCTGTCGACCTAGTGCATGTCGACCCAAAGACCACAACCCGAAGGGACAGTGGGCTACTGCAAGGAACCGGCTCTTCCAGATAACAGCTCCGGGCACTGCTGGATAAGTACAGACTACTTGGCTACACCACCCAAGGCTCGGCTGTGAAAGGAAGTCTGCATATTGGAACTACCTGCTGTTTGGGACACAGTGTAGGTGCGCGTTAGGTATATGATAAGTCACGGTGTCAGGGCAAGGTGTACTTGATTCAGTGATACTGCACCAGGCTAGGACCTGCTGCTCCAGGCATCACCCCTTTGCCTGGTGAGTGTCTGGCTGGCTGGCATTATGAGGGGAAGGGGGCTCGTAGCCAGCAGTGGATGGTACCTGCCTCAGTGGGAAGTAAACGCATGCAGCAGACTGCTACTAATACATGCCAAGAGTGGAGCATTACAGAAGGACCAATCCGTATAGGTGTCATTTCTATTTAGTTTTAATATACACTCTACGTACTATCTTGGACACTGTATATACCATAATAGGCATATATATGCGAAACCTAACACTGTGATATTCGCTAGTACAGTGCACTGAACTAACCCCATGTATCAGGTTAGCTGCAGGCTGGAGATCTGGGTGTTACCACACACTGTGGCACTTTCTGCTAGTGAGAGCCTTGGTTGGATCAGTTCAAAAACATGGCTGCCTCAAGTGTGCACAAGTGAGCGTTACTAGCGGTGCTCACTGCTCAGAGAGATGAAATAAGATCGTATTTGCCAACAGCCCCTGTGATTTCTGTACAACTAATAGAATACAATGAGCACATGACATTATATAATAGAATACCACTACTGTAAAACAGAAACAAAAACAGATGAAATGAGCCACAAATGATGTGATATTTACAATTTGGTTTCTTTTCCATGAATTGTCTCTTGCAGTAGATGACAGAGAGGATTAGCAGGGCCAGGAGCACGGTGGACAAAGCGCTACATATAACAGCAGCCAGAGCGGTATCCCGGGGACTCGATGCCGTGGCAGCAATCTTCACAAGATTCACCTTGCTGCCTGGAAGGAAATAGAAATAAAGTTGCAGCAGAAAAGGAAAAAAAATAAAAATTTGTCCCATTCATTAATCTTTTATCCGTATCCAGCCTGTAACTAGATCATGCAGCTAATCTTACCTTCCACTAATCATTCAGTAAGAATCAGTAGCATTATGGAGGCATCACAATTCGCCTATCATGTCACCTTCCTAGTCCCTAGTGAAGGCTTGGCCAACCTGTGGCTCTCCAGCTATTGTGAAACTACGCATCATTCCCACAGAGAAAAAAGGAGGCCGGGAAGCTCAGAACAAGAGGTAGTAAGAAGGAAGTTGCGGGGTGGGGGTGCGACAAAATCAATAACGCAAAATAAAGGTGGGAGCAAAAAATCATTCAGCTACATGAAGGTGTGTGTGTGGGGAGGAATCAGAAACTCAATAAAGCTACAGATACGTCCTCACACATCCTGCCTCAATACCTCATGCAGCGCGACATACCTGGCGTGAGTGAGCGGTCAGGTCCCATGCAACTTCGCTAATGTTGGGCGTCTTTTTTGCCAAAAAATGCATCTTGATCGCAATGTAATGCAGCTAGGATGTATGAGGAGACTGTGCTGATTAATCTGATATATGACACATGTATATTGGGGGTAATTCCAAGTTGATCGCAGCAGGAAATTTTTTAGCAGTTGGGCAAAACCATGTGCACTGCAGGGGAGGCAGATATAACATGTGCAGAGAGAGATAGATTTGGGTGGGTTATTTTGTTTCTGTGCAGGGTAAATACTGGCTGCTTTATTTTTACACTGCAATTTAGATTGCAGATTGAACTCACCACACCCAAATCTATCTCTCTCTGCGGGTGTAGTACTGGTGACCGGCGGTCGCCACGGGTTCTATTCCCACTCTATGGGTGTCGTGGACACCCACGAGTGGAAATAGTCCCTGTTGGTCGGCATACCGACCATCGGGATAGTGAGCCGTCGGGCTCACGGAGGAGGTCATGTGACTGTCGGTCAGCTGACCGGCGGTCACATGAATACCACCCCTCTCTGCACATGTTATATCTGCCTCCCCTGCAGTGCACATGGGCCCTCATTCCGAGTTGTTCGCTCGCTAGCCGCTTTTCGCAGCAGTGCACACGCTAAGCCGCCGCCCTCTGGGAGTGAATCTTAGCTTAGCAGAATTGCGAACGAAGTATTCGCAATATTGCGAAAAGATTTTTCTTTGCATTTCTGAGTAGCTCGAGACTTACTCTTCCAGTGCGATCAGTTCAGTGCTTGTCGTTCCTGGTTTGACGTCACAAACACACCCAGCGTTCGCCCAGACACTCCCCCGTTTCTCCAGCCACTCCCGCGTTTTTCCCAGAAACGGCGGCGTTTTTTCACACACTCCCATAAAACGGCCAGTTTCCGCCCAGAAACACCCACTTCCTGTCAATCACACTACGATCAGCAGAACAAAGAAAAAACCTTGTAATGTCGTGAGTAAAATACCAAACTTCTTAGCAATTTTACTTGGCGCAGCCGCAGTGTGAACATTGCGCATGCGCAGTTAGCGGAAAATCGCACCGATGCGAAGGAAAATAACGAGCGAACAACTCGGAATGAGGGCCATGGTTTTGCCCAACAGCTAACAAAGTTCCTGCTGCGATCAACTCAGAATTACCCCCATTGTGTGTAACGGAGTCTGTATATGGAGCAGAACAGAACATGTATTGGGAAAAAGCTGCGGCCGCTATATTGTAGCACTTCGTGTACAGATTCAGAGACTCACAGATATACAAGTGTCACAGTCTCCTCGTGCGTCCTAGTCACATGGTGACAAAAGAGCATTTTTGACAAGATAAGACAGACACACGATGCTAGCAGTCTCACGGAACCTGGCGCGCAGAGAGGGGCTGTTAGACGCAATTGAAGCAATGATGTAAGAGGACACATCTGTACATAAAGGGTGGTGTAAGAGGTATAGTCCAAATGTCCTACCACCAGTTCGCCTTAACTTTTCATAGTGGCCAACTCAAAACAATGGTTGGAATACCGCGGTTGTGCATATTCCTTGCAAAACAATTATCTTTGGGGACATGACCCATCATATGGGGGAGAGGAAAAAACAGCAATAAAATAGAAGCACTACGTTTTTAAGTAACTAAATGGCCACTAGATTAGAATGCAGGTCATCTTTGAAAAGCTACTGATCCATGAGCACCGTAGTTGTAGATCGTGAAGATAAAGCACTGATCGTGATAACTACTTGCCTTGCATACACTGGATTTCCTGTAATTCAAGTCAAAATGTTGTGGCCAGTGTCCGTTTGTGTGGGACAGATGATAATAAAGACCAATGGCATGCACTCAGCTACAGAGCACATCTACATATAAAGTTCCCAACTACAGTCCTCAAGTACCCCCAACAGGTCACTCTTTGAGGATTTCTAACCGTGGAAGTAGGTGGGATAATTACTGATCCAGCAAACTCAGTGGTCGACACATTTTTGTAAAATCTAGGGGCCAACTTAAAAAGTTCAAAGCATCATCGCCAACCAAAATATCTGTTTAGGAAATACAGACTTCTGTCAAGAACTAACCTACTTGTACTGTGTGTGTCCATGAGAAAGCTTGTCCCTCTGCAGCTGATCTACAGACTTTTTAGGATAAAGTGTAATTGCTAAGTAAAGAAATGCCCCCAGCTCTGAAATCACAGCACAGCAGATGGCAGACACAACTGTACTGCATAGTGCAGCGGATGGCAGACACAACTGTACTGTATAGTGCAGCGGATGGCAGACACAACTGCACTGTATAGCACAGCAGATGGATGACACCACTGTATAGTGCAGTGGATGGCAGACACAACTGTACTGTATAGCACAGCAGATGGATGACACCACTGTATAGTGCAGTGGATGGCAGACACAACTGCACTGTATAGCACAGCAGATGGATGACACCACTGTATAGTGCAGTGGATGGCAGACACAACTGTACTGTATAGCACAGCAGATGGATGACACCACTGTATAGTGCAGTGGATGGCAGACACAACTGTACTGTATAGCACAGCAGATGGATGACACCACTGTATAGTGCAGTGGATGGATGACACAACTGTACTGTATAGCACAGCAGATGGATGACAACACTGTATAGTGCAGCGGATGGCAGACACAACTGTACTGTATAGCACAGTGGATGGATGACACCACTGTATAGTGTAGCGGATGGATGACAACTGTACTGTATAGCACAGCAGATGGCAGACACAACTGTACTGTATAGCACAGTGGATGGATGACACCCCTGTATAGTGTTGCGGATGGATGACAACTGTACTGTATAGTGCAGCGGATGGCAGACACAACAGCGGATTTTAGATACAATTGTATAGCGCAGCGAATTAATGATACAATTGTATAGCGCAGCGAATTAATGATACAATTGTATAGCACAGCAGATGAATGATACAACTGTACAGTATAGTGCAGTGGATGGATGACACAACTGTACTGTATAGGACAGCAGATGGCAGACACAACTGTACTGTATAGCTCAGCAGATGGCAGACACAACTGTACTGTATAGCACAGTGGATGGATGACACCACTGTATAGTGTAGCGGATGGATGACAACTGTACTGTATAGCGCAGCTGATGGATGACAACACTGTATAGTGCAGCGGATGGCAGACACAACTGTACTGTATAGCACAGCAGATGGCAGACACAACTGTACTGTATAGCACAGTGGATGGATGACACCACTGTATAGTGTTGCGGATGGATGACAACTGTACTGTATAGTGCAGCGGATGGCAGACACAACAGCGGATTTTAGATACAATTGTATAGCGCAGCAAATTAATGATACAATTGTATAGCGCAGCGAATTAATGATACAATTGTATAGCGCAGCAGATGAATGATACAACTGTACAGTATAGTGCAGTGGATGGATGACACAACTGTACTGTATAGCGCAGCAGATGAATGATACAACTGTACAGTATAGTGCAGTGGATGGATGACACAACTGTACTGTATAGCACAGTAGATGGATGACAACTGTACTGTATAGTGCAGCGGATGGCAGACACAACTGTACTGTATAGCGCAGCGGATGGATGACAACTGTACTGTATAGTGCAGCGGATGGCAGACAACTTACTGTATAGTGCAGCGGATGGCAGACACAACAGCGGATTAATGATACAATTGTATAGCGCAGCGAATTAATGATACAATTGTATAGCGCAGCAGATGAATGATACAACTGTACAGTATAGTGCACCTGTTAATTGGAAACAGAGTTTTCTTAATGGTTACAATTTTCAGATTTTTTTCCCCCTCTTCTTAAAAGAGAGGGTTTTCAAAATCCCTAATTTTGTTCGGTTTGGCCTAACAGATTTAAAAGGACAATAATATTACATGCAAAATCAGCCGTATTGTGCATTTAATATCATTACAAAAACAGCCAAAAATGTGGGTGGGAGGTTTGAATTTGAAAACTCGCCGCTTAGTAAATATACCCCCAAGTGTATATACCCAATAAAGAGAATTCACTGTGCTTCCACTTGCTGAGATAATGCTCGTGATTGCGGCTTGTTGTGGGTGCACCTTCAGTCCTTTCCAGTGTTTCTCACTCCGGCAGGTGCTACTGGCGCTCCCTCTGCATCCACAGGCTGGCCACTATGACTTAACCATGAACCCACTAATCAGCTACAGGTGATGTGCCCACCGTTCTGTCAGCAAAAGTGGAAAGTGAAATCCTGTGAGTGTTAAAGAGCTGCACATCTGCATGAGACTAGTCCTAACTTATACAACCATCCCAAGCCCCGACAAGGTAAAATCAGTCGCCATGACTAAAATCGCAGTCGCCATGGTGACCAATGTTTGTCAAGCCCTGTATATATCCAAACCTGATTTATGCATCTGCAGTCAGATTATCTTTCCAACAATACAGAGAGTTCTTGCTCACCACATAATAAGTAGCTTTGCTGAGAGAGACACGTACAGGACGGACCATGTGCAGCCAAATACATATTTTCAACGGTGGCCAAACTCCAAACTGCTTATGGTCAAACCACAATTATCAAAATGTTCTCTGAGAGTCGACTACAAAAGCGCCCTCCTTCACCACTGTAAAGCACCCCGCTCTGAACTTATTCTTAATGTTCCATGCTTTTTAACTGAATGACCAGAACAAATTAATCTGAAATCCCACGTCGGAACACTGAGCGCCGCAGGACAGATTTTAAAGGTATGAAATGGCAGAAATTCGTTTTGATCGGAGTCACAATCAAAGCCTGACTAACATGAAAGATGGGGTTTCTGTACATAAACTTATTTACAAAACGCTTTTGCCAGTTTTTCCACATGAATGAATTTTTAAACAGATTTTTTTTGCTTTCTTAGAAGTAATATTCTGCGCTGTGGTTTTTGCATAGAAAAAGAAGAATAAATTCCTGGCACCAGCTCGTCATAGGGGGTTATACAGAGATGACGCAGGTCTTGCTTCCCGCAGCAAGATCTGCATCCATCTACTCACATGCTGGGGCACGCCCATCCTGTGTGTGGCACCACCCCTGGCTGCGCTGGCAGGTGGTCCGCCGCCATTTCTTTGGTCAGAGCGGCTGTGTGTGACATCACGCAGCTGCCCCGAAAACGATCCTGACGCGTCCCTGTTTTGCCTGCAACGCCGAAACGCTCCCCCCCCCCCCTAACGACTGCTGCTGTCAATCATTTTGCGGCTGCATCACCCAAGTAAACGGTGACACGGTTGTAATATTACAGGACTATTCTGTAAATACACAGATAATATGGTAGGCTTGCTCAGTTACATATAGTACAGGTAAATAAATACATGGTTGGTGGGACTTTCTCAATTCTCACACCTTAAGAGGTGCGGAGTCCATCAGAAAGTAAGGCTGAGAACCTATAGTTGTGGTGGTGGGTCATGGACGATACTGGCCAAAAAATTGCCTTTTTCAAATGTCTGGCGGTACAGTATGATGCATAGGGTACAGATTATATCACATTCGTTTTATACTATCTCTCTGCACAATCTATAAACAAGATTAGGGATTTATAATGGTTTTCCTCTACCCTGCTGACATATTTTTAGACCTTCTGTACTGGCCACACCCACAATGAGGTCATAGTGCATCTACAATGATGTCAATCCCATCCTTGCCTTTCTCAAACCCACTATACTGTCAAGAGACTCTCAAACAGTAATACTATTGGCAGATGCACTTTGGGAGAAAATAGGATTTTGGTACTTACCAATAAATCCCTTTCTCCGATTCCATAGGGGACACTGGAGCATATAGACAATGGAGTATAGATGAGTAGATAATAGGAGCCTGACACTTAAATTTTTTCAGGAAGTGTAGCTGGCTCCTCCCCCTCTATATCCTGCTAAGCCCAGTTTAGATAAACTGAGCTGAGAGGAGATGGACAGCAGAGACAACAGAGGAAGGAGAGAAAGAAAGGAGGAAGCAACTAAGCAAAAAGTCCAAAGACTGAACAATGAGAAAAGATGCAACGACCAAGATGCATCAGACAACCAACAAGCAACTCCAATGACCAGGGAACACGGTTAGGTAACTGCACTGGCTATTCCACATGCCCTATCCTTGTACCTGCGATCGCAGTACTAGTGAAGTGTGGGGCAGCGTACAATTGGCAGATGCACTTTGGGGGAAAATAAGGCTATAATTAATTGGTAAACTCCCAATTATGAAGACATATCAAATCCTGCAGCAAAAATATTTTTATCTAGTCTTCAGTATTTACATTAGACATTGGAAAATGAAAACCGGGAACTTAAAACGGGTCAAGTCCATTTTAAATAATATCTGCTCTGTAGTAAAGGCTCAACATTTCCACATATGGAACCAGTGTGTCAATTTTTGTTTAATGGTCGTCACTCTAGAAATACTCTTTATAGCATCTTTCATGAATCCAATTAGTATTTTTGTACTGCTTTTTAGCTTTTCAAATATGGCATTATTAATGACGGCTAGCTGCCTGCAGCAACACCATAACGGTGTGATTGCAGCAATATACTACAGCTCTCACCATCCACTGCAACTCCGCTAACATTACAGCAGTAAATAACAGTCCGACAGTCAGATTTGGCCGCTCTTTGAATAGGGGTTGTCGGGTCCATTCCGACAACTGCATTTCAGAATGGACCAGACTCTTATTGAATATACCCCTATGCTTGGAAACATTAAAGGCCTACGAAAAGGGGAAGACCAGCAGCGACATGATTTGACAGCATCACAACTATGGACACCAAACTATCAACACTGAGCCGCTTGACTGAAGACCGAAATTTGTTCAGGACAGCTATCCATAGGGTTACCATCGACTTGACGGCGCTCAACGACTACTTGCTAGGAAGTTGAATAAACCTTTAAGTAACCAGCGACCTTCTTTCCGCACTGCAGACAGTAGTGCAAGAAATACCACAAATAGTTTGCCTAAAATAGCAATCATTAAACAGAAAAGAACAAAGAGTGACTTATCGAAGTTATGACTGTAATGTGTTAAAGGTTGTGAGATGTTTAAGTTATAAAGTGAGTGAGTGGTTGTCATTTCTTTTGTCATGTAAGAAGAGCAACAAGTGTCCTTATTAAGATATGCTCTTCTCTCAGCGTCCTGTCAAGAGACAGACATTGCAATCCATCAATCTAAGTCTGCCCACAGAATGTGGAAGGGAAACCTAAGACAGACTTCTAGGAACACTCTTGTCTGGTTGATTCTGGAGTTCTTATCGCACAGTAAATAGAATATTTAAAAAAATAAAAATGTAATTTATCTTTCTTAATCCTTTTTAGATAGACACGCTGCTGTCTTATGTTGTATATGCAAAAGCTGGGCAACCTGTGGCTACCTGCAGCTGTTGTGGGACTATAAGTTCCAGCATTCCCTACTAGCCAAGAGCAGACGGTGGTATACAATGCTCCTGGAATCAGGAATGTCACATGTAAAGGTGGGTACACACTAGAGCGACGGAGATTCGTACGGATGTCGGAACGAATCCCCGTCAGCCCTAGATTGTGTGTACACACTGGGGTAATGCTAATGAAGGTCAGAACAAACATGTTCCGTCTTTCATTAGCATAATACAGGACGCTAGCGACGATGCTTGGTTTTATGTGCAGCACATACAACCAAGCGTCCAACGCTTGCGGGAGTGCACAATCATGCGTACGCACTGTGCAATGTAGACAAAATGTCGATACGAAATGGCATTTCGTGCCGACATAGCTCTAGTGTGTACCCATCTTAAGCGTTCCCTAACAGTACTGCAGCTTATACAGTAATTTACAGCTATAGTAGCTGCTATTTTATACACCATGGGCAATATTCCAACCATTGCTTTTCTAGCACAATGTATATTTTGTTAACTACTTCTAGAATGTAAAAAGGCTTGTACTGTTACATGTATTTGAGAGCGTTACTGTAAGTAGTACAAAAATACAAACTATATGCTGTAGGACTTCTCTGGGGGAAGCTGGTAAAAAATCAGCAAGTATGGTTAATCTACAGACGCATGGATGTAGCAGGATTAATCTACAGACGCATGGATGTAGCAGGATTATTCCACAGACACATGGATGTAGCAGGATTAGTCCACAGACGCATGGATGTAGCAGGATTATTCCACAGACACATGGATGTAGCAGGATTATTCCACAGATGCATGGATGTAGCAGGATTAGCCCACAGACACATGGATGCAGCAGGATTATTCCACAGACGTATGGATGCAGCAGGATTAGCCCACAGATGCATGGATGTAGCAGGATTAGCCCACAGACATGGATGTAGCAGGATTAGTCCACAGATGCATGGATGTAGCAGGATTAGTCCACAGACACATGGATGTAGCAGGATTAGTCCACAGATGCATGGATGCAGCAGGATTATTCCACAGATACATGGATGTAGCAGGATTATTCCACAGATACATGGATGTAGCAGGATTATTCCACAGACACATGGATGTAGCAGGATTAGTCCACAGATGCATGGATGCAGCAGGATTAGACCACAGACACATGGATGTAGCAGGATTAGTCCACAGATGCATGGATGCAGCAGGATTATTCCACAGATGCATGGATGTAGCAGGATTATTCCACAGACACATGGATGCAGCAGGATTATTCCACAGATGCATGGTTGTAGCAGGATTATTCCACAGATGCATGGATGTAGCAGGATTAGCCCACAGACGCATGGATGTAGCAGGATTAGCCCACAGATGCATGGATGCAGCAGGATTAGACCACAGACGCATGGATGTAGTAGGATTAGCCCACAGACGCATGGATGTAGCAGGATTAGCCCACAGATGCATGGATGCAGCAGGATTAGACCACAGACGCATGGATGTAGCAGGATTAGCCCACAGATGCATGGATGCAGCAGGATTATTCCACAGATGCATGGATGTAGCAGGATTATTCCACAGACACATGGATGCAGCAGGATTATTCCACAGATGCATGGTTGTAGCAGGATTATTCCACAGATGCATGGATGCAGCAGGATTAGACCACAGATGCATGGATGTAGTAGGATTAGCCCACAGACGCATGGATGCAGCAGGATTAGACCACAGACATATGGATGTAGCAGGATTAGACCACAGACGTATGGATGTAGCAGGATTAGCCCACAGACGTATGGATGTAGCAGGATTATTCCATAGATGCATGGATGCAGCAGGATTAGACCACAGACGTATGGATGTAGCAGGATTAGACCACAGACATATGGATGTAGCAGGATTATTCCACAGACATATGGATGTAGCAGGATTAGACCACAGACGTATGGATGTAGCAGGATTAGACCACAGACGTATGGATGTAGCAGGATTAGACCACAGACATATGGATGTAGCAGGATTAGACCACAGACGTATGGATGTAGCAGGATTAGACCACAGACGTATGGATGTAGCAGGATTAGACCACAGACATATGGATGTAGCAGGATTAGACCACAGACGTATGGATGTAGCAGGATTAGACCACAGACATATGGATGTAGCAGGATTAGACCACAGACGTATGGATGTAGCAGGATTAGACCACAGACGTATGGATGTAGCAGGATTAGACCACAGACGCATGGATGTAGCAGGATTAGTCCACAGACGTATGGATGTAGCAGGATTAATCTGCAGATTCAAGGATGTAGCAGTATTAGTCCACATACATATGGATGGAACAAATATCCCCCAATATGAGGCTCCTGCTACATGTGGAAAGACTGCTATACAGACGTGCCACGCCACTGCAACGGTCTGGACACGACTGCGTTGTCCAGATCGCGCCCTGCCAACAGCGTTCTAACGCCGTTGGCACGCCCTCTCCCGCCCCGCTTCTGCCTGTCAATCAGGCAGAGGCGTTTGCAGCCTGAGGTGCTGTTAGCATCTCACTGGGCTCCCGGGGTGCGTGCGCACTCTGCAAAGGGCTTCAGCCTGCGATCGCTGCCGCTATCCAGTCTGAATTAGGCCCAAAGTCCATACATCCAACTGGATTTATTACCTCCCTGCATCTGTAAAAACTCAGTGATATTTATAAAGCACACACATATTGCTACAGGGAAGATTAGCCGTTCATACCAGTCCCTTCCTCAGAGAAGTTTACAGCCTATATTCCCTACATATACACACACACACGGGTTAATTGTTGTTGTTTTTTTTTTTAACACATCAAGATTTCATAACGGTCTACATAATGGATATGGACATAGTAAATGTCGACAATATGACTGTGTCGAGATTCTCATGTTGACATTATGACTGTATACATAATATACCACATCCAAAGACACATGTAAGCAATTATTTGTTTTTTCCATAAATCAGAAAAATACTCCCAATATATGTACAAGGGAGTATGAGTGGTCATTCCGAGTTGTTCGCTCGTTGCCGATTTTCGCTATGCTGCGATTTGTTGCTAATTGCGCATGCGCAAAGCTTACTTATTTAACTAAAAACTTTGCAGATTTGCTGTGGATTCTGCGGCGCTTTTCAGTCGCTCTGCTGATCGGTAAATGATTGACAGGAAAGGGGCGTTTCTGGGAGGTAACTGAGCGTTTTCCGGGAGTGTGCGAAAAAACGCGGGAGTGTCTGGAGAAACGGGGTGGCTGGCTGGCCGAACGCAGGGCGTGTTTCTGACGTCAAACCAGGAACTAAACGGACTGAGGTGATCGCAATCTGTGAGTAGGTCTGGAGCTACTTAGAAACTGCAAAGAATTATTTTGTAGCAGTTCTGCTAATCTTTCGTTCGCTATTCTGCTATGCTAAGATACACTCCCAGAGGGCGGCGGCTTAGCGTTTGCAATGCTGCTAAAAGCAGCTAGCGAGCGAACAACTTGGAATGAGGGCCTATATTGTATTCCAAAACAAATCCATCCTGATTCATATTTGTAAGGAATTGCAGAGATGCAGGGTAGCCATGTGCAATTCAGTGTACATCAAATTCTAATGTCGCAGGAGGCGCCTGTCAGAGATAGACGCCTCCTGCATGCATCTGCGAGATCCGGGTGCTGCGTCTGCGGACACAGCCCCGGATCACCATCGGGACCATCGGTTGTGATCCACAATGTTTTTAAGCACCGGCCAGCCTGCGTCAGCTGATGCTTACTCAGGCAGGCAGCCTGATCCGGACACCCAGGTCCCGTAAGTCTGCGTAACCAGACACCCCCATTTTGAAGAAGCACGCCAGTTGCGGCCCCCTCTCCGCCTCCCAAACGCTACAGCATTATTTATTTATTAAGTTTCTTATATAGCGTAGCATATTCCGTTGTGCTCTACAATTAGAACAACAGTAATAGAACAAAACTGGGTAAAAACAGACAGACATAGAGGTAGGAAGGCCCTGCTCGCTAAGCTTACAATCTGTCAATCATGCTGAGGCTGACAGGGGTTGCATGCAATATCACAAGACCCATTCAGCACATGAGCAGAATGGGTCTCGCGTCCGGGCAGACTCCAAATAATTGTATTTGTACACAAACCATCAGGTTTGCGTACAAATCTGAATGAGACCCTCTATGACCTAAGAAGATTGCATGTGAAAACGCCAGAGGGGGTGAATGCTTTTATAGAGGTATGCCAATGTGCACGTAACCTGTGTGCCGTCCAGTTACTGCTCAATAAACAGACATAATCATACATTTTATTACATAACCTGACATACGGCGCAGAAATATTGGTTTAATCAGTAAGTAATACACAATAGGCGAAGATTACCGGTTGTTGATTCAAGATTAGTGATTTATAATAAGGTCAAAAGTGGGTGAATGGTATAGCTGGGTTATATACTCTAGATAAGGCTTCAGTTTCCTCAAATATTGATTCCGGATAGCACATATTACAGTTTCATCCTAATCATTGTTCAAGGTGTATACCACGCAAACAAGGGTCCACTAACATTACCAGGCCAGTGACTTTGCTCTTTGGTAAAGTTATTTTAGAGCCTGCATGTGTGACATTACATTCTTCTGACATCAGAGGATCAACAGCTAGTTTAACATTGAGAAACTATGGCCCAGATTTATCAAGGTCTGCCATGAATACAGCCAGCGGTGATGGAGTGATCTATTATAATCCAGCAATAAGGCCAATTCCAAATCACTGAATGCTATAAATCAATTAAAATACTGCCACGTTAGCTACGGATTGTCATTTCAGGCGCAAAGAGATGAGGGTAATGCCGGATAGAGCTCAGGGGATCTGGGCATGTGTAAACCTCAACACACGTGCAGTGGAAGCTGCTAATAGGTTTTTTAAAGGTCAGAAAAAAACAACAGGTAAATATTGAATGTCCAATGAATAACGGGCCACACTTCCGTGATGTAGCTGACTTAGTAAATGGAAATACGTAAAAAAAAAAAAAAAATGTAAATAAAAAATAAAATACTATATATATATATATATATATATATATATATATACATACACATTTTTTATTTTCTTAAAATAATAGAGCACATTTAATTCATTCATTTTCTTCGGTCATTACATTGATTTGCATGGGGAAGCTGTAGTCATCAAGATCCAGCAATTCTTACCCATTGATTGATGGGGTGACGTTTTCACCGAGATGGAGCTTTTGCCTTTCCATAAATCTACCCGGTACGTCCCCTCCATTAGACATCTGCCTAGCTAGGAATAATGTAATAACCAATGTTACTATTGACGCAGTTTGGTTCTCTCACAGCTACTGGAACAACAGCTGAGAATAAGCGCCGGTCTCCCTCTTCTATCTATCTGACACACAAATGGCACAGACCCACATATACAAAGGCATTGCAGTCACAAAGGAAAAGGTCAGCTTCCTATGTGAATGGTTACAATATGAATTATTGCAATAAAAAAAAAAAAAAAGAAGCGCTGCTGTAGAGGTTGTAATAAAACAGCCCTGTTCTATGTCCTCCCCGCAGCATGTGTGCCGTAGGATAAGCCATGAAATAGCTTTTGTGTTTGAGATGTAAGTTTCCACAAGGATTAGAGGACGAGGCTGCCAGCTGGGAGTTAGAACAAAGATCACAATCGGAAGGGCACAGGCTCCAATTGCTCTGTTCAGTCTCCAAAATGTTCTCTGGAGCTTTTACAGCAAGCGGTCATTGCGCAATTACATATCTGCATAGAAATAGTCATCTACAAGGTACATTTGCTTTTAGCTTTGCAGTTGCATTAAATAGATCTGATTCATAAATGCCATCACTTTCATAGGATAAAGCTGAAATGCAGGAATGTGTCATAGAACATTTATACACACATCAATATTTATCAACATATTCTCTCATTGGAGAGAGCCATGGAATGTATGGAAGAAGGGTGGGTGGCAGCGAGGAGTAAGAATGTAGGGGGCACTATTACTAATCCGCTGTATTATTTCAGGGAGGTCTACGGCGCACAACACGATACTGTATGTGCTGAGACATCTGGCGGGACCAGTTACAAGAAGGGGTGGGTCCAAGCATGGGGGTGTGGCCATGCCCGTGTAAAAATATTAAGGAGGAAGATTTACCAAATCTTCTAAAAAGGACAAGTAGAAATTTATCTTACAGTAACCAATCAGATTATAGGTATACTTTTTTAGACTGTTCTAGATATATGTCAGCTAGAATCTGATTGGTTGCTACTGACAACACCTCCACTTGATCTTGATAATCTATGAAGACTGTGTGTAGAGAGGGATGCAAGTATTCCTCTGTTGGCAGGACATTCTGGGCAGTATGGATGGTGTAATGGTTAGCATTATTGCCTCACAGCACTGAGGTCATGGGTTCCATTCCCATCATGGCTCTGTGTGGAGTTTGTATATTCTCCCCGTACTTGTGTGGGTTTCCTCCGGGTACTCCGGTTTCCTCCCACAATCCAAAAATATACTGGTAGGTTAATTGGCTCCCAACAAAATTAACCCTAGTGTGAATGTTTGTGCATGTGGTAGGGAATATAGATTATAAGACCCACTGGGGCAGGGATTGATAGGAAAGGCCAAATATTCTCTGTAAAGCGCAACGGAATATGTGTGCGCTATATAAATAACTGGTAATAATTCACACAACATTTGCGGCTCGGCCCATATCTCAAGCTGTCGGCAATCAAATAATTTACAAACAAGAATTGCCCAAGAGGCAATAGCTGCAACACTTTAGGAACCTTTATTGGTATTTTACATTTAAAAGATTTGAATGTCACCAAAAAAAAAAAAAAAATTACGTGTAAAATTGTATTCTACACAAACATAATTTTTTTTGGGCACGGAAAGTCTTTAAACGAGGGTATGGGTCGTTGGGTCGACTCAACTTAGGTCGACAGTCATTAGGTCACCACTGAAGGTCGACATGGGCATTACGTCGATTCTGTGTGTTAACGTGCGAAAAAATAAATTTAACAGGCACAAAAAAAACAAACCCAAAAACCCAAGGCTGTAATTGAATAGCCTGAAGCTAAAGTGTGAAAAAGATCACAACAAATTTAACGGGGTTCCCCCAAAGTCTCTATAAATCCAGCTTTCCCATTTACGAAATTTGTTTTAATAATCTAGTGCTAAAACGTTTCGCTCTCAATTCTCAATAAAAGAAAATAATTTCTTTTTCAATTAATTTGAAAAATAAAGACCACAAAATTGTTGACGATCGCTGCTTTACACTATATTTATTAACTGTTATTTATGCAGCGCTTTCCAGAGTATATTTGGTCATAGCCATCAGTTCCCGCCCCAGTGGAGCATATAATCCATATTCCCCATCACAGGGACTCGCATACACACTAGGGTTCATTTTTTGTCTCTTTGTCAGAAGCCAATTAATTTACTAATATGTTTTTTGGAACGTCGGAGGAAACTGTAGGAACAGGACACACATGCATGCAAGAGAAGAACAAAAAAACTACACACAGAAAGTGCCTTGCTTGGGAATTGAACTCCTGGCAGTAATGCTAGCCACTATTGAACTCACAGCAGTAATGTTAACAACTATTCTAATGGTGCTGCCCCAAACTGACAGTGTCCGATTAGGCATAGGGAACCATTTGGTTGGCTAATGTCTGTAGAAGACAATTAGTCTCTTGGACAAACCGCTCAATTCCTATAGGGCCTGCCATGTCCTTGTATCTCTTATCAGATTAAACCAATAATGTTAGCAACTGGGCAAAACCATGTTGCACTGCAGGTGGGGCAGATGTAACATGTGCAGAAAGAGTTAGATTTGGGTGGGTTATATTGTTTCTGTGCAGGGTAAATACTGGCTGCTTTATTTCTACACTGCAATTTAGATTTCAGTTTGAACACACCCCACCCAAATCTAACTCGCTCTGCACATGTTACATCTGCCCCACCTACAGTGCAACATGGTTTTGCCCAATTGCTAACAACTCTGATTAACCCCTAAATCAGTATAAAAGTGACCTTGTAACAGACCTGCGACCACATCACTGGCCCAACCCAAGCAGTGTATGTCTGGGGCTTATACTTTATACTCCAGACTGAACAAGGACAGTCACTAATCAATGGTTTATTTTCAAATTCCTCTAAGGTGTCGCTCGGTCATCTGAAAGACGGGAAATGAAGCTCCAGTATGTACCAGCACAAGATTAAATACAAAAAAACACCCAGCTCTGGCTCCCCTTCCTACTAGCAAGCTATGAATGCTTGGCACACACATTGTTTGACTTGACATTACATTTATGCCTTTTGTAATTATATAAACACACACAGCTGAACAGGTCACGGAGGCACCATGAAACTCATGGAACATCCTTTCAGCACAGAGCACAGCCCCCACACACGATACAATCCGCTCCATACAATTCACAGCATAATTGCACGAACCCGCATGATGCTTTTGTACAGCAGTTGTGTACAATGGAGATCCCAGTGTGGGTGTGTGGAGTCATTTCACTATACTGTATATGCAATCCTATTCATTTCCAATCGCAACGCAAAAATAATACGATGGAAAGGATAAGGGCCTTCTTATTGGTTTGTGTATATGTTAATACCCAGCCTTGTTTTATTACGGGTTCTCCCTAATGGTAAAGCTAAATAACGGTTAGCGAGGCGGCGGCCCATAGCCTCTCAGCGGCATCAGACTGAGTGTGGGCAGGCCAGGCAGCTAGTGCAATGCGCTTCCTAACACAGGAGACTGCACAAGCTGAGGAACTAGTCATGTAGAAGGCAGGCACAGGAGACACTGTCAGGCACCTTTGATGTGTCCGCTGCACAATTGCTCAAGTGGCCGAGTGACGTTTAGTCGAGAACAAAGACATTTATTTCCACTGCTCAGCAACTTGTGTGGAGGAATGTGGAGACCGGCTTATTGGTGGGGATTGTATTTTTTTTTCTCTTCTTTATATTAAGCAGCCTAATAGAAACAGCACAGCATGTGACAGGAAGCCGAGAGGAATGCTAGTTACAGGGAGGGGGGTTACTGATATGGGAAGGTGACAGGAGACTACAACGGCTGTCCAGAAACGTTATTGGTGGTTTTCAGATGCAAAATCAGAGCTTTCATACAAAGGGAGGGGGGTGTTGGTTACGTACACCATCACAAGCCGATAACCTGTATGAAATTAGTAAATTGCACACGCGCAATCGCTCGTGCAATGGCACACCACACTTTGCAAGAACTTCCAGCCATTCTAATAACCAAAGAGTGACAATATATGCAAAAACAGATGCAGATTCTATTGTGCTTGGATGGCCTGTGTAGCGCCCTAACCAGTGAATGGTATTCGGGGTCTATGTAAGAATAGTGGGTACACCAGCAGATTTTTTTCAGGCCTTTAGGGTCTTTCACTTAGTTACAGGATCTATGTATGCAATTTCTCTTGCTGGGACTGCAGCGCAGAGACTGTCCTGGCGAAGATCCTGGCTGCACAGTGATAGCAGGCGCTATCGCGTCACCACCTTTTATGTCACTGCGCTTGCACGCTAGTCATTGCGCTAATACCAATGGAGACTGTAAGAGGCAATGAATCACAAACAATGACTCCACAGGCACAAAGCCGCTGCCGCCATCTGTAGATAAAGATTGGCCAATAGGGCCAAGCTATGGAAAAGCTACGTTTTGGGAGCTTGCCCCCATTAAGAATGATGGGGACTGTGGTCTGCAGTGTTAATTAGCCTTTTGCAGGAAATATCTCCTGCACTAGGCTTATGATACATTGTAGGCTTATTGATACACACTAGGCTTATTGAAACACTGACACTTATATGGAAACATCAGTATACACACACACACACACACACACACACACACACACACACACACACACACACACACACACACACACACACACATACATAGAGGAAGGTGTGGTGAGGTAATTGGCTGAGGAGGCACTGGCTAGCACCAGAGCCAGATTTACACACAATATATGGGCATTATACACAGGTACAGGGGTATAAACTCCTGGAAATTTGGTGAGTTTTGATCAGAGATGTGCGGAGAAAATTGTCAGTGAAGGCACTGCCTCACCTGCCATAGACTTTTTGGTATCTGGTCTCTAGGTCGACCACTCTTAGGTCGACAATGTCTAGGTCGACAGTAAGTAGGTCGACATGGACCCTGGGTCGACATAACAAAAGGTCGATATGCGTTTTCACTTTTTTTTTTTTTTACTTTTTCATACTTTACGTTCCACGTGGATTACAATTGGGAACGGTGCAAAGTGAGCCATGCGAGGGGACACGGTGCACTAATTGGCGTTCCCGGTCACTATACGGAGAAAACAACACCAAAAAAAGTGAAAACACTCATGTCGACCTAGTACATGTCAACCTAGAGTTCCCTGTCGACCTAAGTGGTCGATCTAGACACTGTCAACCTAAGTGTGGTCGACCTTGCATACCACACCCCACTTTTTACTCCAGAGTTTCGACAATAAAAATGATTTTAATAATACAACAAAGATATTTCTAACATATTCTTTGTATTATTCATATACTTTATACAGTCAAAACTCTGGCACAAACGTTAGTATGACAGGAAAGGCTCTGCCTCACCTCACCTCACGTCACTGATAGAGGTGGTCTCTGAGGTTGGCATAAAACAATGTTATTTCTCTCTTATTTACAACCTGGAGGTGCCATCCCACTATGTATCGCACTACGAAACCCTTGTGACACCTTATAAATAAAAGAAAATTATTTAAATACAGAAATAAAATAAAAAACTTTTTTTAATTTGTATTTATGATTTAAACAAAAAGTGCTTTGTTGATCTTCTGAATAAACAAGCACACTTCCATGTTCATCCAAAACATTTAGATATATTGAAAAAAGTAACAGTTATAACACATGGTATATTTTCCATTTGAAGCATGCGTCAGGCAGCCATTTTCAGAATCCAGCCAATGAATTCACCACACTGAAGTTCCGGTTCCCCTAAGAACTGATAGGCTGCATCCTTACAAATATTGGTTGAGGTGACAACATTACACGGATGTAACCGCAGCCACTGAGACTCCTGACCACAAGATCTGCTCAGATGAATATTCTATCTCATAAATCATTAAAGTGCTGGGTAAAAGACTACTTGTGAACTGGGGTGAGCAGACAGGCTGGAAAATGTAGCGGTAATAGAGCCAGCCTGTGCTTCATGAGCAATACGTCTCTGTATGAAATATAGGGATAAGAGACGCATCGGAGTCTGAAATGGAAGGCCTGAATGAATAACATTCCTCTAACGGAACACTTTGATCATGCTCAGATATGTGAAAACCTTAGCGCACATCAATTCCCCCATCTGGATGGTGTTTTCAGCAGCTCTCGCTGTCACAAATGATTAAGGAACTTGAATGTTAACTAAATAACTAATGGTTATGTGTTCAGGATGATGAATAATTGTAACATGAAGTGTCAGATTCTGCCGTAAAATAGCTCATCTGTGGTTTCCAAAGCGTAACATTAGCAGTGAAGGCTATACATATACAACTATTACAAATACAAACATTGGGGCAGATGTATTAAGCCCGAAGAAGTGATAAAGCATTGCTAAAGAAGTGATAAGTGGAAAGTAATAACGCACCAACCAATCAGCTCCTAACTGTCATATTTCAAACCCGTAATGATTGGCTGGTGCGTTATCACCTTCCACTTATCACTTCTTTATCTCTTCTCCAGGCTTCATACATCTACCCATTATTTTTACATATTTTCAATATAGAGAGCACTGTCTGTTTGCAATGTTATATTAACAGATATACAGGTGAAACTCAGAAAATTAGAATATCATGTAAAAGTTAATTTATTTCAGTAATTCAACTTAAAAAGGTGAAACTAAGTACAGTATATAGACTCATTACATGCAAAGTGAGGTATTTCAAGCCTTTATTTGTTATAATTGTGATGATTGTGGCTTACAGCTTCCGAAAACCCCAAATCCAAAATCTCAGAAAATTAGAATATTACATAAAATCAATAAAAAAAGGATTTTAAACACAGAAATGTCAGCCCTCTGAATAGTGTAATCATGCGTATGTGCTCAGTACTTGGTTTGGGCCCCTTTTGCATGAATTACTGTCTCAATGCGGCGTGGCATGGATTCTATCAGCCTGTGGCACTGCAGAGGTGTTATGGAAGACCAGGATGCTTCAATAGCGGCCTTCAGCTCTTTTGCATTGTTCGGTCTCATGTCTATCATCTTTCTCTTGGCAATGCCCCATAGATTCTCTATGGGAGCCAGGTCAGGCTAGTTTGCTGGCCAATCCAGCACAGTAATCCCACGGTCACTGAACCAGGTTTTGGTACTTTTGGAAGTGTGGGCAGGTGCCAAGTCCGGCTGGAAAATTAAGTCAGCATCTCCATAAAGCTGGTCTGCTGGAGGACGCAGGAAGTGCTCTAAAATGTCCTGGTAGACGGCTGCGTTGACTCTGGACTTAATAAAGCACAGTGGACCATCATCTGCAGATGACATGGCTCCCCAAATCAACACAGACTGTGGAAACTTCACACTGGACTTCAAGCATCTTGGATTGTGTGCCTCTCCATTCTTCCTCCATACCCAGTGTGAACTTTCCACAGTCTGTGTTGACTTTGGGATCCATGTCATCTGCTGGTGTTGGTCCACTGTGCTTTATTTACAAATAAAGGCTTGAAATATCTCACTTTGCATGTAATGAGTCTATATAATATATGAGTTTCACCTTTTAAGTTGAGTTACTGAAATAAATGAACTTTTGCGCGATATTCTAATTTTCTGAGTTTCACCTGTATAAAGTTAATGTTTTTCTCTGTATACTGCACTGGAATCACTGTGGCTCCCTAGGTTGCGGATACTGCCATCGTTTATTATTGTTAATACCCTATAGCCACCGTTTCCAGTGCAGAGAAAGCAGCAGGCCAGCATAACCTGTGCCGTGTGTTACCGCCGTGTAGTACCTGTATTGGATGAAACAAACCAGTGATACATAGCCATAGTTACCTCGGCCGGAGTTTCAGGCTCTGGCTCTGAATATTCACAAGATTAGTGTTCAGAGATTAGCAGGAAGAAAGAGGCGGTGACCCAGTTTTATATCGGACTCTGCAGTTAGACCGATTCGGCTTATATGGGTTTGTTATGTGTACATTTATTATGACATGGTCGGTATGTCAATAGTCCGTATCCAGTCTACAGCTCTACACGAAAAAGGTCTACAGTCAATAGGTCGACCACTAATGGTTGACATGACAATGGTCGACACAAGAGTTTTGTTATTCAACTTTGTCATGCTTTACCATCCATATGGACTACGATTGGGAATAGTAACATGCGCAGAGCGCAGCAGTAGCGGAGCGAGGCCCCTTGCCCGAAGCATGGCGAGTGAAGCAATGCACTAATGGGGCAGAAAAAGGACATAACACCCAACAAAAAATACAATAAAATAGTGTCGACCAATTCCATGTCAACTTTTTGACCCCATTGACCTTTTCTACTGTCTGCCTATTCCATGTCGACCATGAGCGGTCCATCTATTGACTGTAGACCTTTTTAGAGCAGATCTAAATGATCCACACCCCAATAGTCGGCATGTTGATATAATCTATTAAACAGTGAAACCAACAGTGTTGTAGTTGTAATGTTTACTGGGAATTATATTAGTTAATTCTTTATAGAAGTCAAGTTGATTTCGTTTCATTTAAACAACCAACTTTTTTTTATTTTTTGTTACAAAATCTTGATCCTTATCTAAGAGCCAATAAAGATAAGATGAGGAGGAGTGTGTAGGGTATGTAAACATTCATTGTACGCAAGTTAGTCAAATAATGGAGGCCTGGGAAGGAATATAATGGAACACCTGCTTGTTTCGGTAAAGAGCCCTAGGGTATGCCCACAAAAAAATACTTATTACAAAGAAACACTCTATTAGACATAGTTTAATGAAAATACAGTTTATGGTAATGGAACCTGCCATACTGTTTTCTCTCCACAGACAGAATTAAAACAGTAGCATAGCGCGGCCAAATAGTCATGTTGTGTAGTTGTGTGATGACCACAACTACACTGCTGTCAATGCACTATATGTGCACCATGGATTCCAGCCACACACATGGCCAATCTTTACAGGTTAGCTCACAATACTTACGTTTTGTCTATGTACCTGCTGTCGACAGTCAATGTGTCAGCAGGATATCAATGATACAATGCCGACACTTGTAATGCTATTTTAAGAGTTGTAAATCATCATGTTTAACGTTAATAACAGACACTGTTACAATGCCTAAAACATTACAACAGTGTCTGCACCTTTATCATGAAGAGTAAGTATGGTTGGCTTTTAGCGTGTTCTTTAGAACTGTATTGACTTTGGGCTTAATTCAGATCTGATCGCAGCAAATTTGTTAGCTAATGGGCGAAACCATGTGCACTGCCGGGGAGTGTGGAAGGGGTTAGATATAACATTTGCAGAGAGAGTTAGATTTGGGTGGGTTATTTTGTTCTGTGCAGGGTAAATACTGGCTGCCTTATTTTTACACTGCAATTTAGATTTCTGTTTGTACACACCCCACCTAAATCTAACTCTCTCTGCACATGTTATATCTGCCTCCCCTGCTGTGCACATGGTTTTGCCCATTAGCTAACATATTTGCTGCAATCAGATCTGAATTATGCCCAAAGTCAATACAGGAACACGCTAAAAGCCAACCATACAAATTTGCTGCTGCGATCAGATCTGAATTAGGCCCTTTGTATAGTAGTGTATAGGAAACCTACAACAGTGTTGGTTCCGTGTATTACATTTGGCAAACCATTATAGATGTCAACTTGATATTATTTAATTTATACAACAAAACTTTTGTTACAAAATCTCAATTTTGCTAGAACTTTTCAAGACAACTCTTTATCCAAAAACATACTACCTATCAACTATATAAAGAAAAGGTTTCCAGTTTCTGGGCAGAGGTCTCACGACACCCCTCATCCTGTAAGAGGGTAAATGTTTAAACCAGTTTCTGCCTTCATGTATCTTAAAACCAGGCAGTGGATAAAAGGAAGACGGGAGATTTATTGCCAGCTGGGTAATAATCAACTGCTACTAGTTGTTAGAATTTCTGATCAAAGTCTTAATAAACTCCCTACACTCTATAAGCCTTTAGCACAGGAAGTTCATGCCCCTTACAAGTGTTCACAGGCAAACAAAATACTTGCCAAAGTATCTCAGTGTTACAAAAGACTTTGTTAATTTATGGGGCCCCCACAGGCATTAACACTTTCATTTGCCACCAAAGCACTTCAATGGGGCTTACAAATATTTGCCTCTCCCATATAGACCGCTTAAGTTTGAGGTTGAAATATAATCTGTGTGCACTGTCCAGTAATATACACAACACATCTGCGGGAGAGAAGTCACTCTCAATGTTTCTTGAAGGATATTTCACAACCAACATCTAAGCAGCCGGCTAGGGGGAAGAGAGCTAATTTACAACGCTCTACTGCTTAGATCAACAAAGTCTCTGTAGAGTCAACACGAAATGGGATGAGAGGTTTAATACACTGCGGTGCTCAAGAATAGGGGTTTAAAGAGGAACAGGTCAACCAAAAAACAAAATTGCATTGCTCTCAATAAACTATTTGCTTTCATTAATGGATCAAGAGATTGAACGGGAGAACCAAGTCCAAGGTTTCAAGAGACAAAGTCGTCAAAAAAATAATAATATATATATTTATTTCAACAAAACGGCATAAAAATCAACACGATCAACCATTGTGAGTCTGCCAACGCACATACCGGAGTCTATAAGTACATACAGCTTCCAACGGAAAAGGACAAAGCAGTCGAGTGTTAATGTCAATGTCTTTCTGTATGGAAGAGGTCATAGGCCACTCTCTATTCAGGAGACATTTACCACCAACAGCTTCATTGATGTTGAGTTCTCACCTACCCCAAAGTGTTCCTCACTTATGAAGGGGACTGCAAATTGTTTGTCCGCCTATGTGATCTGTCTAGTGCTCTAAACGCCAGCTCTATAGTCTTCGGAGGTGGCGAAATCTTAAGAAAGGCACTGTGCTAAAGGGCAAAGGTCGGCTCTGGACAGATATAAATTGTAGTGAAAATGTGCCCTTGTGTAAAACAAAGAACGCTCCTAAAAATACTTCCACCCACCCCTTTATCTGATCGGCATAATCTTACTCTGCAAAATGAATACTGTTTTTTTTCACAGCGCCACAAAACTAGGTTCACCGGTTTATTATCTCTAAATTTATCAACAACTCATTTAAAAGAACAAAACAGGATCTCCAACAATACATGATTGCAAAGTGTGAAATTGTAAATGCAGAATACGGGTATACTCACAGTGAGGCTCGTATGTGGGCGGGGGATCCCCACAGGGGACGCACTCCATGTCCTGGAATCCACCCAGTTTGGTCTTTCTATAGAAGCTGTAACACAAAGGGTTTATATTTATAACAAGTGGATCTCATTTGTGCTGTGTAATATATATTGCATCAATCTTCTTCCAGTATAAACATACAAAAATGACACAAGACTGCTAATGTTTCCTGGAACCTCCCTGTAGGATACAGTTTCCCCCACTCTCTTACCCCATCCTACATTTTATTCTATTATTTATTTATTTTTTAAATATCCAATCATATGATCCTAAGGTTATTCTGTAGCGCGTATTTAGTTAACGATGAGGACAAAGAATCCTGCTCATCTTACAATATAATAACTTTTGAACCTTACATAAGAGTAAAAGATCACTATGCCCATGTAAAGCGAAGCAGTCACTTACAGACAGCGGGGACACAGATTATATGAAATAAAAGGAATATATTCACTAGGAACCCAGGCCCTCACTAAAGGCTCAGGGTACAAAAAAAGGCTACATAGAGCCTGATTCAGGGGTGTAGTATGGTATGCCGGCGGCCGGGCTCCCGGCGACCAGCATACTGGCGCCGGGAGCCCGACCGCCGTTATAACGACAGTGTGGCGAGCGCAAATGAGCCCCTTGCGGGCTCGCAGCGCTCGCCACGCTGTGGGCACTGTGGCGCACCACGCTATTTTATTCTCCCTCCAGGGTGGTCGTGGACCCCCACGAGGGAGAATATATGTCGATATGCCGGGTGTCGGGATTCCAGCGCCGGTATACTGTGCGCCGGGATCCCGACATTCGGCATACTGAAGACCACCCTACTTCAGAGATGGACGCAATGTTCATGTTGTACATAGTCGAGCGACCATTTGCCACTGCACAGTGCCGAATGAAAGTCTGTGGAGGCCCTTATTCCAATCCGCTGTGCAACGGCACACTAATGTGCCGCCAGCTGTTATCTGATGTGCTGCCCAGCATCAGAGTCTGGGGCTTGGGCAACACTGGTACTCTTCCACGGCCCAGCCTGTGACCAGTGGAGATGCAGCGCGACTCATAGGTCACACACGCCGCGTCGCCTTCCCACCTTCCTGCCAGCAGCACGCACCAGCCTTACTGCCAGCCAAGCGCAGCTCCTCACAGCTCCTTGCCGCTCGCGGCTATGTAACCTCCCACCGTCCTCCGCTTATGGAGGGAGAAGAAAAAGAAAGTCATGGTTTGGGGTTAGTGTATGTTTATTTTTGTAATTGCTGTGGGGGAACAGTGTGTATGGGATTACTGTGAAGGCCAATGTGTGTGTGTTTCATTTTCCCTGTGAGGTACTGGTAGTGTGATTTGCCAATTTGAAAGTCTTGTTGGGTGTGCTGCAAGTTGAAAAAGGTTGGAAATCACTGCCCTAGGCAGGGGAAATCTCAGGGCCCCCCTCGCAAATGATCTCCGAATAGATTTTTCATTTTATCAACAAACAGTGTACGATCTGGAAACTGTAAAGTGAATATGGTTTATGTACTTTAAAACCCCTTTCACACCGCAGCTTTAACCCGGTAAATTGCCGATTTTTCAGCCTTTCTAAACGGTTCTAGCTGCGGTGTGAAAGGGCCACCCTGAATTTACCGTTTTCAAAATACTGGTATTTTGAAACGGTTAAAAAGCAGGGTCCTACCCGGTTCAGACCCGTTTCATTGTGCAGTGTGAAAGGCTCAGAAACGGTATTTCCAAGCCACAGAAGGTGATAGGCTGTCTCCATGCATGATGTCACCAGGCAGAAGCAGGAAGCTGGAGGAAAAACACATGAGACACATGAGAGTGGGTTTAGAAGCGTTTTATTACACAAAATATATTATACAATGGCAACTTGGAGTGATGAAGAGGTGAGGGAGCTGCTAAGAATCAGAGAGGATGAGGAAATCTGCAGACAAATAACTGGGACAGTCAAGGATGCACTCATATATAAAAACATGGTTAAAATGCTTCAAGCTGCTGGGTTCCATCGTACGACTATCCAAATTATTAATAATTAATTAATAATTATTAATAATGTGTGGGCCAGAAAAGTCCATTTACAATGACAACCACTGTTTTCTATGGGTGAAACGGGTTCAGTGTGAAAGGTACCAAAACGGTAATGAAATGGTAATAATAAGATTTTACTTACCGATAAATCTATTTCTCATAGTCCGTAGTGGATGCTGGGGACTCCGTCAGGACCATGGGGAATAGCGGCTCCGCAGGAGACAGGGCACAAAAGCAAGCTTTTAGGATCACATGGTGTGTACTGGCTCCTCCCCCTATGACCCTCCTCCAAGCCTCAGTTAGGTACTGTGCCCGGACGAGCGTACACAATAAGGAAGGATCTTGAATCCCGGGTAAGACTCATACCAGCCACACCAATCACACCGTACAACTTGTGATTTGAACCCAGTTAACAGTATGATAACAATGAAGTAGCCTCTAAAAAAGATGGCTCACAACAATAATAACCCGATTTTTTGTAACAATAACTATGTACAAGTAATGCAGACAATCCGCACTTGGGATGGGCGCCCAGCATCCACTACGGACTATGAGAAATAGATTTATCGGTAAGTAAAATCTTATTTTCTCTAACGTCCTAGTGGATGCTGGGGACTCCGTCAGGACCATGGGGATTATACCAAAGCTCCCAAACGGGCGGGAGAGTGCGGATGACTCTGCAGCACCGAATGAGAGAACTCCAGGTCCTCCTCAGCCAGGGTATCAAATTTGTAGAATTTTGCAAACGTGTTTGCCCCTGACCAAGTAGCTGCTCGGCAAAGTTGTAAAGCCGAGACCCCTCGGGCAGCCGCCCAAGATGAGCCCACCTTCCTTGTGGAATGGGCATTTACAGATTTTGGCTGTGGCAGGCCTGCCACAGAATGTGCAAGCTGAATTGTACTACAAATCCAACGAGCAATAGTCTGCTTAGAAGCAGGAGCACCCAGCTTTTTGGGTGCCTACAATATAAACAGCAAGTCAGACTTTCTGACTCCAGCCGTCCTGGAATTATATATATATATATATATATATATATATTTTCAGGGCCCTGACAACGTCTAGCAACTTGGAGTCCTCCAAGTCCCTAGTAGCCGCAGGCACCACAATAGGTTGTTTCAGGTGAAACGCTGACACCACCTTAGGAAGAAACTGGGGACGAGTCCGCAGTTCTGCCCTGTCCGAATGGAAAATCAAATATGGGCTTTTGTAAGACAAAGCCGCCAATTTTGACAATCGCCTGGCCGAGGCCAGGGCCAACAGCATGGTCACTTTCCATGTGAGATATTTCAAATCCACAGATTTGAGTGGTTCAAACCAATATGATTTGAGGAATCCCAACACTACGTTGAGATCCCACGGTGCCACTGGAGGCACACAAGGGCTGTATATGCAATACTCCCTTGACAAACGTCTGGACTTCAGGAACTGAAGCCAATTCTTTCTGGAAGAAAATCTATAGGGCCGAAACTTGAACCTTAATGGACCCCAATTTGAGGCTCATAGACACTCCTGTTTTCAGGAAGTGCAGAAATCGACCTAGTTGAAATTTTTTCGTGGGGCCTTCCTGGCCTCACCCACGCAACATATTTTTACCACATGTGGTGATAACGTTGTGCGGTCACCTCCTTCCTGGCTTTGACCAGGGTAGGTATGACCTCTTCCGGAATGCCTTTTCCCTTAGGATCCGGCGTTCAAACCGCCATGCCGTCAAACGCAGTCGCGGTAAGTCTTGGAACAGACAAGGTCCCTGCTGGAGCAGGTCCTTTCTTAAAGGCCGATGCCACGGTTCCTCTTGGAACAGACATGGTACTTGCTGAAAGCAAATCCCTTCTTAGCTCCCGAGGCCATTAGTCCTCTGTGAGCATCTCTTGAAGTTCCGGTTACCAAGTCCCTCTTGGCCAATCCAGAGCCACGAGTATAGTTCTTACTCCTCTATGTCTTATAATTCTCAATACCTTGGTTATGAGAAGCAGAGGAGGGAACACATACACCGACTGTTACACCCACGGTGTTACTAGGACGTCCACAGCTATCGCCTGAAGGTCTCGTGACCTGGCGCAATACCTGTCCCATTTTTTGTTCGGGCGGGACGCCATCATGTCCACCTTTGGTCTTACCCAACGGTTCACAATCATGCGGAAAACTTCCCGATGAAGTTCCCACTCTCCCGGGTGGAGGTCGTGCCTGCTGAGGAAGTCTGCTTCCCAGTCGTCCACTCCCGGAATGAACACTGCTGACAGTGCTATCACATGATTTTCCGCCTAGCGAAAAATCCTTGCAGTTTTGCCACTGCCCTCCTGCTTCTTGTGCCGCCCTTTCTGTTTACGTGGGCGACTGCCGTGATGTTATCCCACTGGATCAATACCGGCTGACCTTGAAGCAGAGGTCTTGCTAAGCTTAGAGCATTATAAATTTGCTCTTAGCTCCAGTATATTTATGTGGAGAGAATTCTCCAGACTTGATCACACTCCTTGTGTGACTGCTCCCCAGCCTCTCAGGCTGGCCTCCGTGGTCACCAGCATCCAATCCTGAATGCCGAATCTGCGGCCCTCTAGAAGATGAGCACTCTGTAATCACCACAGGAGAGACACCCTTGTCCTTGGATATAGGGTTATCCGCTGATGCATCTGAAGATGCGATCCGGACCATTTGTCCAGCAGATCCCACTGAAGAGTTCTTGCGTGAAATCTGCCGAATGGAAGCGCTTCGTAATAATCCACCATTTTTACCAGGACTCTTGTGCAATGATGCACTGACACTTTTCCTGGTTTTAGGAGGATCCCGATTAGCTCGGATAACTCCCTGGCTTTCTCCTCTGGGAGAAACACCTTTTCCTGGACTGTGTCCAGAATCATCCCTAGGACCAGCAGACGTGTCGTCGGAACAACTGCGGTTTTGGAATATTTAGAATCCACCCGTGCTGTCGTAGAACTCCTTGAGATAGTGCTACTCCGACCTCCAACTGTTCTCTGGACCTTGTTCTTATCAGGAGGTCGTCCATTTTCTTTGAAGACGAATCCTCCTTTCGGTCATTACCTTGGTAAGGACCCGGGGTGCCTTGGACAATCCAACGGCATCGTCTTGAAACTGATAGTGACAGTTCTGTACCACGAACCTGAGGTACCCTTGGTGAGAAAAGGCAAATTTTGGGACATGGAGGTAAGCATCCCTGATGTCCCGGGACACCATATAGTCCCCTTGTTCTTTGCTATCACTGCTCTGAGTGACTCCATCTGGATTTGAACCCTTGCAAGTGTTCAAATTTTTCAGATTTAGAATAGGTCTCACCTAGCCTTCAGTACCACCATATAGTGTGGAGTAATACCCCTTTCCTTGTTGTCGGAGGGGTAATTTTATTATCACCTGCTGGGAATACAGCTTGTGAATTGTTTTCAATACTGCCTCCCTGTCGGAGGGAGACATTGGTACAGCAGACTACAGGAACCTGCGAGGGGGGAAACCTCTCGACATTCCAATCTGTACCCCTTGGATACTACTTGCAGGATCCAGGGGTCCTGTACGGTCCCAGCGTCATGCTGAGAACTTGGTAGAAGCGGTGGAGGGCTTCTGTTCCTGGGAATGGGCTGCCTGCTGCAGTCTTCTTCCCTTTCTTCTATCCCTGGGCAGATATGACTCTTATAGGGACGAAAGGACTGAGGCTGAAAAGACGGTGTCTTTTTCTGCAGATATGTGACTTAGGGTAAAAAACGGTGGATTTTCCAGCAGTTGCCCTGGCCACCAGGTCCCATGGACCGACCCCAAATAACTCCTCCCCTTTATACGGCAATACATCTTTGTGCCGTTTGGAATCTGCATCACCTGACCACTGTCGTGTCCATAAACATCTTCTTGCAGATATGGACATCGCATTTACTCTTGATGCCAGAGTGCAAATATCCCTCTGCGCATCTCGCATATATAGAAATGCATCCTTTAAATGCTCTATAGTCAATAAAATACTGTCCCTGTCAAAGGTATCAATATTTTTAGTCAGGGAATCCGACCAAGCCACCTCAGCTCTGCACATCCAGGCTGAGGCGATCGCTGGTCGCAGTATAACACCAGCATGTGTGTGTATACTTTTTAGGATATTTTTCAGCCTCCTATCAGCTGGCTCCTTAAGTACGGCCCTATCCGTAGATGGACTGCCACTTGTTCTGATAAGCGTGTGAGCGCCTTATCCACCCTGAGGGGTGTTTCCCACCGCGCCTTAACTTCTGGCGGGAAAGGGTATACCGCCAATAATTTTCTATCGGGGGAAACCCACGCATCATCACACACTTCATTTAATTTATCTGATTCAGGAAAAACTACAGGTAGTTTTTTCACCTCACACATAATACCCTTTTTTGTGGTACTTGGAGTATCAGAAATATGTAACACCTCCTTCATTGCCCTTAACGTGTGGCCCTAAAAGAAAATACGTTTGTTTCTTCACCGTCGACACTGAAATCAGTGTCCGTGTCTGGGTCTGTGTCGACCGACTGAGGTAAATGGGCATTTTACAGCCCCTGACGGTGTTTGAGGCGCCTGGACAGATACTAATTTGTTCGCCGGCCCTCTCATGTCGTCAACCGGCTTGCAGCGTGTTGACATTGTCACGTAATTTCCATAAATAAGCCATCCATTCCGGTGTCGACTCCCTAGAGAGTGACATCACCATTACAGGCAATTTGCTCCGCCTCCTCACCAATATTTTCCTCATACATGTCGACACACACGTACCGACATACAGCACACACATAGGGAATGCTCTGATAGAGGACAGGACCCACTAGCCCTTTGGGGAGACAGAGGGAGAGTTTGCCAGCACACACCAAAACGCTATAATTATCCAGGGACAACCTTTATATAAGTGTTCCTTTTATAGCATTTTAATATATATACATATCGCCAAATCAGTGCCCCCCCTCTCTGTTTTAACCCTGTTTCTGTAGTGCAGTGCAGGGGAGATCATGGGAGCCTTCCCACCAGCCTTTCTGTGAGGGAAAATGGCGCTGTGTGCTGAGGAGAATAGGCCCCGCCCCCTTTTCGGCGGGCTTCTTCTCCGGAGTTTTAGATATCTGGTAGGGGTTAAATACATCCATATAGCCTCAAGGGCTATATGTGATGTATTTTTCGCCATACAGGTATTATACATTGCTGCCCAGGGCGCCCCCCCCCAGCGCCCTGCACCCTCCGTGACCGCTGTGTGAAGTGTGCTGACAACAATGGCGCACAGCTGCAGTGCTGTGCGCTACCTGATGAAGACTGAGAGTCTTCTGCCGCCTGGTTCCGGACCTCTTCATCTTCAGCATCTGCAAGGGGGGTCGGCGGCGCGGCTCCGGGACGAACCCCAGGGCGAGCCCTGTGTTCCGACTCCCTCTGGAGCTATGTCCAGTAGCCTAAGAATCCAATCCATCCTGCACGCAGGTGAGTTGAAAATCTCTCCCCTAAGTCCCTCGATGCAGTGAGCCTGTTGCCAGCAGGACTCACTGAAAATAAAGAACCTAAAAACTTTTTCTAAGCAACTCTTTAAGAGAGCCACCTAGATTGCACCCTTCTCGGCCGGGCACAAAAACCTAACTGAGGCTTGGAGGAGGGTCATAGGGGGAGGAGCCAGTACACACCATGTGATCCTAAAAGCTTGCTTTTGTGCCCTGTCTCCTGCGGAGCCGCTATTCCCCATGGTCCTGACGGAGTCCCCAGCATCCACTAGGACGTTAGAGAAATACTGGTTACAACATGCGATGTGAAGGGGGTTTAACTGCTCAGACCCGTTTTAAGAACCGTTTAAAGAACCGTTTCAAAAGCAGGTTTTGCGATGTGAAAGCAGCTTAAGTTGTTGATGGGTACATTACATTAATACAGAATTTTCTCTATAAAGTCTTTAATGTAAAGTTTTTGTTTAATTTTTCTATCTTTTGGAAGCAATTTAAGAAAGCGTGATTGCAATTTTCTTTCAGGATTGAATAGGCACTGGGGCCCATAGGCAGGTGCCTACTCTGCCTATCTGGTAATCCAGCACTACCAATGCACATGTGTAAAGGTTGCAATGTGCGTGTGCTGAGATGGTCTTGCAATGTCGGTTGCAGAGAGGATTCATTTGCAAATTGATCGCCAGTCAGGGAGGGTTTGGGGGAGGTAATGTTTTGGCTGTGTTTCAGTCTTCAGCTGTGCAATTAAAAGAACTTCCAGCGAACAGGCTGCGTGACCATAGGGAAACAAGGATCATCGATGTTTGCCCGATGTTGCATCTTTTTACACAGGCGGCAGATCAGAGATACAGATTATGGGTGTCTCTATACAACTCCCGGCAGCTGCGACATTTGCATATTTCCGTACAGCCACTGCGTACATCTGGAAGCTGCAGATGCATTTGTGTACATCTATGGATCAGGCTATAATGAATATGGAAGTAGTTCATAAAACAAATATATCTGCTGCGTGTAAAATTCTCGTCCGTTCTCCCTAAATATCTAGGAGATTCCTGAATTTGAGGCATTCCCTGGGAGACTTCTTCCCCCAGTGAAGTGACAGGGCCGTGATGATGCCCCACCTTTGCTGCCCCTTTGGTCCTCACCTCTGGGATCTCCCGTAGGGGAGACACAAAAAGGTAGGTGTAAGGTGTATCCGTGTCAAGCCACCAAGTTGACAAAGAAAATAAGAAAAAAGAAAGAAATAAAGCATTTGGAGGCGGTACTTTGTTACTCTGTACCATTGATGGTATAAAACCATAGGATCTCACCCATCGATGGCAAAACCATCTACCATTGGTGGTTGACCATTGATGGTCGATGGCCAACCATACTTGGAGTATTCATAGGATGCAAAGTTGTTGCCTTTGTCATATTCAGAGTATAACTTTTTTTATTGTTAGAGAAGGACAATGTTTGTAAACCATTATTAAAAAAAAGAAGAAGAAGAAGAAGAAGAAGAAGACAAGTGGATGTGTTGCCCATAGCAACCAATTAGATTCTAGCTATTATAGAAGTACTGATTAAAATTATAGCTAGAATCTGATTGGTTGCTATATGGACAACACCTCCAAAATGTAAAATGCCTCAATGGTTTTAGTAAGACTGAAGCCTCCCACACAGCTTCAGGGGAGCCGATGATGGACAAGTCACAACGACCTCCTCAGAAGCTGAAGGTTTTTTTTATTTTTGGCTTATTTAAAATAACCTGAGAAGTTAAACATGTGCTTAATTATCCCATTATCCCCGGGTATCTTTCTACAGAAATGAGATTACACCGAAGCATGTAAAAACAATTGCTGCATTCCTGACAAGACGGCTGTTACCAGTTACTGCAGCCAGCCATGGTCAGTGCAACTTTGGAATTACAACAGAGGACTTTGTGGACCCAAACAAGCAGAGTGGAACAAATACTTTGAAATACATGAACAAAATTATAACCAGAAAAGTCAACAAAGGAACTGAATGGTGAAAAATGATACAGTGTGTAAGCTTTTAGTAAGAGCAAGTTCAGACATACTGACAAGTTACAGTACCTAAATAAAAAAAAAAAAAAAAAAAAAAAAATCTTTTAACCCACAGAAGCCTTTGCTTTATACAGAGAGAAGCAAGGGAGCAGTAGTTAAAAACACAAAGCTGCATTTTCAAGGAATAGAAATGAAAGGTTGAATTGTTAAAGAAGAACTCCATCCAAACATAACATTTAATGTTGGAGCACATGGGGGTAGATTTATAGACACCTGGTCAGAGATAAAGTGGAGAGAGATAAATTACCAATTAATAAGCTCCTGTCATTTTGCAAACACAACCTGTAATATGACAGTTAGGAGCTGATTGGTTGGCACTTTCTCCAAGCTTTGATAAATCTCCCCCACATTTCTTAACCAGTGGGTACCACAAAGCCACAAATAGTACAGCACTAATCTGCCCTGTGCGGTGAGTCCTGTGGAGCAGAGATGTGATAATCTGCCACCGTCCTTTTAACCATACATGTGTGAACACGGTAAGAACAGTTGTCTTAGTGAGTAGCACTACTGTCTCACAGCATGGGGTATTGGGATGGATGGATGCCCACCTATTGGTGTGCAGTTTGTATGTTCTTCCCATGTACGGTTTTCCTCCAAATGCTCTAGTTTCTTGGAATGTGTGTGCCCTATATAAATAACTGCTAGAAGCAGTAGATGTACTGTAGAATGTTTCCAGATAACCACTACATCATGGAAACGCCACATACCTGCTAACTAGACCTCTGCATATTATTATAGTGAACTCCATCCAAAATCACATCTACATTTTTTGAAGATATTTTTTTATGTCAACAATCCCATTCTATGGTTATTCTCATTTATTAATTTGCATGCAGGTTATGAATTGGTGCCTCATTCCTCACTGGCCTCATTAGTTCCTAATTAATTCACAGGAAGCATTCTCATGAAAATGAATGTGGACAAGCATTTACCTTATACAACAAGCAAGTACTGATTACGATTTATTCTGGAGGTCAGAGAGCAGTCACAGGTGTACATTTAACAAAAGACCTGATGGCACAGAGTATTATTATGCAGAACACAAGCCTTTCCTGACCTTTCCCATTTCACTAAACAAAAGGAACCACCGTTACATAAACCATATTAGCAGCACGTGACCACTCCCGTCATAGGCTGAAAACGTTATTAGAAAAAGATGATGTAGTCACGTTACTGGCGGTCAGTATACATATACATATATATATGTCGATCATCAGAATGCTGACACAAAGGGACTATTCCCACTCGTGGGTGTCCACGACACCCATAGAGTGGGCATAGAACCTGTGGCGAGCAAAGCATGCCACCGAGCCCGCAGCATGGTGCGCCCACAATGGGGTTCGTTGCGCTCGCCCCCTGCCAGCATTCTAGCGGCCGGGATCAGGATGTTTTATAAAGCACATTTACAGGTTCAACAAAATGTTCAAAGCATCTATAGGAGAGAAAAAGGGAGTCAATTAAAGAAAACATTAACAAGGGGGAGAGGTATCAAATCTTCTAAAGAGGGCCAGTGTAACGGGCCCCATACACTACAACGATAGTGCCCGATTTCATCCGATTTCAACCTTTTCGGGTTGATAAATCGGATGGAAAGTGGCAAATCTAATGTGTTTTACATCCGATATGATGCGCGGCCCCCGTGTACATCGGATCGGAGCCCCTAGGTCGTTATTGCTGCACTCGTGATAGGTTGGTTCCCGCAGGCATGGCTGGGATCGCATAAGATACATCGTATGCAAAAGGACCGCATACGATGTATCCTATGCGATCCTGCCTGGCGGTTCAAGGGAAATCTTATGCGACATGTGGGTCCGACATGTCGTTGTAGTGTATGAGGCCCTTAAAAGTTGTACATAGTAGTCAATCAGGGCCATCTTAACAGCATTGTAGGCCCTGGTCAAAGTAATGCACTGGGGCCCCTAAACACCCATTAGGAATAAATTAAAAAACAAAACCCTCCTGGGTTCCCGCACAGTCTCTCCACATGCTTCCATACAGTGAATGGCTGTCAGCACTCTGATTGGTGGATGGCTAATAGTCAGAAGCGGATTGGTTTATATGGGCAATTCCTCTACCTATTATTCTTTAGAAAGTTGATACAGTACATCTCCCACTTACTTACACGTACTTAAAGGTGTAGATGAGTAATGTAACAGGAACAACATTTACCGTGACATCATAAAATGATGTGCCCATTACTTTACTTACAGCTTTAGAATGATTATCAGAATAGTTACATAAACTCACATTTCTACCTCATTAGGAAAACATTTTATTTATTTCTTTGAGCTATTGTTTCTGTTAGGAGGCTCGAGATTTTTTTTTTTTATTACTTGTAATAAAATTCAAAAGTCATTAGTTGGGAATGAAAACTTATAATGCAAATCAGATGTTACAGTCTGGGAACAATTGTATCATAAAACTCAGCCAAACAGAACTACATGGCTGAAAAGCACAGAGGTCAGCTAGACAGAAAGAGCCTTGTGTTAGGCAAACACTGCCTGAGGGCATGTACTGTGGCGTGAAAAAGTGTTTGCCCCTTTCTGGATTTCTTCTATTTTTGCATATTTGTCACAGATCTTCAAACAGAGCTGAATATAAATATAGACACCCTGGACCAGATGTACTAAACCTTGAAAAGTGATAAATATCACAGTGATAAAGTGCCAGCCAATCGGCTCCTAACTGTCATTTTTCAAACACAGCCAGTGACATGGTAGTTAGGAGCTGATTGGCTGGCAGTTTATCACTGTGAAATTTATCACTTTTCAGGCTTAGTACATCTCCCCCCCCCCTGAGTAAACACAAGATACAGTTTTTACATGATCATTTAATTTATGGAAGGAAAAAAGTTATGTAATTATTTGCACCTGTGGGAAATAGCAATTGCCCCCTTAGCATGGGTACACACTACAACAATCTGGGATTGTGGTTGACGAAACGATCGATGGGACGAGATGTCGGTCGGTCTTATACACTAATCAAAATATAACAAACGATCATGCGCTATATCGTTCACGCCCGCATTCTGCAGCATGAGTTCGGTCACCGGTTCGTCCCATCTGACGTGCAGCACAGCAGAGGTGATGACTGACATTGTTGCAGGCAGGAGCACATAATAGTGGGTACACACTTCCGGACTGGGCCGACATACACTCGTGTATCCACCGTTCCGATCCACCAGACCGACAGGTGTATCCACGATGTAGTGTGATCGCCTAGTGTGTACCCAGCCTAAGTTACTCATTCAAACTATGACCAAAATTGAATTGAGAATTGGGTTCAATTACAGTAGATGAGACACAGAACAGGCTTGATTACTGCTAGCCATGCTGAATCTTAATATGCTTAAATAGAACCAATCCAGCAATGTGAAGTTGGCTTAAAGAACCCAACAAGTAGCACAGTATGCCACGATCAAAATATATTCCAGAAGAGACGGGGGGGAAAAAAAAGTTGTTGAAAAACATCAGCCTGGAATGGGTTACACGGCAATGTCTATAGCGCTGGGACCAGTGAGAGCTATCTCCAAATGTGGAAAACTTAGAACAGTAGTGAATCTTCCCAGCGGTGGAAGGCCTACCAAAATTCCTCCACGAGCGCATTGACGAATCATCCAGGAAGTCACAAAAATACCCCAATGAACATCTAAAGAACTGTAAGACTCTCTCGTCTCAGTTCATGTCAGCGTTCATGATTCCACCATAAAAGAAAGGGTAAAAATGAGAGAGTTGCAAGGCAAAGAATAAGAATTTACTCACCGGTAATTCTATTTCTCGTAGTCCGTAGTGGATGCTGGGACTCCGTAAGGACCATGGGGAATAGCGGCTCCGCAGGAGACTGGGCACAACTATAAAGAAAGCTTTAGACTACTGGTGTGCACTGGCTCCTCCCACTATGACCCTCCTCCAGACTTCAGTTAGGATACTGTGCCCGGAAGAGCTGACACAATAAGGAAGGATTTTGAATCCCGGGTAAGACTCGTACCAGCCACACCAATCACACCGTATAACTCGTGATACAATACCCAGTTAACAGTATGATAACAACTGAGCCTCTCAACAGATGGCTCAACAATAACCCTTTAGTTAAACAATAACTATAAACAAGTATTGCAGACAATCCGCACTTGGGATGGGCGCCCAGCATCCACTACGGACTACGAGAAATAGAATTACCGGTGAGTAAATTCTTATTTTCTCTGACGTCCTAAGTGGATGCTGGGACTCCGTAAGGACCATGGGGATTATACCAAAGCTCCCAAACGGGCGGGAGACTGCGGATGACTCTGCAGCACCGAATGGGCAAACTCTAGGTCCTCCTGAGCCAGGGTGTCAAACTTGTAGAATTTAGCAAACGTGTTTGACCCCGACCAAGTAGCTGCTCGGCTAAGTTGTAGAGCCGAGACCCCTCGGGCAGCCGCCCAAGAAGAGCCCACCTTCCTCGTGGAATGGGCTTTCACTGATTTAGGATGCGGCAGTCCAGCCGCAGAATGTGCAAGCTGAATCGTACTACAGATCCAGCGAGCAATAGTCTGCTTTGAAGCAGGTGCACCCAACTTGTTGGGCGCGTACAGGATAAATAGCGAGTCAGTCTTCCTGACTCCAGCTGTCCTGGAAACATACATTTTCAGGGCCCTGACTACGTCCAATAACTTGGAAGCCTCCAAGTCTTTAGTAGCCGCAGGCACCACGATAGGTTGGTTCTGATGAAAAGCTGATACCACCTTAGGGAGAAATTGGGGACGAGTCCTCAATTCTGCCCTATCCATATGGAAAATCAGATAAGGGCTTTTACATGACAAAGCCGCCAATTCTGATACACGCCTGGCCGAAGTCAAGGCCAACAACATGACCACTTTCCACGTGAGATATTTCAATTCCACGGTCTTAAGTGGCTCAAACCAATGTGACTTTAGGAAATCTAACACCACGTTGAGATCCCAAGGTGCCACTGGAGGCACAAAAGGGGGCTGAATATGCAGCACTCCCTTAACAAAAGTTTGAACTTCAGGTAGTGAAGCCAGTTCTCTCTGGAAGAAAATCGAGAGCCGAAATCTGGACCTTAATGGAACCCAATTTTAGGCCCATAGTCACCCCTGACTGTAGAAAGTGCAGGAACCGGCCCAGCTGAAATTCTTCCGTTGGGGCCTTCCTGGCCTCGCACCACGCAACATATTTTCGCCATATGCGGTGATAATGGTTTGCCGTTACTTCTTTCCTAGCTTTAATCAGCGTAGGAATGACTTCCTCCGGAATGCCCTTTTCCTTCAGGATCCGGTGTTCAACCGCCATGCCGTCAAACGCAGCAGCGGTAAGTCTTGGAACAGACAGGGCCCCTGCTGCAGCAGGTCCTGTCTGAGCGGCAGAGGCCATGGGTCCTCTGAGATCATTTCTTAAAGTTCCGGGTACCAAGCTCTTCTTGGCCAATCCGGAACAATGAGTATAGTTCTTACTCATCTTCTCCTTATTATCCTCAGTACCTTTGGTATGAGAGGAAGAGGAGGGAACACATAAACTGACCGGTACACCCACGGTGTCACTAGAGCGTCCACAGCTATCGCCTGCGGGTCTCTTGACCTGGCGCAATACTTTTCTAGCTTTTTGTTGAGGCGGGACGCCATCATGTCCACCTGTGGCCTTTCCCAACGGTTTACAATCATTTGGAAGACTTCCGGATGAAGTCCCCACTCTCCCGGGTGGAGGTCGTGCCTGCTGAGGAAGTCTGCTTCCCAGTTGTCCACTCCCGGAATGAACACTGCTAACAGTGCTAACACGTGATTTTCCGCCCATCTGAGAATCCTTGTGGCTTCTGCCATCGCCGTCCTGCTTCTCGTGCCGCCCTGTCGATTTACATGGGCGACCGCCGTGATGTTGTCTGACTGGATCAGTACCGGCTGGTTTTGAAGCAGGGGTTTTGCCTGACTTAGGGCATTGTAAATGGCCCTCGGTTCCAGAATATTTATGTGCAGGGAAGTCTCCTGACTTGACCATAGTCCTTGGAAGTTTCTTCCCTGTGTGACTGCCCCCCAGCCTCGAAGGCTGGCATCCGTGGTCACCAGGACCCAGTCCTGTATGCCGAATCTGCGGCCCTCTTGAAGATGAGCACTCTGCAGCCACCACAGCAGAGACACCCTGGTCCTTGGAGACAGGGTTATCAGCCGATGCATCTGAAGATGCGATCCGGACCACTTGTCCAATAGGTCTTACTGAAAGGTTCTTGCATGGAACCTGCCGAATGGAATTGCTTCGTAGGAAGCTACCATCTTTCCCAGGATCCGCGTGCAGTAATGCACCGACACCTGTTTTGGTTTTAGGAGGCCTCTGACTAGAGATGACAGCTCCTTGGCCTTCTCCTCCGGGAGAAACACTTTTTTCTGTTCTGTGTCCAGAACCATCCCCAGGAACAGTACACGTGTCGTAGGGATCAGCTGTGACTTTGGAATATTTAGAACCCAGCCGTGCTGTTGTAGCACCTCCCGAGATAGTGCTACCCCGACCAACAACTGCTCCCTGGACCTCGCCTTTATCAGGAGATCGTCCAAGTACGGGATAATTAAAACTCCCTTCTTTCGAAGGAGTATCATCATTTCGGCCATTACCTTGGTAAAGACCCTCGGAGCCGTGGATAGACTGAACGGCAACGTCTGGAATTGGTAATGACAATCCTGTACCACAAATCTGAGGTACTCCTGGTGAGGATGGTAAATAGGGACATGCAGGTAAGCATCCTTGATGTCCAGTGATACCATGTAATCCCCCTCGTCCAGGCTTGCAATAATCGCCCTGAGCGATTCCATCTTGAACTTGAATTTTTTTATATATGTGTTCAAGGATTTCAAATTTAAAATGGGTCTCACCGAACCGTCCGGTTTCGGTACCACAAACATTGTGGAATAGTAACCCCGTCCTTGTTGAAGTAGGGGCACCTTTACTATCACCTGTTGTGAATACAGCTTGTGAATTGCCTGTAACACTGCCTCCCTGCCTGAGGGAGTGGTTGGTAAGGCAGATTTGAGGAAACGGCGGGGGGGAGACGTCTCGAATTCCAGCTTGTACCCCTGAGATACTATTTGAAAGATCCAGGGATCCACCCGTGAGCGAGCTCACTGATTGCTGAAATATTTGAGACGGGCCCCCACCGTACCTGGCTCCGCCTGTGGAGCCCCAGCGTCATGCTGTGGACTTAGAGGAAGCGGGGGAGGACTTTTGCTCCTGGGAACTGGCTGTATGCTGCAGCTTTTTCCCCCTACCTATGCCTCTGGGCAGAAAGGACGCGCCCTTAACCCGCTTGCCCCTTTTGGGCCGAAAGGACTGTACCTGATAATACGGTGCTTTCTTTGGCTGTGAGGGAACATGGGGTAAAAATGTAGACTTCCCAGCTGTTGCTGTGGAAACGAGGTCCGAGAGACCATCCCCGAACAACTCCTCACCCTTATAAGGCAGAACTTCCATGTGCCTTTTGGAATCTGCATCTCCTGTCCACTGCCGAGTCCATAACCCTCTCCTGGCAGAAATGGACATTGCACTAATTTTGGATGCCAGCCAGCAAATATCCCTCTGTGCATCCCTCATGTATAAAAGTGCGTCTTTAATATGCTCTACGGTTAGCAATATAGTGTCCCTGTATTTTCCGACAGGGAATCTGACCACGCAGCTGCAGCACTGCACATCCATGCTGACGCAATAGCTGGCCTCAGTATAACACCTGTGTGTGTATTGATAAAGCTAAATATTTATCGTATATAAAACACTTTAAGAGGTCTAAGAACACTATACGCTATCTACGTAAGAAGTACCGTAAGGGTACGCAAGTTGTGTAGCGTTCGCTCAACCGTAGTCGAGACGCTCAAGCGTCACATTCGCTTACGGCCCAGTGATCACAGGCAGGCACGCTATTGGCTGCCGACTAACGTAATGATTCGCTATAGCGTAGCGTACGCTCGGGACCACGAGGAGATCACCAGCGGTGCAGACGCTTACAACGTTTAAACCTTTATATCTATACCTTTAACGATGAGATACACAGTATACCTTAGTGTGGAGACAGAGTGTAAGTGCAACCTGGTGTAACCTGATTAACTACAAAGCTGCTTGAGCGTCACCGACGCTCAGAGAATACTTAACCCTTATAAAGAATACACAGATACCTGGGCTTAGGGTCCAAAACCTATTATATGTATTATAACTATTATACTTGCAAAGGGAATCACAGTACAAATGATACACTACAATATAACATAAACCAACTAACCAGATAAACTACACAGGAAATACAATACAATACAATTAAAGGAAAATACGAGAGAGATAGAGAGAGAGAGAGAGAGAGAGAGAGAGAGAGAGAGAGAGAGAGAGAGAGATGGCTCACAGTAAGACAATATGATTACGGAGAAAACTTACGCACAAGGGGAAACGATCGCATGCGCCTCGATATCCAGCTCCCGATTATCAGCAATGAGAACCGTTGAAGAGAGTGAACTGGATACGGTCGGCTTGCCTATTTATGCCCCACACACAATACAATTCAATGGTCCCTACAATCTCATTGTTCATTGGACACAGGAATTCGGCTTCGCATTATAACAAAAGGTCATAGGTTGATTCATACAGGTGGGCTGTGACTATTTCCAACTGCTCAGGTGGGAGGGAAACTGGGTTTCCCGCCGCATGGGTAATAAAGTGCAAATAAAGTAAATGTTCATAAACTTCTTATGTCCATAACTATTCGCACGAGCGATTGATCTGCTTCAAACCAACACCGGAATATTTCTAATTAAATGTTCTTCCGATGGATACTAAACACCACTGTATTACTCCTGTCTGACCCTTCGTATCAAACAAAGAGGGATTCCTCTGTTCATAAACATTCTATATTAACCAAACTTTCAGAATCTATCAAAGGGACCATGATCTACAAAATACATTATTAGTGAAAATATGTAATGATTGAGTCGCACGCTACGATCGCATAAACTCTACCGTAAATACGCATACCATGCGCCTGCGGGTGCCCGCGACTGTGAGTATGCGCACGTACGGGAGAGCGTACGCATGCGCAGCACGGACCTGTGTGAGGTGCAAATATGGTAGTGTGCATAGAGATATTTTTCTGACTTTGACAGTCCACCCTTTGGCAGTCAATAATAACTGCCACCTTCTAAAAAACATTTCAAAAGGAGAAAAATATATGTCAGGGGTTAATTCATTTCCATGGTTGGGTAAGGGAGGAGAGAGGAGTAGGTGGGAAGAGGGTATGACCTAGTGAGATAGCAGAAGCATGTGTGTATGAGTCCATGTTTGGGGGGTCATGTATCATCGTGCCGTACGTGTTGTAAATCAAGCTTCGAGGTATTGCGAAGTATACATTTGAATTCCTTCTTATCCCGTGGTACGGGTCTGTGGATGGGCTGTCAAACTTTACCGAGCTCTTTTCGGATTTTGAACAAAATGGGGAGCACATTTTAGTTGATGATACATGAATGGGGGAATATGTGATTGCTGATATCTGTGCCTGTATTCCCTATACTATGTGTGTCATTACCTGAGGGTTGTAGAAATGAAGAAAAGACATAATTACGGTAAATGCGGTGGTATTCTATGTCAGGTTAATGTACATCTGTCGGTTGAAGTTTTGTTCGGTATCAGTTGAAAGTCGTCTTCTTTGCGCTGTGTTGCCCATTAGGTGTGAGCAAAAAGCTTTGTCAATGCCATTAGATTTACAAAAAATGTTGGGCTAGCGTAAGTTTAAGAATTCTAGGGAAACTGGGGATCCATGGCAAAGTTCATCAAATGTCCATATCTCAAGTGGTCAAAACTTCTTCTTTGGTCTATCCGTTGTCTGTATAGCGTCTCGTCAACTTCCTCGTCCAAGTGGGTCTTTTTATCTTGGAGAAAAGCAGAAAAACAGGTGAAAGAAACGGACCGTAGAAATCGCATTTTCATCTCATCATTGTTTCTATCATTGGGTCATAAATCAAATCCAGGTTAATTACAGTTTCCTCACTCCTCAAACTCATTACCCTGGTACGATGTTTGCACTTCATTAAAGCCTGACCGCATCTAAATATCAATCCAATCGATATGACAACACCTAAGATACATAGGAGAAACTTCCCAACATCCATTATGACTCCTTGAGCCCAGTCTCCCAAACCGGAGAACCAATTTCGCGGGTTCAACCATGACACCCAACCAGTCAGCTCATTACCTACAGCAGCAAGAGTGAGATTGTGTTTTCGGCGAAATTCCCACTTCAATTGGAGAATATCGTCCATCTTTTGGTCTATGACCTCGACCGGATCCTCGGTGCTATTCGTGATATACGTGCAACACTTCACGCCGTACTGTGTTGCCAATGTAACACAATATCCGCCTGTCACTGCTGTGAGGTAATTAAGAACCATTCTATGCTGCACCAGTTCTGTTTTATAAGCTTGAAGTTCCCTTCCAGTATATCTAAACGTGTCATCATACATTTCAGTGATATTATCTAACAAATTTGCGAGCGCCGATATGTATTTATAATTTAGCACTCCTCTAGCGGTGCGGGTGAAATCTAACGCGATTAAGAATTGAATCCCGGTGGATTCACTTATCAGATCAGAGGCCGGATGCTCTGTCTTCTCTATCAGGTGCCTTTTAACAACGTGCTCGTAATGGGTGTGAGTATAAGGAGCTTGGGCACCACGATGTATGTCTTTCATTTTATCATGTGTTACAGTCATCACTTCAGGCAATACTTTTCCAATATAACACAATCCTTCAGAGTTTGGGGCAAGCCACTTGTACGCCTTTCTCCCGCATATGAAATATGCATCATCGGGGAGAACATATGGGACGGAGAAGGACATAACCATATTACACACCTTCCAGGTGAACTCTCCTAACCCTAATTCTTCCATCTGCTTAATACACGTATCAGGTTGTACGATATGTGCACAGTATCCTGGTGATACTTCTCCAACTCTCGTAATCCTATTTCCTAAGGTGTACCTATACCGGAAAGATTTTCCTCTACTGGCTATGTGGCGTACAAGCTCTGTATCTGTAGGCATTCTATCTGCTCTATGCGAAAAGGTCATGGTGTGGTTACTCCATGACACTTCCCAATTTCCCGGCTTTCTGGGATTGGAGATGTTGAAACATAATAGGGACCTATCCACATGGTATTGGTGGAGCTTCAAACTAGGAGGGCTGGAGATATTAAACCTCCTGTCCACCGGTCTCCCACCATTTAACTCAAGTACCTCCCCTATCGTTAAAGGAAATGGTACTAGCCCTGATTTGCTATGACCTTGAGGTACTTGAGAGCATACCCAACAATCTGTTTTGTTTAACACATTACCCACTAAGGAGTGATAGTCACTCAATGGATGCCGGTCCATACGGATATTAAAACTGGATTGGCATTTCTTAATGCACCCATCTTCAATGACATTGTTACAGAGCCTACAGATACAGTTTTCCTCAGCTAACAATCCGTCACAATTTCTTCTATGGTCAATGCTATCGGATCGTTTTCTGATACTCGCCTTTGCTTGTTGGTTAGGTTGATCCTGGAAAACTACGCCTCCATCTTTATCATCAGAACCCATTCCAGAACCTCTATCGACCTCCATGGTACTCTCGCCGGAACAGACTGCTCTGGTCAACATCATGGTCAACAGGAAAATCCGGATCACAGTCTCTTGGGGCAAGTCCATCTTATAGGAGGAAACGGAGAAGAATGAGAAGGAGGAAAAAGAAATTTGAGGGAGAGGGGATGGGAAGTGGAGGAAAATAATAAAAGGGAGTGGGGAGTCGACAACAGCTCTCGGTCTTCAAGGCTCAGGTGCCGCCTCAGTCCTCCTGGAACAGACACTCCAGTGATACAACCTCTACCGTCTGTTCCTTATCACGGGACTTCTCTGGATCAGCAACCTTCTTGCAGTGGGATGAATGGACCCAAGTCTCTCTCTCAGCAACCTTTAATGCTGTAGTGCTAGTCAATAAGACCTGGTATGGTCCTTCCCATCTGTCAATAAGGCAACCTGAGCGTAGAAAATTCCGTATCATTACATAATCCCCAGGTTCAATATCATGACAATTACTATCAGGTAGATCAGGAATCACCAACTTCAGATTATCATTTTGATTCCTTAACTGTTTACTCATGTTAATCAAGTACTTTACAGTTACTTCATTGTTACATTTCAAATCATCCTGAGGGTTAATCATGACATGCGGTTGTCGACCAAACAAGATTTCAAAGGGAGACAGATTAAGAGGGGACCTGGGAGTGGTTCTGATACTATACAATACAATGGGTAAAGCTTCTGGCCATGTCAATCCTGTCTCTGCCATCACTTTACTCAATTTATTTTTAATAGTGCTGTTCACTCTTTCGACCTTCGCACTCGCCTGTGGACGGTACGGAGTGTGCAGCTTGCTATCAATTCCCATCAACTTACACATTCCTTGAAAGACATCACCTGTAAAATGGGTACCCCTATCACTTTCGATTATTCTAGGGATACCATATCTACATACAAATTCCTGCACAATTTTCTTAGCAGTAAACATAGCGGTATTTGTAGCCGCCGGAAATGCTTCGACCCAATTTGAGAAAACATCTATACAAACAAGTACATATTTCAAATTCCGACAAGGGGGTAATTGTATAAAGTCAATTTGTATTACCTGGAAAGGGCCGCCGGCAGGTGGGATATGGGATGGTTCTGTAGGTATTGCCTTTCCAATATTCTTTCTCAAACAGGTAAGGCATGACATTGCTCTTTTACTCGCATGAGAGGAGAATCCTGGGGCGCACCAATAGGCTCTTACCAATTTGCACATCCCTTCCTTGCCTAGATGAGTCAGCCCGTGAGCTGCTTCAGCCAGACATGGAAGATATGCTCTGGGGGCCACTGGTTTACCATGTCCATCCGTCCAGAGTCCTGAGGACTCCTGGCCACATCCCTTTGCCTTCCAGACTGCCTTTTCCTGTGTGGAACACAAATTTTGCATTTCACACAACTTCTGTGTGTTAATGGTATTAAATACCATCAATTGTGTGGTGTCTGTCTGTATGGGGGTAGCAGCTGCTAACTTAGCAGCTTCGTCTGCTCGGCTGTTACCAAGTGATACCGGGTCTTGGCTATATGGGTGTGCTTTACATTTGATAACAGCCACTCTGTCGGGTTCCTGTATCGCTGTTAGAAGCCTTTTTATGTGAGCTGCATGCGCTACCGGTGTACCAGCGGCCGTCATGAAATTTCGGAGGCGCCATAGGGCTCCGAAATCATGGACTACCCCGAATGCGTATCTAGAATCGGTGTAGATATTGGCTGACTTACCTTTAGCCAATTCACATGCTCTGGTTAGGGCGACCAGTTCAGCAACCTGGGCTGAGTGAGGTGGGCCTAGCGGTTTCGCTTCTATGGTGTCTTGGTCATCTACGACTGCGTATCCAGTACACAAGTCTCCCGAGTCTGACTGTCTATGGCAACTACCGTCCGTGTAGAACGTGAGTTCTGCATCTTCCAGTGGGTTGTCACTGATGTCAGGCCTTGCGGTAAAATTTTGGGTCAAATATTCCATACAATCATGTGTATCTTCCTTTGTATTAAATCCTCCTTCCCCATCACTCTCACCTTCCACCCTTTGTGCCTGACCAGGCACATCTGGGAGATACGTTGCAGGATTTAATGCACTGCATCTCCTTATGGTGATGTTTACGGGGGCCATTAGTGCCAATTCCCATCTTGTAAACCTCGCTGATGAGACGTGTCTGGTTTGGGCAGAATTCAATAAGGCTGATACTGCATGTGGCGTATGGATTGTGAGGTTGTGGCCTAGCACGACATCTTCGCTTTTTGTCACTAGCAATGCTATCGCAGCAACGCTTCGCAAGCATGTGGGGAGGGATCGCGCTACCGTGTCTAGCTGAGCGCTGTAGTATGCAACTGGCCTGCTGGCATCACCGTGTTTTTGGGTTAGTACACCTGCCGCGCAACCAGCACTTTCTGTTCCGTATAGTTCAAAGGGTTTCCCATAGTCTGGCATACCTAGTGCTGGTGCCTGCGTTAGGCACTGTTTGAGTCTCTCAAATGCTGTTTCGGACTCGTCTGTATGCGAAATCCTATCAGGTTTGTTTGAGGAGACCATTTCCTGCAAAGGTAACGCCAAAATGGAAAACCCTGTGTCACAACTGAGGGCCTGAGCTGACGGGAGGCAGCCTCAGTTGTAGGGGCTGAGATGTACCGGAACCTGGGAGGTTGTATCAGACCCCTGGACATGTAAGTAACATGAATAATAACTGCCCGAAGGCGTGACCACGACAACTTAGATAAAAGTCAATGATGTTTATTATGACAACTCCGCATCACAGCAGCAATAAAAGAAAACGTAAAAGTCAGCAAAGAATAAATACAGTTCCTGAGTACTACAGCATGGCAGGAGCCACAGGGCACTGGTAGTGTGAGATAGTTCTTATGATCTTCTAGATGGAAAGTCCTTACCAGGCCCGGCTGTAGCAATGGAGATAACCCAGGATTGTACCAGCTGGTGTTCCAGGAAGAGCTGGGTTGCTGAAGGTAAAACAGCTGCTGTGGATACTGGCTGGAACCAGACTGTTGTTAGCACGGAGTGGATACTGGCTGGAACCAGTTAAATAATAAATGAACTTTGGGAGCGATGAAATGTGAACTGAAATGTAGAACTTGAGAGCGGAGAAATAATAATTCCGGTGGAGAGTGGTAAAGTGTAGAAAGGACACCGGCCCTTTAAGGGAAGCTGTACTCTGCTGGAAGCTGAGGCTGGAAGCAGGTAGTGTTGTAGCTGGAAACAGATGAATCCACAATGGATTGGAGAGTCAGGCTACACCGCAGGTGGAATGCTGGTGCGGGTCTCTATGGTGGAAGTCTTGAGACAGGAGCTGGAACCTGGAAGACAATCATAGAAGAGAGACAAACAGGAACTAGGTTTGACAACCAAAGCACTGACGTCTTCCTTGCTCAGGTACAGCTTACTTATACCTGCAGCAAGGAAGGGGTTGGCTAGGCAATTATGCAAATCAACAACACAGACAGCAGATTGGTGGAAATGATCAGATGACAGAATCCAAGATGGCTGCGCCCATGCAGACACTTGGAGGGAAGTTTGGTTTGTAATCCATGTGGTCTGGGAAACAGTAATGGCGGCGCCGGCCACCGGAGACAGGAGACGCCAGGCTGATAGATGCACATTTAACCACGCGGGCACAGCGGAGGCCGCGGCTGATGAAAAGACCACTCTGTATGTGGAAACTCAGGAACAGCGGAATCCGGTCCTGGAACGCTGAGCCCGCCTTAGGAGGCATCTGAAGGGTAAGTAATGGCGTCCAGATACCCGGATCGTGACAGCACCCCCCCCTTTAGGAGTGGCCCCAGGACACTTCTTAGGCTTTAAAGGAAACTTTGCGTGGAAATTTCGGACCAAGGCAGGAGCATGGACGTCAGAGGCATTGGTCCAAGAGCGTTCTTCAGGACCATAGCCCTTCCAGTCAATGAGATACTGAAGTTGACCGTAACGGTGACGTGAGTCCAGGATCTTGGCCACTTCATACTCAACGCCTCGTTGAGTTTGGACTTTCGGAGTTGGTGGAAGTGAGGAATGAAACCGATTCAAGATTAGCGGTTTCAACAGGGAAACATGGAATGTCCTGGGTATTTTTAAGAAGGGAGGTAACTGGAGTCTGTAAGCAACAGGATTGATGACTTGATCAATTTTAAAAGGACCGATGTAGCGAGGTGCAAACTTCATACTGGGAACTCTTAACCTCAAATTCTTCGTGGATAACCATACCCGATCACCGACCTTGAGAGCAGGAACTGCTCGACGCTTCTTATCCGCAAACTTCTTGTACCTGAACGATGCCTTGAGCAGAGCTGATCGTACGCTCTTCCAGATATTGGCAAACTGATGCAAGGTGATATCCACTGCGGGAACAGAAGTTGCTGGAAGCGGTTGGAACTCAGGGACTTTAGGGTGGAATCCAAAGTTGGTGAAGAATGGTGTTGAGGAAGATGAAGAATGATACTGGTTGTTATGACAGAACTCGGCCCAGGGAAGTAATTGAACCCAGTCATCTTGAGAGGAGGACACATAGATGCGGAGGAAGGCCTCCAAGTCCTGATTCACCCTCTCAGTTTGACCATTGGTCTGAGGATGGTAAGCCGTGGAAAACTTTAACTTGACTTGGAGGACTTGACATAAACTTCGCCAGAATTTGGCTGTGAATTGAACTCCTCGATCTGAGATAATTTCTTCTGGAAGACCGTGGAGTCGGAAGATCTCTTGTATGAATACTTGAGCCAACTTGGAAGCTGACGGAAGACCGGTGAGAGGAATGAAGTGTGCCATCTTGGTGAACCGGTCAACTACCACCAAGATGGTATTGAACTTGTTGCACATGGGCAAATCTGTAATAAAATCCATCGACAAATGGGTCCATGGTCGACGGGGAACAGATAGTGGAACCAGTTGCCCCGCAGGCGACTGGCGGGATACTTTATGTTGAGCACACTTTGGGCAAGATGCAATAAACTCCAAAACGTCCTTTTTCAGAGTTGGCCACCAATAGGACCTAGAGATAAACTCCAGGGTTTTTTGGATACCTGTATGTCCGGCAAAACGGGAAGCATGGGCCCAATGCATGAGCTTCTTCCTTAGTGTCGGCTTCACAAAACTTTTCCCTGATGGGGGCGTAGAGTCCATCCCTACCGTGGAGAATGCCAACGGATTTATAATAGGATGCTTGTCTGAAGACTCTGACTCATTTTCTTGCTCCCATGAGCGGGAAAGGGCATCGGCCTTGCGATTCTGAGAGCCCGGACAGAACTGGAGTTTAAAGTCGAACCTGGAAAAGAAAAGTGCCCATCTGGCCTGACGAGGGTTGAGACATTGTGCGCCTTTTAGATATAGAAGGTTCTTGTGGTCTGTAAGGATGGTGATTGAATGAGAAGCTCCCTCCAACAGATATCTCCACTCCTCTAGAGCGAGCTTGATGGCTAGCAACTCCTGGTCGCCAATGGCATAGTTGCGCTCCGCTGGGGAGAACTTCCGTGAGAAGAAACTGCAAGGATGTAAATGACCATCTTTAGCCCTCTGAGATAACACCGCTCCTACTCCAACGGAGGAGGCATCCACCTCTAAGATGAAAGGAGAGTCGATGTCAGGCTGTTTCAGGACAGGTGCAGAGATGAACCTCTGTTTTAAAAGATGAAAAGCTTGCATGGCTTCTTCAGACCACTTGGACGGGTTAGCACCCTTCTTGGTGAAAGCAGTAATAGGCGCCACAATGGTGGAAAAGTCTCGTATAAACTTTCGGTAATAATTGGCGAACCCTAAGAACCTCTGGACCCCTTTGAGGGTTAAGGGTACCGGCCAATTCTGGATTGCTTGTAGTTTCTCAGGATCCATCTCTAGTCCGGAACCGGACACAATGTACCCTAGAAACGGAATGGACTTGACTTCAAAGACGCATTTCTCTAATTTGCAGTAGAGATGATTGACACGGAGACGGGACAGAACCTCCTTTACCCAGAAACGATGTTCCTCTAAATCGTTGGCAAAAATGAGGATATCATCTAGATAGACCACGACATGACGGTATAGAATGTCTCTGAAGATCTCATTGACGAAATGCTGGAAGACAGCTGGAGCATTGCTCAATCCGAAGGGCATGACGAGGTACTCATAATGTCCGTCACGGGTGTTAAATGCGGTCTTCCACTCGTCACCCTCACGGATCCGGATGAGATTGTATGCACCTCTCAGGTCCAGCTTTGTAAAGATGGTAGCTCCGCTAACTCTGTCAAAGAGCTCAGTAATCAGGGGTAAAGGATAGCGGTTCTTGATGGTAATGTCGTTCAAACCTCTGTAGTCGATGCACGGCCGCAGACCACCATCTTTCTTCTTTACAAAAAAGAAGCCTGCGCCGGCTGGAGAAGAAGAAGGTCGAATGAACCCCTTTGCTAGGTTCTCTTTAATGTATTCCTCCATAGAATGTGTCTCGGGGAGAGACAACGGATAAGTTCGGCCTCGAGGTGGAACCTTCCCTGGAACGAGATCAATCGGGCAGTCCCATTCTCTATGAGGAGGAAGGATATCAGCAGAAGCTTTACTGAACACATCCGTGAAATCTTGATATGGAGGAGGTGGAACATCAGACGACCTGGGGGAGGAAGAACAGACAGGCAACACTTTAAACAAACATGTCTTAGTACAGGAGGAACCCCATGCCAGGATTTGCGTAGTCGTCCAATCAATTGTAGGATTGTGAAGACGGAGCCATGGAAGGCCCAGGACCACAGGATGTGTGGCTCTTGGAATCACTAAAAATGAAATAAGTTCGGAATGAAGAACTCCCACTCTCAGACGAACTGGTAGAGTCCTTAGAGAAATAACTGTATCAAAAATTTTACTGCCATCCACAGCAGTTAAGGAAAAGGACGAAGGAAGTCTCTCGGTGGGTAGGGACCACCGTTTAACATAGGCTTCAGTAATAAAGTTCCCAGCTGCTCCGGAATCCAGGAGGGCAATGACGTTCTGATAACGTTGAGCAACTTGAAGCGAGACTGGGAGGTTACAATCTTGAGGAGATGGAGAGGAGATCATTACTCCTAGCCGGCCCTCTCCTTGGCGAGCTAGGATTTGGAGTTTCCCGGACGTTTGGGACAGGCATTAATGGTGTGAGACGGAGCTGCACAATACAGACAGAGAAACTCGGAGAGACGTCTTCGGCGCTCAGCAGGAGTTAAACGGGAACGGCCAATTTGCATGGGCTCATCTTTAGATGGTGACAGTTGGCGAGGAGGAGGAGCAGAAGATTTTGGAGCAGATGATCTTCCACGCTCAGTTGCTCTCTCTCTGAAACGTAAGTCAACTTTCGTACAAAGTGAGATTAGCTCATCTAACTTGGAGGGTAAGTCTCTGGTAGCTAACTCATCTTTAATACGCTCGGATAAACCATGCCAGAATGCAGCATACAGGGCCTCGTCGTTCCATGCCAGTTCGGATGCCAGGATCTGGAACTGTATAAGATATTGTCCTACAGTACGTGATTCCTGGCGTAAACGGAGAATCTCAGACGAAGCTGAAGTTACCCGGCCTGGCTCGTCGAAGATGCGCCTGAATGTTGACACAAATGCAGTGTAAGAAGATAGCAGGGTGTCGGACCTCTCCCATAACGGTGATGCCCAATCAAGGGCTGAGCCACTGAGAAGAGAAATAATGTAGGCAATTTTTGTACGGTCACTGGGAAAATTGCCAGGTTGTAGCTCAAACTGAATCTCACACTGGTTGAGAAATCCCCTGCAGAATCTTGGAGATCCGTCAAATTTTGCTGGCGTTGGAAGATGAAGACGTGGAGCAGAAATGGGTAAGGTGGGTGGGGTTATAGCTGGAGTCACTGTGGTTGACGCACCAGACGCGCCTGATCCACGGAGAGTTGTCTGAATCCCATCCAGCCGAGTAGAGAGATCCTGGAGACAGCGGATGATGTGGCCCTGTGCAGCCTCCTGATGTTCTAGTCGGGCTGCCAGTTCTTGCATCGGCCTGGCCGCTTGATCCTGGTCTCCGGCTGGATTCATTAGGTCAGTGCTTACTGTCACAACTGAGGGCCTGAGCTGACGGGAGGCAGCCTCAGTTGTAGGGGCTGAGATGTACCGGAACCTGGGAGGTTGTATCAGACCCCTGGACATGTAAGTAACATGAATAATAACTGCTCGAAGGCGTGACCACGACAACTTAGATAAAAGTCAATGATGTTTATTATGACAACTCCGCATCACAGCAGCAATAAAAGAAAACGTAAAAGTCAGCAAAGAATAAATACAGTTCCTGAGTACTACAGCATGGCAGGAGCCACAGGGCACTGGTAGTGTGAGATAGTTCTTATGATCTTCTAGATGGAAAGTCCTTACCAGGCCCGGCTGTAGCAATGGAGATAACCCAGGATTGTACCAGCTGGTGTTCCAGGAAGAGCTGGGTTGCTGAAGGTAAAACAGCTGCTGTGGATACTGGCTGGAACCAGACTGTTGTTAGCACGGAGTGGATACTGGCTGGAACCAGTTAAATAATAAATGAACTTTGGGAGCGATGAAATGTGAACTGAAATGTAGAACTTGAGAGCGGAGAAATAATAATTCCGGTGGAGAGTGGTAAAGTGTAGAAAGGACACCGGCCCTTTAAGGGAAGCTGTACTCTGCTGGAAGCTGAGGCTGGAAGCAGGTAGTGTTGTAGCTGGAAACAGATGAATCCACAATGGATTGGAGAGTCAGGCTACACCGCAGGTGGAATGCTGGTGCGGGTCTCTATGGTGGAAGTCTTGAGACAGGAGCTGGAACCTGGAAGACAATCATAGAAGAGAGACAAACAGGAACTAGGTTTGACAACCAAAGCACTGACGTCTTCCTTGCTCAGGTACAGCTTACTTATACCTGCAGCAAGGAAGGGGTTGGCTAGGCAATTATGCAAATCAACAACACAGACAGCAGATTGGTGGAAATGATCAGATGACAGAATCCAAGATGGCTGCGCCCATGCAGACACTTGGAGGGAAGTTTGGTTTGTAATCCATGTGGTCTGGGAAACAGTAATGGCGGCGCCGGCCACCGGAGACAGGAGACGCCAGGCTGATAGATGCACATTTAACCACGCGGGCACAGCGGAGGCCGCGGCTGATGAAAAGACCACTCTGTATGTGGAAACTCAGGAACAGCGGAATCCGGTCCTGGAACGCTGAGCCCGCCTTAGGAGGCATCTGAAGGGTAAGTAATGGCGTCCAGATACCCGGATCGTGACACCCTGGGATCCAATTACGGCAATACCCACACATTCCTAAAAACGTTCTGATCTGTTGCTGGGTTTGTGGCAGAGTCATGTCTCTAATTGCTTGGATTCTATCAGCGGTCAGGTGTCTCAGTCCTTGTGTTAGACAGTGTCCCAAATATTTTACCTTAGTTTGGCATAATTGTAACTTGTCTTTGGACACCTTGTGTCCTGTGTCTGAAAGATGAAACAGGAGCTGTTTCGTATCCTTCAGAGATGCTTCCAGTGAATCTGAACACAGTAATAAATCGTCCACATACTGTATCAATACTGATCCACTGTCTGGTTGGAAAGACTGTAAACAATCATGCAAAGCCTGAGAAAATATACTTGGACTATCTATGAAACCTTGGGGTAATCGAGTCCACGTGTATTGGATTCCTCTGTATGTGAATGCAAACAAATATTGGCTGTCAGGGTGCAGAGGTACCGAAAAGAAAGCGGAGCAGAGGTCAATAACAGTGAAAAATTTGGCAGTGGGAGGGATTTGCATTAGGATGACAGCTGGATTTGGCACTACGGGGAACTGACTCTCAACTATTTTGTTAATCCCCCTTAGATCCTGCACTAGTCTGTAACCCCTCCCCCCACTCTTTTTCACAGGGAAGATGGGACTATTGGCAGTGCTGGACGTTCTTACCAGAATGCCCTGTTGTAGCAAGCGCTCTATTACTGGGTAAACTCCTAACTCCACCTCTGGCTTCAGAGGATACTGTGGGATTTTTGGAGCTATCCTACCATCTTTTACTTGTACAACTACTGGAGCTACGTTTGCCATTAATCCAGTGTCTTGTCCGTCTTTTGTCCAAAGTGACTCTGGTATCTGAGATGTCATCTCTTCTATTTGGGATGGATTCCTATTTGTCATAATGGTATGTGACATTAATTTTGATGGGGAGTCTAACATGTCTCGCACTTCCTGAGCGTGTTTCTCAGGTATGTCCAAGAATACACCTTCAGGAGTACAATAAATGACGCACCCCATTTTACACAGTAAGTCTCTTCCCAGGAGATTGGTTGGTGCCGATGCAGCCAGCAAAAAGGAATGCTTGGTATGCAAAGGCCCTATTGTAATCTCGGCTGGTTTGCTAACAGGGTAGTGCTGGACTACTCCTGTTACTCCCATGGCTGGAATTGTCCTACCAGTGGTTCTCATGCCCACTGTCGAATTTATCACTGACTTGGCCGCCCCTGTGTCTACAAGAAAGTTTAAAGTTTTACCAGCTACATTAATTGCGATCTCGGGTTCACTTCCAAGGTTGGCAATTAATTTTACTGGCTGCAGATTACAGGTATGGCCACACCCCTATTGGGTATGGTGACCTCCCTGAATCCCGCTGGCAGCAACTACTTGTGAGGGAGATAGTTGGGAACTACCAGAGGCATGCCAGTCTCTGTTCGGGGGATATCTTTTTGTTTCCCCTGTATGTGGCTCATAACTCCGTTTCTGCGGACCTTGCTCCCAATGTCGTGTGTCGTGTCGTTGTCTAGGGGGTTGGTATGAGTTTCGTGGATTCTTTACTCTACAATCTCGTGCCATGTGTCCCTGTTTATGACAAGAATAACAAGTAACCATACTTGACTTACCCACAGGATTTGGTGATACAAACAAAGGCTGCCTTGTGGTCAGAGCCTGTATACTTACTGACATTAATTTATCACCTTGTTGTTCCCTGTGTCTGGTGATGTTTCTATCGTGATCAATAGCAGCCTCTCTCAAAGTAGCCACAGACAGACCTCGCCAACATGGTTGTGTGGTCTGTACCCTAGTCTTCAATGACTCTTTTAAACCATCCATCAGTACCGATACTGCTACTTCCCGATGGTTTGTGTCTGTTTTAATGTCCTCTATGCCTGTGTATTTTGCCATTTCTAATAATGCTCTGTGAAAATACTCTGCAGCTGTCTCTGACTCCTTCTGTTTAATGGAGAATATCTTATTCCATTTAGCTACCGCTGGGAAATACTCTTTTAGCTGCAAGTTTATTCTTTTCACATTATCTTGGTTGTACACATCTGTAAGAGGTACATCATGATCTAGTCCGCAATCAGCTAAAAATTGAGTTGCGTCGACATTTGAGGGTAAACATGCTCTCAGCAATATCTGCCAGTCTTTATTGTTGGGCTCTGCAGTGTTACCTAAGTCTCTGATGTATTTTTGACTGGCAACTAAATCTTTTCTAGGGTCAGGAAATTCAGACACTATGGTCCTTAATTCCATTCGGGAAAATGGGGTGTACATGGCAATGTTCCTAATGGGAGTGGCTCCTGATGCGTCTGTTTTCCCATTTGGCACTGCTATTACTCTAACAGGTGTAATTCTAACAACCTCATTCTGTGTAGATTCTACAGGCTGTGGTGAAATAGTTTCAGCATAATGCATGGTGCCGTACTTACCAGTTGATACGACCTCACCTATCCCTCCGCTAGGGGCCTTTACTAATCTGGTGGGTGGAGCTGTGCCTACTGTGGTCTCTGCTATGGTGGCTGCTAGAGAGAGCGCTGAAATCGTTGCCGATTCGTCCTCTTGATCACATTCCTGAGGAAAGTTCAAAACAGGGTACAACTTGCACGGGTTAATACTTGCATGGGTTAATGGGTTAACATTATCATTAACATTTACACAGTTACTAAGTGATTTTGTGTTACACCTTAGTGCGTCTTTCTCCGCAATCAACTTCTCTCCTGATATATATGGTGGCGGTGGGGCCGTGGCAATCAGTTTTCTGTTAGAGCCAGATCCCGCCGCCTGAGCCAAACCTCTCTGTATCTCACCTTCCTGTTGCCACAACTGTAAATAATCATAATGCTGGATTCGTCTCTTTGTTGATTTTATGAGACATATCCTCCTCCTTAAATTTTGTAACACCTCTGAGCCGAAGCTCCCTACTCTTGGGAATTTCTCCCCGTCATGTACAGTCATTCTCTCCCATTCATCACATAAAGTTTCTGTGTGACTTCCATATTTCTCACACATTATGTACCTGGCCGACCCAATTGGTCGGACCACTGAATCAACCCGAACCGAGGTTGATCGCCCCCTACCTGAACAAGTGGCCCCCATAGTTCGAAAGAGTTGCTTTATTTAGCCAACCCTTTACGAAAAACCAAATGTCAACAATAGGCTGACGGTGGCGGTTTACCGAGTACCCCACTCACTCGCCCACGCCGACCAATACGACCTGATCACACCGATATGGTGCTGGCGTACTCGACCTAGGGCCCCTGCGACCTGAACCTCTATTTACTGGAACCTGCGAGGGTTATCCGAAGAACACTTACTCTTTCCAGTAACTATTGGTTGCTGGATAGTTCCTGAGTGAGCAGCAAACTTCCCTTAAAATAAAAAAAATTACACAAATCACGTTAGAGTGTACAAATAGCGTTTGTGACCCCTTTACTCTAATGGTATTAGGTCAGATTACTAACTACTGCACACACTTACGTGCGGTCCAGTCGTTCAGTACACAAACAACTAAGCTTATGTACGGAAAGACCAATGGAATCGAAACTTACGACTGCGAATTCCTTCAGCCAGAGCTTATATGGCCTATATGGGTGTTGCACCAACCCTTTTCGGTGTTGTGCCTGTGAACTGTATAGCGGACTTCCTTGTCGGCTGTACCTGGACCTCCTGGTCTGCTATGACCTCCTGGTCTTGTTACAGTACGACCTCCTGGTCTTGTTACAGTATGACCTCCTGGTCTGCTATACTCTAATGCTCAAAATTGTATATTTAACCAGAGATGCCTCCCTAGCCACCGTGCACGTCACTTACACGCATGTACCTCACGAGTACTCGACTTTTCTTGTGGTTCAACCTTTAAAAATTGTAAAAACACTCACTCATCACATGTACACTTTTGTTTCTATTTCTATTTCTGCGCAGAAATTTTTCTTCAGATCAGGTGTGTTACCAATTAGGAGCAGGATCTGTTAATTAAAATTTCGGACACCCAAAAATAGACTTGCGTTATTTCTCGCCTCGCGTTATTTATCGCTTTGCGTTAAAAATCAACTTATCGTGACTTGAGCTACGTGGGCATAACCGGACGCTCCGTTGCGTAACGTACGCTGCGTGCGTCGGCCTTTGGATTGCGTACGCAGGTCTTTGTTATAGACACGTATACGCAAAGCAAAGATCCACCGTAACACAATTTATACTTTTATCAATGTAGATGATCCTTGATCATCTACCACACAACACACTGACTTCGCCTTATCTCCCAGGCAAAAACTGTGTGTTTGTCTATCCTTTAACTATGTTATCTATTCTTAAACTATGAAATAACGGCAACTCTCTTTTAGCACTTCTATCAACTATAAAACTGGCAGACAGGAGAGTGATATACGAAAATGAAAAAGAAATGCAGATATATATATGTGTGCGTGCGTGTGTACGCAAGACAGAAAAATAAACAGCTTTAAAAGACACTAGCGTTTTGTTCTTACCTCCGGTTCCCGGATTCCTTCAGCACTCTTTACCTAAGCGAAGCAGACGCTTATCCTGTCAGCACTACGAGGGATACAACCTCCCGCCCTTTGCTGAGGGATAATGTCTGCTGATCTACCTAGTGCAGATATGTGAAGGACGGGCGAGCCGCCAATTGATAAAGCTAAATATTTATCGTATATAAAACACTTTAAGAGGTCTAAGAACACTATACGCTATCTACGTAAGAAGTACCGTAAGGGTACGCAAGTTGTGTAGCGTTCGCTCAACCGTAGTCGAGACGCTCAAGCGTCACGTTCGCTTACGGCCCAGTGATCACAGGCAGGCACGCTATTGGCTGCCGACTAACGTAATGATTCGCTATAGCGTAGCGTACGCTCGGGACCACGAGGAGATCACCAGCGGTGCAGACGCTTACAACGTTTAAACCTTTATATCTATACCTTTAACGATGAGATACACAGTATACCTTAGTGTGGAGACAGAGTGTAAGTGCAACCTGGTGTAACCTGATTAACTACAAAGCTGCTTGAGCGTCACCGACGCTCAGAGAATACTTAACCCTTATAAAGAATACACAGATACCTGGGCTTAGGGTCCAAAACCTATTATATGTATTATAACTATTATACTTGCAAAGGGAATCACAGTACAAATGATACACTACAATATAACATAAACCAACTAACCAGATAAACTACACAGGAAATACAATACAATACAATTAAAGGAAAATACGAGAGAGATAGAGAGAGAGAGAGAGAGAGAGAGAGAGATGGCTCACAGTAAGACAATATGATTACGGAGAAAACTTACGCACAAGGGGAAACGATCGCATGCGCCTCGATATCCAGCTCCCGATTATCAGCAATGAGAACCGTTGAAGAGAGTGAACTGGATACGGTCGGCTTGCCTATTTATGCCCCACACACAATACAATTCAATGGTCCCTACAATCTCATTGTTCATTGGACACAGGAATTCGGCTTCGCATTATAACAAAAGGTCATAGGTTGATTCATACAGGTGGGCTGTGACTATTTCCAACTGCTCAGGTGGGAGGGAAACTGGGTTTCCCGCCGCATGGGTAATAAAGTGCAAATAAAGTAAATGTTCATAAACTTCTTATGTCCATAACTATTCGCACGAGCGATTGATCTGCTTCAAACCAACACCGGAATATTTCTAATTAAATGTTCTTCCGATGGATACTAAACACCACTGTATTACTCCTGTCTGACCCTTCGTATCAAACAAAGAGGGATTCCTCTGTTCATAAACATTCTATATTAACCAAACTTTCAGAATCTATCAAAGGGACCATGATCTACAAAATACATTATTAGTGAAAATATGTAATGATTGAGTCGCACGCTACGATCGCATAAACTCTACCGTAAATACGCATACCATGCGCCTGCGGGTGCCCGCGACTGTGAGTATGCGCACGTACGGGAGAGCGTACGCATGCGCAGCACGGACCTGTGTGAGGTGCAAATATGGTAGTGTGCATAGAGATATTTTTCTGACTTTGACAGTATATATAGACTTCAGGATAGCCTCCCCTCAGATGGAGGAAAAGCTACTGGTAGGTTTTTCTCTCCAAACATAATACCCTTTTTTGTGGTACCGGGGGTAACATCAGAAATGTGCAACACATTTTTCATTGCCTCAATCATGTAACGTGTGGCCCTATTGGAAGTTACATTAGTCTCATCGTCGTCGACACTGGAGTCAGTATCCGTGTCGACATCTGTGTCTGCCATCTGAGGTAGCGGGCGTTTTAGAGCCCCTGATGGCTTTTGAGACGCCTGGGCAGGCACAGGCTGAGAAGCCGGCTGTCCCATAGTAGGTATGTCGTCAAACCTTTTATGCAAGGAGTCGACACTGTCGCGTAATTCCTTCCACAGAACCATCCACTCAGGTGTTGACCCCGCAGGGGGTGACATCACATTTACAGGCATTTGCTCCGCCTCCACATAAGCCTCCTCATCAAACATGTCGACACAGCCATACCGACACACCACATACACACAGGGAATGCTCTGACAGAGGACAGGACCCCACAAAGCCCTTTGGGGAGACAGAGAGAGACTATGCCAGCACACACCAGAGCGCTATATAATACAGGGACTAACTGAATTATATCCCCTTATAGCTGCTATATATATATATATATATATATATATATATATATATATATAGCGCCTAAATTTAGTGGCCCCCCCCTCTCTTTTTTACCCTTCTGTAGCTTGTAGACTGCAGGGGAGAGCCAGGGAGCTTCCTTCCAGTGGAGCTGTGAGGGAAAAAATGGCGCCAGTGTGCTGAGGGAGTTAGCCCCGCCCCTTTTTCGGCGGACTTCTCCCGCGTTTTTGAAACTCTGGCAGGGGTATTAATTTACACCTATATAGCCTCTGGTACTATATATGGTGTATATTTGCCAGCCAAGGTGTGTAATATTGCCCTCAGGGTGCGCCCCCCCCAGCGCCCTGCACTCATCAGTGACCGGAGTGTGAGGTGTACATGAGGAGCAATGGCGCACAGCTGCAGTGCTGTGCGCTACCTTGGTGAAGACCGAAGTCTTCTGCCGCCGATTTTCCGGACCTCTTCATGCTTCTGGCTCTGTAAGGGGGACGGCGGCGCGGCTCCGGGAACGAACATCAAGGTCGGGTCCTGCGGTCGATCCCTCTGGAGCTAATGGTGTCCAGTAGCCTAAGAAGCCCAAACTACCACCTGTTAGGTAGGTTCGCTTCTTCTCCCCTTAGTCCCTCGCTGCAGTGAGTCTGTTGCCAGCAGATCTCACTGTAAAATAAAAAACCTAAAATATACTTTCTTTCTAGGAGCTCAGGAGAGCCCCTAGTGTGCATCCAGCTCAGCCGGGCACAAGATTCTAACTGAAGTCTGGAGGAGGGTCATAGTGGGAGGAGCCAGTGCACACCAGTAGTCTAAAGCTTTCTTTATAGTTGTGCCCAGTCTCCTGCGGAGCCGCTATTCCCCATGGTCCTTACGGAGTCCCGGCATCCACTTAGGACGTCAGAGAAACCACTGTTAACCAAGAGGAACATAAAGGCTCATTTTACTTTTGGCAAAAAGCACATTGATAATCCCCAAGCCTTCTAGGGTAATGTTTTGTAGATTTAGGAGTAAAAAACTGAACTTTCTGGTAGACATGTGTCCCATTAAATCTGCCATAAAACAACATAGCATTCTACAATAAGACCATCATACCAACAGTCAAACATAGGATGGTAGTTTAGTGGAGTGGGGATGCTTCGCTGCTTCAGGACCTGGGTAACTTGCCATAATTGACAAAATCATGAATTCTGCTCTTTAGAAGAAATTTCTAAGGGAGAATGCCCAGTCATCAGTCCATGCTTGGAAGTTCAAGCGCAATTGGGTTATGCAGGAAGAGAACGATACAAAGAACAAGAGCAAACCCATCTCTGAATGGTTCAAGAGAAGCTAAATTTATGTGTTGGAGTCCTGACTTGAATCCAATTCTGATACTGTGGCAAGACCTTAAACGGTGCTTGAAAACCAACCAATGTGGTTAAATTAAAGCACTTCTGCAAAGAAGAGTGGGTCAAAACTCCTCCACATCAATGTTAAAGACTAATCCCCAGTTACCTGAAGTGGTTGGTTGCAGTTGATGCTGCTAAAAATTACACAACTAGTTATGAAGTTTAGTGAAGGGGGGGGGGGGGGGGGTGGTGAGGAGGGGGAGAATACATTTTTCACATGGGTGATATAGTTGTTTAATAATTTTTTACCTTCAGTAAATGAAATAATAATTGTAAAAAACAGTTTCACTCTGGTTGTTTTTGTCTTATACTCCGTTTTGTTTGTAGATTAAGGGCGGTATCCAATTAGCTGTAGGTAACTTACAATTTTCGCCTGCAGAAACCAAATCCTCGATAAACTACCATTTTTTCTGCGATAGGTGCCGCGATAGCACATAGGTCCAAGGCAAAAATAGAAGGGAGCAAAAACGTTTTCAATGTAATATGAAGGATTAAGAAAGATGAAGGTGTAAACAGTTGTTGTTTTTTTTTAAGTACTTACAATTTGTGTGTTTCACAACCACCTGAGCTTACAATCTAATTCTGGTTTAAGGATCAAGCTATATCAACCAACTAAAACCAGCAGCTAGAAATTCCATTTTACATCCTCTTAGACATGACTTGCAAAGTATGAAGGAACTAAGGGGATGATATTCACGCAGTGAAAAGAGTAGAGATGTGGATCAGTGGAGACACTGCCCATAGCAACCAATCAGCAGAAGAAGCATTTATCAAGTACATTCTATAAAATGATAGGTAGATGCTGATTGGTTACTATGGCAACTTCTCCCTTGGTCCACTTCCCCACTCTTTTTACTGATTGATACATCAACACCAAAAATTTTATAAAAGTTAGAGATCATTTTGAATCTGAAATTAACCCCAGATGCATCACAAAATATGACCAGGACTCCTTAGTTGGATCTCTTTACATAACAGCGTCTTCCCTAAAAAGCAACGCGTGTTTATAGGAGCTGTCCCATTAAACTAGTCAATAGTAAAGTCCATATACATTGATAAACCTCTCGTTGACACTGCATCCAGTTTCGTAGACCTGGATGCATTCCCAGAAAGACTGCTTGAGCTCAGAAATGGTCTGCCAGCATTTAGGCAATATCAACAAAGGGGACAAAGAAGATGGGGTTGTATTGGCGTAACGGCCGTGTTTTCTTTAGTTCTAGATTTACCCTATCATAGCTATATCATGGGAAGACTGATTAGGAATTGAGAACTTAAGGATAGTAATTACTTCTGCATGTCTACCTTTACAATAACGATGTCCTGTGGCAGTGAGGGCTGTGCAGTACTAGCGAGGCATTTGTTTCGACACAAAAGATGACATTAAGAATTCAGAACAAGTTTCCTGCTTTGATTGAGAATCCTCTTTAAATCGTTAGAAAAATATTTCACTCTCCTCAATAAGAGCGGCCACCACTAGTATTTTCATAGCAGGCAAAGAATTCACTTTATAGTAGAAAAACTATTGCAGTAGGCACTTTGAAAGCCGGGATTAATGAGCAGCGAGTGCGCGGTTCTAAGCTCTATTTAATTGAGCTACACTTGTCCAAATAAAAGTTAGTAAATTCAGTGCAGCGCTACCAATCAGAGCACATTCTACAGCTAAAGAAGACAAAACTGAATTTATGGTAATCACATTGTACAATATGGCTCATTGTCACGAGGCTGTCACAACTTTTAATTAATCCGTATGTCGAAAACGTCTGTATGTGCTTCAACTTCAGCTGCAGTAAATTTTCCCATAAACACCCAATGTAAAGGATGGGATGAATAGAAATGTACATAATCTATGCAAAAATTATACTATATACTACAATATACAGCATAGAGTAAAAGAGAGTGCCATTACTGGTGTACGTACCCTGGCAAACATTCACCGCACGCGGCATTTCCGGTTGATGTGCAGTTTGCTTTCTGGTAGCGGTTCACTGTGCCGCAGTCTAGGCAAGTCTTGCATTTCTGGAAACCCCAATCTTCTTTAAACCTATTGGGTCTGCAGGGCAAACACTGCGCGTCTTCCCCGTATCCAAAACCACACTCCTATAAAGGAAAATCCATAGGTGTCAATGGGAGGTTATTAAGAGAGGCTTTTTCTTTTATAAAGACATTAACCACAGCAATATCTCTATACTAGTTTTTATAGTATATCTTTGACACATGCCAAGCCTATTAGTCTAAATTGTGGTCTACTGCAGAGATTATGGATTCATCAGGGTATATTGCAATTATGTTCTTTTGATATAAATACACACACACATTACATACAGATACATATATATATATATATATATATATATATATATCTCATTAGCCATTTCTATTTAATGCTTTCATGCATAAATTATCATAACCTAATGCAATATTTAAAAAAATTAAATGTTTATTAGTCTTTAGGCAAAAAAGGAAAGTCAAATGAACAAATAAATGTCTGGTACGGTTCCAATTCAGTCTCATCATGTTGTTTACAGTATTTTTTCTCCAGAAACAAATAATCCTCTAAACTGAAAACAATCTATAAAGTATTTATGGATATATTCAACCAGAAACAAAAATGTCCTACGTATTTATTACACAAATATTTTCATTTATGTTTGTGTTTGTTCTTATCTTTTTCATGAGCTAAATTTGACCGATTTTAACACTGGTGTGAAAGCTGGAGACGCACCCTGGACTCACATGCTCAAGACACTGCATGCAGATGTACTTAGTTTTACGTAAGTGTGGTATGTTAGGCAGATTAGACTTAGGTCAACAGTGTCTAGGTCGACCACTATTGGTCGACAGTAAGTAGGTCGACATGGTTTCTAGGTCGACATGTACTAGGTCGACATGAGTTTTTTTTTTTACTTCTTTTGGTGTCGTTTTCTCTGTACAGTGCCCGTGATCCCCAATTAGTGCACCGTGTCCCCTGGCATGGCTCACGGCTTCGGGCAAGGTGCCAAGCGCAGCGGTGCCGTTCCCAATTGTAGTCCACATGGATTGTAAAGTATGAAAAAGTAAAAAAAATGAAAAGAAAAATGTGAAAAACTAATGTAAACCCTTTGTCATGTCGACCTAGAACATGTCGACCTAGAGTCCCTGTCGACCTAGAAACCATGTCACCCTACTTATTGTCGACCAACCGTGATCGACCTAGACAGTGTTGACCTACTTACTGTCGACCTGAAGACCGGATCCCGTTTTACGTGTACACGCTGCACGGTGGTCAAGTTACCATGTTTTGCATCCATAAGCTTTGGCCAGTGATTTCTCACTCTGAACCGGACGTCAGGGGGTGCCTCTGACACAGCCCTGCGCTTCAACAGAGGTGGTGCCTCACTTGGTCTTCCTCTTCGACATTGTTCCATAGATCCAGCACTGATCAATGCTCGAGCACTGGATGCCTTGAAATCCAACTGATTCTTGCTATGGAATCCTGACATGTGATACGCAGCCATGTTACATCAAGAAAGTGAAAGCACACACACATGTACCATCTGCTGTTTATGTGTCTGTGTGGGTACATCCCCACAGCCATGAAATCCACTCCCCCCTTGTGTGTGTTATACTACTCTGTACCTAACCCTGTTGCTGGATGCTCTTGATGTCTGGATGCCACTAATGATAATAATTTTAAATCATTTACAAATGTAAAATAGTTAAGATAACACACAAACACACTCGTAATATCGAAGATCCCTATTAAGATTCTATGTGAACATTAAGGGGTATATTCAATTGAAGTCGGATCCATTCTGACATGCATTTGTCGGAATGGATCAGACAACCCCTATTCAAATATCATCTCAATTCGACTTTTTCAAGTTGAATTGAGATGAGGGACCCAGAGGAGGAGGAGAGGGAAAAGGGGGGGGGCACGGGGAGACCAGCGGGGACAGCAGCCGGCAGACGCAGGAGATCAGCGCTACAGAAGCGCTGCAGCAGGATGTCACACAGCCGCCCGACCTCACGGCAGTGTCCACCCGGCTCCAGCAAGCGTGACTTCACTTGCTGGAGCCGGGTGGAAGCTGCCGTGAGCGTCGCGGCTGTGTGACATCCTGCTGCAGCGCTGTGCTGTAGCGCTGATCTCCCCTATCAGGATTCGACCTTAAAAAGTCGAAAACTGCCGTCTTTTCGACAGACAGCAGTTTTCGACTTCAATTGAATATACCCCTAAGTAATGGGATTGTGCGTCTCACTCACTGACTTTATATGACAGTCATTTCTGTATGATGGCCCCAATTTACACTTTTTTTCCCCACTTATCAACTGAATGATTTTATACTGTAATGATCATATTGTTGGCAATTGTACAAAATTTATTGCACTTTTATACTTTGAGTATACTTTTTGTGAAAAATAAAAAACCCTCTAAATATATTTTGAAGAATAAAAGCTGTCAAAACTGCCATACATGGATATTAGACCTATATGCCAGGATAAGCCTAGTACGCAGTATCTATCTGTGTATTGCATGGCGTCAACTGAAGTGGACATATTGATTTTAAATCGACTATATTAAATATAAATCGAGTATTTGATCAAAGCATCTACCATATTTTGCCCTAAACATTAAATTTCCTTGAATGTATTTTGTTTACCTGCTAAGCTATCTTTGAAGAAAGATATTTGAATCCCTGAAGTGCTCGGTGCTGAGGAACTTTTCTCAGCCATTTTATTTTGACCTTATTGTTTTTAGGAATTAAAGCAGCCACTAGGTGGCATACCTTATAAGTATGGTAGAGGGCCAAAGAAGAGGGCACATTGCAATAGACAGTTTCTACCCTATATAAATAAAAGGCTAATGCTGCTCCTCATCTCTATAGGGGCAATTCAAGTGTTTTGCGCGCTGACGGCCACTAGATGGCGCCCAACTGAGCAATTCAACTGTTGCTCCATTCGGGTGCGCACAGCCGCCAGCACTGACATTACTGTTATGTTGTTCGGTCATTTTGAAGGGCTGGTAACTAGTAGGAGATAATGACTTAAAAACAGCTGTCCACTGTAGTGACCTCTATGCATGAAAGGGGTAATACATAATTGTAGTAGTCCATTTTAAGATTAGGATGCGCCACACCTTCCCAGACATAGGGCATCACTCAGTAATGGTTCATTTGGGGCTGTGCCATTTTTATTTAGTCATTTTAAACAAATGTAACCTAATGGAGTTGGGTGAGTTACAGTGGCAGTTGGGCAGCATGGAAAAGCGTTGACACAGTGATTATTCTGATCATCATCAAACCTTATTCAACTAGTGGCAACATAGTGTATTACACAGCACTTTACAGAGAATGTTTCATCACTCAGGCTCTGTCATGATGGGGATACTGGGCTATCAGATTATATTTTTAATGTATGGAGAGTGGTCAGCTTGCCACTGTTATCTCTAATGCTATATTTAATCATTGTGAGCTGGACTAGAAAAAAAGTATTATGCCCTGTTTGTTCAAGCTAAAAACATAGGTTTTCCCAAACATGGAGGAGGTGGTGGGAATGATGCTAGAAGTATTGTAGTCTAGGTTATCTGTTGCAGGAGCCGCAGCTGTAATGTCAGCACAGAATCATGGATAATTAAAGTTTCTAGCGGCAGAACAATATTGGAACTTGCAAGAGGCAACTTTAATAACATTATTCACAAGGCTATCTAGTCATCACAACTCACTGTATGACATGGTAATGTTAAGCGAAGTTAGCTCAGTGTGCGAGACACAACTCACCATAAATACAGCCCACATCACTACAGTAAGTCTATTTACATACCGCACTGTAGGCGGTCACATATTTACCATTATACACCTCCATCACTACATGGATCATGACAACATATGGGTACAATACGAGAAGTCGCTCTACAGAGTTTCCCCCGACTAAACCCTTCACAGCCATCAAGGAAATGATCGGCACCTTAAAGCACAGACCATGCAGTCCCACGGCTTAAGGTATTGTCTTCATCCTCAGAACCACATAGCAGCCATCTTGCCAAAGATTCTGGATCAATAGTGGTGGATGTAGCTAAGCTATCATTGGGACTCTAGCCAGGTTGGTATACTTTTATGTATGAACCCAAGAGGCGCAGAGATATGACCTGTTCTGCACTCCACGGTGGTCCAGATTTTCAGAAGAGTCATGCGGTTATTCATTTGCCATATCCTATCTCCTAACATTGCAAATAACAAAAGAACAATCTCTGGATTTCCATGCATAAAGGCAGCTTCCCTAAACCTCCACAGCCCTTCTGCTAGATTACATGTAGGGGCAATGAAGATGAGGCACTAGGAATCATGGGGGTCATTCCGACCCGTTCGCACGCTGCGGTTCTTTGCAGCGGTGCGAACGGGTCAGTTCTGCGCATGTGCGCCGGCCGCAATGCGCATTTGCGTCGCTGGGCAACGACAAGAATGAAGAAGAAAGCGATCGCGGCCGCAATAGCAAGAAGAGTGACAGGCGTAAGGCGTTCCGGGGCATCAACTGACCGTTTTCTGGGAGTGGAGCAGCGAACGCAGGCGAGCCCAGAGAGGGGGACGTCTGACGTCAATTCCGGGACCTTCATCGCTGGATCCATCGCAAAGGGTAAGTAACTGCAGGGCTAGTCTTGTTTCACACAAAACTTTTTTAGCACAGCAGGGCTACACAAGCGATCGCAGCCTTGCTATGCTAAAATATACTCCCCCATAAGCGGCGTCTAGTTAATCGCACGAGCAGCAAACAGTTGCTATGTGCGATCAACTCGGAATGACCCCCTATGTTGGGTGAAGGAATGCAGTATTCTACTTCCGTATAAGTCAGAATTTTCATTATAACAACTTCTCAAATATTTGGATCCAGTACAAATTTCCAGAACCGTTATAACAGCTAGACAAGCGTTACTGGAATAAGAAAATTAGAATTGTGTAATACATACCGAACAAAGTTAGGGAAAAATATTGAAATTAATTGGGTTCTCTTGTGACCAAGTTAGTAGATCCAGCTGCATAATTATCACAGAGCTTATTGTCTAATTCCAGCAGCTTGCAGTGTGTTTTCCAGGGCTAATAATCTCCCTTACTCCTGTAGGCAAGAGCTAGCTATCCACTTTACTTGAGAACCCACGGTGCATTTGAATGATAAAAGGTTTTCAAGGGCTCCCACTGCTGCATTATTACTAGCTTATGGCAGGGCTCAGTGAGGTATCTGTTTTTTAATGAAGCCTGCTATGAGCTGGATAGCCATTCGCACACAGACATCCCACTTAGCACTGAATAGAAACCACACCTATCTGTGTGCCTTGCCAAAGACAAGTCATGCTGTGCCGGGCTCTTGCAGCAAAATACATACAGTACAATGGAGGGAATACACAGACTGATATACAATAAAACACTAATTTAGGAATGACATTCCTCAAGAATATATGAGGCTTCTCTTGCTCTAACGGGTCCCAACACTCAACATTTCTTGCTCTTTACTCATCTTGTGCGTAGGAAAGTAAATGTGAAAATAGCGTCCGTTTCTAGGTCGACTTTCGATAAAGACATTTCTGGAGAAGAGGGCAAGCTTGTTAACCCAGCAGGCAGTCATGAGTGGTCCAAAGAAGTCCCCAGTGCTCCCTCCCACTCTGCCTCGCACTTCTCTCCCATAACGAAATGCCTAATAAGAACATTACTTTTATCTGTATTAGGGAACCAGAGTTATATAGATAAAAGGCCTTTAAACAATGCGCCTTAGCAAAACTGAAAGTGAGACTATGGAATTCAGCACGATTTCCAAAGACAGTCCTTGACTAAAATATATATATAGAAGTCTTACAGTAGTTACCGTATATTAAAGCTGAAAAGAAATTAAAACCGGTTGTAGAAGTGTAATCTGGAGAATGGCTCATCACATGCAAATGGAGCAGATTTTGTGGGGTACAAGAACATTTAGGAGAATCTTCCTCATATCCCAGCCACATCATTGGTTTCTAGTTAATGGAATACATACATCAGTGGTTCCCAAACTTGGTCCTCAGGACCCCCTAACAGTTTACATTTTCCAGGTCTCCTCACAGAATAACAAGTGAAATAATTAGCTCCACCTGAGGATCTTTTAAATGTGTCAGTGAATAATGAATACACCTGTGCACCTGCTAGGTGACCTAGAAAACAAACTTGTTGGGTGTTATGAAGAATGTTGGTCTGTTTACAATATTACAGGCTCATTAGATGGGGTAATCAAAATATAAACACCACACACAGGGGGCGATTCAATTGTTTGTGCTCATGTAGATCCTGTCTAAAGTGGCCAGAAGTTAATTCAATTGATTTGGCCGACCAGTCCGGAGGCTGCACTTATCTCAGATTTCTGTTTGCACCCGGTTAAGGGTTCTGGGGCTGGCCGAGAGTGCCGGGCACCTTAACTGCACCCCACCCAGGACCTACTATGGGAGAAACCCCTTCACTCGGCTATTTCTCTGAATTTGGATGCGAGAATGTGACCGTTGTGATCAGCGCAAGGCTGGATGCTTAAACAATTGAATAGTTCCTGGTCAGTTTAGTCGGGAGCAATGAATTGAATCTCCCCCATAGATTTTGTTGCCAGGGGAAAATAAACTTAAAATAAAAAAAAGAAGAGGTAATATGGAACTGTAGATGAGGTCATATGGAAATCTGCTTATTATATTCTTTAATTGGACAATGTAGCGCAGTACATGTTTCCTTATTGACCAGCAACAGTGGTTTCGAAGTCTGCCTACTCATTTCAACAGAATATCACAAAGATCATAAAACTCTCATCACAGGACAGCGCATAATTTCCTAAATATTCTCAGGGCAGCTCTCAATCAATATGAGGCAGATACATATGAATGTACAAATACCAATTCTTTCAAAGTCACCTCATATTTAGGAGGTGTTCTGTTGAAGACGAAAAGGTATTTGTAGGGAGGAGGGGGGGGGGGGGGACCATAAATCATCCACTTATCATCCCCAAGACCACGACACCAGGAGTTATGGGGCACTTGTAGATATGACAGGCAACAAGCAGCTTATTAATGTCCCAATGTAATGTGTATTCAGCCAAGGAAAATACTCAACTACATTCAGATGACGATCGGATCACATATGCAACTTGTTAAACAATGATCTCTTTTCATCCCACATGTAATGAATGCAGTTCCAAAGATGCGCCTTTCCCAGCTGATTCTAAATCAGAAGCAGATACATGTATATTCACCAGGTGTTTTCGGTTAGTGCTCAATCTTGAACCAGAAGTACGTACATAACACCCTGCCCCCGAGATCACTCTGTCCGACACCTACCGCTGCCATACAGCAACACCAGTAAAAGATAGTGGTAAAGGGAAGATTTGAACAAGTCGTTTGTTTCTGTTATCTATCAATAGGAACACTGTAATTTCATGAGCTTATGCGGATCATGTGTTTATGATACCGTGTGCAACCAATCCTTCTCCATAAGCCAAGAGAGCGGAGTTACAGAACAAAAGGGGAGATGTAAAAAGAGTGGAGAAGTCATACCAACTATCCATTTATCATGCACATTTTATAAAATGATCGGAAGAAGCTGATTACTTGACATGAGCCAACTTCTCCATTCTTTAGAAGTTTCAACACTTCTCCCCCAAAAAATGATTTCACTTGGGTAAAGAAATTAAACATTGGGGGCATTAGTCCAGTGACAATGTCATCAGCAGATTAAACAAGGGACGTCCTTAAAAGAACCACTAATTAAGACACAATTGCTATTTAGAAGAGAGTGCAGCAGCACTAAAGAGTATAATACATATATATATATATATATATATATATATATATACACGCACACACACAGATGATATCTATTTCAGTTCGGAATAGAAGGCATGTACTCTATACAAGTAAATGAATATGCATCAATAGTCCATGCAGAGAAATGTATTTATCTGTTAATCTCTTTCCAGCCCATATAATAAGGAACTGGCTCCTATGTTTGTTGGTGGCCGGGCCACATTAATACGAGAATATTTCTTGAAATCATCACGGAGCCAGTTATCCTCAGAATATGATATTATCTTTGCACATGCAATTTGGAAATCAGTATCATCCACTGTACCTTAGACAGCTCCTTGCCTGGGCCACATTGCTTGCAGGGTCTACAATTTCCGGTGTTATCAAAATACTCCTGCTCCTTGCAGTCTCCAACTTCAGACAGTGCTTTGCCAACCTAGCGATAAACAGCAAATAAAAGAACTAAATGTACAAATAGATGAAAACAATGTCAACAACTAACTCTCCCTGCAGTGTTTATGCCTTTAAAACAGGGAAATGGCGTTCACAAGTCTTAGTTCCTAATTGTGCTGCTCAGGGAAAATCAAAACAACTTGCATACTGGGTAAGAAAGCTAAAGACAAGCAATGGCTGGAGTGTGCAGCATCCGCTTTTATGTAGACAAGTGATTGTGGGTGTTTCATACATCTTCTCTGCTTGCTCCCCTTATGTGTTTGTTGTTCCGCCATAATATATTTATCGTATGTAGTGGCCACAGTACTCAAGCTCTATATTCCCTTGACCATACTGTTAGAGAGTGCTCAGTTCAGGTTCTCAGATTTACAAGACCAACATGAGACTACATACCTCTAGATCAGTGTTTCACAAGTGCCAGCCCTCAGGGAGTTTTATAGCTGCAGTGCTTTGACGGCATGACTGGTTATCAGTGGTAGATACAACAGGCTGATTTGTGACCCCATCGGGTTAGTAATGATTTCCCGGCGCCCGGGATCCCGGTGGTCAGCATACTGACCGCGGGATCCCGGCAGCACAATGCCGTTGGGGGGGCGAGCGCAACAGAGTCCCTTGCCGGTTCGCTCTGCTCGCCACGCAGCGGGCTTGGTGGTTCGCTGCACTCGCCACAAGTTCTATTCCCACTCTATGGATGTCGTGGACTCCCACGAGTGGGAATAGTCCCTGTCAGTCAGCATGCAGACTATCGGGCTGTTAATTGGTCGGGGTCCCGGTGTCGGTATAGTGACCGGCGGTCACATAACTACATCCCACCCATCATAGAGGCACTAGCACAGCACTGACCAGCATGGGCCGACTTTTCACTACGACAGGGAGATCTCACGTGCGAGGTCCACAGATTAGTGAGAACCAGGCAATATGGACTGCCTCTACATTTGAAAACGTCCCACTTTTTCAGAACCTTCTTGCAAACCTTAAATGGCAATCAAGGGCATCACCGGACAGCTGCAATTACTTGCTGTATGTTTTTGTGGTTTCCAATATCAATGACTTGCTATATCTGTCCTATGAATAACTGCTTATTAGAAATACCAATAAATTACATTTAAAATGATGCATATTCAAAACAGAAGATCAGTGCATACATTTAACAACAAATGGAAGAGTATGAGCTTCATTCGCTTGGGGAATTATATGTAATTAATGTTTGTTGCTCATTTCTGGAGTGTGGAGAAGCAGGACACATATTTTGGCTATTAAATCTGCTTCTCGTCAAGTCTCAGATCCTCTGTAGACATAAATTAAATAACTTTACACAAATCTTTTAGAAAAGAACTGCTGCATATTATACAGTCATCAATTCCCAAAAGTGGCTGCCAATATATTGCTATAGCTACAGTATAATGCTTACTGTAGCCACCAAAAACTCCAATGACCATACATGGAAAAAGCAAGTGGAACGCTAGACAAAATAATTGTTAATAGTTCCAATCTATGGTATCCATCTACCACCACAACGGTTGGTAGACAATATAGTTGAGACAATATAGGACAAGTACAGGGTAAATAAACATAGCTACATCATCAGCAGTCAGTCAGAGGACTGCTGGAGTTGGTGCAGTTGAAGATTATTAAAGTAAGAGAAAGGATAAGCACATGAGGGAAGAGGGCCCTACTCGTGAGGGCTTACATTTTAAAGGTGAAGGGTAGACAGACAGGGGTGACACAGACGGGGTACACAGAGAGCATGGAACAGAGGGTTAGGGTGAGATTTACCCTGGTGTACCCTGGAAGAATGGCGGCGCGTGAATACGCTGCGGCTGTACCTGCTCAGGTCGTAGCGAGCGGTGTGTGTCCTGTCCCTGACGCCGATGGTGTGTGTTCTGCCCCCGGCGCTGGTGGTGTGAGTGCCCGGGGAGGCTCCTGCATGACTGTGATGCTGATGGTCCTGGCCGCACTCGGCATCTTGCTGGAGGGTTGCAGTGGCGGGACGGTGTACCCTCGGGAGGTGCTGCTGGGGCTCCGGCTGCCTCCCGAGCTGCTGCCTGCGCCCCCCGCACTGCCTTTGATGCTGCTGAAGCCGCGGTGGTCTGGAGCGGCGGGCCCTGCACTGCGAATCATCAGGGGAGTCGGAGCGGCTGTGATGACCCCGTCGGCTACTCTAAGTTTGGGCAGCGGAAGCGCTGCAGCGCTGACCCTGACGGCTTCTGTGAGGACGGGCAGTGGACGTGCCGCTGCGCTGATTTCAACGGTTCCTGCGAGTACTGTGAGTACTGGCTCAGTGGGAGCTGTGGCGGGCGATCCTGACGATCCTGTCCACAGGGCTGCAGAGGTGTCTATTCCTCTCGCTATTGGCGATGCTGCACTGAAGGGTGCGGATGGGGGTTTCGAATTTAGCCCCCCCGGATCTGGTTCCTCCATTTCCCGGCCATCACGAATGCAGGACTGCCAGGAGTCTGTTCCCGGATTACACGTGAGAATGTCTATGTCCCCTCAGACTGCGCAGTACGGACATAATTATGATTATTCAAGGGGTGGGAGCAGTCAGCGTCCCAGAAAAGGGAATAATCATTATTATCGGATGTGGAGCCCCAAGTTTGGCTGGTCACGACAAAAGAGGAGGGAGAGGAAGCAAAAGCGGGGGAAACGTGCTGGCATAAAAGCCAGACTTAGCTTGTATTCACTGAGGCCCCCTATACCTAGTTTGTTTCTGGCCAATGTTCAATCACTAGCTGGTAAGCTTGATGATTTATATGTAACCTGCGCGAATAAGAATTATTTAAAGTACTGCTCATTATATATTTTTACTGAAACCTGGTTAAAGGACTCTGTCCCGGACTCAGCTGTATCGATTGATGATAGAATTTTATTTAGGGCGGATCGGACTCTGTCTTCTGGAAAAAGTAGGGGTGGCGGGCTCTGTGTTTTTATGCATAGTTCATGGTGTGCCGATGCTACTTCGCTTGATTCTTTTTGTTCAGTGGATATTGAATATTTGATTGTTAAGTGTAGACCTTTTTACCTACCTAGGGAAATTTCTGTTATAATTATTGTTGCTGTTTATATACCCCCTAGTGCGAATGTTAATCAGGCTTTGGAGATTCTTTTTAATGTTGTAAGCTCTCTACAGACTAGTTATGCTGAAGCATGTTTTATTGTGGCAGGTGATTTTAATCAGGCGGATTTTAATAAAGTTATGCCAAGATTTCATAAGTATGTGCTGGTCCCCACGAGGGGTACGCACACTCTAGATCAGGTCTATTCTAATTTTAGTTTAGCATTTGAGACTTTCGCTTGTCCTCATATCGGCAACTCTGATCATTTATCCCTATTCTTGCGGCCTATTTATAAACCACAGGTTAAAAGAGTAAAGCCTGAGGTTAAAATTGTTACTATCTGGCCTGATGGGGCAATGATTAGGTTACAGGATATGTTGGAATTTACAAATTGGGAATTGTTTATTGAAGAGAGTCTGACCAATGGATCAATTGAGACTGATTTATTGGCTTCTCTGATTTTTTGCTATATTAATACATGTATAGAGAGTGTCACGATAAAGAAGGTAATAAAAACTTTCCCAAATGAGAAACCTTGGTTAAATGGGGAGGTTCGTGCTTTGATTAAAGCCAGGGATAGAGCTTTCAGGGGTGGTGACCAGGCTGCTTTAACACTTGCTAGGGCTCAACTTAGGGTAGGTATAAAAAAGGCGAAAATGAGCTACTCAAAAAAGATCGAAGATCTTAGTTCCCTGAATAGGAATCCAAGGAGCCTGTGGCAGCTGATATATGAGGTGACGGGGTGTAAAGCTAAGAAGCGTGATTATGGTGTGACTAGCAAGGCACTGGTGGAGGATTTGAATTTATTTTATTGCAGATTTGAGGAGAGTAACAACTTATCCCAGTTACCGCTGTGTCCTAGTATGGGTGACTCCCCCCTAATACTTGATGAGGACACTGTGGCTAAATGTCTGCGTCAAATAAATCCTGGTAAGGCAGCAGGTCCTGATGGCATTCAAGGGAAGGTTCTCCATGGTTGTGCGGAGCAATTGTGTGGAATATTAACAGTTTTGTTTAATCTATCACTCATGAACTGTGTAGTGCCGAGGTGCTTTAAGATGACCAGTATTGTCCCCGTCCCGAAGAAAGGGCTAGTAAAAGGCTTAAATGACTATCGGCCTATAGCATTAACACCTCTTATAACAAAATGTTTTGAGAGACTGGTACTGAATCATATTAAATCTTTTTTCCCTGCCGATTTTGATCCATTTCAGTTTGCCTACAGACAAAACCGATGCACTGATGATGCGATTATTTCACTGTTGCACTTTACCCTGTCTCATTTGGAAGAGAGTAATGCCTATGTTAGGATTTTATTTGTTGATTTTAGTTCAGCTTTTAACACAGTGATTCCAATTTCCTTGATTAATAAATTATCTGAACTAGGCCTTGATTGTTTTACCTGTAATTGGATTTTAGCATTTTTGACAAATCGTCCTCAAGTGGTCAAAATGGGCAGTACCACGTCTGATGAGGCACAAATTAATACAGGTGTACCCCAGGGTTGTGTTCTTAGTCCTTTTTTATATTCATTGTTTACTCATGATTGTGTATCAGCGGACGCATCAGTCAAATTGATTAAATTTGCGGATGATATTGCCGTAGTTGGGTTAATTAGTGGTAATGATGAGCTGGCATATAGGACGGAAGTTGCAAAGTTAGTCAATTGGAGTAATGAAAATCATTTATTTTTAAATAGCGGGAAGACTAAAGAACTGATTATTGATTTTAGGAGAAGGCAGCTGCCGAAGTCACCAGTGTTAGTTGGTGATCAGGAAGTGGAAATGGTCACCTCATTCCGTTTTTTAGGCATTCAGATCTCGTCATGTTTGACTTGGTCTGAGCACCTGTTATTGATAGGGAAAAAGGCTCAACAACGACTTTTCTTCCTGCGGCGTTTAAGGGCCGCAGGTGTTGGTGCTCAGACCATGTTAAATTTTTACAGGTGCTCGATAGAGAGCATTCTTAGTTATGGGATCGTGGCTTGGTATGGTGGTTGTACTCTAAAAGATCGATGGGCATTAGAAAGAATAAGGAAAATGGCAAGTAAAATCATTGGTATGCCACTGCCTAGCTTTGATGACTTGTACAGGAGTAGGGTTTTAAGCAAAGTCAGGTGTATTTTACTAGATAGTGCGCATCCTTTTAATATGCTTTTTGTAAAACTTCCTTCGCTAAAGAGATTTCGTTCTCTGATAGCTCGTACCAACCGGTTTAGGGTTAGTTTTATTCCATCTGCTGTACGTATGTTAAATGAATGATTCATTTTTATGTCTGTTTTATGTTGTCGCCTGCTACTACTTGATGCTTTGTACAATGTAATTTCGTCTGTCAACTTGTTTTGGCTGATGACAATAAACTTGAAACTGAAACTGATTTGGCTGGGTTTGGTGAAGAAGTGGGCCTTGAGAGCCCGTTTGAAGTTTTGTAGAGAGGTGGAGAGTCTGAGGGGGAGAGGTAGGGATGATCATCCAATATAGATGGGATCTACAGAATGTACAAGCTGAGGAACCTAGCAGCGTAGAAGAGCAAACCATACTCAAAATGTCCAATAAATATAAAATGTGCAATGGCTCTAGTGGATTTTTAAATTAGTTAAACCACTAAGCTCTAATTATATACACATTGTTAGGTTACCAGTTCAGTATTGCCATTGTTGACACAGGACCGAATGTAAGCCCGCCTAACCAAATCAGGAGCCGCCCCAGCTGTCACTTTATGCCCTAGAATGGAGATGAAGTCCCACAAAATATCCCATCTTGGGTTTCTGAATACAGCGTTACTTTTAGGGGGAGATTCAAATGTTTGAAAAGTCAGTTGGGAGTCTGTTTTTTCCTATCTTATAGGCAGGAAAAAACAGACACCCAACCAACTTTTCAAACATTTGAATCTCCTCCATAGTTTGGTAAATAACCAGCAGAACATACAGTATTTCTGTAAATGTAATGATTTTGAAAGAATTTAAAGTTAAATGTTTTCCAAGTTTTACATAAAAATGCAGGAGGTAGCCTGCACATGGGCTCCTATGCGGACACCCACACATATGCGGCGGCGGCTACTAGGTTGGCTCCTTAGGTAGACTCATTGTAGTATAGTTATTTAGGGCTCTTCTCTAGCCAAAGGGCCTTATGCCAACCGAAAATCTCTGAAGCAGAACCTACCCTTCACCTGAAGGCAAGACTGGCCTTTTAGGAAACATACCAGCCTGCATGGGCCATTTTAATGCCCAATGACACTCAGCCTGGTAAAAGTTGTCACCACAATGAAAAAGAAATATGCAGAAATGATTGAACCATTAGGATGACACCACAACCGGTTCAGCATTTACATTACGTGGTTGTTTGATCCTGGGGACTTGAACTTGCCCTGTTTAATCTATAATAGTGGTAGTTACAATATAAATTGGATATGTTATGTGAAGGACCTGAGGGAATGCTTTAAAAAGATCTATCTAGAGGTTCTTCTCCCAGGTGAAAAGGTGTTGTTCAGACTTCTGTTACATTTTGTTTGATGTACTGTCTATCCCGACATGTTTCATATTACAAAGATCCATCACTGATATATAATATGTAATTTAAAATAAGGAATCAGTGATTTCAGACTACAGTAACTGTATTTATCATGTTCTTCCATCTGTTCTGCCTGTTCCTCCCGGAAGCGGGTCTGGTATGAATGGTCGACCATGTTAAGGTCGACAGTCATCAGGTCGACACTGACATGGTTGACACATGAAAATGGTTGACACGACAGGTCGACACATGAAAAGGTTGACATGGCTTTTTGAACTGTTTTTGGTGTTATTTTTTCCGTAACATGACCAGGAACCCCAATTAGTTTACCGCGTCCCATTGCATGGCGAGCAGCTGCGGGAAAGGTGCCTCGCTCCGCAGGTTACTATTCCCAATCGTAGTCCACGTGGATGGTAAAGTATGAAAAATGTAAAATTCCCTTTAAAAAAAAAAAAAAAGCCATGTCGACCTTTTCATGTCTCAAACATTTTAACGTGTCGACCATGTGTCCATGTCGACCAATAGTGCTTGACTTAATGACTGACGACCTTAACGTGGTCGACCATCCAAACGGATACCCCCGGAAGCCGCTGTTGGTCTAAGCAGATGAGACACGGAGAGCGGACGTTCTACAAAGGAATTCTGCCACTACAACTGTGGCTTCAGGAATAGGATTGTAGTTACTAATATGTCCTTCTCCTTTCAGTTATGCTGAATAGCTCCTTATTTGGGTGTGATTTTAATCATCTGCATTGTTTTGTTCTTGCTGCAAATAGGAAACGCATCATCCTATGGATCACCGGCGCAGCTGTAATTGTGGCTGGTATTTTATACGCGCCATTGTCTGTACATGGGACACACAGATGGAACATGGAAAGCTGGTGCAAATGATTTATAGAAGGCCTTGTACTACATAGTCAAACTCATACATTAGACAGATTGCACGGAGATCGGTGCAGTAAAATGTATTTGCTGCTTCTGTAACATTTGTATTAATACCACTGTGTGTATGCTAAAACATTCAGCTGTATCCTCATACACCTAGATGTGAGGGGTGTATAACAGATCTACAATGTCTAGGTAGACAGCCAATAGATCGACAACATATGGTCAACACGTACAAAAGGTCAACATGACAATAGTCAACACAAAAAAATGAATCGACAAGTTCTGGGTGTCAAACGTGCGTCTTAGTCGCAATCGGATGCAACAAACTGCTTCAGGAGACTGCACTGTACTTGTATATCTGTATGCAATACAGTCTGTATCTTGTACAACAGAACTTGGCATGGAAAAAAATGTTGCGGCCGCCGCATTGTAGTGTTTGTATACATTGCCCTGATTGTCCTTTATTACCACACATTACCAGATTTTTGTTCCAAGAAGCTAACTAAGCTGGATGGAAAGCTAATCTTTAGATGTGCAGCCATCTTTAGTGCTGTTCAAATTAACAGACTGAGGGGTCAATTTACTAAGGAGGGAGATTTTTAGAACTGGTGATGTTGCCCATAGCAACCAATCAGATTATATCTATTATCTGCTAGAAGCAGCTAGATAAATGGTAAGTAGAATCTGATTGGTTGCCATGGGCAACATCACCAGTTCTAAAAATCTCCCACCTTAGTAAATTTACCCCTGAGAGTCAATCAGCACAATTATACAGCCATGGGTTGGTGGCAACTGGTGGACAGGAAGGCAAAGTTTTGGATTACTATTTTCATGTTACTTCTGATTACAGGATGTGCATATTAGGACTATTAATAGTGTCTATATCTCTCAGCCTCGCAGACGTTATATGGTAGCTGAGGAGCCGGACGGCAGTCTCAAGTGTAGGCGTCCACATGCAATTTTTATCACAACTTTTGGCTTGCATTAAAATTCGTACATTTTAGGGGAAAGTGGAACAGATTTTCCAAAAAATATGAAAACATTTTCATGTGCTGTATTTGTGAACATAAATACTTACGAGAGGGTTGTTGGCTTTTATGATTTATCATGCAAGGAAACAAAAGTATGTTTTGCCTCACTCAAAAATATACTGTACTTCAATTACTATACATTAACATCCGGAATGCAGATGTTCGCGCAAACAAAATATTGTTTTGATTTCCAAATAAAGAGGTGTGATTATGTGCAGCAGAAAATAAGATTTTAAACCTACTGGTAAATCTTTTTCTCGTAGTCCGTAGAGGATGCTGGGGACTCCGTAAGGACCATGGGGATAGACGGGCTCCGCAGGAGACATGGGCACTTTATGAAAGACTTTAGGTATGGGTGTGCACTGGCTCCTCCCTCTATGCCCCTCCTCCAGACCTCAGTTAGGGAAATTGTGCCCAGAGGAGACGGACAGTACGAGGAAAGGATTTTTGTTAAATCAAGGGCAAGATTCACACCAGCCCACACCATTCACACCGTATAACTTGTGATAAACTAACCAGTTAACAGTATGAAAAAACAACATAGCATCAGTCTGAGACCGATGAAAACTATAACATAACCCTTATGTAAGCAAAACTATATACAAGTCTTGCAGAAGTAGTCCGCACTTGGGACGGGCGCCCAGCACCCTCTACGGACTACGAGAAAAAGATTTACCGGTAGGGTTAAAATCTTATTTTCTCTTACATCATAGAGGATGCTGGGGACTCCGTAAGGACCATGGGGATTATACCAAAGCTCCCAAATGGGCGGGAGAGTGCGGATGACTCTGCAGCACCGATTGAGCAAACAGGAGGTCCTCCTCAGCCAGGGTATCAAACTTATAGAACTTTGCAAAGGTGTTTGAACCCGACCAAGTAGCAGCTCGGCACAGCTGTAGTGCCGAGACCCCTCGGGCAGCCGCCCAAGACGAGCCCACCTTCCTAGTGGAATGGGCCTTGACCGATTTTGGTAACGGCAATCCAGCCGTCGCATGCGCCTGCTGAATCGTGTTACAGATCCAGCGAGCAATAGACTGCTTTGAAGCAGGAGCGCCAACCTTGTTGGCTGCATACAGGACAAACAGTGCTTCTGTTTTTCTGACTCTAGCCATTCAGGCCTCGTAAAGTTTCAAAGCCCTGACCACATCAAGGGACTCGGAATCCTCCAAGTCTCGTGTAGCCACAGGCACCACAATAGGGTGGTTCATATGAAAAGATGACACCGCCTTAGGCAAAAATTGAGGACGGGTCCGCAATTCCGCTCTATCCATATGGAAAACTAGATAGGGGCTTTTATGAGACAAAGCCGCCAATTCCGACACTCGCCTAGCCGAAGCCAAGGCTAATAACACGACCACCTTCCAAGTGAGAAATTTTAACTCCACCGTTCGAAGTGGTTGAAACCAGTGCGACTTAAGGAAACTCAACACCACGTTAAGGTCCCAAGGCGCCACCGGAGGTACAAAAGGAGGCTGAATATGTAGCACTCCCTTCACAAAAGTCTGTACTTCTGGGAGAGAAGCCAATTATTTTTTAAAGAAAATGGATAAGGCCGAAATCTGAACCTTAATGGAGCCTAATTTTAGGTCCAAATTCACTCCAGTTTGTAATAAGTGAAGGAAACGGCCCAGATGGAATTCTTCCGTAGGAGCATTCCTGGCCTCACACCAAGAAACATACTTTCGCCATATACGGTGATAATGTTTAGCTGTCACGTCCTTCCTAGCCTTTATCAGAGTAGGAATGACCTCATCCGGAATGCCCTTTTCCGCTAGGATCCGGCGTTCAACTGCCATGCCATCAAACGCAGCCACGGTAAGTCTTGGAACAGACATGGCCCCTGTTGCAACAAGTCCTGCCTTAGAGGAAGAGGCCACGGATCTTCTGTGAGCATGTCCTGCAGATCCGGATACTAGGCCCTTCGTGGCCAATCTGGAACAATGAGAATTGTCTGTACTCTTTTTCTTATTATTCTCAACACCTTTGGGATGAGAGGAAGAGGAGGAAACACATAGACCGACTGGAACACCCACGGTGTCACTAGGGTGTCCACAGCTACCACCTGAGGGTCTCTTGACCTGGCGCAATACCTCTGTAGCTTTTTGTTGAGACGGGACGCCATCATGTCTATCTGGGGCAGGCACCACTGTCTTGCAATCTGTGTGAAGACTTCCTGATGAAGTCCCCACTCTCCTGGATGCAGGTCGTGCCTGCTGAGGAAGTCTGCTTCACAGTTGTCCACTCCCGGAATTAACACTGCTGACAGTGCGCTTACATGATTTTCCGCCCAGCGAAGAATCCTGGCGGCTTCTGCCATCGCCACTCTGCTCCTTGTGCCGCCTTGGCGGTTTACATGAGCTACCGCGGTGATGTTGTCTGACTGAATCAGAACTGGTAAGTCGCGAAGCAAGGTCTCCGCTTGATGACGGGCGTTGTATAGGGCCCTCAGCTCCAGGACGTTGATGTGAAGACAAGTCTCTTGACTTGTCCAAAGTCCTTGGAAGTTCCTTCCCTGTGTGACTGCTCCCCAACCTCGGAGGCTTGCGTCCGTGGTCACCAGAACCCAGTCATGAATGCCGAACCTGCGGCCCTCTAGAAGGTGAGCACTCTGCAGCCACCACAGGAGAGATACCCTGTCCCTGGGGGACAGGGCAATCAACTGATGAATCTGTAGATGTGACCCGGACCACTTGTCCAGTAGGTCCCATTGGAAGGTCCTCGCATGGAACCTGCCGAAGGGAATGGCCTTGTACGAAGCCACCATCTTTCCCAGGACTCGAGTGCAGTGATGCACTGACACCTGTTTTGGCTTCAATAGGTTCCTGACCAGGGTCATGAGTTCCTGAGCCTTATCTATCGGAAGATAAACCCTTTTCTGGTCTGTATCCAGAATCATGCCCAAGAAGGTCAGACGAGTCATAGGAACCAGCTGCGACTTCGAGATATTGAGAATCCAGCCGTGTTGCTGTAACACTTTCAGTGAAAGTGACACGCTGCTCAGCAACTGCTCTCTTGATCTCGCTTTTATGAGGAGATCGTCCAAGTACGGGATAATTGTGACACCCTGCTTGCGCAGGAGCACCATCATTTCCACCATTACCTTGGTGAAAATCCTCGGGACCGTGGAAAGCCCAAACGGCAACGTCTGAAATTGGTAATGACCATCCTGTACCGCAAATCTCAGGTACGCCTGATGAGGTGGATATATGGGAACATGAAGGTATGCATCCTTTATGTCCAGGGATACCATAAAATCCCCCCCTTCCAGGCTGGCGATGACCGCTCTGAGCGATTCCATCTAGAACTTGAACCTTTTCAAGTATAGGTTCAGGGATTTTAAATTTAAAATGGGTCTGACCGAACCGTCCGGTTTCGGGACTACGAACAGGGTTGAGTAATATCCCCTCCCTTGTTGAAGTAGGGGAACCTTGACCACCACCTGTTGAAGATACAATTTGTGAATTGCATTTAACACTAACTCCCTTTCTGGGGGAGAAGCCGGCAGGGCCGATTTGAAAAACCGGCGAGGAGGCACCTCTTCGAATTCCAGCTTGTAACCCTGAGAAACAATTTCTATTGCCTAGGGATCCACCTGTGAGTGAACCCAGATGTGGCTGAAAAGTCGGAAGACGTGCCCCCACTGGGGCGGACTCCCGTAGCGAAGCCCCAGCGTCATATGGTGGATTTTGTAGACGCCGGGGAGGACTTCTGTTCCTGGGAACTAGCTGTGTTGTGCAGCTTCTTTCCTCTGCCCTTACCTCTGGCAAGAAAGGACGCGCCTCGTACTTTCTTTTTTTTTTTCTCTCTCTCTCTGTGACCGAAAGGACTGCATTTGATAATGTGGCGCTTTCTTAGGCTGTGAGGGAATATAAGGCAAAAAATTGGATTTACCAGCTGTAGCCGTGGAGACCAGGTCCGAGAGACCTTCTCCAAACAATTCCTCATCCTTGTAAGGTAAAACCTCCATATGCCTTTTTGAGTCGGCATCACCTGTCCATTGCCGGGTCCATAGGACTCGTCTAGCAGAAATCGACATAGCGTTGACTCTACAACCCAGCAAAGAAATGTCTCTTTGAGCATCTCTCATATATAAGACAGCATCTTTTATGTGTCCTAGGGTCAATAAGATGGTATCCTTATCCAGGGTTTCAATTTCCGCTGATAAGGTATCTGTCCATGCTGCTACAGCGCTACACACCCAAGCCGACGCAATAGCCGGTCTGAGTAAGGTACCCGAATGTGTAAATGGACTTCAAGGTAATCTCCTGCTTGCGATCAGCAGGATCCCTGAGGGTAGCCGTATCTTGGGTTGGCAGCACTACCTTTTTGGATAAGCATGTCAACGCTTTGTCCACCCTAGGGGAGGATTCCCACCGTATCCTGTCCGTTGACGGGAAAGGATACGCCATAAGGATCCTTTTGGGAATCTGCAGTTTTTTGTCTGGAGATTCCCAAGCTTTTTCACATAACTCGTTCAGCTCATGTGAGGGAGGAAAGGTTACCTCAGGTTTCTTTCCCTTATACATGTGTACCCTCGTGTCAGGGACAGGGGGTTCCTCTGTGATATGCAAAACATCTTTTATTGCAATAATCATATATCGAATACATTTAGCCAATTTTGGCTGTAACTTTGCATCATCGTAGTCGACACTGGAGTCAGAATCCGTGTCGGTATCTGTGTCTACTATTTGGGATAGTGGGCGCTTTTGAGACCCCGAAGGTCCCTGCGACATAGGGACAGACATGGGTTGACTCCCTGGCTGTTCCCTAGCTTCCGCTTTGTCTAATCTTTTGTGCAATAAATTGTCGACGGAGACACCACATTCATTTGCTCCTCCTCCTCCCTAGGAAAGCCTTCTACCTCAGACATGTCGACAAATGCGTACCGACACACCACACACTCAGGGAATCCTCTTATCTGAAGACAGTTCCCCCACAAGGCCCTTTGGAGAGGCAGAGAGAGAGTATGCCAGCACACACCCAGCGCTATATGACCCAGGAAAAAAACACACACAATATGTTTACTCAGATAGCGCTGTAATCTTTATTTTTGCCCCCAAATTATGTGCCCACCCCCTTCTTTAAAACCCTCTTTCACTGTGGAAAAGCAGGGGAGAGTCCGGGGAGCTTGCTCTCAGCGCTGTGCTGTGGAGAAAATGGCGCTGGTGAGTGCTGAGGAAGAAGCCCCACCCCCTCAGCGGCAGGCTTCTGTCCCGCTAAAATATATAAAAAACTGTCGGGGGCTCTTTATATATACACAGTGCCTAGCTGTATATATCTACTTTTGCCAGAAAAATAAGATTTTACTTACCGATAAATCTATTTCTCGTAGTCCGTAGTGGATGCTGGGACTCCGTCAGGACCATGGGGATTAGCGGCTCCGCAGGAGACAGGGCACAAAAATAAAAGCTTTAGGACTAGGTGGTGTGCACTGGCTCCTCCCCCTATGACCCTCCTCCAAGCCTCAGTTAGGATACTGTGCCCGGACGAGCGTACACAATAAGGAAGGATTTTGAATCCCGGGTAAGACTCATACCAGCCACACCAATCACACCGTACAACTTGTGATCTGAACCCAGTTAACAGTATGACAAACGTAGGAGCCTCTGAACAGACGGCTCACAACAATAACAACCCGATTTTTTTGTAACAATAACTATGTACAAGTATTGCAGACAATCCGCACTTGGGATGGGCGCCCAGCATCCACTACGGACTACGAGAAATAGATTTATCGGTAAGTAAAATCTTATTTTCTCTGACGTCCTAGTGGATGCTGGGACTCCGTCAGGACCATGGGGATTATACCAAAGCTCCCAAACGGGCGGGAGAGTGCGGATGACTCTGCAGCACCGAATGAGAGAACTCCAGGTCCTCTTTAGCCAGGGTATCAAATTTGTAGAATTTTACAAACGTGTTCTCCCCCGACCACGTAGCTGCTCGGCAGAGTTGTAATGCCGAGACCCCTCGGGCAGCCGCCCAAGATGAGCCCACCTTCCTTGTGGAATGGGCCTTGATAGATTTAGGCTGTGGCAGGCCTGCCACAGAATGTGCAAGTTGAATTGTGCTACAAATCCAACGAGCAATCGTCTGCTTAGAAGCAGGAGCACCCAGCTTGTTGGGTGCATACAGTATAAACAGCGAGTCAGATTTTCTGACTCCAGCCGTCCTTGAAATATATATATTTTCAATGCCCTGACAACGTCCAGCAACTTGGAATCCTCCAAATCGCTAGTAGCCGCAGGCACCACAATAGGCTGGTTCAGGTGAAACGCTGAAACCACCTTAGGCAGAAACTGAGGACGCGTCCGCAGTTCTGCCCTGTCCGAATGGAAAATCAGATATGGGCTTTTATACGATAAAGCCGCCAATTCTGACACTCTCCTGGCTGAAGCCAGGGCCAGTAGCATGGTTACTTTCCATGTAAGATATTTCAAATCCACCGATTTGAGTGGCTCAAACCAATGGGATTTGAGAAAATCCAAAACTACATTAAGATCCCACGGAGCCACTGGGGGCACAACCGGGGGCTGTATATGTAGTACTCCTTTTACAAAAGTCTGGACTTCAGGAACTGAAGCCAATTCTTTCTGGAAGAAAATCGACAGGGCCGAAATTTGAACCTTAATGGACCCTAATTTGAGGCCCATAGACAATCCTGTTTGCAGGAAATGTAGGAATCGACCCAGTTGAAATTCCTCCGTCGGGGCCTTCCTGGCCTCACACCACGCAACATATTTTCTCCAAATGCGGTGATAATGTTGTGCAGTCACCTCCTTCCTGGCTTTTACCAGGGTAGGGATGACCTCTTCCGGAATGCCTTTTTCCCTTAGAATTCGGCGTTCAACCGCCATGCCGTCAAACGCAGCCGCGGTAAGTCTTGGAATAGACACGGTCCCTGCTGAAGCAGGTCCCGTCTTAGAGGTAGAGGCCACGGATCTTCCGTGAGCATCTCCTGAAGTTCCGGGTACCAAGTTCTTCTTGGCCAATCCGGAGCCACGAGTATCGTTCTTACTCCCCTTTGCCGTATAATTCTCAGTACTTTTGGTATGAGAGGCAGAGGAGGAAACACATACACTGACTGGAACACCCACGGTGTTACCAGAGCGTCCACAGCTATTGCCTGAGGGTCTCTTGACCTGGCGCAATACCTGTCCAGTTTTTTGTTGAGGCGGGACGCCATCATATCCACCTTTGGTTTTTCCCAACGGTTCACAATCATGTGGAAGACTTCTGGATGAAGTCCCCACTCTCCCGGGTGTAGATCGTGTCTGCTGAGGAAGTCCGCTTCCCAGTTGTCCACTCCCGGAATGAACACTGCTGACAGTGCTATCACATGATCTTCCGCCCAGCGAAGAATCCTTGCAGCTTCTGCCATTGCCCTCCTGCTTCTTGTGCCGCCCTGTCTGTTTACGTGGGCGACTGCCGTGATGTTGTCCGACTGGATCAACACCGGCTGACCCTGAAGCAGGGGTTTTGCCAGGCTTAGAGCATTGTAAATCGCTCTTAGCTCCAGTATATTTATGTGAAGAGACATCTCCAGGCTTGACCACACTCCCTGGAAGTTTCTTCCCTGTGTGACCGCTCCCCAGCCTCTCAGACTGGCATCCGTGGTCACCAGGACCCAGTCCTGTATGCCGAATCTGCGGCCCTCTAACAGATGAGCACTCTGCAACCACCACAGAAGAGACACCCTTGTCCGTGGAGACAAAGTTATCCGCTGATGCATCTGCAGATGCGATCCGGACCATTTGTCCAGCAGATCCCACTGAAAAGTTCGTGCGTGGAATCTGCCGAATGGAATTGCTTCGTAAGAAGCCACCATTTTTCCCAGGACTCTTGTGCATTGATGCACAGACACTTTTCCTGGTTTTAGGAGGTTCCTGACAAGTTCGGATAACTCCCTGGCTTTCTCCTCCGGAAGAAACACCTTTTTCTGAACCGTGTCCAGAATCATTCCCAGGAACAGCAGACGTGTCGTCGGGGTCAATTGAGATTTTGGAAAATTCAGAATCCACCCGTGCTGTTGCAGCACTACTTGGGTTAGTGCTACTACGTCCCCCAGCTGTTCTCTGGACCTTGCCCTTATCAGGAGATCGTCCAAGTAAGGGATAATTAATACGCCTTTTCTTCGCAGAAGAAACATCATTTCGGCCATTACCTTGGTAAAGACCCGAGGTGCCGTGGACAATCCAAACGGCAGCGTCTGAAACTGATAATGACAGTTTTGCACCACGAACCTGAGGTACCCTTGATGTGAAGGGCAAATTGGGACATGCAGGTAAGCATCCTTGATGTCCAGGGACACCATAAAGTCCCCTTCTTCCAGATTCGCTATCACTGCTCTGAGTGACTCCATCTTGAACTTGAATTTTTGTATGTACAGGTTCAAAGATTTCAGATTCGGTACCACAAATAGTGTGGAATAATACCCCTTTCCCTGTTGTAGGAGGGGTACCTTGACTATCACCTGCTGAGAACACAGCTTGTGAATGGCTTCCAATACCGTCGCCCTGTCTGAGGGAGACGTTGGCAGAGCAGACTTTAGGAACCGGCGAGGGGGAGACTTCTCGAATTCCAACCTGTAACCCTGAGATACTACCTGCAGGATCCAGGGGTCCACCTGTGAGTGAGCCCACTGTGCGCTGAAATTCTTGAGTCGACCCCCCACCGCCCCTGAGTCCGCTTGTAAAGCCCCAACGTCATGCTGAGGGCTTTGCAGAAGCCGGGGAGGGCTTCTGCTCCTGGGAGGGAGCTGCTTGGTGCACTCTCTTACCCTTTCCTTTGCCTCGGGGCAGATATGACTGTCCTTTTGCCCGCTTGTTCTTATAGGAACGAAAGGACTGCGGCTGAAAAGACGGTGTCTTTTTCTGTTGGGAGGGGACCTGAGGTAAAAAGGTGGATTTCCCGGCTGTTGCCGTGGCCACCAAATCCGATAGACCGACCCCAAATAATTCCTCCCCTTTATACGGCAATACTTCCATATGCCGTTTGGAATCCGCATCACCTGACCACTGTCGCGTCCATAACTTCTTCTGGCAGATATGGACATCGCACTTACTCTCGATGTCAGAGTGCAAATATCCCTCTGAGCATCTCGCATATAAAGAAAAGCATCCTTTAATTGCTCTATAGTCAATAAAATACTGTCCCTATCCAGGGTATCAATATTTTCAGTCAGGGAATCCGACCAAACCACCCCAGCACTGCACATCCATGCAGAGGCGATGGCTGGTCGCAGTATAACACCAGTATGAGTGTATATACTTTTCAGGGTAGTTTCCAGCCTCCTATCAGCTGGATCCTTGAGGGCGGCCGTTTCAGGAGACGGTAACGCCACTTGTTTTGATAAGCGTGTGAGTGCCTTATCCACCCTAGGGGGTGTTTCCCAGCGCGCCCTAACCTCTGGCGGGAAAGGATATAATGCCAATAACTTCTTTGAAATTAGCAGTTTTCTATCGGGGTTAACCCACGCTTCATCACACACTTCATTCAATTCCTCTGATTCAGGAAAAACTACAGGTAGTTTTTTCAGACCCCACATAATACCCCTTTTTGTGGTACTTGCAGTATCAGAGATATGCAAAGCCTCCTTCATTGCCGTGATCATATAACGTGTGGCCCTACTGGAAAATACGTTTGTTTCTTCACCGTCGACACTAGATTCGGTGTCTGGGTCTGTGTCGACCGACTGAGGTAAAGGGCGTTTTACAGCCCCTGACGGTGTCTGAGACGCCTGGACAGGTACTAACTGGTTTGCCGGCCGTCTCATGTCGTCAACTGATTTTTGTAACGTGCTGACATTATCACGTAATTCCATAAACAAAGCCATCCATTCCGGTGTCGACTCCCTAGGGGGTGACATCACCATTACCGGCAATTGCTCCGCCTCCACACCAACATCGTCCTCATACATGTCGACACACACGTACCGACACACAGCAGACACACAGGGAATGCTCTTATCGAAGACAGGACCCCACTAGCCCTTTGGGGAGACAGAGGGAGAGTTTGCCAGCACACACCCAAGCGCTATAAATATATAGGAACAACCCTACAGAAGTGTTGTTTCCTTTATAGCAGCTTAATATAACAATATCGCCAAAAAAGTGCCCCCCCTCTCTGTTTTTTTACCCTGTTTCTGTAGTGCAGTGCAGGGGAGAGTCCTGGGAGCCTTCCTCGCAGCGGAGCTGTGCAGGAAAATGGCGCTGTGTGCTGAGGAGATAAGCCCCGCCCCCTATTTCGGCGGGCTCTTCTCCCGGTGTTTGTGAGACCTGGCAGGGGTTAAATACATCCATATAGCCCCAGGGGTTATATGTGATGTATTTTTAGCCAGAACAAGGTATTATCATTGCTGCCCAGGGCGCCCCCCCCCAGCGCCCTGCACCCTCAGTGACCGCTGGTGTGAAGTGTGCTGACAACAATGGCGCACAGCTGCAGTGCTGTGCGCTACCTCATGAAGACTGAAAAGTCTTCTGCCGCCGGTTTCTGGACCTCTTCACTTTTCGGCATCTGCAAGGGGGTCGGCGGCGCGGCTCCGGGACCGGACTCCATGGCTGGGCCTGTGTTCGATCCCTCTGGAGCTAATGGTGTCCAGTAGCCTAAGAAGCCAATCCATCCTGCACGCAGGTGAGTTCACTTCTTCTCCCCTAAGTCCCTCGTTGCAGTGAGCCTGTTGCCAGCAGGACTCACTGAAAATAAAAAACCTAATAACTTTTTCTAAGCAGCTCTTTAGGAGAGCCACCTAGATTGCACCCTGCTCGGACGGGCACAAAAACCTAACTGAGGCTTGGAGGAGGGTCATAGGGGGAGGAGCCAGTGCACACCACCTAGTCCTAAAGCTTTTATTTTTGTGCCCTGTCTCCTGCGGAGCCGCTAATCCCCATGGTCCTGACGGAGTCCCAGCATCCACTAGGACGTCAGAGAAAAGAGGTTTTATTGCTGCCCAGGGAGCCCCCCTGCGCCCTGCACCCTTACAGAGACTGCCGTTTGTGTGTGCTGTGTGGGAGCAATGGCGCACAGCTTTACTGCTGTGCGTTACCTCAGTGAAGATCTGAAGTCTTCTGCCGCCTCTGAAGTCTTCTTTCTTCTCATACTCACCCGGCTTCTATCTTCTGGCTCTGTGAGGAGAACGGCGGCGCGGCTCCGGGACGAAATCCAGGGTGAGACCTGTGTTCCGACTCCCTCTGGAGCTAATGGTGTCCAGTAGCCTAAGAAGCAGAGCCTTGAAACTCACAGAAGTAGGTCTGCTTCTCTCCCCTCAGTCCCTCGATGCAGGGAGCCTGTTGCCAGCAGGCTCCCTGAAAATAAAAAACCTAACAAAATACTTTCTTTCAGGAAACTCAGGAGAGCTCCCTGTAATGCACCCAGTCTCCTCTGGGCACAGTAGTAAACTGAGGTCTGGAGGAGGGGCATAGAGGGAGGAGCCAGTGCACACCCATACCTAAAGTCTTTCTTAAAGTGCCCATATATATATATATAATTCCACAAGTAAACATTGGAATTTTCATAGCGTATATTGTGGTAAAATGCACCAATAGGTGACAGGCCTGACTTTCCTCTTTTTCCACTCACAAACAAATGAAGACCTGTTCCAGAGCCAATAGTCACTAAATAAGGGGGAGATTTATCAAAGCTTGGAGAGAGAAAGTACCAACCAATCAGTTCCTGTCATTTTTCAAATATAGGAAAGAATCCAATTGCGGGTGAAGGGTGCAAATTACCGTTGCAGCGGCATTGAAACGCCGGCAAAGAAACCACATCTCGCACTCCTCGCGGCCCACTCTCCCCCTGAATTCGCACAATTTTCTATGCAGCCCTATGGTGCTGCAAACAAAACTTGCGCGAGTCTGAGCTGCCGTAAAGTGTTGCTCTTTCCGCACTAACTTGCAATTGGCTATGCCCACTAGCCCGTAAGATAACAGTACAAAGTTTGGTTGGTACTTTATCTCTCTCCACTTTATCTTTCTCCGAGTTTTGATAAATCTCCCAACTTAAATAGGGCTCTTTAGTTATTATTTCCTTAGTCATGTCATTTTGAATTCACCATTCTACACAGATCTTTAATATTATGTAGAAATCAAGCACTTAAGTTGTCAAACTGCCCTCTTTAATGCCTTATTCCAAAGTGATGCAAGATAGAGCGACCATCTTTCTAAAACGCCTTTTCTCAAGGATACTACTGGATACCTCCCAACTGTCCCAATCTCTCTCGGACAGTTATAATTAGAGATGAGCGGGTTCGGTTTCTCTGAATCCGAACCCGCACGAACTTCATGTTTTTTTCACGGGTCCGAGCAGACTCGGATCCTCCCGCCTTGCTCGGTTAACCCGAGCGCGCCCGAACGTCATCATGACGCTGTCGGATTCTCGCGAGACTCGGATTCTATATAAGGAGCCGCGCGTCGCCGCCATTTTCACACGTGCATTGAGATTGATAGGGAGAGGACGTGGCTGGCGTCCTCTCCATTAGAAATTAGATTAGAAGAGAGAGAGAGATTGTGCAGAGTCAGACAGAGTTTACCACAGTGACCAGTGCAGTTGTTGTTAGTTAACTTTTATTTATTTTAATATAATATATCCGTTCTCTGCTATATCCGTTCTCTGCCTGAAAAAAAACGATACACAGCAGCAGCCAGTCACACAGTGTGACTCAGTCTGTGTGCACTCAGCTCAGCCCAGTGTGCTGCACATCAATGTATAAAAGGCAAAGCTTATAATAATTGTGGGGGAGACTGGGGAGCACTGCAGGTTGTTATAGCAGGAGCCCCCAGGAGTACATAATATTATATTAATTTAAAATTAAACAGTGCACACTTTTGCTGCAGGAGTGCCACTGCCAGTGTGACTAGTGGTGACCAGTGCCTGACCACCAGTATAGTAGTATATTGTTGTATGTATTGTATACTATCTCTTTATCAACCAGTCTATATTAGCAGCAGACACAGTACAGTGCGGTAGTTCACGGCTGTGGCTACCTCTGTGTCGGCAGTCGGAACTCGGCAGGCAGTCCGTCCATCCATAATTGTATTACAATATATACCACCTAACCGTGGTATTTTTTTTTCTTTCTTTATACCGTCGTCATAGTGTCATACTAGTTGTTACGAGTATACTACTATCTCTTTATCAACCAGTGTACAGTGCGGTAGTTCACGGCTGTGGCTACCTCTGTGTCGGCAGTCGGCAGGCAGTCCGTCCATCCATAATTGTATTATTATTATAATATATACCACCTAACCGTGGTTTTTTTTTCATTCTTTATACCGTCGTCATAGTGTCATACTAGTTGTTACGAGTATACTACTATCTCTTTATCAACCAGTGTACAGTGCGGTAGTTCACGGCTGTGGCTACCTCTGTGTCGGCAGTCGGCAGGCAGTCCGTCCATCCATAATTGTATTATTATTATAATATATACCACCTAACCGTGGTTTTTTTTTCATTCTTTATACCGTCGTCATAGTGTCATACTAGTTGTTACGAGTATACTACTATCTCTTTATCAACCAGTGTACAGTGCGGTAGTTCACGGCTGTGGCTACCTCTGTGTCGGCAGTCGGCAGGCAGTCCGTCCATCCATAATTGTATTATTATTATAATATATACCACCTAACCGTGGTTTTTTTTTCATTCTTTATACCGTCGTCATAGTGTCATACTAGTTGTTACGAGTATACTACTGTCTCTTTATCAACCAGTGTACAGTGCGGTAGTTCACGGCTGTGGCTACCTCTGTGTCGGCAGTCGGCAGGCAGTCCGTCCATCCGTAATTGTATTATTATTATAATATATACCACCTAACCGTGGTTTTTTTTTCATTCTTTATACCGTCGTCATAGTGTCATACTAGTTGTTACGAGTATACTACTATCTCTTTATCAACCAGTGTACAGTGCGGTAGTTCACGGCTGTGGCTACCTCTGTGTCGGCAGTCGGCAGGCAGTCCGTCCATCCATAATTGTATTATTATTATAATATATACCACCTAACTGTGGTATTTTTTTTTCTTTCTTTATACCGTCGTCATAGTGTCATACTAGTTGTTACGAGTATACTACTATCTCTTTATCAACCAGTGTACAGTGCGGTAGTTCACGGCTGTGGCTACCTCTGTGTCGGCAGTCGGCAGGCAGTCCGTCCATCCATAATTGTATTATTATTATAATATATACCACCTAACCGTGGTTTTTTTTTCATTCTTTATACCGTCGTCATAGTGTCATACTAGTTGTTACGAGTATACTACTATCTCTTTATCAACCAGTGTACAGTGCGGTAGTTCACGGCTGTGGCTACCTCTGTGTCGGCAGTCGGCAGGCAGTCCGTCCATCCATAATTGTATTATTATTATAATATATACCACCTAACCGTGTTTTTTTTTTCATTCTTTATACCGTCGTCATAGTGTCATACTAGTTGTTACGAGTATACTACTATCTCTTTATCAACCAGTGTACAGTGCGGTAGTTCACGGCTGTGGCTACCTCTGTGTCGGCAGTCGGCAGGCAGTCCGTCCATCCATAATTGTATTATTATTATAATATATACCACCCAACCGTGGTTTTTTTATACCACCTAACCGTGGCAGTCCGTCCATAATTGTATACTAGTATCCAATCCATCCATCTCCATTGTTTACCTGAGGTGCCTTTTAGTTCTGCCTATAAAATATGGAGAACAAAAAAGTTGAGGTTCCAAAATTAGGGAAAGATCAAGATCCACTTCCACCTCGTGCTGAAGCTGCTGCCACTAGTCATGGCCGAGACGATGAAATGCCAGCAACGTCGTCTGCCAAGGCCGATGCCCAATGTCATAGTACAGAGCATGTCAAATCCAAAACACCAAATATCAGAAAAAAAAGGACTCCAAAACCTAAAATAAAATTGTCGTCGGAGAAGCGTAAACTTGCCAATATGCCATTTACCACACGGAGTGGCAAGGAACGGCTGAGGCCCTGGCCTATGTTCATGGCTAGTGGTTCAGCTTCACATGAGGATGGAAGCACTCAGCCTCTCGCTAGAAAACTGAAAAGACTCAAGCTGGCAAAAGCACCGCAAAGAACTGTGCGTTCTTTGAAATCCCAAATCCACAAGGAGAGTCCAATTGTGTCGTTTGCGATGCCTGACCTTCCCAACACTGGACGTGAAGAGCATGCGCCTTCCACTATTTGCATGCCCCCTGCAAGTGCTGGAAGGAGCACCCGCAGTCCAGTTCCTGATAGTCAGATTGAAGATGTCAGTGTTGAAGTACACCAGGATGAGGAGGATATGGGTGTTGCTGGCGCTGGGGAGGAAATTGACCAGGAGGATTCTGATGGTGAGGTGGTTTGTTTAAGTCAGGCACCCGGGGAGACACCTGTTGTCCGTGGGAGGAATATGGCCGTTGACATGCCAGGTGAAAATACCAAAAAAATCAGCTCTTCGGTGTGGAGGTATTTCACCAGAAATGCGGACAACAGGTGTCAAGCCGTGTGTTCCCTTTGTCAAGCTGTAATAAGTAGGGGTAAGGACGTTAACCACCTCGGAACATCCTCCCTTATACGTCACCTGCAGCGCATTCATAATAAGTCAGTGACAAGTTCAAAAACTTTGGGTGACAGCGGAAGCAGTCCACTGACCAGTAAATCCCTTCCTCTTGTAACCAAGCTCACGCAAACCACCCCACCAACTCCCTCAGTGTCAATTTCCTCCTTCCCCAGGAATGCCAATAGTCCTGCAGGCCATGTCACTGGCAAGTCTGACGAGTCCTCTCCTGCCTGGGATTCCTCCGATGCATCCTTGCGTGTAACGCCTACTGCTGCTGGCGCTGCTGTTGTTGCCGCTGGGAGTCGATGGTCATCCCAGAGGGGAAGTCGTAAGCCCACTTGTACTACTTCCAGTAAGCAATTGACTGTTCAACAGTCCTTTGCGAGGAAGATGAAATATCACAGCAGTCATCCTACTGCAAAGCGGATAACTGAGTCCTTGACAACTATGTTGGTGTTAGACGTGCGTCCGGTATCCGCCGTTAGTTCACAGGGAACTAGACAATTTATTGAGGCAGTGTGCCCCCGTTACCAAATACCATCTAGGTTCCACTTCTCTAGGCAGGCGATACCGAGAATGTACACGGACGTCAGAAAAAGACTCACCAGTGTCCTAAAAAATGCAGTTGTACCCAATGTCCACTTAACCACGGACATGTGGACAAGTGGAGCAGGGCAGGGTCAGGACTATATGACTGTGACAGCCCACTGGGTAGATGTATGGACTCCCGCCGCAAGAACAGCAGCGGCGGCACCAGTAGCAGCATCTCGCAAACGCCAACTCTTTCCTAGGCAGGCTACGCTTTGTATCACCGCTTTCCAGAATACGCACACAGCTGAAAACCTCTTACGGCAACTGAGGAAGATCATCGCGGAATGGCTTACCCCAATTGGACTCTCCTGTGGATTTGTGGCATCGGACAACGCCAGCAATATTGTGTGTGCATTAAATATGGGCAAATTCCAGCACGTCCCATGTTTTGCACATACCTTGAATTTGGTGGTGCAGAATTTTTTAAAAAACGACAGGGGCGTGCAAGAGATGCTGTCGGTGGCCAGAAAAATTGCGGGACACTTTCGGCGTACAGGCACCACGTACAGAAGACTGGAGCACCACCAAAAACTACTGAACCTGCCCTGCCATCATCTGAAGCAAGAAGTGGTAACGAGGTGGAATTCAACCCTCTATATGCTTCAGAGGTTGGAGGAGCAGCAAAAGGCCATTCAAGCCTATACAATTGAGCACGATATAGGAGATGGAATGCACCTGTCTCAAGTGCAGTGGAGAATGATTTCAACGTTGTGCAAGGTTCTGATGCCCTTTGAACTTGCCACACGTGAAGTCAGTTCAGACACTGCCAGCCTGAGTCAGGTCATTCCCCTCATCAGGCTTTTGCAGAAGAAGCTGGAGGCATTGAAGAAGGAGCTAACACGGAGCGATTCCGCTAGGCATGTGGGACTTGTGGATGCAGCCCTTAATTCGCTTAACAAGGATTCACGGGTGGTCAATCTGTTGAAATCAGAGCACTACATTTTGGCCACCGTGCTCGATCCTAGATTTAAAGCCTACCTTGGATCTCTCTTTCCGGCAGACACAGGTCTGCTGGGGTTGAAAGACCTGCTGGTGACAAAATTGTCAAGTTAAGCGGAACGCGACCTGTCAACATCTCCTCCTTCACATTCTCCCGCAACTGGGGGTGCGAGGAAAAGGCTCAGAATTCCGAGCCCACCCGCTGGCGGTGATGCAGGGCAGTCTGGAGCGACTGCTGATGCTGACATCTGGTCCGGACTGAAGGACCTGACAACGATTACGGACATGTCGTCTACTGTCACTGCATATGATTCTCTCAACATTGATAGAATGGTGGAGGATTATATGAGTGACCGCATCCAAGTAGGCACGTCACACAGTCCGTACTTATACTGGCAGGAAAAAGAGGCAATTTGGAGGCCCTTGCACAAACTGGCTTTATTCTACCTAAGTTGCCCTCCCACAAGTGTGTACTCCGAAAGAGTGTTTAGTGCCGCCGCTCACCTTGTCAGCAATCGGCGTACGAGGTTACATCCAGAAAATGTGGAGAAGATGATGTTCATTAAAATGAATTATAATCAATTCCTCCGCGGAGACATTGACCAGCAGCAATTGCCTCCACAAAGTACACAGGGAGCTGAGATGGTGGATTCCAGTGGGGACGAATTGATAATCTGTGAGGAGGGGGATGTACACGGTGATATATCGGAGGGTGAAGATGAGGTGGACATCTTGCCTCTGTAGAGCCAGTTTGTGCAAGGAGAGATTAATTGCTTCTTTTTTGGGGGGGGTCCAAACCAACCCGTCATATCAGTCACAGTCGTGTGGCAGACCCTGTCACTGAAATGATGGGTTGGTTAAAGTGTGCATGTCCTGTTTTGTTTATACAACATAAGGGTGGGTGGGAGGGCCCAAGGATAATTCCATCTTGCACCTCTTTTTTCTTTTCTTTTTCTTTGCATCATGTGCTGATTGGGGAGGGTTTTTTGGAAGGGACATCCTGCGTGACACTGCAGTGCCACTCCTAGATGGGCCCGGTGTTTGTGTCGGCCACTAGGGTCGCTAATCTTACTCACACAGCTACCTCATTGCGCCTCTTTTTTTCTTTGCGTCATGTGCTGTTTGGGGAGGGTTTTTTGGAAGGGACATCCTGCGTGACACTGCAGTGCCACTCCTAGATGTGCCCGGTGTTTGTGTCGGCCACTAGGGTCGCTAATCTTACTCACACAGTCAGCTACCTCATTGCGCCTCTTTTTTTCTTTGCGTCATGTGCTGTTTGGGGAGGGTTTTTTGGAAGGGACATCCTGCGTGACACTGCAGTGCCACTCCTAGATGGGCCCGGTGTTTGTGTCGGCCACTAGGGTCGCTTATCTTACTCACACAGCGACCTCGGTGCAAATTTTAGGACTAAAAATAATATTGTGAGGTGTGATGTGTTCAGAATAGGCTGAAAATGAGTGTAAATTATGTTTTTTGAGGTTAATAATACTTTGGGATCAAAATTACCCCCAAATTCTATGATTTAAGCTGTTTTTTAGGGTTTTTTGAAAAAAACACCCGAATCCAAAACACACCCGAATCCGACAAAAAAAATTCGGTGAGGTTTTGCCAAAACGCGGTCGAACCCAAAACACGGCCGCGGAACCGAACCCAAAACCAAAACCCGAAAAATTTCCGGCGCTCATCTCTAGTTATAATTTGAAAAAAGTTCTTAGGCACATTAGCCCTAAATTCCAGAGGATATTCGCTCTGCCACATGCAACGAAGACAGATGCCTCCCATTGCCTGTGGCAATAAAATTGTGTGTCTGCAGGTGGGCAGGGTGGTCTAGCACTTCAGATGTTGTCAACCATGCCCCCTGGGGCAGTGATGACACAGGGGCAGATTTATTAAGCCTGGTGAAGTGATAAACTGGAAGGTGATAACGCACCAGCCAGTCAGCTCCTGTCATTTTTCAAACCCAGCCTGTAACATAGAAGGTAAGAGCTGATTGGCTGGTGCGTTATCACCTTCCACTTTATTACTTCACCAGGCGTAATAAATCTGCCCCACATTTCTATGTCTACTGCACCACATACCTTCCCCAGTCTGCTGCTTCCACGCTCCTGTGTCCCAGTTCCGGGATACGAAATGTTGGGGTATAAGGATTACTTCTAATCGTTTTTGTTTTTTTACTTCCGTCATTTCTGAATTAACCTTTAGAAAAGGCATGTCAAACTCGTTGCCCTCCAGCTGTTGTGAAACTACAAGTCCCAGCATGCTTTGCCAGCATACCTTCCACAGATCAGTTGGTAAAGCATGCTGGAACCTGTAGTTTCACAACAGCTGCATGACCATGAGTTTGACATGCCTGCTAGAATGTAAGCTCTCACGAGCAGGGCCCTCATGTGTTTTTACGTCTCTTACTTAACCTATCTTCTTTTCAATATTCCCTTTGATGCCACCAAATTCTTTGGTTTTCTGCCTCCATGATCCTTATTTCAGTGCTGTTTACTGACGCAGCTGTTTATATGGTTCCGGTATGAATGGTCGACCATGTTATGGTCGACAGTCATTAGGTCGACCACTATTGGTCGACATTGACATGGTCGACACATGAAAATGGTCGACACATGAAAGGTCGACATATGAAAAGGTCGACATGATTTTTTTTACTTTTTTGGTGTCGTCTTTTGCGTAAAGTGACTGGGAACCCCAATTAGTGCACCGCTTCGCTCGCCATGCTTCGGGCATGGTGCCTTCGCTCCGCTACCGCTTCGCTCGGCACACTTTACCGTTACAATCGTAGTCCATGTGGATCGTAAAGTATGGAAAAGTTCCCCAAAAGAAAAAAAAGTTAAAAAACTCATGTCGACCTTTCATGTGTCGACCATTTTCATGTGTCGACCATGTGTCCATGTCGACCATGTCAATGTCGACCAATAGTGGCCGACCTAATGACTGTCGACCATAACATGGTCGACCATGTGAACGGATACCTGTTTATATACCAAGTACTTGTCCTATATTGTATTGAACTGTAGGTCACTGTCTTCACGGTTTGCTTATTTGTTTACTCTGTAATTGGGCGCTGTGGATCCCATGTGGCACCATATGAATAAATAAATGACAATAATAATCATAATAACAACAACAACAACCACCATTTAAATAAAAATCATGTAAATTAAGTGTTATGTTATAACAACTGTTCTAAATATTGGATTACCATTATTTTAGTTGTTAATTAATACAATGATAAAAAGTCATAGTTAGACTAGCAATACTTCACAAATCGGAGTAACGATTTCCCTGCCTCAACATGATCAAACGGAAATTTGATGGTTTATTAACATTGCATTCCCAATATAAAATACTAATTGAAATAATGAAACCAAAGTAGGCAACAAAACAAATGGAGACTAACTGCCAGCAAGCCATGAATAACATACAAGTATACTTTGTAGTATATTAATTTTAACCACAAACGTTTTAGCAGTTAATGATATCTGGATTCACTTTAAATGAGGAGACTTTGAAGTGGTTGACTGTGTTATGCAGATACACCGCAGCTATGCAGGACGTGTTTGAACATGATGGTATGCGATTATTCACCGCCTGCTGATAAACAGGGTCCTGTAATATGTGACAGTATACACTGGAAGGCAAATTTCAGGCTCACACCGCAGAAGGAAACTGGAGACCTTGATGAATGTAATGTAACAAACTATGCCCCATATTACTTACCAAACAGATCAGTATAATCCACAGCATCTTAAACCAATATAGTCCTTTCTTCTGTGGTACTGTATAGTCCATCTTTCTAATGACCGCACAATTCTTCAACACCTGGACGGAAATACAGAAATTTATAGTACATTTAGAATTATTACAGTTTTATAAATAATATATTATTTACCACCAACTATAATGTTCAGTAGGATTAAACAGCATGGTGCACATGGACATTGATCAGAGCATGTTAAAACGTGATTAATGACAAACATGTTTCCAGTATTTAAGGCTTTACTCCACCTTAATCACAGCCTAACACTGACATATACTGTCGACATTTGACGAGATTCAAGTGTTGACATAACAAGCATGTTGACATTCTAATGTCGCCATGATGGCTGTGTACTTAACTCCCTTAAATATCTTGCTTTACAGCAACGTATTACAAAAATAAACACTTAAAAAAAAGATTATGCTGGAAACTGGAATGCACGGAGTAACCCATACAAGACTGGTGACACCACTAGGGTTCCTTCCGCAGACTTCTCTGGCCCCAGTGTAGCCTGGCCCAACCTCAGGAACCACTGTCGATTGCACCATCATGGTCGTGGAATGAAAGCCATCTTACATACTAATATGTAACCTGATACACATGGAGCCTTTTAACCTTCAAATGGGTCAATCAATACCCTTATGGGTATATGTACTAAAGGTTGATTTTGATTAAAATCAGTGTATTTCTTCCAGGGCTAAAACACACATGTATTAATATTTAAAAAATAATATCAGTCCCTGGAACCCAACATCGATTGAAATCGATTTGCATCGATTTTAAATTGATCAGAAATGGCCTTTAGTAAATACTGTATGTCCCTTAATCTCAGAAATAAATTAGAACAACATACTTAATCAAAGAAAGAGACACCTATCTGTTTTAACACATCAGCAGGCAATTTAAACAAGCGTTACAAGCTATAACAAATAAAGGGCAGAACCCAATTACCCGTGATGAATTAGCAGCACCAGTATGTGTGGCTCTATGCCGCATTTACATTACTGACAACTTTGCCGATTTTTGTTTGTAGACCCATAGGGCTGTGATGAAAAATGTATGAGTCCGGCACCAGAAGGGGGTGAGAAAGGGGCGAATTACACGACGCTGCAACGGCAATGCACCCCCAGGAAGCTGTTTATGGGGAATAAGATTCCCCCCAAAATCTGCCGATAAAGCAGGTAGGAGCTTAGGGCCGCAAGTGACGGCACGGAGGACTGTCTGGTGTCCATCACCGTGTCACGAAAAACTCCTCTTCTAAAGCTTGAAACAATATTCAATGTACATTGAAGAAATACCTAACTGGCCGCACAGCTTTATGTAGCTGATCAACCTGCACCGGGGTGAAGGGTGAAGGGAGATGGATACAGAAGAGCGACGTGAAAGATAAACTCGCTGATAAGATTTCATAGCGTGTTACTATGCGGGCTCAGATCACACAGAGCAGTAGCGATGTTTAAAAACTGCATCTATCGCTTCAGTGATTGAGATGAACATGATAAAAGCACATGTAGGATTTGCTAAAGTTGATCTAGGTTACAGGAGAACGTCAGTGAAAATAACTAGGACAATAGGAGCCCTTCACGCTTCACCTCTTGGTACAGATGGAGGCTCGCTCATCTAGGCTTCTCTGCTGCGCCTAGGTGCACCAAGGCTTATTAGCATAAGCCTTTCATCTATTGTTCTCAGCTGCAATACAATACAGAGAGAACAATACAGCAGGGGATTACGTCATTACAGCAGGGGATTAAATCCGATTGCCCTGGCTCAATTAATCCTATGAAAGGGATAGATGAGGAGGGCTCCATCTTTATACATATTTTCTTTAACCTTTTCCCTAGCAAAAGGACTATTCTGGGGACCACATTACAAGCATTGCTGATATGATGCCATTCATTTATTTATTTGAAATCCTACAGGCAGGACTGATGGCAAAGCAGGGGGCATGGAGAACTGTTCTTTCCGTGTGAAGTCAACTTATGCTGCATTCAGATCGCAAATGCCGGATCCTACCCGGTAAGAGAAACGTGTACTTACCGGGTGGGATCCGGCATTTGCGCTCCGTTGCTGGCTTTCCGACCCGGCAATATATACCGGGTCGGTTGCCATAGCAGCGGAGGGTGCAGCAGCAGCAGGGGCGAGGGTGGAGGCGGCACTGGGAGATGAGCTCATCTCCTGCGCCGCCTCTGCCTATGCTGTGAATGGGAACCGTGTCGCATCGGAACGGCTCCCATTCACACTGCGCCTGACCTGGTAATCAACCCGGTAATAACCCTTCTTTTTTACCGGGTTGAATTACCGGGTCAGGCGACCCGCTAATTCTGAAAAGGAGCTTTCACATCGCACACTGACCCGTTTCGACACGGCAATATGCCGCTACCGGGTTTTTAGTGCGATGTGAAAGGGGTGTAAGGGGCTGGTGCATAAATGCAAAAAAAAACAACAACAACCCAAAACTTAACAGTCGTATATACCACAGTGTTTTAGATGGACACTACGGCCAAGAGAAAATGTTCTAGGACAGTGGTTCCTAAACTTTTTTGAATATCGGAGCCCTAGCAGATCAGAATTTTTTTCACGGCATCCCTAAGCCAAAAGTTTCTTATTTAGACATAAATATTAAATTACATAAATTGTGTTTATATGTATTCATTAGGTCAGTTATATGGTGAGGGACAAGATTTGCTTCTGTTTGTTCACATGATTGCCAGCCACCAGCACTGGATGTTAATGAATATGGACCTTATAAGCTATACAAAAATGGACTACAGTATAGATCAAAATGCTGTATAGTCATTGACATCCCAAATGGAGCCAGTCCACTCCAGAAGCTATTGATAATTATAAGCAATACCATATGTGAATCGACCGCGAACACGGGGCCTAATTCAGACCTGATTGCAGGAGCAACATTTTTCTCTAATGGGCAGAACCATGTGCATTGAGGGGGGGGGGGGGGGGGGGGGCAGATATAACATGTGCAGAGAGCGATAGATTTGGGTGGGGTGTGTTCAAACTGAAATCTAAATTGCAGTGTAAAAATAAATCAGCCAGTATTTACCCTGCCCAGAAACAAAATAACCCACCCAAATCTAACTCTCTCTGCACATGTTATATCTGCCCCACCTGCACTGCACATGGTTTTTACCCATTAGTGAAAACTTTTGCTGCTGTGATCAGGTCTGAATTAGGCCCATAGATAGGACTTATTATTAACTTTATGACAACTTCAGAGTTCAGGCTTCCATTATATATGTTACTAAAAGCCCCATGCAGCCAGCACTTACATAGGCGTAGCCAGGGCCGTCTTTCCGTATGGGCTCAATGGGCTCTTGCCCAAGGGCCCCAGGAGTATAAGGGCCCTAGGCTGATAGCTGAGGGTCCCCTCTTTCCAGGGGTACCAGATTTTTTAAAATCGGCCATGGGGAACCGGAGATATCCGTACTCAAAGTAGTGGTCCCCATCCAAGCCTGTTAATTGCTCTTCCCAGCCAGATATCTCGGGTTCTGTCTGACTTAGAGTTTTCCTGAGGGTATAATCCAAAAGCTGCGACTCTCTCCTTTTGGTGGACACTGGCAGCTTGTCTCTACTATGCCCAGAACCAGAAATATCAGCCTTCAAGCAGCTGGTCCCTGCTTCAGCTCCACACGCCTAATATGCAGTTTTAGGTTTTCATTGGTGAATTGCTCTGGCACCTGAACTCTGAGCCCTAATTCCCCAGTACCTTGTGAAAAGTGGGACTCTCTAGTTTTTTATCCCGTTCAAAGCTAAGAAATATATTTTCAGGAACTTGAGATATCTGCAGTCAAGCAAGCTGCCCTCCCACCAGAAAATTATAAATATTAAGCCCACTCCACTATCCACCCTTCCCCTACGTATTAAACACCCCCTACCACCCTAAAAGTCATGTACCAGGGCTTCTTCATTCAGCCCAATGCCCCCTTCTACAGTTTAGCCCCATTTGTGCAGTAAAGGAGCAATTAGCAATAATGACTGCTCCAGGTCCTACATGCTTAGCGGAAGATAGAACACCCCCTACCACCCGCGGGACTTCAAAGCTGCCACTGATAGCACCCCCCACCCCTAACACTGGAGGATGGGTAGGGGGCCCAGTGCATTGCTGTGCCCAGGGGCCTACATTGCTGTTAAGACAGCCCTGGGCGTAGCAATAGCTTACCTATAAAAACCTATGAGCACGCTGTTGTGCTTGGCGAGTAAGAGTTTATGGTGCATTTAAATGTCCTCTGATAACATCTAGCACTTTCATGCTGCATAAACCACTGGCGGACGGCAGGAAGTTAATTTAATTTTGGATGGAGAAACAATAGAGAATAGGGGGGGAAAGGGGGGTGTACCACCCTCCGATCATTCCCTAAAAGCCTCTGGGAAATGTGTTTGCACTACACCCCTTTACACACAGACACACTAAACAAAGCACAAATTTGACCACGGCTTACAGGGACATAGTTATTAAAGTGCAGCGATTTCCTTCCAGGAGAATTCTCTCACACATAAAAGGAGAAGTAGACTCACATCTACATATTTAGATAATTGCAAGGTCAGAACTGAAAAGACCCAGGGTTCAGACGACTCGGCACAGTGTCAAGACCTGCAGCTGAAAGTATTCTGCTGCTGCTGCTGGCGGGTCCTGGATGGGTTCAGCCTTTCAATATTCAGTTCAGAACGATCACTTTCATCTTATGTCCCCAGGCTACCGCAACAACGGCCACTGACACAGAGCCAGAAGTCTCGGAGAACAGGTATTTCTATTCAGATCCAGGACTTTCCCTCCCCACAGGAGTAACAATAGCCTACTATAAAATGAAGACACCATAGTCACAGCTGCACTTTTTAAGTCTTCAAAGTGGAGCAAAATGTTTCCAATCGTGCCTCTAATGGGACCTACACACTGGTCGATATCAGTGAAAGATATGAACGATCTCGTTCATTAATGAACGAGATACCGTTCATATCTTTCAGTGTGTAGGCACCAGCGATGAACGATGCGCGGCCCCGCGCTCGTTCATCGCTGGTCCCGGCTCGTTTAAACATGCAGGCCAATATGGACAATCTCATCCATATTAGCATGCAGTGCTATGGGTGACGGGGGGAGTGAAGAACCTTCACTCCCCCCGTAACCTCCCCCGCCGCCGGGTCGCCCGTCTGCTGTATCGGCCGTCGGGCAGCGGCTCACTAGGTGTGTAGGGAACTTAAAAGGGGCATTGCTTGGGCATGGTTGCTCAGTGCTCGCACTTGTAAAATACTTAGGCCCTGATTTATCAAGACTTGGAGAGGAATAAATTGCTCAGTGATAAAGTACCAACCGATCAGCTCCCGTCACTTCTCAAACCCAGTCTGTAACATGGCAGTTAGGATCTGATTGGTTGGTACTTTATCACCGTGCAATTTATCACTCTCCAAGGCTTGATAAATCTGGGCCTTAATAAAAGTAATAAATAGACGCCGTTCATACTAAGGAGGAGAATATCAGTATCATGGCTTCTAAAAAGCGGAGAAATGAACAACAGGAAAAAAGTTGCCCATAGAAACCAATCAGCTTCTTGCTATCATTTATAAAGTACATTATTTAAAATGATAGATAAAAGCTGATTAGTTGCTATGGGCAACTTCTACGCTCTTTAGAAGGTTTGAAACATGTCCCCATTTTTATTAATTCTTCCATCTGCTCCATGTCACCAAATACGGCAGGCCTGGCCAACCTGTGGCTCTCCAGCTGTTGTAAAACGCAAAGCCCCATCATGCTTTGCCACAGTTTTGCTTTTAGGTATTTTATGTGTAGTTTCACAGCATCTGGAGAGCCACAGGTTGGCCAGGCCTGAGATAGGGCTTTGTGTGTGAAAGTGTACCTGCCTATAATCAGTGACAGCCATTTGAGGCATAAGACTACTTATTGCATACATAAAAGGGGAGTTTGACATTTTTTTTTCTACGATGAACCGAAATTCATAGAAATACAACTTACCATTTCATTAGTAATTACGAACATGAGAAATTGCCTCATGATAATACCCTTTTCACATCGCCAAAATAACCCAGTATATTGCCAGATCGAGCCGGGTGGAGGTGCAATGTGAAGGGGCCAGGATGAAATATCCCGGGTCAAGCAACCAGACACTTCAATCTATTAATAAAGGAGGGTTTTACATGGGTTATTAACCGCGTCAGGTGTGGTGTGAATGGGATACCCAGGTCGATGCGATCCGGGAACCACTTACACTATGGAGGAGGTGGTGTGGAGATGATCTCATCTCCCAAGCACCGCCTCCGCCCCCACCCACGTCGGCGCTGCCTCCGTCAGCAAACCAACCCAGCATATTTCCGTGCCGGTTGCCAGTCTGAAAGGGGTCTCATGGCGGGTCGCACATGGGAAGGACCCGTGTACAATTCCTAGGTGCGACCCACGTTTGCGATGTGAAAAGGGGTTTTAGAGATGTCATAAACTCCTAGCAAATGGATAGTCTAACTATTGGTGCAGCCCACAAAATGGCAGCTTGCATGGTTTCAAAAAGTGCATTTTTAGGTCATAAAAGGAAATTAATATTTACGAGATATGTTTTACAATGTACACACATTTAGATAAAACAAGGAAAGTTTTCTGGAAACTAATTTCCTAGATACCTCACAGTCATAAAAATTCACTTCAAAGCACAGGGAAAATGCTATCGCTAGCAACCAAAGCGGTAATTGCAATGTTTTCCACACTACTTGAGCCATATTGGAATCCAATCAACTATTTCCAAATAAGAAAGCAATTAAATACTACTCATGTATATACACGTGTTCTACAGGAATACGGATTATAATTATGGTTACTGTCTTTTTTGGAAGTGAATATCAGGCTTCTTATGTCTTATTTTTCTAACCTGTCAACAACATATGTATCAGGTCCCAATTTAACTAGCTAGGCCAGTTAAATAGTGAGCAGGTGGCTATCCATCTGATGAAGGTTTGCTTTAGTCATTGAACAGCAGCTTGCATATGTTAACACGCAACATATGTGCCGCTAATCTATCCCATGTTACGGAATACCCCTAAATATTCTGATATTTATTGTAACCGGAGGTAAGAGGTCACAGCTGTTTTCTTACTTATGATACTAGATTGAGAAGCTGACAGCCTTTATCCTCACGTCACATGGGATAAAATGAGAAACAGCGGCCAACATGATTCATTTTCGAAAGATGACATGTCTGCTTCTGCTTTTCCCAATCACAAAAATCTCAGCTAAATAACGGATTGTTTTTTTACTTGGGGGGAAATTGTGGGGGGGGGGGGGCGAGATAAATGGAATCATATCATAATGAGGAATATTTGCAAGTTTAGACAACAGATACCAGACTAAAGTCGGGTACACACTATGCGGTTGGTGGCCTGACGTGGCTATAGCTGATGGGTGTGGTTTATTAGATCTAAACTAAAAAGGTCTACAGTCAATAGGTCTACCACTAATGGTCCACATGCACTAGGTTGAAGGGTCAAAAGGTCATCATGGATATGGTCGGCACACAAAAAAAAGTAACTTTTTTTAAATATTTTTTGGGGGTGTTTTGGCACCCAAATTTTTTTTTTTTTTTTTTTATAAAAAATGGTTTACTTTTTTTGTATCAACCATATCCATGTCAGCCTTTTGGCCCTGTTCACCTAATGCATGTCGACCATTAGTTGTCTACCTATTGACTGTAGACCTTTTTAGTATAGATATATAGACCAGATGCTATATCTGACAGGTGGGGCTGATGATTGAGCAGTGTGTACGCAGCAAGTCCAAATAGTCGGTCAAAAACCGGTCTACTTCCAATCTAGTGTGTGCTGCACATGTTATGCCATTCTTGTCATTTTGGATTCGTTCAGAATGTACTGTGTGTACGGACCCTGGCCTGATTTCTAGTTTATATAGTGTATGGAGCCACTACTGCATATCTGCCACACTATTTAAGATGAAAAGAATACTTTGGAACTGAATGATTATTGGGTAGTGTGCGCGGTGTATATTAACTAATTTCGGGATCACTTAGGTCAGTCTGAATAGGTCTAGCCGTTCGCATCATTTGGCAAAATCTATAGTGTGTACCCAACCGAAGACTTCAATTTCCTATTATATACACCGTCAGATACGGCCAACCAATGATCGGCCATGTTGGAAGACTTTTCATACCAAACTGTCCGGTCACCTCTGATCAGTCGAAACTCTGCAGATTGGGCTGATAATAACATAACGTATGCAAGGCATTAGAAATAAAAGGCAAGAAATAGATTTTGTATGTTATTCAGTATGTACAAATATTCCACCATCATTTTATGATCAATGTGACAAGTTTGAAGCTGCCTTACCATCTATTTCGTTAACATTCACTTACATAGCTCCAGCATAATTGTGTTGCGCTTTAAAATTGGGAACAAAGAAGTAATAAAACAAAACTAATAACATACAGAGACAGAGGAAAGAGGGACCTGCTCACAAGCTTACACCTTGTAAGGAAATAAGTACTTGATTCACGAGTTCTACATATTGGGGGTAATTCCAAGTTGATCGCAGCAGGATTTTTGATAGCAACTGGGCAAAACCATGTGCACTGCAGGGGAGGCAGATATAACGTGCAGAGAGAGTTAGATTTGGGTGGGGTGTGTTCAATCTGCAATCTAATTTGCAGTGTAAAAATAAAGCAGCCAGTATTTACCCTGCACAGAAACAATATAACCCACCCAAATCTAACTCTCTCTGCACATGTTATATCTGCCTCCCCTGCAGTGCACATGGTTTTGCCCAGTTGCTATCAAAAATCCTGCTACGATCAACTTGGAATTACCCCCATTGTAAACTGGTCCAGCAAGATTGCAGAGGATCTTGGTGGGCTATATAATCCTGTCACACAGCAATGGGGTCAATTAGTTGTGCGAGCTAGGACTGTGAGAGGTTCTGTGGAGCTCTGGTAAAATGCATGGCACAACCCACCATGACTTCTGGGAGAATAACTGCAGGAGAGTTGTGGTAATCCAGTTATAAAGCAACCAAATTGCATTATATTCTACAGCAAAACACATTGCAGCATAGGGCATTGCACTGTTGTATCCCCACAATGTGCTTTTAAATACTCTCCAAATGCCCTAGTGACATTGGGCCTAATTCAAGGTTGATTGCAAAAGCAAAATCTTCCTCTAATGGGCAAAACTATGTGCACTGCAGGGGAGGGGATGGGGGGCAGATATAACATGTGCAGAGAGAGTTAGATTTGGGTGGGGTGTGTTGACACTGAAATCTAAATTGCAGTGTTAAAATTAGGCAGCCAGTATTTACCCTGCACAGAAACAATATAACCCACCAAAATCTAACTCTCTCTGCACATGATATATCTGCTCCACCTGCAGTGCACATGGTTTTGCCCATTAGAGGAAGATTTTGCTTTTGCAATCAACCTTGAATTAGACCCATAGGGGTATATTCAATACCTGTCGGGTCCTTTCCGACGGAAAGGACCCAACAAGTTAGTATTCTATGGGGTCAATTCTATTCGGCAACTTAAGAATAGCGCCGGGAATTAGCTCCCGACGCTATTCAATTCAGCTCCAGTTAAGTCGGCGATGTCCCGTTCTCGCCAACTAAACAGGTTGAATTGTCGGGAGAACGGGCATTCTCCGACTTAACTCCCCGGCGCGAGGCTGATTCCCGACAGAATCAGCCTTGCGCCGGTCGCGAGGCAGCACTTTTGTCGGGTTTCTTCTCTCATCCCCCGGGGATGAGAGAAGAATTCCCGACAATTGCGGGTCACTAGCAGCTGAATTGAATAGCGTCGGGAGCTAATTCCCGGCGCTATTCTTAAGTTGCCGAATAGAATCGACCCCATTGAGCGGCCAAATACAACTGTTGGATTTGTCCGCTCCCGACAACCTGGGGATGCTGGGGAGGCAGACGCCGCTCAAACCCCACGCTCCTCTCCCACATGGTCCCCACGCCCTCATGACCTGTCCCCGCTCCCCCATCTCATCTCCCCGGTTCTGACAATGTAAATCAGACTTTAAATAAAGTCGGATTGACATGGTCGGAACCGGGGTAAAATCTGTCGGATTTGGCCGCGGAGCACGTGGATTCGCGGCTAATCTGACAATCCATGTGTTTTCCGACTTGACGGGAAAAAAACGGCCCCTATTAAAAAGGTCAGAACCCCTTCAGACCTAAACCTGACGGAAGCTGCCATCTTTCCGACAAGACGTCAGCTTCCAACACTTACTGAACACACCCCATAGTCTGAACGCTGAGTGTATTATAATGTGGCCATACAGACAGTTTTATTAATAAAACAGGAACAAACGAAGACATCTGCAGTATCAGCAGCATAATGTAACACTGCGCAAGATCAAGTTAGATTTGATTATAGAAGATCTTTTTTACACTCCTTTAAAAGTCTGACTTGGCGTATTCTTAATCCAACCTTCAGCTAAATGAGTTACTTATCACAGCTAGTGGCATCATAAAGCCAAAATATCTGCAGGCGCAGTCCTTAGATCTGACTTTGATACAAATCCCTCTGATCGCTTGGATGTAGCGTACAGCATTTAATGGAGAGCAATGCAATACAGTATTCTACATCTGTCTCTTGTTCCCGCTCCACCAGTGCCACAAAACAGTAGCATTTCAGGTAACCCTTGCAGCACTAAACCAACGCGTGGGGCATTACAGCTTTATAGATCAAAAGTATCCGTGTTTTCAGGGGCATATTTCTTAAGCCATATCAAATTGCAAGAAGAATTCTCATTCTGTGTATACAATATGCCAATAGGAGAACAATGATTTCAAGTCTCCGAGAGCTTAACATAGATTTTTGGCATAGGAGTCATGCGAGGATAAAGAGACTGGTTTGTTTTAAAGAAATTATCTCCATAAATCCTAAAATCCATTCATTTTACAATGACAATGAGCATCTCATGTCATTTATTTCCACAAAGGCAAAAACCCAAATCACTAGTTTGTAATAGATTCTTTATAAAACAGTTGAACTACTAAGTGATGTACCACTACCAAGCTAGGCGATATATGATGTGATACCTGATAACTATTACTGTAATTAGTCATTCTACCGAACCACTGTAACGTAAAATCACCATTTAACATTAATATACAGTATGTGAAATGCTATGTATTACCGAGACAGGTAACATATTCGAAACGGGGCCGACTCTGGAATCCTGACATCGAAAGACCGTCAGCTGCCATCCCGAGGTAAGTATCAGAGTAGCTTTTAGGGTTTGGGCCCTGGGAAGGGGAAGTGTTACGGTTAGGCGCTGGTGGGGGGGGGGGGGGGGGGGGGGGAAGCTGGCGGATTAGCCCTAACCACCACACCCTAGCTACCATCCCCCGAGGGTTAGGTTAGGGGAGGAGGGTAATTATACTTACCCCTCCGATGTTAGGATCTTTAAGGTTGGGATGCCGGTGTCAGTCATGTGACCGCTGGCACCCCCGACACCCGGGATGTCATACTGAATCCTTTGGAACAACTGTATAAAGAATGATCTGTAATTTTATTATGCTAGGAGGGCAAAGTTTGAGTGACAGATTTGCAAACTTGAATTTGTGGATTCATATATGGGAAAAGGCCAGGAAAACAGCTTTTTGGCCTGTAGGTGATCCCATCAGGACACCATCCTAAAAATCTGTGAGGGGTCTTAACGCTTCAGTTTTAAATGAGTGCATTACCACATTATTGAAGGTCAGTAATAAAGCATAGTGCTGTATACTAGTATTCAAATCAATGGGGGAAACTCAACTTGCAGTCAAAAAAAATAATAATAAGGAAGGGGAAATATGTGGCCTGTTAACCGTTTATTTAATTCTTTCAGTAAAGAATCATGGGAGTAATTCAGATCTGATCGCTGCTGTGCGTTTTCGCTCAGCGGGCGATCAGATCCAAACTGCACATACGTATGCACCACAATGCGCAGGGGCGTCGGACAGCTACAACGGGCATCACCGGTCAGCGACGGAATGGTGCGAAGCATCCATTTGCACGGGCGTACGCAAGGTGATTGACAGGAAGAGGCCATTTGTGGGTGGCAACTGACCGTCTACAGGGAGTGTCCGGAAAAACGCAGGCGTGTCCAACGTCAGCTCCAGCCCCGATCAGTAGAATTCAATCGCACTGGAGGAGTAAGTTCTGGGCTGCGCAGAGACTGCACAAACTGATTTTTAGCAGCTCTGCTAACACATAGGAACGCACACTTGCACAGCGAAAATACACTCTCCCTGTAGGCGGCGACTATCTGATCGCAGGACAGCAAAAAACCCAGCCCAGCGATCAGATCTGAATTACCCCCCATTTGCGATATACACTAGCAAACCTGGTTATTAACCGCTAAGAAACAGTTACTGAGAAAATAAGGGTGCGTGCCTGGCACAGTGTGTCTCTGTGCAAACAAGTTAGACGTTACATGTTTCTGAAAGCAAGTGTGTGTGTGTTTGGATGTGAATGTGTGTGCAATGTAAGGAAGTGTGCACAACTGTTATTCTAGGTGGTCTATTCTTTGTGTATCAATGTATATGTGCTACCATGAATTTCTGGAAGTATAGTAAAAGATTAATTTAAAAATACACAAGTAAAAAAAAAAAAAATAATAATAAAGTGACCACTATGTTTTATGTTACGTTTATCTATATTTGTGCTTGCTACAGTATATGGCATTTATGTAATACTCATGTTATACTAGAAGCTGGGTTGTAACTTATTAAATGTTTAAGGGTTCCTTACGGCACTATAGTTGAATTACTCGGGACCCACGCCCTCATGCAGAGCTTCAGCGGGTGTTCACACCCGAACCAGAACCCTCACACTTACTAGACTGCACCCATGGGGAAGCTAGTGCAGACAGCCAGGAGAGGAAAGATATATCAGATTTTAACCACTGCTCAGTATTTTATATACGGGATATGACTTTGATTAATAGAGGCTGCAACTAATGTAATCAGAATCCACCATGACTACCACAATGAGTGTTCGAACATCCAGGATGGTTTTATACCATTGTTGCTCCCTGCAGTCAGAGAGGTTAGATCTGCAGCTCCAGTATGGAAATGGTGGCTGGTCGGGAGAGGGGAACCTCCTTAAAGGGGTAGCTGGAGGACAGAGAAGTTGTCCCAAGGTGAGCAAGATTGTGCTAATTATGGAATACGATTGGTAAATAGTCAATAGGTCAATATCAGAGTGACATGTTTAAAAAGGTCAACATTCAGATGGTCGATGCCCCCCCCCCCAAAAAAAAAAAAAAAGACATATGGTATGTCATGTTTCCCAAGATTGTTAGGGTTAGGTGCTTAGGGGAGGGTTAGGCTTTAAAAAAAAAAAAAAAAGTAAGTGTGTCATACTTTTTGTGTCAACAATTTGAATATCAACATTTTAAGCCCACAGACCAATTTCCTGATGACCTAATGTCCCTGTCAACCATCTGGGGTCAACCTATTGACTGTATCTTCTTAAACTAGGTACACAATATATAAATATTGGGTCTATTTGCCAAGAATTGGGAGATCGGGCAAATTTATTGTATAGCGTGTATGAAGGAACTATTCAGTGATTCGCAATGATCAGGAAAATCTCGTCCACAAACACGAACGATCGATTTTCCGATCTGTCGTTCCAAAGCAAAAATCTCAGCCATAGGGGTATATGCAATAGCGGGCGAAATCGCGGCAATTATCGCCGTTTTTTCAATTCGACCAAATTCGCCAGGTGAATTCCGGAAGGTGGCTTCCGGAATTCACCATATGCAATGAAAAACGGATTCGCCAGAGTCGCGGGCGAAAATCGGCCGATTTTGCGGATTTTACCGCGATTTTAAAAAACGGGAAAAAACGGGGAAAGACCCGAAAAAAAAATGGCGTGGGGTCCCCCCTCCAAAGCATAACCAGCCTCGGGCTCATCGAGCTGGTCCTGGTTCTAAAAATGCAGGGGAAAAATCGGGCAGGGATCCCCCGTATTTTTAAAACCAGCACCGGGCTCTGCGCCTGATGCTGGTGCCAAAAATACGGGGGACAAAACGAGTAGGGGTCCCCCGTATTTTTAACACCAGCATCGGGCTCCACTAGCTGGACAGATAATGCCACAGCCGGGGGTCACTTTTATACAGTGCCCTGCGGCCGTGGCATCAAATATCCAACTAGTCACCCCTGGCCGGGGTACCCTGGGGGAATGGGGACCCCTTCAATCAAGGGGTCCCCCCCCCCCAGCCACCCAAGGGCCAGGGGTGAAGCCCGAGGCTGTCCCCCCCCATCCAATGGGCTGCGGATGGGGGGGCTGATAGCCTTTGTGTTCAAAAAAAAAGATATTGTTTTTTCCATTAGTACTACAAGTCCCAGCAAGCCTCCCCTGCAAGCTGGTACTTGGAGAACCACAAGTACCAGCATGCGGGAGAAAAACGGGCCCGCTGGTACCTGTAGTACTACTGGGAAAAAAATACCCAAATAAAAACAGGACACACACACCGTCGACAGTAAAACTTTATTTCATACGTCGACACACACATACTTACCTATGTTCACACGCCAACATCGGTCCTCTTCTCCATGTAGAATCCACGGATACCTGAAAAGAAAAGATCAATTATACTCACCTCAACAGGCTCCAGAGATAAATCCACGGACTTGGCAAAAAAAGAAAGCGCATTTACCCGCACCAAAAACGGACTGAAAGGTGTCCCATGCTGACACATGGGACACCTATCCACGATTAAGATCTGTCAGTGACAGTTGTCACTGACAGGTCTCTAAGCCAATCAGGAAGCGCAACTTCGTTGCGCTAACCTGATTGGCTGATCGCTGTGACAGCGCATCGCACAGCTCCCTCCATTATATTCAATGGTGGGAACTTAGCGGCTAGCGGTGGGGTCACCCGCCGGTCACCGCTGACCGGCGGGTGACCTCACCGCTAGCCGCTAAGTTCCCACCATTGAATATAATGGAGGGAGCTGTGCGATGCGCTGTCACAGCGATCAGCCAATCAGGTTAGCGCAACGAAGTTGCGCTTCCTGATTGGCTTAGAGACCTGTCAGTGACAACTGTCACTGACAGATCTTAATCGTGGATAGGTGTCCCATGTGTCAGCATGGGACACCTTTCAGTCCGTTTTTGGTGCGGGTAAATGCGCTTTCTTTTTTTGCCAAGTCCGTGGATTTATCTCTGGAGCCTGTTGAGGTGAGTATAATTGATCTTTTATTTTCAGGTACCCCGGGATTCTACATGGAGAAGAGGACCGATGTCGGCGTGTGAACATAGGTAAGTATGTGTGTGTCGGCAGTGTGTAATAAAGTTTTACTGTCGACGGTGTCTGTGTCCTGTTTTTATTTGGGTATTTTTTTTCCATTAGAACTACAGGTACCAGCGGGCCCGTTTTTCTCCCGCATGCTGGTACTTGTGGTTCTCCAAGTACCAGCTTGCAGGGGAGGCTTGCTGGGACTTGTAGTACTAATGGAAAAAACAATATCTTTTTTTTTGAACACAAAGGCTATCAGCCCCCCCATCCGCAGCCCATTGGATGGGGGGGGACAGCCTCGGGCTTCACCCCTGGCCCTTGGGTGGCTGGGGGGGGGGGACCCCTTGATTGAAGGGGTCCCCATTCCCCCAGGGTACCCCGGCCAGGGGTGACTAGTTGGATATTTGATGCCACGGCCGCAGGGCACTGTATAAAAGTGACCCCCGGCTGTGGCATTATCTGTCCAGCTAGTGGAGCCCGATGCTGGTGTTAAAAATACGGGGGACCCCTACTCGTTTTGTCCCCCGTATTTTTGGCACCAGCACCAGGCGCAGAGCCCGGTGCTGGTTTTAAAAATACGGGGGATCCCCTGTCAATTTTTTCCCCGCATTTTTAGAACCAGGACCAGCTCAATGAGCCCGAGGCTGGTTATGCTTTGGAGGGGGGACCCCACGCCATTTTTTTCCCGGATTTTACCGTTCCAGCAATAAAAAAAATAAAACAATAAAAATATTATTTTAAAAAATATATAAATAATATTTGTGCCTCCCCCAAAAAAAAAAAAAAAACCTAATCCCTTCTAATATAAATAGATCTGCTATTCCTAAAAAAAAAAACACAAAAAAAAACATGTTTAAAAATTTTTTATTTGTTTTCACCCTCCAAAGTGTGGCGGAGTGAAAATCGCGAATTTGCTGTCTAAAAGCACTGCAGGCGAATTTCCAAACTTGAATTGAATATGCTGGAGGCGAATTGCAGCATCTGTACCATTGCAGAAAAGGCGAATTCGGAAAAAGGCGAATTGAGAAAAGGCGAATTTTGACGGGCCGTTTTTTTGCGAAAAATGACTGCACTGCATAGGCGAATTGATTTTTGGAGGCGAAAACGGCCCGGAATTCGCCTATTTTGCCAATTCGCCCGCTATTGCATATACCCCATAATCTCCACGTATCGGCCAGTGTATGCATTTTCAATAATCCGACCATATGTCCAGGTGGGTAAATTGGGTAGTGTGTGGTTGAGGCCGATTTTTTCCATCACCTGATTCCTCGAGATTTCTTTAAAAAATACAAATACAAATCGGGTGATTTTTTTAGAGGAAAAAATAAAGTCTATAGCACAGATATTGGGACCCCCTCTAGGCGAATAATCAGCCCAATTGTCGGGCAGACCAAAAATATCTGACACTGTGTACTTAGCTTTACTGTTGGTCTATCAATCTACACCCGCTAAAAACAACGTCCATGGGGGTCATCAAACTATACAAGTCCAAGCATGGGCCACCTGGGAAGGATTCTAAGAACCTTTCTCCACCAAAAAAGTTTGAAATTGGAGCCCGGTCTTTGCGTTTGAGTGGAGTCTAGAGCCAAGAGGTGGCTGTCAAAGTTGATATAGTAGAACTTAAGGAAAATAGTTTGCAGACCTGCATCACAGAAAGAAGCTCTACTGAGCACATTGCGAAGGTGTGAGAGGTAATGAGAGACACTTTGTGTGTTTAGCAGTTGAGTGACATCTCTTGGTATTATATTACAGTGTAAGTTTGCTTCTTTATCTAAACTTCAAGATCAATTGCTGTCTCTGCTGCCTACCTCCCAACTGGGAGGTTTTAGGGAAGGGGGAAGAGCTACCACCCAAGGGGCATGGCATGCCCAAAACCCAGCATGTCCCCTGTCTTTTGTGCACATTCCGCTTTATGGTAGGCATATGTTAGAAGGTATGCTTTTGTGTGCACTTTAATTTGCCCATGGGTTGCATGTTGTACTAGGTAGGTTTCATTTGCCACCCTGAGTGGCTGTAATACCGCTGGCTGGCATTCAGAAAACAAATATGCAAACTCCCACCAGATTCAGCGCTAATAGCAAGTTTACAACATGAAATTAAACTGATTTTATGATTACATGTGAGGGAGGGGGGGGGGGGGGGGGGGTCAGGGACTTACAGTATGTTACCTGTAGCTCATATTTTGTTTAGAAGAAAATGAGGTAATTACAGGAATGGCCATGACAAGATAGCCATCAAATAGTGTCTGCACTGCCGCAATCACAAAAATACCTTGCAAAGGCATGGAGAACAGTCATAGAATGCACACACGTACCAAAGGTACTGTATGGACATCGTATAGACTAGCACATGATGGTGGCATTCATTGCAATTCTGGTATCGAATGGACTTTTTTTTTTCCCCATAAAGTCAGAAATGTTGATGGTTGTCAACCATTGGTTTCCGATGTCCATCTCTAGCTTATCATACGCCTGCTCTCTATGGTGGTAATTCCAAGTTGATCGCAGCAGGAAATTTTTTAGCAGTTGGGCAAAACCATGGGGGTAATTCCAAGTTGATCGCAGCAGGAATTTTTTTTTAGCAGTTGGGCAAAACCATGTGCACTGCAGGTGTGGTAGATGTAACATGCGCAGAGAGAGTTAGATTTGGGTGGGTTATTTTGTTTCTGTGCAGGGTAAATACTGGCTGCTTTATTTTTACAATGCAATTTAGATTGCAGATTGAACTCACCCCACCCAGATCTAACTCTCTCTGCACATGTTATATCTGCCTCCCCTGCAGTGCACATGGTTTTGCCCAACTGCTAAAAAATGTCCTGCTGCGATCAATTTGGAATTACCCCCCATGTGCAGTGCAGGGGGGGGCAGATATAACATGTGCAGAGAGAGTAAGATTTGGGTAGTTTATTTAGTTTCTGTGCATGGTAAATACTGGCTGCTTTATTTTTACACTACAATTTAGATTGCAGATTGAACTCACCACACCCAAATCTAACTCTCTCTGCACATGTTATATCGAGTTGTAAAAGGTTGAAAATCTCTGCCCTACATAAACAGCATGCATTGCCTTTAAAAAAAATAAAAATACAGCTTTAGATCTCACCGGTTGATAAATAAACCCCTGATTCTTCATAAGGTTTTATTTACTATACATCTCATCCTGAGGTAAAACCACACTGCTTATTATACCACAATATAACACTGTTACAGAGAGCGATGTAACCAGAGAAGAACAAAGTTTTCCAAACGGTTCAGTCAATATTTGCTTTATTCCGCATTTGGCACCACATTCTCGCCCAATTCACTGGTGGATGAAGCGTTAGCAGCCAACCAAACCATAAATTCCCAGCTGAGGTCCCAGCTCTATTCACACAGATAATTCAGCAAAATACAAATGACAACGCATATGCAGAACTGGAACAATCCTTTACCAATTTCTACATGTACAGTGAATAATGCGTGATACCTATAGAACAAGATAATGAAGACAAAGTTATCCGTTCCTGCATTTCAGGCAGAAATTATCAGCAGAATGAAATACAATTCATACCAATAATACAGTATAACTGCTTTACACCCTGGAGCATAATTACTTGAAGACTCTCAACTAGCAAAGAGGTTAAGCAGCAGCCACTACCACATTGATCACACATGTAGAAGTCTGCAAAGACTAACATGTAACACTAACATACAGTATACTGTTACAGGTTGAGTATCCCATATCCAAATATTCCGAAATACGGAATATTCCGAAATACAGACTTTTTTGAGTGAAAGTGAGATAGTGAAACCTTGTTTTTTGATGGCTCAATGTACACAAACTTTGTTTAATACACAAAGTTATTATACATATTGTATTAAATGACCTTCAGGCTGTGTGTATAAGGTGTATATGTAACATAAATGCATTCTGTGCTTAGATTTAGGTCCCATCACCATGATATCTCATTATGGTATGCAATTATTCCAAAATACGGAAAAATCCGATATCCAAAATACCTCTGGTCCCAAGCATTTTGGATAAGGGAGACTCAAACTGTATTGCACTCTCTAGTTAGATATCAATAACTATATAAAATTATTGTGACTTGTAGCATCTGATGTACAGAAATGATATTAGTGGGGCTATGCAGTATTGTCACCCTAATTCTGAAGATAGATGCCAAATGCTGTGTTATAAACTAGTGTCAACAGGGAGATAGATAGATAGATAGATAGATAGATAGATAGATAGATAGATAGAAATAAAATCTAACAGATTCAAAAACCATAACTTTACTCCAAAGTAACTTACTGTATAATTAAAGGAAAATATAATTTTGTGCCAGAAGAGTCAATTCACTTTTATTATTTACATAGTGCCAACATACAGTATTCATTGCACTTTACAATTCAGTGAGTGGCCCAGTGAGAGCGTTTGATACAGTAAACCCACTAGAATAGGAAATGTAGCAGGAATATCGACAGGAGAATATACACATACGGTATATACACAACATAATAAATGTCTGTATTTTGCTGTATCTAGAGATAAGTGATCATATCGGTTTATGAATATTATTTGGGTGGTTGGGGTTTAGTTTTTTAGAATACAACTGAAATGAATGACAAGGCAGTTAGAATTGTATCTGCAGCATGAATATGCTTCAAATATGCCGAAAAAGAAAAAGCAGTCTGAATGTAGTTTTAATGATACTAGCATTTACAGCTATATACTTCTGAATATATAGACCAGGCATCCATGTTTGCTTTTAATAAGTCCGAAACCTATAATTACCAAAAAAATCAGATGTTTACGAATACGTCAGGATTTCATCCAGCGAGTACTAGAAACAATTGCAATTATTCTGCTTATATCCAGGAGCATACACAGTGCGCCTCTCTCATACAAGGCCCTCAGTGCTTATCAAGAGGACCTGGGTAAATCTACAATCTGCTCCTGCAAACTCATAACCGGTGCTTCCCAGCTGCAGAAGTCAAGTGGCCACATTCACCACCCGGTCCCACAGAAGGTCAGGATTTATGATACTACAGCACAGTACAAAAGAACAATGCATATGTGACAATATTAAAGCATAAGGAAGCAATACAGCCTGTGATCCGCAGACACACACCTCTGCCATATGGGCACACCGATTGTATGTCCGGCATACATAGTGGTTACACCAATGTAATCCTAGACTTCTGACATGTATTTGTTGTACGTGGGCAGTAAGAACATGTAGGCTATATAAGAATAAAAGGAATCAGGGAGATAGAAAGACTGATCCTTACAGATTTCAAATGAAATCTTGGCGCAAGACAACTTTTCTAAAGTTGACCCATTATTCACAATAAGTAATAATGGCATGATGACGACACTGCTCTCTGTATGAGAAATAGCCTGAAATGTAACACAGATACATAACAAAGGTGCACGCCTGTGCAAAAACAGAAAACCAACTTCAGCTATGATCAATGCTCTATATAATCAATCACAAAACATCATTCCAGTGCCCACAGCCATCCTGAGCACTCACTGCCTCATTATAACATGCTTAATATGCCAGGAAACACCGAGCACATGCCTATAGACTACACAGAGCTGACCCCCAAGGCAGGACCATGGCATGCTATGGAGATGCCAAGTGTAGGCTTGCAGAGAGGGCACCAGGACCCAATACTAAATGCCATAGCTCAGTGCATGCATGCAATATGGTGCTAGAACGCTGGCCAACCACCACTACATTACAGACCGCAAAATACGCACATTACTGTATAGATGAGCAGTAACAGCTAATTACTGTATAACGCAATGATTAGCCAGAGCCTGGCACTCACTAGTGCATACATGGGTGTGTGCAGATGGCCCCTGCACAGTATTCTGGGGGGGAATTGCTGCAGTGCTGATGCATCGCTTGTACCCAAATACATAGAATATTCAGATTTATCTCTATGCACTTGATCGCATTGCACCCACTAACAGCACCCGCACTCCCCCAGCCTGTAGCCCAGCACCCACCTGCTGCAGCCGCCCTGGCCTGCACGGTTATCCCCCGTGGCTTGCAGCTGTGTGCTGTGTATCACGGGCTGACACCTGGCAGAGCCGCGGTCCTCCTGTCGCCCATCAGATCCTGCGCGGCCGCCCGGAGCACCACTGACTGCAGGAGCTGCTGCTGCCGGAGCAGCGGGAGAGCTCAGGGGGCTCGGGGACGTTTCCTAGGAGACAGAGCACGCCCCTTGTGACACGCCCCCTCCATAGCTTCTGCTCAAGAAAGTGCAGAAACCCCACTGTGTAGATTATGGCACATCATCTGTGGACGGTAGGGGGCGCCCCCTCTACTGCAAGCTAGTGTGAGAGCTCATTGCTCATTCTCGTTTCTCTCTTTCTGTTTATACAATTTACATTTTATTTTATTATATATATATATATATATATATATATATATATATATATATATATATATAAAATAATACCCCTTTCACACCGCACAAATAACCCGGTAGGTCGGCGTGCGGTGTGAAAGGGGCATTGCCGAAATCGCGGGTTGCCTGACCCGGCAATTCAACCCGGGTATAAAGTAGTGTTATACCCAGGTTGAATACTGGGTCACTGGCTGCGTAAACGGGCTCCCGGTCGATGCGACCTGGGACCCATTTCCTAGATAGGGAGAGGCGGTGTGGAGATGAGCTCATCTCCCAGCGCCGCCTCCACCTTTGCCCCCACCGCCGGCTCCGCCCCACCTGCTGCTATGGCAACCTTCCCGGCTTATTGCCGGATAGGGAAAGCCTGCAGCAGCTGCCAATGCCGGATCTCACCCGGGAAGGACCCGCTTCCAATTCCCGGGTGGGATCCGGCTTTGGCAATGTGAATGGGGTATTAGTGAGGTAAGGTTAAAAAGAGGCAAAATGCCCATCGGGTTCAACCTGTATCCGTATTAAGCAGTGCATATTATAATGCACCAGCCAAAATAATGGTTTCATACTTATTGACAACTATATTTCGTATCACTCCCATATACATAATGTCAATATATTAAATGCTATAGCCTTGGATACCTTTTTCAGCTAGAAAACTGTCTAATACGTTTTTAAATGCATTTACAGAGTCCGCCATTATTATCGTCTCCCTCAGGGAGTTCCAAATCCTTATTGCCCTTACGGTGAAGAATCCTATCCTACGTTTTGTACGGAATTTTCTCTCCTCTAGCCTCAGTGAGTGCCCACGTGTCCTATACAGAGTTCTATTAATAAACAAATCCCCTGATAACGCCTTGTAATGGCCCTTTACATACAGTTGTGCTCATAAGTTTACATACCCTAGCAGAATTTGTGATTTTCTGGCCATTTGTCAGAGAATATGAATGATAACTCACAAACTTTTCTTTCACTCGTGGTTAGTGGTTGGGTGATTCCATTTATTGTCAAACAACTGTGTTTACTTTTTTTAAATCATTATGACAACAGAAACTACCCAAATGACCCTGATCAAAAGTTTACATACCCCAGTTCTTAATACCGTGTATTGCCCCCTTGAACATCAATGACAGCTTGAAGTCTTTTGTGGTAGTTGTGGATGAGGCTCTTTATTTTCTCAGATGGTAAAGTTGTCCATTCTTCTTGGCAAAAAGCCTCCAGTTCCTGTAAATTCTTGGGCTGTCTTGCATGAACTGCACGTTTGAGATCTCCCCAGAGTGGCTCAATGATATTGAGGTCAGGAGACTGACATGGCCACTCCAGAACCTTCACTTTATACTGCTGTAGCCAATGACAGGTCGACTTGGCATTGTGTTTTGGATCATTGTCATGTTGGAACGTCCAAGTACGTCCCATGCGCAGCTTCCGGGCTGATGAGTGCAAATTTTCCTCCAGTATTTTCTGATAACATGCTGCATTCATCTTGCCATCAATTTTGACCACGTTTCCAGTGCCTTTGTAGCTCACACATCCCCAAAACATCAGTGATCCACCTCCGTGTTTCACAGTAGGAATGGTGTACCTTTCATCATAAGCCTTGTTGACTCCTCTCCAAATGTCTCGTTTATGGTTGTGGCCAAAAAGTTAAATTTTGGTTTCATCACTCCAAATGACTTTGTTCCAGAAGTTTTGGGGCTTGTCTCTGTGCTGTTTGGAGTATTGTAAGCGGGATGCTTTGTGGCATTTGCGTAGTAATGGCTTTCTTCTGGCGACTCGACCATGCAGCCCATTTTTCTTCAAATGCCTCCTTATTGTTCATCTTGAAACAACCACACCACTTTTTTCAGAGAGTCCTGTATTTCAGCTGAAGTTATTTGTGGATTTTTCTTTGCATCCCAAACAATTTTCCTGGCAGTTGTGGCTGAAATTTGTGTTGGTCTACCTGACCTTGATTTGGTTTCCACAGAATCCCTCATTTTCCACTTCATAATTAGAGTTTGAAAACTGCTGATTGGCATTCTCAATTGCTTGGATATCTTTTTATATCCCTTTCCTGTTTTATACAGTTCAATTACCTTTTCCCACAGATCCTTTGACAATTCTTTTGCTTTCCCCATGACTCAGAATCCAGACACGTCAGTGCAGCACTGGATGAAAGATGCAAGGGTCTTTCAGGAGTCCAGAAACTCACTGACCCCTTTATACACACACACTGATTACAAGCAAACAGATCATAGGTGAGGATGGTTACCTTTAGTAGCCATTCAAACCCGTTTGTGTCAACTTGGGTGCATGTTATCAGGCCAAAATCTCCAGGGTATGTAAACTTTTGATCAGGGTCATTTGGGTAGTTTCTGTTGTCATTATGATTTCAAAAGAGTAAACACAGTTGTTTGACAATAAATGGAATCACCCAACCACTAACCATGAGTGAAAGAAAAGTTTGTGAGTTATGATTCATATTCTCTGACAAATGGCCAGAAAATCACAAATTCTGCTAGGGTATGTAAACTTATGAGCCCAACTGTATTTGAAGATATTAATAATGTCTCCTCTTAGTCTCCTCTTTTCAGGGGAATACATATTTAACCTAGTAAGCCTTTTCTCGTACTCCACTGTCTCTAACCCTTCAATCAGTTTAGTAGCGCGCCTTTCTACTCATTCAAGCTGCCCGATATCTTTTTTATAATATGGTGCCCAAAACTGAACACAATATTCCAGATGCGGACCTACCAATGATTTATACAGTGGCAGGATTAGCTCCTCGTCCCTTGTCTCAATACCCCGTTTTATGCACGCAAGGACTTTACTTGCCTTCTTTGCTGCATTTTGACATTGTGTATTGTTATTAAGCCTATTATAAGCACCCCCAAATCTTTTTCCACTACTGCTGCTCCTATATTTTCCCTATTAAGAGTGTAGGATGCAAGTTTGATACTAATCCCAAAGTGCATAACTTTTCATTTTTCAATATTGAATCTCATTCCCCATTTAGACGCCAAAGTTTCAAATTTAAGTAAGTCATTCTGGAGAGACTCCACATCGCTTTCTGAATTAATTACCTTACACAGTTTAGTATCATCTGCAAAGATTGATACTGTGCTTCCCAGGCCTATTCCTAGATCATTAATAAATATATTGAATAGTAGTGGGCCAAGTACGGACCCATTTGGTATTCCGCTGACTTCTTGGCACACTGGGCACTAGATTGTGAAGCCGCGGGTCACCGTGGGTCGCCCCTGGCACCAGTTTCAGCACACTGGGCCTTAGAGTGTGGGGCCGTAGTTCGCTCCTGGAACCAGTTACGGCACACTGAGCACTAGAGTGTGGGGCCATGGGCCGCCCCTGGCACCAGTTTCGGCACACTGGGCACTAGAGTGTGAGGCCACGAGGAGCCCCTGACACCAGTTTTGGAACACTGGGCACTAGAGTATGAGACCGCGGGTTGCCCCTGGCACCATTATCAGCACATTGGGCACTAGATTGTGGGGCCATGAGCCACCCCTGGCACCAGTTTCGGCACACTGGGCACTAGAGTGTGGGGCCGAGGGCCGCACCTTGTATCAGTTGCGGAACACTGGGCACTAGAGTGTGGGGCTGCCCCTGGCACCAGTTTCAACACACGAGCCACTAGAGTGTGGGGCCGCGGGTTGCACCTAGCACCAGTTTGCGTTGCACTGGGCACTAGAGTGTGGAGCTGCGGGTCGCCCCTGGCACCAATTTCGGCACACTGGGCACTAGAGTGTGAGGCCACGGGGAGCCCCTGGCACCAGTTTTGGCACACTGGACAGTAGATTGTGGGGCCGCAGGTTGCCTCTGGCACCGGTTTTGGCACACAGCGCACTAGAGTGTGGGCCGAAGGTCGTCCCTGGCACCAGTTTAGGCACACTGGGCACTAGAGTGTGAGGCCGCAGAGAGTCCCTGCCACCAGCTTTGGCACAATGGGCACTAGATTGTGAGGATGCGGGTTGCCCCTGGTACCAGTTTCGGCACACTGGGCACTAGAGTGTGAGGCCATGGGGAGCCCTTGGCACCAGTTTCGGCATATTGGGCACTAGACTGTGGGGCCGCAGAGAGCCCTGGCACTAATTTCGGCACACTAGGCACTAGAGTGTTAGACCACGGGTTGCCCCTGGCACCAGTTTCGGCACACTGGGCACTAGAGTGTGAGGCTGCCCCTGGCACCAGTTATGGCACACTGGGCACTAGAGTGTTAGGCTGTGGGTCGCCCCTGGCACCAGTTTCAGCACACTGGGCACTAGAGTGTGGGGCCACAAGTCGCACCTGGCACCAGTTTTGTCGCACTGGGCAGTAGCGTGTGGGGCCATGGGTCGCCCCTGGCACCAGATTCAGCACACTGAGCACAAGAGTGTGAGGCCGCGGGGAGGCCCTGGCACCAGTTTCGCCACACAGGGTACTAGAGTGTGAGGCCGCGGGGAACCCTTGGCACCAGTTTTGGCACTTCTGGAACTATATTGTGGGGTTGCGGGCAGCCCCTGGCACCAGTTTTGGCACACTGGGCACTAGAGTGTGAGGCCGTGGGTCACCCCTGGCACCAGTTTCAGCACACTGGGCATTAGAATGTGAGGCTGTGGGTTTCCCCTGGCACCAGTTTCGGCACACTGGGCCCTAGAATGTGGGGCCGTGGGTCGCCTCTGGAACCAGTTAGGGCACACTGAGCACTAGAGTGTGTGGCCGCGGGCCGCCCCTGGCACCAGTTTCGGCACACTGGGCACTAGAGTGTAAGGCCACCCCTGTTACCAGTTTCGGCACCATGGGCACTTGAGTGTGAGGCCGCGAGGAGCCCCTGGCACCAGTTTTGGAACACTGGGCACTAGAGTATGAGACCGCGGGTTGCCCCTGGCACCAGTATCAGCACACTGGGCACTAGATTGTGGGGCCACGAGCCACCCCTGGCACCAGTTTTGGCACACTGGGCACTAGAGTGTGGGGCTGAGGGCCGCCCCTTGTATCAGTTGCGGAACACTGGGCACTAGAGTGTGGGGCTGCCCCTGGCACCAGTTTCATCACACTGAGCACAAGAGTGTGAGGCCGTGGGTCACCCCTGGCACCAGTTTCGGCACACTGGGCACTAGAGTGTAAGGCCACGGGTTGCCCCTGGCACCAGTTTCGACACACTGGGCACTAGAGTGTGAGGCCGAGGATCGCCCCTGGCACCAGTTTTGACACACTGGGCACTAGAGTGTGGGGCCGCAGGTCACTCCTGGCACCAGTTTCAGGACACTTGGCACTAGATTGTGGGGCTGCGGGCATCCCCTGGCACCAGTTTTGGCACACTGGGCACTAGAGTGCAAGGCCGCGGGTCGCCCCTTCCACCAGTTTTGGCACACTGGGCACTACAGTGTGAGGCTCCGGGTCGCCCTTGGCACCAGTTTCGGCACTCTGGACACTAGATTGTGAGGCTGCAGGTCGCACCTGGCACCAGTTTTGGATCACTTGGTACTAGAGTGTGAAGCCGTGGGTCGCCCCTGGAACCAGTATCGGTACACTGGGACTAGTATGTGAGGCCGCGGTTCACCCCTGGCACCAGTTTCGGCACACTGGACACTAGAGTGTGGGGCTGTGGGTTGCCCCTGGCACCAGTTTCAGCACACTGGGCACTAGAGTGTGGGGCTGACCCTGGCACCAGTTTCGGCACACTGGGCTTTAGAGTGCGAGACTGCGGGTCACCCCTGATACCAGTTTCGGCACACTGGGCACTAGAGTGTGAGGCCGTGGGTCACCCCTGGCACCAGTTTCAGCACACTGGGCACTAGAGTGTGGGGCTGTGGGTTGCCCCTGGCTCCAGTTTCGGAACACTGAGCTCTAGAGTGTGAGGCCATGGGTCGCCCCAGGTACCTGTTTTGGCACACTGGGCACTAGAGTGTGAGGCTGTGGATCGCCCCTTGGACAGTTATGGCACACTGGGCACTTGATTGTGAGGCCGCGGGTCACACCTGGCACCAGTTATGGCAGATTGGGCACTACAGTGTGGGGCTGCCCCTCGCATCGGTTTCAGCGCACTGGGCTTTAGAGTGTGAGGCCGCGGGTTGCCCTTGGCACCAGTTTCGGCACACTGGGCACTAGAGTGTGGGGCTGCCCTTGGCACTAGTTTTGGCACACTGGGCACTAGAGTGTGGGGCCGTGGATCACCCCTGGCACCAGTTTCAGCACACTGGGCACTAGAGTGTGAGTCTGCGGGAAGGGTCTGGCACCAGTTTTTCCACACTGGGCACTAGAATGTGCGACCGAGAGTCATCCCTGGCACCAGTTTTAGCACACTGGGCACTAGAGTGTGAGGCTCCTGTTCGCCCCTTGCACCAGTTTCGGCACACTGGGCACTAAATTGTGAGGCTGCGGGTCTCCCCTGGCACCAATTTTGGCACACTGGGCACTAGAGTTTGGGGCTGCCCCTGGCACCAGTTTTGGCACACTGGGCACTAGAGTGTGAGGCCATGGGTTGCCCCTGGCACCAGTTTCAGCACACTAGGCACTAGATTGTGGGGCCGTGGGCCGTCCCTGGGACCAGTTTTGGCACACTGGGCACTAGAGTTTGGGGCTGCCCCTGGCACCAGTTTCGGCACACTGGGCACTAGAGTGTGAGGCCGCAGGGAGCCCCTGGCACCAGTTTTGGAACACAGTGCACTAGAGTGTCAGACCACGGGTTGCCCCTGGCACCAGTGCCAGCACACTGGGCACTAGAGTGTGGGGCTGTGGGTTGCGCCTGGCTCCAGTTTCGGAACACTGAGCTCTAGAGTGTGAGGCCATGGGTCGCCCCAGGTACCTGTTTTGGCACACTGGGCACTAGAGTGTGAGGCTGTGGATCGCCCCTTGGACAGTTATGGCACACTGGGCACTTGATTGTGAGGCCGTGGGTCACACCTGGCACCAGTTATGGCAGATTGGGCACTACAGTGTGGGGCTGCCCCTCGCATCGGTTTCAGCGCACTGGGCTTTAGAGTGTGAGGCCGCGGGTTGCCCTTGGCACCAGTTTCGGCACACTGGGCACTAGAGTGTGGGGCTGCCCTTGGTACTAGTTTTGGCACACTGGGCACTAGAGTGTGGGGCCGTGGATCACCCCTGGCACCAGTTTCAGCACACTGGGCACTAGAGTGTGAGTCTGCGGGAAGGGTCTGGCACCAGTTTTGCCACACTGGGCACTAGAATGTGCGACCGAGAGTCATCCCTGGCACCAGTTTCAGCACACTGGGCACTAAATTGTGAGGCTGCGGGTCACCCCTGGCACCAATTTTGGCACACTGGGCACTAGAGTTTGGGGCTGCCCCTGGCACCAGTTTTGGCACACTGGGCACTAGAGTGTGAGGCCATGGGTTGCCCCTGGCACCAGTTTCAGCACACTAGACACTAGATTGTGGGGCCGTGGGCCGTCCCTGGCACCAGTTTTGGCACACTGGGCACTAGAGTTTGGGGCTGCCGCTAGCACCAGTTTCGGCACACTGGGCACTAGAGTGTGAGGCCGCAGGGAGCCCCTGGCACCAGTTTTGGAACACAGTGCACTAGAGTGTCAGACCACGGGTTGCCCCTGGCACCAGTGCCAGCACACTGGGCACTACAGTGTGAGGCTTTGGGTCACCCCTGGCACCAGTTTCGGCACTATGGACACCAGATTGTGAGGCTGTGGGTCACCCCTGGCACCAGTTTTGGCACACTTGGCACTAGAGTGTGGGGCTGTGGGTTTCCCCTGGCTCCAGTTTTGGAACACTGAGCTCTAGAGTGTGAGGCCGTGGGTCTCCCCAGGCACCTGTTTTGGATCACTGGGCACTAGAGTGTGAGGCTGTGGATCGCCCCTTGGACAGTTATGGCACACTGGGCACTTGATTGTGAGGCAGCGGGTCACGCCTGGCACCAGTTATGGCAGATCGGGCACTAGATTGTGGGGCTTTAGAGTGTGAGGCCGCGGGTTGCCCTTGGCACCAGTTTCGGCACACTGGGCACTAGAGTGTGGGGCTGCCCTTGGCACTAGTTTTGGAACACTGGGCACTAGAGTGTGGGGCCATGGGTCGCACCTGGCACCAGTTTTGTCACACTGGGCACTAGAGCGTGGGGCCGCTGGTTGCCCCTTGCACTAGTTTCAGCACACTGGGCACTAGAGTATGAGGCTGCGGGGAACCCCTGGCATAAGTTTCGGCACACTGGGCACTAGAGTGTGGGGCCATGGGTCGCACCTGGCACCAGTTTTGTCACACTGGGCACTAGAGCGTGGGGCCGCTGGTCGCCCCTTGCACTAGTTTCAGCACACTGGGCACTAGAGTGTGAGGCTGCGCGGAACCCGTGGCATCAGTTTCGGCACACTGGGCACTAGAGTGTGGAGCCACGGGTAGCCCCTGGCACCAGTTTTAGCACACTGGGCACTAGTGTGCAAGGCCGCGGGTCGCCTCTGCCACCAGTTTTTGCACACTGGGCACTACAGTGTGAGGTTCCGGGTTGCCCCTGGCACCAGTTTTGGCACTATGGACACTAGATTGTGAGGCTGTGGGCCACCCCTAGCACCAGTTTTGGCATACTGGGCACTAGAGTGTGAAGCCGTGGGTCGCCCCTGGCACCCATTTCGACACACTGAGCACTAGAGTGTGAGGCTGTGGGTCGCCCCTGGCACCAGTTTCAGCACACTGGGCACTAGAGTGTGAGGCAGTGGATCGCCACTTGGACAGTTAGGGCACACTGGGCACTTGATTGTGAGGCCACGGGTCACCCCTGGCACCAGTTATGGCACACTGGGCACTAGATTGTGAAGCCACGGGTCACCCCTGGCACCAGTTTCGTGAAACTGGGCACTAGATTGTGAGGCCACAGGTCACCCATCGCACCACTTTCGGCACACTGGGCACTATATTGTGAAGCCACAAGTCGCCCCTGGCACCTGTTTCGGGACACTGGGCTCTAGAGTGTGAGGCCGTGGGTCACCCCTGACACCAGTTTCGGCACACTGGGCACTAGAGTGTGAGGCTGCGGGCCACCCCTGGGACCACTTTCAGCACACTGGGCACTAAAGTATGAGGCCACGGGTCGCCCCTGCCACCAGTTTTGGCACACTGGGCACTACAGTGTGAGGCTCTGGGTCACCCCTGGCACCAGTTTCAGCACTATGGACACTAGATTGATTGGCTGTGGGTCGCTCCTAGCACCAGTTTCGGCACACTGGGCACTAGAGTGTGAAGCCGTGGGTCGCCCCTGGCTCCCGTTTCGGCACCCTGAGCACTAGAGTGTGAGGCCGTGGGTCGTCCCTGGCACCAGTTTCGGCACACTGGGCACTAGAGTGTGAGGCTGTGGATCGCCCCTTGGACAGTTAGGGCACACTGGGCACTTGATTGTGAGGCCACGGGTTACCCCTGGCACCAGTTATGGCACACTGGGCACTAGATTGTGAGGCCACAGGTCACCCTTCGCACCACTTTCGGCACACTGGGCACTATATTGTGAGGCCACATGTCACCCCTGGCACCTGTTATGGCACACTGGGCACTAGATTGTGAGGCCACGGGTCGCACTTGGCACCAGTTTCGGCACACTGGGCACTAGAGTGTGAGGCTGTGGGTCGCCCCTTGCACAGTTATGGCCAGGGCCGGATTATAGGAGGGGCGACAAGGGTGGTCGTCCCGGGGCCCCCCCACACATTAGAGGCCCCCACACAATTGCCTGCTGATACGGCACCTTGGCCGTCTCTCCTGACTACCTCCAGGGCCCCAGCGCTACTTCTCAGATAGCATAGTAAAGGGGCCAGCAGAACTCCGGACGACCCCTCCTACAATAGCTGCAGCTGCCGCCAGGCTTTGCAGTGCCTGGACCTCATCCACACAGCGCAGTTCCACACCGCAGTTCTGTTCTTGACAGTGTGCGCTCTCACACTATGCAGCTCCATTTCCTGACACAGTCTGCCCACCTCTCTGACTGGAGACCCGGCCAGATCAGCTCGTCTCTCAAGCAGTCCCTTCAGTTAGTTGCCTTTAATTAACTCAAGTCTATGGTCTCAGTTGAATGTCCCTAGCCTCAGCCTCAGCGCGTGGGTCCCCTGCTATGTCCTAACAGCTACCACAAAGCTGGAACAAATGGGGAAGCAGGGGGCAAGGTGTCGTCTTAAATTACCCCTCCAGTGGTCCCTCGCCATCGTTCCACATGTGTGTGTGTGTGTGTGTGTGTGTGTATATATATATATATATATATATATATATATACTGCTCAAAAAAATAAAGGGAACACTTAAACAAAACAATGTAACTCCAAGTCAATCACACTTCTGTGAAATCAAACTGTCCACTTAGGAACCAACACTGATTGGCAATCAATTTCACATGCTGTTGTGCAAATGGAATAGACAACAGGTGGGAATTATAGGCAATTAGCAAGACACCCCCAATAAAGGAGTTGTTCTGGAGGTGGTGATCACAGACCACTTCTCAGCTCCTATGCTTTCTGGCTGATGTTTTGGTCACTTTTGAAAGCTGGCGGTGCTTTCACTCTAGTGGTAGCATGAGACGGAGTCTACAACCCACACAAGTGGCTCAGGTAGTGCAGCTCATCCAGGATGGCACATCAATGCGAGCTGTGGCAAGAAGGTTTGTTGTGTCTGTCAGCGTAGTGTCCAGAGCATGGAGGCGCTACCAGGAGACAGGCCAGTACATCAGGAGACGTGGAGGAGGCCGTAGGAGTGCAACAACCCAGCAGCAGGACCTCTGCCTTTGTGCAAGGAGGAACAGGAGGAGCACTGCCAGAGCCCTGCAAAATGACCTCCAGCAAGCGACAAATGTGCATGTGTCTACTCAAACGATCAGAAACAGACTCCATGAGGGTGGTATGAGGGCTCGACGTCCACAGGTGGGGGTTGTGCTTACAGCCCAACACCATGCAGGACGTTTGGCATTTGCCAGAAAACACCAAGATTGGCAAATTCGCCACTGGCGCCCTGTGCTCTTCACAAATGAAAGCAGGTTCTCACTGAGCACATGTGACAGACGTGACAGAGTCTGGAGATGCCAAGGAGAACGTTCTGCTGCCTGCAACATCCTCCAGCATGACCGGTTTGGCAGTGGGTCAGTAATGGTGTGGGGTGGCATTTCTTTGGTGGACCGCACAGCCCTCCATGTGCTCGCCAGAGGTAGCCTGACTGCCATTAGGTACCGAGATGAGATCCTCAGACCCCTTGTGAGACCATATGCTGGTGCGGTTGGCCCAGGGTTCCTCCTAATGCAAGACAATGCTAGGCCTCATGTGGCTGGAGTGTGTCAGCAGTTCCTGCAAGACGAAGGCATTGATGCTATGGACTGGCCCACCCGTTCCCCAGACCTGAATCCAATTGAGCACATCTGGGACATCATGTCTCGCTCCATCCACCAACGCCACGTTGCACCACAGACTGTCCAGGAGTTGGCGGATGCTTTAGTCCAGGTCTGGGAGGAGATCCCTCAGGAGACCATCCGCCACCTCATCAGGAGCATGCCCAGGCGTTGTAGGGAGGTCATACAGGCACGTGGAGACCACACACACTACTGAGCCTCATTTTGACTTGTTTTAAGGACATTACATCAAAGTTGGATCAGCCTGTAGTGTGTTTTTCCACTTTAATTTTGAGTGTGACTCCGAATCCAGACCTCCATGGGTTAATAAATTTGATTTCCATTGATAATTTTTGTGTGATTTTGTTGTCAGCACATTCAACTATGTAAAGAACAAAGTATTTAATAAGAATATTTCATTCATTCAGATCTAGGATGTGTTATTTTAGTGTTCCCTTTATTTTTTGAGCAGTGTGTATATATATACAGTATATATATATATATATATATATATATATATATATATAAAAACTTAGATAATTTTATTGATAGGGGCCCCTACAATTGTGTTAGCCAGGGGCCCCGACAGACCATAATCCGGCCCTAATTGTATGATGTGCTACAACTAAGGGAAAAAGGTTCTTAAATATGCTAAGTGACCACTATTTATCTCAACTAATCATGGAGCCTACTAGAAACATTACAATACTGGACCTGGGTGGTCATTCCGAGTTGATCGCTCGCTAGCATCCATGAAAACGCTATGCCGCCGCCAGGGCCGGTTCTTGGGCGCCCCGGGCGACAATAGGGGCGTGGATACATACAGGGGGCGTGGTCATTTACGCCCCCTGTACAGCAGGGATGTGCGGTGAGCTAAATGGCTCAGGAGGCACTGGCAAGCTTCAGTGACAGATTTTCACACAATATATGAGCCAAAGTGTACATCTGGGCATTATACACAGGTGCAGCAGTATAAACTCCTGGAAATTTGGTGAGTTTTGATCAGAGATGTTCGGAAAAGATACACAGGTGAGGCACTGCCTCACCTGCCATAGACTTTTTTCTCCAGAGTTTTGGCTATAAAAATCATTAGAATAATGCAAAGAATGTATTTCAAACAAATTATTTCTATTTTTCATATACTTTACAGAGTCAAAACTCTGGCACAAACAATAGTATGACAGGAAAGGCTCTGCCTCACCTGCCTCACCCCACCGCACGTCACTGCTGTACAGACTGAAATGATGTGTGGTGCGCGATGACGTCATACCGCACCGCACAGTAAAGGACCTCTCCACGAAGGGAAACTAGACGCGTACGCGTCTAGTTTCTCTTCACAGCGGCAGCGGGGGGCAACGGGCAGCGGGGGGCACAGCAGCAGCGGATCTTGCCCTGGTGCGGCGCCCTCCAGATGGCGCCCTGTGCCCTCCGGAAGGCGGCGCCCCGGGCAAAAGTCCTGCTTGCCCGTGGCAAGATCCGCTACTGGCCGCCGCCCCCTGGGAGTGTATTTTAGCTTAGCAGAAGTGCGAACGAATGGATCGCAGAGCGGCTACAAAGTTTTTTTGTGCAGTTTCAGAGTAGCTCAAAACCTACTCAGTGCTTGCGATCACTTCAGACTATTCAGTTCCTGTTTTGATGTCACAAACCCACACAGCGTTCGCCCAGCCATGCCTGCGTTTTTCATGGCACGCCTGCGTTTTTCCGAACACTCCCTGAAAACGGTCAGTTGACACCCAATAACGCCCACTTCATGTCAATCATACTGCAGCCACCAGTGCGACTGTAATGCATTGCTAGACCCTGTGCAAAACTACATCGTTTGTTGTGCTCGTATGACGCGCGTGCGCATTGCACCGCATACGCATGCGCAGAACAGCTGTTTTTTAGCCTGATCGCTGTGCTGCGAACAACTGCAGCTAGCGATCAACTCGGAATGACCACCTAGTACTAACTAATAATGTGGAGATAATATCAAATACTAATGTAGGGGAGACATTGGGTAACAGCAATCACACTATGATCACATTCGATATAGGTTTTCAAAAACACCACTATAAGGGTTCAACAAAGACTTTTAACTTCAGAAAAGCAGATTTCAACAGTGTCAAACAAGTACTGAAGGACATTGACTGGGATTCTTTTAAGAACACAGCTGAAATGTGGGATGCTTTTAAACGGTTGCTCGATAATTATACTCATAAATTCATTCCCATGAGCAGTAAACACAAAAGTTTAAAATACAAACCAATGTGGCTTAAGAAGAAGGTTAAGGAAGAAATGGATAAAAAGAGACATGCTTTCAAAGCTTTTAAATCAATTGGGAAGGCGGGGTCACTCCACTACTACAAGGAATGTAACAAGAAATGCAAAAAAGAAATCAGAGCAGCTACAGTAAAATAGAAAATGAAAAGCAAATAACTAAGTAGAGTAAAACTAACCCAAAAAAGATTTTTAAGTATAAAAACAGCAAAAGGTTAAAAAGCAAGGATATTGGACCAATAAAAGGAGAATCTGGATTATTGACAAATGATGACAAACTAAAAACAGAAATAATAAACAAATTTTTTTCATCAGTGTTTACGAGAGAGGAACAGATGTTAGAAGAAACGACTAACATAAGTAATGATAATGTACCGTTGCTTAGCACTTGTTTGAGGGAGGAAGTAGTACGTGAGCGACTAAACAAAATTAAGATTAATAAATCACCGGGTCCAGATGGACTTCACCCAAGGGTTCTTATGGAACTTCACTCACACCTAGCATATGTCGACCTAGAGACCATGTCAACCTAGAAACCATGTCGACGTACTTACTGTTGACCAATAGAGTTCGACCTAGACATTGTCGACCTAAGTGTGGTCAACCTAGAGACCGGATACCACACCACACAGTAGTAGTGCCCTTATTACACATTATGCTAGACAGTAGTAGTGCCCTTATACATTATGCCACACACAGTAATGCAGTAATGCCCCTTACACATTATGCCACACAGTAGTCGTGCCCCCTATACACATTATGCCACACACAGAACCCCGACCCCCCCCCCCACATTATGCCACACACAGTAATGCCCCTTACACATTATGCCACACACAGTAATTGGCCTAATTCAGATCTGATCGCAGCAGCAAATTTGTTAGCTAATGGGCAAAACCATGTGCACTGCAGTGTGTGTGTGTGTGTGTGGGGGGGGGGGGGGCAGATATAACGTGCAGAAAGAGTTAGATTTGGGTCGGTTATTTTTTTCTGTGCAGGTTAAATACTGGCTGCTTTGTTTTTACACTGCTAGATTTCCGTTTGAACACACCCCATCCAAATCTAACTTTCTGCACATGTTATATCTGCCCACCCCCCCACACCCGCAGTGCACATGGCTTTGTCCATTAGCTAACAAATTTGCTGCTGCAATCAGACTTGAATTAGGCCCTATGACCCTTAAACATTATGCTGCATATGCTACACAGTAATGACCCTTACATATTATGCCACACAGTAGAGAAAAGGTGCAGAGGATAGGAAGGAGGGAAAAAAGTAAGAGGTGGTCAGATTGAGGGTGATCTAGGGAGATTCTGGAAAAGAGCAGATGTGAGAGACAGGGAGGAGGAGGAAAGAAACCAGCATGACAGTAAATGCATTTGAATACGATACTTACCAACACCGGAATAACACTGCCCACATGTCCTTGACTTCAGCTCCTCACACCAGTGACTGTCTCCCCAAATAGAAATACGCGGCTTTGCAACGTGATATTATGATGTCACGCCCAGCTGCATCTTAAAAAAATACACTTCCCGACGAACCAAGAGCCATATCTGCTGCTTGCCTGGACCTGCGTCTTCTGGCAGACCTGTTTAAGGGCCTTCTTTTTAGTGAAAGGGGCAAGCCCACCCATGTTGTGGGAGTGGTTGTACTTCCCTAGCTTGCTTGGCCCTCAGACTCCTGTCTGCTGTATAGTCCCAAATGAATCATCACATTTGTATTGCTGTTACTACGGAGCATCATTGTCCCAATCTCCAATACATCCTACTGTATATGTACAGACAATAGGCGATATTCAGTGTGTGTGTGTGTGTGTGTGTGTGTGTGTGTGTGGGGGGGGGGGTATTCAATTGTATCTTTTTATCATGCTTGTAGCACCCAGAGAGGTCGAGTTGAGCCATGTAAAGCGGCTAAACCTGACCAAACTAATAATGTCAAAGTTCCATTTGAGCGATGAAACGGGTCACTTTTCACTTGTACCAGCTCCACATCCCTCGGGTGGTACGAGCTGGAATACCGGCTCCGGCAGCTGATCACAGCCGAAAGTAGCAACAAGTGAATAGCTTAATTTGGGTGCTACCTACTGGCTGCCGGAAAGAGAAACAATTGAATATTGTCATACTGTATGTGTTAAAATAAAAATTCACTAATAAATATAATGTATTGGATTATTTTTTATGCCTACGGGTGTGTGTGCCCCAACAGACCAGTGTCTCCACCAGCAACAAAAGCACAGCTGCCTGCATATTAAATAATAGGATTTTAATTACATACCCGTAAATCCTTTTTTCATAGTCCGTAGAGGATACTGGGGTCCACATAGTACCATGGGGTATAGACGGGTCCACTAGGAGCCTTGGGCACTTTAAGAAATCAATAGTGTGCACTGGCTCCTCCCTCTATGCCCCTCCTACCAGACTCAGTCTAGAAACTGTGCCAGAGGAGATGGACATATCCTGAGGAAGGATCTTACAGAACAGTGGTGAGAGTCGAACCAGCACACACAAACAAGAGGAAAGCCATGCTAACCAAACTTGAACAGGAACAGCCACAGCTGAACGAACAACATTACTTAACAAAGTAACAGTGCAGGAAGAAACGAAGCACTGAGCGGGCGCCCAGTATCCTCTACGGACTATGAGAAAAGGATTTACCGGTAGGTAATTAAAATCCTATTTTCTCTTACGTCCTAGAGGATACTGGGGTCCACATTAGTACCATGGGGATGTACCAAAGCTCCCAAAACGGGTGGGAGAGTGCTGAGGTTCCTGCAGAACAGATTGACCAAACTGAATTTTCATGAAGATAGAGCTGAACTCAGAACTCGTCAGAACTCAGAACTCGTCAGCAATTTTTTCCTAAGGTGGTGTCTGCGTTTCATATCAACCAACCTATTGTGGTTCCGGTGCTTACTGACACCTCTGCTACCTCAAAGTTCTTGGATGTTGTGAGGGCTTTGAAGATCTATGTAAAGCGGACAGCTCATCACAGGAAATCTGACTCGCTGTTTGTTCTCTATGATCCCAAGAAAATCGGGTGTCCTGCTTCAAAGCAGACAATTGCACGCTGGATCAGGCTTACTATCCAGCATGCTTATTCCACGGCAGGTTTACTGTGTCCAAAATCTGTACAGACCCACTCTACTAGGTCGGGGGGTTCTTTCTGGGCGACTGTCTTGACTTGACAGCTCTGCCGAGCAGCAACTTGGTCAGGTTCGAACACGTTTGCTAAGTTCTACAAGTTCGATACTTGTAGAACTTAGCAAACGTGTTTGAACCTGACCAAGTTGCTGCTCGGCAGAGCTGTCAAGTCAAGACACCCCAGGCAGTCACCCAGGAAGAACCCCCCGACCTAGTAGAGTGGGTCTGTACAGATTTTGGACACAGCAAACCTGCCATGGAATAAGCATGCTGGATAGTAAGCCTGATCCAGCGTGCAATTGTCTGCTTTGAAGCAGGACACCCGATTTTCTTGGGATCATAGAGAACAAACAGCGAGTCAGATTTCCTGTGATGAGCTGTCCGCTTTACATAGATCTTCAAAGCCCTCACAACATCCAAGAACTTTGAGGTAGCAGAGGTGTCAGTAAGCACCGGAACCACAATAGGTTGGTTGATATGAAACGCAGACACCACCTTAGGAAAAAATTGCTGACGAGTTCTGAGTTCAGCTCTATCTTCATGAAAAATCAAATAGGGGCTTTTGTGAGACAACGCCCCCCAGTTCCGACATACGCCTTGCCGAAGCTAAGGCCAACAGTGTAGCAGTCTTCCACGTAAGAAACTTTATGTCCACCTCCTGTAAAGGCTCAAACCATTCTGATTATAGAAACTGCAACACCACATTAAAATCCCAAGGTGCCGTGGGAGGCACAAAGGGTGGTTGGATGTGCAGAACACCCTTCAAGAACGTCTGAACTTCAGGGAGGGAAGCCAATTATTTCTGGAAGAAAATGGATAAGGCCGAAATCTGGACTGTCAAGGAGCCCAAACGTAGGCCCACATCCACACCTGACTGTAGAAAAAGGAGGAAACGTCCCAGTTGAAAGTCCACTGCAGGAAATTTCCTGTTTTCACACCATGAGACATATTGTTTCCAAATACTGTGGTAATGTTTAGACCAGAGATTTTCAACCTTTCACAACTCGCGGCACACTGAACAAGATTTAAATACTGCCAAGGCACACTCAAATATAATGGTGATGCATGGTGCAGTTGCATGTCCTAGGATGTCATGTCGCAGCTTCTCCATAGGTAACGCCTGAGCCACATCTGAGAAAGCCAGAAGAGCCCAACACTGCCCGGGCCCAAAATTAGAACTGGCTCTGCAACCACTAAACCCACCAGTATTGATCGTTCCAGAGCCTCCGCAGCGGCAAAATACTGACGGGCCTGGCTCTGCTTCTATGGCGGCACACCTGGAGACTGCTCAGGGCACACTAGTGTGCCACGGCACAGTGGTTGAAAAACACTGGTTTAGACGTTACCCCTTTCCTGGCTTGGATCAAGGTTAGAATAAACTTGTCCGGAATGCCTTTCCGGGGCTACAATCTGACGCTCAACTTCCATGCTGTCAAACGTAGCCATGGTAAGTCTTGATAGACGAACGGCCCCTGTTGCAGAAGATCCTCTCGAAGAGGCAGAGGCCATGGGTCCTCTAGGAGCATCTTCAGTAGATCCGCGCTTTAGGCCCTTCTTGGCCAATCCGAAGCAATGAGAACCTTTTCCCTTTTTATTCTTTTGAGAATTCTTGGGATCAGTGGAGGAGGTGGATACACGTAAACCATTTGGTAGACCCATGGAGTCACCAGAGCGTCCACCGCCACTGCTTGTGGGTCTTTCCATGTGGAACAATACCGCTTTAGCTTCTTGTTGAGATGAGAGGCCATCATGTCTATTTGTGGAATTACCCACCGACGTGTTAAGGACTCGAACACCTGCGGGTGAAGGCCCCACTCTCCCGGGTGGAGGTCATGTCTGCTGAGGAAGTCCGCTTCCCAGTTGTGTACTCCCGGAATGAAGATTGCCGACAGTGCCACCGCGTGTCTTTCTGCCCAGACGAGAATTCTTGTTACCTCTGACATTGCTGCTCTGCTCTTCATTCTGCCCTGTCGGTTTATGTACGTTACTGCTGTCACATTGTTCGACTGAACCTGAATGGCGTGATTTTGAATAATATGCAATGCTAGTAGAAGGGCATTGTATATGGCCTTTAGTTCTAGAATGTTGATCAGAAAAATTATTTCCTGACTTGACCATTTTCCTTGGAACTGTTCCCCCTGGGTGACTGCTCCCCAACCTCTGAGGCTTGCGTCTGTGGTTAGCAGATACCAATTTTGAATCCCGAACCCCTTCGACCCTCAGTCAGGTGAGAAGTCTGAAGCCACCACAGAAGAGAAATCCTGGCCTTTGGCAACAGACGTATCCTCTGGTGCATGTGAAGATGCGATCTGGACCATTTGTCCAGCAGATCCAGCTGGAAGGGCCTCGCATGAAACCTTCCGTACTGCAGAGCCTCGTAAGAGGCGACCATCTTTCCCAGAAGGCGAATGCATAGATGCACCGATATCCGGGCTGGTTTTAGGACATCCTGTACCATCGACTGGATTACCAATGCCTTTTCCAATGGAAGGAATACCTTCTATTCCTCCGTATCCAGTATCATCCCCAGAAACGGAAGCCTCCGTGTTGGATCCAGGTGGGATTTTGGTAGGTTCAGAATCCATCCGTGATCCTGAAGTAGTTGGGTTGAGAGGGCACTGCTGTCCAACAACCCCTCCCTGGAAGGCGCTTTTATCAGCAGGTCGTCCAGGTACGTTATTATATTCACTCCTTGCTTGCAGAGGAGAAACATCATCTCTGCCATTACCTTGGGGAATAGCCTCGGTGCTGTGGAGAGGCCAAATGGCAGGGCCTGAAACTGGTAGTGACAGTCCTATAGTGCAATCCTTAGATAAGCCTGATGAGGCGGCCAAATCGGAATGTGAAGGTACGCATCCTTTATGTCCAGAGATTCCAGGAATTCCCCCTCCTCCAGACCTGACATCACCGCTCTCAGAGACTCCATCTTGAACTTGAACACCCTTAAATACGGGTTCAGTGATTTGAGGTTTAAAATGGGCCTTACCGAACCGTCCGGATTCGGTACCACAAACAGGTTAGAGTAATAACCCTTGTTTTGTAATTGAAGTGGAACAGGGACAATGACATGAGTCTGTGCCAATTTTTGAATTGCTGCCTGTAAAGTCATACTTGCTTCCGGAGAAGCTGGTAAGCCTGATTTGAAGAATCTGTGAGGTGGGAGCTCCTGAAACTCCAGTCTGTATCCCTGGGTGATAAGGTCTGTGACCCAGGGGTCCTGGCAAGATGTTGCCCAAACGTGACTGAAATAACGTAACTGAGCTCCCACCTGCCAGTCTTCCAGGCAGTGCTGAAGGCTTTGAGGAAGCAGACCCGGAGGTCTGTTCCCGAGAACCTGCAGCTGCTGGTTTTATGGGTTTACCTCTATTACCTTTGAAGGCTGTAGAAGAACCTTTGGATTTGCCTTTGAATTTCGCTGTCCGAAAGGACTGCAGAGTTGGAGCAGAGTAGGGTTTCCTAGCTGGGGGGTGCTGCGGAAGGAAGGTAGACTTACCCGCCGTAGCCTTGGATATCCACTTATCCAGTTAATCTCCAAAAAGGGCTTCACCTGTGAAGGGTAGGTTTTCCACGCCTTTCCTGGAATCTGCATCCGCAGTCCACTGGCGTAGCCACAAGCCCCTGCGTGCTGACACTGCCATGGCAGTGGTGCGTGCGTTGAGCAAACCAATTTCCTTTATGGCCTCCACCATAAAGTTAGCAGAGTCTTGAATGTGCAGCAGGAGTAAAACTATCTCCCCCATGGGTAAGGTATCCAATCCGTCAATTAGGTTACCTGACCACTTTGCAATGGCTTTAGTGATCCATGCGCAAGCAATAGTGGGTCTCTGGGCCACCCCTAGCAGCAGTGTATAACGATTTGAGAGTGTTCTCAATCTTGCGGACAACTGTGTCCTTTAAGGACGCTGCCCCAGGAACAGGTAAGACTATCTTACGTGACAACCTAGATACTGATGCACCGACAATCGGGGGGTTTTCCCATTTCTTTTTATCTTCCAGAGGAAAGGGAAAGGATGTAATTAATCTTATAGGGATCTGAAATTTTTTGTCAGGGTTAGCCCCAGTTTCTTCAAACAGGGCATTCAATTCCTTTGATGCAGGAAAAGTAGCTGAGGATTTCTTTTTTACATTAAAATAAGATTCCTCCTCTACCTCCACCATCTTGTCAGGAATGTGCAGGACATTTCTGATAGCCTCTATCAGGGCCTGTATTCCTTGCGACAGAACAGCATCCCCCCCACTCGCATCCACTTCACCCTCCTCTGGGTCTTATGTATCGTCATCAGTATCATCCTGCATGAGCTGGGCCAGAGTACTCTTTTGTGGACAAATGGCGGGAATTTGAGACGCTGGTATGGGAACTGAATCTCTATTCATCAGGTCATCCATAGACGGTGTTAAGAATTGCGTCTCTTTCTCATTATGGGATAATTTAGTAGAAATATTAGATATCATCCCTTTAATGGAAGCTAACCATGGGGTTCTGCCCCACTAGCCTGAGAATGTGCACTATCCTGAGTACAGGGTAGGGAGTCTCCGGGGGAGGAAAGACACTCAGCTGTGCAGGAAACACAGTCCCTGGACATAGTAACGTGAAGGGACCCACACACACCCACAGACAGAAGGTGAAAACACAGTTTAACCCACACAGAGCCCTCAGGAAGACACAGAAATTGGAGCCAGCCACACAGCGCCCTTGTAGCCAATGAAAACGTAGCTGGGTCGCCACACTAAGTCCCTTAATAGGGATTAGTATACTACAACACTCCCCCCCTTCTAAGACCCCCTGGTACCGCTGAGGAGACGTGGAGTCTTTGTGAAGGAGCTGCGCTTCCCTGTGATAACTGTCAATGTAAGCTGCAGAGGGAAAATGGCGCTGGTGAGCCGCTGGATCCACTCATGTTGAAGTCCCGCCTCCTTAATGGCGCTCAGCTTCCTGATTTTTTATACTGGCCTGGGGTAATTTTTATGCCTAACAGAGGGTTAAAACCCTTGTTAGGTATGATAGCCAGTGTGGGTATGCATTAATGGCTCATCGTGCCCCTCACAGCGGGATATACGTCTGTGTATGTCCTCCTGAGCCCCCTGGAGCGCAGCCTGCACTCAGAGCTGTGCTCCTACCCTTGTGCCGCCATTCCCGCCGGCGACCCGCTAACCGAGACGCCAGCGCTGTACTCACCACTCTTCTATCTTCTGGCTCTGTTAGGGGTGGCGGCGTGCTGCGGGAGGGTACCCTCGCCGTGGTGGGGCTTGCGAATGACTCCTTCAGGAGCTCAGTGTCCTGTCAGCGGAGAAATGGGACCATTAACTCTTGACGAAGTTGGGCCGTTCTCCCCCCTAAGTCCCACAAAGCAGGCAGTCTGGTGCCAATCAGACCTGCCTGAAAACAACAAACCGATAATAAATGCAGAAAACTCTTCAGGAGCTTCCCTAAGCGTGACCGGCTCCTCCGGGCACATTTTCTAAACTAAGTATGGTAGGAGGGGCATAGAGGGAGGAACCAGTCTATACCCCTTGGTACTAATGTGGACCCCAGTATCCTCTAGGACGTAAGAGAAAATTAAAATGTAAATTGATCACAATAGGTTGGAGTCAACTAAAGAAAATATGGTCAGCTGCTGAAACAAGGGCAACTAACTTACTGGCCTGCAATGCTGCTGTCCTAGGCTGGACATTTGGAAGATTGAAAAGCTCACATGGACTGGGCTTTAGTAACCCCATGAGCACATTACAAGAGCCTATCTTTGGAATGTTCTGCGATCACTCAGTTTTGGACCCTATCTATTACTATTGAACCCATATTACTAATTAACCCATCAATCAGGTCATCAAACACCTATAAACTCAATGAACATATAACTGGCCCTACATAAGTACTAGTTATAAAGGAGTAGGGAAAACAACCTCCCACCTCCCCAATGGAATCCCCCCAGCAGCTTCCTGCAAACAAGATTCCTGCTCTTCCTAAATTATGGAGTCTTTTATATCAGCATAACAACTCCCACTGCTGGGGGTGTCCTAATAAACCCGCATATTAGTCTCTTTCTTATTAACACCATCTACGTCACACTTGTGGTGAACTTCCTATTAGGCACATGAGGGGTGGCACTTATTGACCGGCGGCAGCTGGATTCATGTTAGTGGGTAGGATATAAACATACTGTCTCTGTAAATTGTATGCATAATTAAAAATAAGACAAATGTCATAGCTTTTTTTTTCATTCTATTAAATTACCATCAAATTACCAATTAATGAAAATAATAAAATTAGGCAGAAGGGGGTGGCCGTTACTGTTGTGCCATGGGGCGCTCTGACCCCTAAATCCTGCCCTACCTCACCCCTTTCCTGCGCTCCTGGTTCTGTTCCCCCATCCTTTGTTCCCTCAATACAAAAAACAAAAACCTACATGTAGCCACCTTTATCTTGAGTGGCCGCGGCGTTTGTCCCGTTCGACCATACGCAGCGTACTGTGGCGTAGCGAGGCGCGCCTAGCCACAGAGAGGCTATCTAATCGCACGGAGACAGACATTTGACGTTTGGCGTTACCTTTACGTGTAATACCTGCGATCAGCCACCAGATGTCGCTTTTTACAATCACCACTGCGCATGCGTGTGGTCTCCCGTAAAATACAATACTGACATACATAATAAGGACTACTTTACTAAGGCGTCTCATTACGCTGCATACAGTAAATACTGTACTCATTACGCTGCATTATTTAATACAGTACTGTATATACAGTACGACACCGACGCAAATAGTACAGCATACAGTATATGATCCATCTACAATACTTTATGAATACTGTATGTGAGCGTCCAAGTCCCGCAGACAAAACACAGTACTGTAAAACCAGTAGTGTACACTGTCGCAAATGGATGTGTGTTACAAGTTCACTATTGCCTCTCAAGATTAGGAATTTTCTACAGTATGTTATCGTCCTAATCCCGTAGCCATTACAGCATAATCAAAACCAACGGATTTATACATTTGTCTGCGGCGAAGTGGTGAAGTGTTTCGCTTCCTATACTCAGAGTCCAGGGTTCGATTCCTTAAGTACGAATGCATGTTACTGTAGTTTTTTTCAGACACTTTATTATTTTTTTTATTCACATACTGTAAACCAGGGCATACAGTAGCTGCATGAGCGGTTCTATGCGATCGAGTCCGGTGTACCATAATGTGCAGGTTCTATGCAGGTTAAGGTTCTATGCTCCGTACACAGTACACATACAATTCTGTAGCTGGGCAGACTGAATAGAAATGGCTACCACCTATGACTCCTTGCCCCACAGAGGCCCTAGGCTACGGAGCAAGTAATAGTCCAGATTGTACAGACTATGGGGCAATGCTGAAGGAGCGTCACAATCCCCTAGCTAAAATACACAGTATGCATATTATGGTACACCGGACTCGATGACATACTGTAGCACACTGGCAAAATGGCCGCCGCCCCTGAACCCTTGTGCAGGTTATGGGGCAATGCTGAAGGAGCGTCACAATCCCCTAGCCAAAATACACAGGGGAGGGATAAGCTACTGTAGGATTGCATACAGTATTACGGTACACCGGACTCAATCGCATAGCACACTGTCAAAACGACCACTACCCATGAACCCCCACCTCCTGAACCCCCACCTCGTGGCAGGCAGCAGTTGGGTATGGAATGAGAAATGGCATAAGCTGTGCAGGCTACGGGGCGATGCTGAAGGAGCGTCACAATCCCCTAGCCAAAATACACAGAGATACTGTAAGCGAGGTCTATGCACATTACAGTACTGTACGTTACACCGGGCTCGGTCGCATAGCAAACTGACAAAACACAAGTTTTACAGTACATACAGTAAAGCAGGCCAAAGCTGCAGGAGAGTTTCTACTGTAAAGGTTCTATGCACCGTACGGTAATGTACACATACCTGTATAATTCTATAGCAGGGCAGACTCAATTGAAATGGCTACCGCCTGTGACTCCTAGCTCCTAGGAGGCACTCAGCTATGGAGCAAATAACAGCACAGATTTTGCAGGCTACGGGGCAATGCTGAAGGAGCGTCACAATCCCCTAGCTACAATACACAGGGGTGATAGAGATAATCGAGTGGCTGGAGGGGGGTCCCCTTGATTTAAGGGGCCCCCACTCCTCCAGGGTACTCCGGCCAGGTGTGACTAGTTGGGTATTTAATTCCATGGCCGCAGGGACCGGTATAAAAGTCTCCCCCGGCTGTGCATTATCTGTCCAGCTAGTGGAGCCCAGTGCTGATTCAAAAAATATGGGGAACCCCTACGCTTTTTTTGTCCCCCTTATTTTTTGCACCAGGACCAGGCGCAGAGCCCGGTGCTGGTTCTAAAAAGATGGGGGATCCCGTGTCCATTTTTTCCGTATTCCTGCCGGAATTCGACTGCAATTGCATATACAGTACTGTACCCCTTAATGTCACTGCTTACCAGGGCCGGCTCCAGGCCTACTAGCACCCTGAGCGAGAAAATGTCAAAGCGCCCCCCCATGTTCCCGGAAAAGTGGGCGTGGCCTCTGGAAAAGTGGGCGTGGCCTCGTAACTTCATATCATCAAACTATAAATATATTTTCACACAATTAGCAGCCTTACACATAGCCACAGTAGTGTTCCTTACACACAATGTCTCCAGTATAGTGCCAGATACACATAATGTGCAGTGCCAGATGGACATGACATGCCCCCCAGCAGTGTCAGCTACACATGACATACCCCGCTGCAGTGCCAGCTACACATGACATGCCCCGCATCAGTGCCAGCTACACATGACATGCCCCGCAGCAGTGCCAGCTAGACATGACATGCCCCCCAACAGTGCCAGCTACACATGACATGCCCCCCAGCAGTGTCAGCTACACATGACATGCCCCGCAGCAGTGCCAGCTAGACATGACATGCCCCGCATCAGTGCCAGCTACACATGACATCCCCCGCAGCAGTGCCAGCTAGACATGACATCCCCCGCAGCAGTGCCAGCTAGACATGACATGCCCCCCAGCAGTGCCAGCTACACATGACATGCCCCGCTGCAGTGCCAGCTACACATGACATGCCCCCCAGCAGTGCCAGCTACACATGATAGTGTTCACTTTTTAGGGCATGGTGCTGATCACAGGGAGGGCACATACTGCTTGTTGTTCCCATACCTATATGCCAAAGCATGAACAGTGCGCGCCGAAGGCGCGCAGCAAAAATTAAGGGGAGTTACTTCGTGGGGAAGGTACGTGGCCACATAATAGTGACAATTTGCATTACACCACACAGTAGTGCAGCTAATACACACTGCACCAGGTAGAACCTCCTATACACTTTGCGTCAGGCACAGCACTGAGACACATTGCACCAGGGAGAGCACTGAGACACATTGCCTAGCCACAGACGCCTAGCGGGAACACTACATGACATGCTCCCCAGCAGTGCCAGCTACACATGACATGCCCCCCAGCAGTGCCAGCTACACGTGACATGCTTCCGAGCAGTGCCAGCTACACGTGACATGTTCCCCAGCAGTGCCAGCTACACATGACATGCCCCCCAGCAGTGCCAGCTACACGTGACATGCTCCCCAGCAGTGCCAGCTACACGTGACATGCCCCCCAGCAGTGCCAGCTACACGTGACATGCCCTCCAGCAGTGCCAGCTACACGTGACATGCTCCCCAGCAGTGCCAGCTACACGTGACATGCCCCCCAGCAGTGCCAGCTACACGTGACATGCCCCCCAGCAGTGCCAGCTACACGTGACATGCCCTGCAGCAGTGCCAGCTACATAAATGCCCCCAAAGTGCCAGATACATAAATGCCCCCACAGTGCAGATATGCCCCCCCACAGTGCCAGATACATAAATGCCCCCACAGTGCAGATATGCCCCCCACAGTGCCAGATACATAAATGCCCCCACAGTGCCAGATACATAAATGCCCCCACAGTGCCAGATACATAAATGCCCACACAGTGCCAGATACATAAGTGCCCCCACAGTGCCAGATATGTCCCCACAGTGCCAGATATAAAAATGCCCCCACAGTGCCAGATATGCCCCCACAGGGCCAGATACATAAATGCCCCCAGTGCCAGATACATAAATGCCCCCAGTGCCAGATGCATAAATGCCCCCAGTGCCAGATGCATAAATGCCCCCAGTGCCAGATGCATAAATGCCCCCAGTGCCAGATGCATTATTGCCCCCCACAGTGTCAGATACATTAATGCCCCCCACAGTGCCAGATACATTAATGCCCCCAGTGCCAGATATGCCCCCACAGTGATAGATACATTAATGCCCCCAATGCCAGATATGCCCCCACAGTGCCAGATACATAAATGCCTCCACAGTGCCAGATACATAAATGCCCCCACAGTTCCAGATACATATATGCCCCACATAGTGGCAGATATGCCCCTAATGCCAGATACACATGACCCCACAGTGCCAGACATGACCCCAGTGCCAGACAAACCCCCCAGTGCCAGACATGACTCACACAGTGACAGACCAGACCCCCAGTGCCAGACATGACCCCACAGTGCCAGACATGACCCCACAGTGCCATACATGACCCCCAGTGCCAGACATGACCACCAGTGCGAGACATGACCCCCAGTGCCAGATAAGACCCCCAGTGCCAGACATGTCCCCCAGTGCCAGATATAAGCCCTACATGACCCCCAGTGCCAGACATGACCACCAGTGCGAGACATGACCCCCAGTGCCAGATAAGACCCCCAGTGCCAGACATGTCCCCCAGTGCCAGACATAAGCCCTAGTGCCAGATATCCTCTCCTCACCTCACCTCACCCCTCCCGTGCTGCTTACCGTGCTTCTGTTGTCCAGCTGAGGGCGGGGAGGAGAGCGCAGCGTGTCCTCTCCTAGCTTTCAATCTCCAGTAGCCGCGGCAGTGTCAGCTTCAACTTGGCGCCGGTCCGCAAGTCAATCAAAGCTCGCGGTCCGGCAGCCAATCATGAGCCTCAGCTGCCGGATCGCGAGCTCTGGTTGGCTCACAGGCCGGCGCCGAGTAGCGGGGAGGGAGCATGCAGTGCGCGTCTCTGCTAGGAGACGGACACTGCTGTAGGGACGGCTCCAGGCTCCAATATGGCGGCCAGAGCTAGCGGCGCCCATAAAGTGCGGCGCCCTGTTCGGCCGCTCTATTGGAACATGCCTGGAGCCGGCCCTGCTGCTTACAGTATACAGTATTTAGACATGAGCTTGTGTACAGTATCTGTCATGAGGTGCTTTTTTCACTGACACTATAACTTTTTTCTATTGTGATATACTGTACAGAGGCGGCAAACTAGCCAAACGGGAATAATCAGCTTCTGCAGAATAAAATGAGATGCTACAGTACATGCCTATATTCTGTGAGTGACTGCGGCTCTATGAAATTAAATCAGAAAATTTAAATATGAAATGCATTACTAATGTGTGGCATTACTGTACTGTATGTGTATAAGGTGTACTACAATATTTTCTGGTGTAACATAAGGAAAGGGCACTACTGCATGGTCTAATGCAGTGGTTCTCAAACTTGGTCCTCAGGACCCCACACAGTGCATGTTTTGCAGGTAAACCAGCAAGTGCACAGATGTATTCATTACTAACTGACACATTTTAGAAGGTCCATACAGTAGGTGGAGCTAATTTTTTCACTTGTGATTCTGTGAGACCTGCAAAACCTGCACTGTGTGGGGTCCTGAGGACTGAGTTTGAGAACCTGTGGTCTAATGTAAATAAAGATGAATGTGGTGGGGTGTAATGTGAATAAGGGGCATTACTGTTAGGAGTAATGTGGTACTATGATATGATGTCATGAGAATAAGAGACACCACTGCATGATATAATGTGAATAAAGTTGCAGTACTGTGTTGTGTCATTTCATCTTCGGGTATTATTGTGTTACCATGCCCCTTCCCAGCAAGAACATACTGTACACTGTTTTGGGCTGGCACTAAATGTGCACATTGTTCTTATTTAGATTATAGGGGGTAGGAGCGCCAAAATGGGTGATGGTGCTGGGAAAGGGGTGCAGGGTTAGAGGCGGAACTACGTAGCATCTGTGCAAGAGGGCATCAGCCAAAATCTAGCCTAGGGCATCATGTTGGTCAGGTTTGGCTCTGATAATACTGTATACTGTACTCTTACTGTACTTTGCATTCAATACAGATACTGTTTGCACACAGGTTTTACATGAATCATTGGCAATGCTGCAGGAGTGTCTCATTAGGCAATCTAAAATATACCACGACTATGGGTGGGGATACAGTAGGGAAGTTCTGTCACCATAAGCTGTCTGCTGTGTATAGCATATTTCCATCTGAGATGCATTTGTGTGTTTGTAATAAGAAAAAAACATTTTACTGTACATTTAGTGGATACAGTATTTCTCCCCCATAATGACGTATCATACTGTACAGGTACCCTCATGTACTGTACCGTACCATACTGTAAAATTGAATATTTATTGGAAAAACATCAATATTAATGTAAAAATAAAGTATTACAACATCCGATTCCATGTACTGCACTGATCAAAATGTACAGTACTCTTATTCAGGACTTATAAAACTGAAAATAACTGTTCATACAGTACACATCAATAACATTACTACTGTATAATATTCTACATTAGTTTATGCAATAATCAGACAAAGGCAATTTTATCATTTTTTTTAATAATGCACCAATTTAAAATTTTAAACAGAAAATACAGAACTACATATTTGTGGCTTGACCATTTCTTTCAACTACAACAGGTAATACTTTATACAGGTGATTTATATAATTATTACAATGTTCAGGTGTGAGTACTTCTAGCCAAAATTTCTTTATCCCATCCACCAGTTGCTGTTTTGTTGTTGGCTTTGCAACACTCCTAACGTACCTCTTCAATTGAGCCCACACTAATTCGATTGGGTTCATGTCTGGTGATCTATATAAAAATAAAAAAAAAGCGTATAGAAAAAATTAATTACATTACAGTAAATAGAGAAAATTAAACATACAATATTGTACTGTTTATTAAACAAAATTTTTTTTTACAGTACTAGAGTGCTATCCAAAATTTTACTTGTACACTGTTGAAAGAATACTCACTCTGGTGGTGTGCGTTCCCAATTCATACCTTTCTCTTCCATAAATTTGGCTGAGGCGGAGTGTTTAGGATCATTGTCTTGGAATATCCTATGGTGAGTTGGGTAATATTTATTCACAAATGGCACCATACATTTCTCTACTATTGTTTCTTGGAAAAATTTCTTATCCATGATTCCTACAGAAATCAAAAAATGTTGTTCATTAATAAGCAACTCCTTTTATTGTGCAGTTACACGTACTCTACAGTACAACATGTATTTTTACAGAACACAGGCACAGAATAAAGTATAGTACTGTACCTTCGAAAAATAATAGGGGACCAGCTCCTAATCGTGATATGCCTCCCCATACATGGACTTTCAATGGATGCTTTGGGCGTGGTTTTAAAGAGATATGGTTACGTTTCCTGAATGACATTCTGGAGAACCGCTCAAGGGCAACAGACGATTCATCTGTGAAAATGACATCATCAAATGTTTCACCACTCTCAATCCATCGCCGTGCCTGTTCCACTCTCTTTTCTTTATTCACATCTCTTATCATTGGAGATATCCTGTGAAGAGCCAAAAATAATGAAATCAGATACAGTTATGAAATTACAGATTTACAGATTACTGTATATACAGTAGACTGTATGTGCAGTATACTGTATTATATACCTACTGTATACATTAAACTGTACATACAGTACATTAAGTTACATACAGAGTAATATATATATACATACTGTACATACACACAAACACACACACACACACACACACACACACACACACACACACACAGTATACAGTATGTAATCATCACAATAAGCCGGCAATGCTTCATTGCTGTCTCTGAGTGCCTATACAGTAGGTATCTCTTTTGGGATAGAATATATACAGTATATACACACACACATACTGTATATAGTATAAAGTACACACTCTGTATAATGATTTATGGCATTATTATATCACGTATCAAGGGATTATTAACAGTGCATTTACTGTATGGTTTATACTGCTTTCAGTATTTTACCTTGTTGCGCCAAAGGTCCATCCCATTTTCCGTCGCATCCTTCTGATGCTGGTGGCCGATATGTCCAGGTCATACTTGGAATGGAGAATTCGTTTTATTTGCAGAGCAGTACGCTCATCATCCTCACGAGTTAGTTCCTCCACAATTTGTTGCACTCTCCTACAGTACAATACAGTATGAAAAATATGAATTCATGAACAGCACAATCACAGTTACAATTGATGAAGTTTTTATTTTATTTCAAAAAAATTGTTTATGGTATAAAGCAAGTCATTTAAACATTACAGTAGTGTACAGTACGTACCATGTGCATTTTGTAGGAAATACAAATCTGGGCGTTGTTCTCTCGAATGCATGATAGCGCACCGTTTCTAAAGTGACTATAATGCCACTTTCCTTGAGCCATGCATGGATCTCTTTGATGGTTTTATTTTCTTTTTTCATGTTGGCGATTATCTTGCTCATCGTTTTGTTGATAGTTACTGGCATGTTGTCCAACTATAATTCCTGTATGGAGAGAAAACATTTGTGAATACTGTAGTCTAAAATTTACACATCTGAAAATGCATAAGAGTTTTATGATAGAAGTTAATACTGTACATGTTTACTATCCAGTACCTGATGTTCAAATTTAAGTATTGTATACTGTACAGTACTGAAAATACAACTTCAGTGTTATGGACTGCAATTAGTTTCCTGTATGAAACAGATACAGTACAGTAAATAACCCTCCTTGGAAGTGCATGGGCCCTGTGAGACTTACAGTAGTGTACAGCATAAGGGTCGACTGACATGATGTACAAGCATTACATACAGTACATGTCAGTACTGTATGTAAATTCTTCAATTATTGCCTAACAACAATGCTGCTTACTGTATATTAAATACTGTAGGCCTAGAAATGTGCATCTCAATATAGTAGTTAAAAACACAGGGGCCTATGTGGATAAGCGAGTTCTATGCACACTAAAAATGGCCACCGACCGTGAACCCCCAGCACGTGGCAGCGCTCGGATATGTAGTGAGATACAGTATGGCATACATTTCACACTCCAGGGGGCAATGCTGAAGGAGCATCACAATCCCCTAGCTCAATTACACTGGGATAAGCGAGGTCTACTGTATGCACATTACGGTATACCGAGCTGGATCGCTTAGCAACCTGACAACATGGCCGCCGACCGTGAACTCCCAGCACGTGGCAGCGCTCGGATATGTAGTGAGATACAGTATGGCATACATTTCACACTCCAGGGGGCAATGCTGAAGGAGCGTCACAATCCCCTAGCTCAATTACATTGGGATAAGCGAGGTCTATGCACATTACGGTATACCGAGCTGGATCGCTTAGCAACCTGACAAAATGGCCGCCGACCGTGAACTCCCAGCACGTGGCAGCGCTCGGATATGTAGTGAGATACAGTATGGCATACATTTCACACTCCAGGGGGCAATGCTGAAGGAGCGTCACAATCCCCTAGCTCAATTACACTGGGATAAGCGAGGTCTACTGTATGCACATTACGGTATACCGAGCTGGATCGCTTAGCAACCTGACAACATGGCCGCCGACCGTGAACTCCCAGCACGTGGCAGCGCTCGGATATGTAGTGAGATACAGTATGGCATACATTTCACACTCCAGGGGGCAATGCTGAAGGAGCGTCACAATCCCCTAGCTCAATTACATTGGGATAAGCGAGGTCTATGCACATTACGGTATACCGAGCTGGATCGCTTAGCAACCTGACAAAATGGCCGCCGACCGTGAACTCCCAGCACGTGGCAGCGCTCGGATATGTAGTGAGATACAGTATGGCATACATTTCACACTCCAGGGGGCAATGCTGAAGGAGCGTCACAATCCCCTAGCTCAATTACATTGGGATAAGCGAGGTCTATGCACATTACGGTATACCGAGCTGGATCGCTGTGGATCATGTGTGAAAGTACTGCAAACAGCGGCCGGCCCCCGCCCCATTGCTGTTGGTTTATGCCTTAGAGGACTCGGACGCTCGCATTTGTAAAGCACGGTGTTTTCCTCCGCCTCCGGCTAGCCTGTTGCCCTTCCCCCATGGGAGCCTGCACAGATCATGCAGTAGACAGGGAGGGAATGCAAATGCTGGTCATGTGCAATACACAAACGCCCACTGTAGTACTGTTTTGCTCACTTACAGTACTGTACTGTAGGTTGCATTTAGCGTAAAGAATCGCTCCTGCAGATGTACTTTGATTTACTGTATGTGAAACCTGTGTGCATCCTTCCATTGGATGTACTGTATTGGAGAGAAATTTTTTTTTTTTAAAGTGAATGTCACGGGAACACATTAAAAATAAGGTTGGCACTTCCTTCCCATTGGTGTTGGTTTACAGTATGCCGTAGTGTACTCGGACGCTCATGTAATTGCATTTCAAAGGCACAGTATTTTCCATCGTCTCCCCCCTACCCCCATCGCCCTTCCCCCCTGGGGGCCTGCACAGGGAGGAAATTCAGGTCCTGTGCAATACACAAACGCTGAAGATCTACAGTACTGTTTTGCTCAGTTGGTAGCGTCAGAATACACTCATTTCATTCCCGCTGTTTAGGTGCATTTAGCGTAAAGAATCGCTCCTGCAGATGTACTTTGATTTATGTGAAATCTGTGTGCATCCTTCCATTGACTGTCTTACAGTGTAAATAAAATAATACAGTGCATTATTACAGAAAAGAAAAAAAAAAGAAAGAAAGAAAGCACATCAGGTCTCGAACCCTGGACCCCCAGCGAGGGAGGTGGGAGCCTTCACCCCTAGCCCACGACGCCTCATGAGAGATTTCCAATTTCATGTGTGAAAGTACTGCAAACAGCGGCCGGCCCCCGCCCCATTGCTGTTGGTTTATGCCTTAGAGGACTCGGACGCTCGCATTTGTAAAGCACGGTGTTTTCCTCCGCCTCCGGCTAGCCTGTTGCCCTTCCCCCATGGGAGCCTGCACAGATCATGCAGTAGACAGGGAGGGAATGCAAATGCTGGTCATGTGCAATACACAAACGCCCACTGTAGTACTGTTTTGCTCACTTACAGTACTGTACTGTAGGTTGCATTTAGCGTAAAGAATCGCTCCTGCAGATGTACTTTGATTTACTGTATGTGAAACCTGTGTGCATCCTTCCATTGGATGTACTGTATTGGAGAGAAATTTTTTTTTTTTAAAGTGAATGTCACGGGAACACATTAAAAATAAGGTTGGCACTTCCTTCCCATTGGTGTTGGTTTACAGTATGCCGTAGTGTACTCGGACGCTCATGTAATTGCATTTCAAAGGCACAGTATTTTCCATCGTTTCCCCCCTACCCCCATCGCCCTTCCCCCCTGGGGGCCTGCACAGGGAAGAAATTCAGGTCCTGTGCAATACACAAACGCTGAAGATCTACAGTACTGTTTTGCTCAGTTGGTAGCGTCAGAATACACTCATTTCATTCCCGCTGTTTAGGTGCATTTAGCGTAAAGAATCGCTCCTGCAGATGTACTTTGATTTATGTGAAATCTGTGTGCATCCTTCCATTGACTGTCTTACAGTGTAAATAAAATAATACAGTGCATTATTACAGAAAAAAAAAAGAAAGAAAGAAAGAAAGCACATCAGGTCTCGAACCCTGGACCCCCAGCGAGGGAGGTGGGAGCCTTCACCCCTAGCCCACGACGCCTCATGAGAGATTTCCAATTTCATGTGTGAAAGTACTGCAAACAGCGGCCGGCCCCCGCCCCATTGCTGTTGGTTTATGCCTTAGAGGACTCGGACGCTCGCATTTGTAAAGCACGGTGTTTTCCTCCGCCTCCTGCTAGTCCTCCATTCCCATTATGCATTAGCGAACTCAGACGCTCATATATTTTAAAAGCACGGTGTTTATACATTGTACTGTACATTCTTCCTTTTACACAATTACTGTAGTTGCGTCTCCATACACATACTGTACAGTACTCCATACTTTTTCCACCGCCTCCCGTTACGCCTACAGTATTGCCAGAGCTGTAGATCAATCCGCCGCTATACTGTACGATCGAAAGTACTGGATTAGTGGAGCATTAGCGACACAGTGGTGGAGATGTGTAATGCATGATGAGTATCTAGATCGCCTCAACGCGCCTGCCTGTGATGAAACTCAGCTATCGCATTAGCGTGACTAAACGCCCGTCTCGGCGGAGAAACAGTCAAGATAAAGGTGGCTACATCTGTACTCCAAAATATAGTACAAATTGACAGGCTCTTTCTGTGTCACCCCTGCTCCATTTCATGTTAACATATAAATAATTGCCTGTGCTTCTAAATGCAATTTGGATTGTTTCCTACAACTGTACTGACCTCTGATGCTGTCAAAGTCTTCTGTGACTTGTCTTGTAATATAAGTAAAGTTATTTTGGGAAATAAACAGCTTACCTGTGGAGAGATAGGCCCTAATGTAATAACCTGCGCACTTCGGGCAGCGGGGAAACTTTGGTGATGTAGCCTCAATCTTTAACCACTTGCCTGGCATGGGTGCATAAGATGTGACCACGCCAGCAAGTGTTTTATCTGACCTGGTCGCACAGGATGCGACCAGTCAGATAAACAGTGCTAGCAGTGGCAGGGAAGGGAAACTTCCCTCCGCTGCTGCTGGCAGAGGGACCGGAAGGCCCCTCTGCCTCCTTACACCCTCCCCACAGTGTTGCCGTGCTGCCGATCATTGCTGATCGGTCAGCATATCAGGACCCCCACCCAGCGATGTTACCGATCTTCCCGACCGATTTCCGTGTTTGAGAGAAAAGGAAGAAAAATTAAAACTTTTTTTATTTTTTTAACTAAAATCATTTTGGATAAGGTTAAATTCATGTTCTTCACCTAATTTACAAATACAAAAAAAGCCCCCAACAATTTCGGAGTGGTTTTTGGGGAAAAAAATCGTCCGTTAAGTAGTTAAAGCCTCAAATAATTTTAAGGGCAAAATCAATCTGGTTTAAATCTTGAGGCTACATCAACAAAAACACCTGCAACTCGTAGGCTATGGGAGAGATGCAGAGTAGTTGCCAATAGCAACCAGTCAGCTGCTGTCATTTTATAGACTGTGCTAGATTGAAATGATAGCTAGAAGTTGATTGGTCACTATGGACAACACTTCACAGGTAGAGTCTGAAAGATAAATGTATAGTACGTGTCACACACCTGGCTTCCTTTTACCCTATGCAGCAACTAATCCTGATGTCCATTTTTTACTTTCAGCTTACAGTATTTGTATCTTAAATCAGGTTAATGTTTGCATAGTTATTGAATGACATGGTGCAGTTCTCCTGTGACATTAGTGAAGTATATATTACCACACGTGTAATATAAAAGCACCTCTACTATGGAAATGGAAACTAGTAAACCAAAGACATCTGGAACTGCGCTCCCGTGTTTGTTTTGTAATGGATACTGCCTGTAATTAACATTATATTGCCTGCCATTAACTCTCAGCTACATATGTTTGCTGTTTTTTCTTAATTAAGGAACACTTTACATGTCCTTCATGTCACATGACTGTCAGCTACCGCTGTGGCAAATAGAAGAAAAAAAGAAGGTTAAAACAACAAATTTACATTTTTAATGGCTCTCTTACTTGTTTTCCTGTGTTTTATCACCAGACTTTTCTATTACTGTTAGTTCCCAGCTTTAAATCACCGTGGAGTATGCTGACACTATTTAACCACTGGCATTGTTTATTGTATTAAGAAAACCGAGCAGGGGCGGATTGGTGATTGAAAACCAGCCCGGGAAATTTATGGAAGTAGCCCTAATGGGGGAAAGGGGGGGGGGGGGGGGGGGGGGGAGGAGAAGGTCTGTTGAGGGGGTGGAGGTTGTCAAGTGGGAGGGATTACTGCTCTGAAGGCCTGATCAAATGTAGGCATGGAAAGTGCGCGCCGCAGGCGCATCGCTGAATTATAGGGGTGTGGCTTCGCGGGGAAGGGAATGTGCCAATTCACATTACACCACAAAGTAGTGCCGCTTATACACATTGCACCAGATAGAACCTCCTAAACACACTGCGCCAGGTAGACCACATTATACATATTCCGCCAGATAGAGCACCTTCTACACGGTATACACTTTGCGCCAGGCAGAACACATTATACACATTGCACCAGGTAAAGCACATTATACACTTTCCGCCAGGCAGAGCACATTATGCACATTGCACCAGATAAAGCATATTATACATATTGCACCAGGTATAGCACGATATACACTTTGCGCCAGGCAGAGCACATTATACACATTGCACCAGGTAAAGCACATTATACATATTAAACCAGGTAGAGCACGTTATACACATTGCACCAGGTAGAGCATGTTATACACATTGCAGCGGGTAAAGCACATTATACACATTGCACCAGGTAGAGCACGTTATACACTTTGCTCCAGATATGGCACATTATACACATTGCACCAGCTAAAGCACATTATACATATTGCACCAGATAGAGCACGTTATACAGACTGCACCAGGCAGAGCACGTTATACACATTGCACCAGGCAGAGCACGTTATACACATTGCACCAGGCAGAGCACGTTATACACATTGCACCAGGCAGAGCACGTTATACACATTGCACCAGGCAGAGCACGTTATACACATTGCTTCCTGTCAATCAGTCTGCGTTCGCCTAGCGATTAAAAAAGACGCTGGATTTTTTTGCAGTTTGGCCTCTCACATGTGTATTACGATCTGTACGCATGCACAGTCATTCGATAATCGGCCGCTGTGCGATCAGGTCTGAATTAGTGAGTGCGGAACTCTGGATGTATATATACAGAGAGAAAGAAAGAGAGAGCGCTACAGAAGTGTAATTCACTGTTGCAGCGATGCGTTTGCATGTATTGTGGCAATGACTACACATGCCCGGGTGAGACTATTCGCACCTGCGATCGCACAATGCCTTTCCTATGGATAATTGTACGTGCCCGTGACAGAGGATACATCTGTGTGTGTGTGTGTGTGTGTGTATATATATATATATATATATATACATATAAATAAAGGGGGTATTCAATTAGTGCCGTTTTGTCGATGGCACTTGGGTGCCGCCGTCAAGAGTTTTTATATATATATATATATATATATATACACAGTATATATATTTATATATATATATATATATATATATACAGTATATATATATATATATATTAAGAATGCCAAATTGATTTCTCACAAATATTTAAAATGCCCGCTCTAATATATATTGTAAACGTCTGCACCTCTTATTGCCATATCCCATGAATGTGTGCTAAACATCGCAAAACACTGCATCCCATAAGAGAAAACAATACACCCACACATTATCTGAGTTCCAAAGCTCATTGATGTATATATTTGTTATTAAAAAGGATATGGATTCAATATATATTACAAAGTACAGTATACCTATAGTTACATGGTTACACTCACACAGTAAGCAGTTAAAACATAGTTACATACAATTACATGCCATTACATACAGTTTCAGTTACAGGCCAGCGATACAATTACCATTCCCTCCAATGCATCTTATGTCTCTCTCTCTCTGTAAATAAATACAGGAACTGATCTGCCAGCAAGTCCATCATCGTCTCAGACCTTACAGCAACTAACTTCCTGTGTGGTCAATGTGTTATCTAGTTTCTGGGGGAGGGATTCACGATGAGTCACCAGTTCCTTTGTATATGCTGAACAGGTTCAGCCTTGTGGACGTCCAAAGGGCTGGCTGAATTTCCTGTCCACTACCTGTTTGGTCTATGTATTGTTCTAATAAAAGTGATTTTAGCTTTTATACATGTAATCATAATTATCCGCTGCAATGTCCCACAACTTCACAACAAGCATCAAATGAATCTACACATCAATCTGGTTGCTTCAATAGTAAACATGACCGGTCTATCTGGTTTCGTTCAAATAATACACATACATGACACCACTCCATCATATACAATTCTAAATCATCATGATGTCTGGCGCTTGATATTATTATAATTATGTACTGTATGAGATAAGTGTCGAATCCATCTCTGTGGCATGTCTGTGTAAATGCGTGTGTTACCATATATTGCTGTGCTCGCTGCGCGTATTTGCAAGTATAGCGACTTATATGTGTGTAGTTTGTATGTTCTCTTTATGTAATATTTTTTTTTACTTCGACAGTCCACCCTTTGGCAGTAAACAATAACTGCCATCAATTATTAACATAAGAAAAAAAATATTTCATACCATAATCGGTGACATAGACACAAGTATGTATGCATTTCGCAAATCAGACACGTGACTATATTTGGGGAAGACAGGGAGGAGGACGAGACATCCTCTATATGCACTCGGCGGTCACGGGACCACTGGTTGGGTGTGGGACAACATTCAACCTATAGACTATGCTGGGACAGTGCTTTGGCCTATAATGTCTGATTTGCGATGAACATTTCACACATACATGTACCTACGTCTTTGTACACTGATGTTTGGATTCGATTGAGGTTCTGCTGGGTAGATGAAGAAGACACAAACAAATCGTGACAGTGACATATAAAATTTTCAAGATCTACATATTCCTATCATTTTCTGAACATTGTTTCCATTTTTGGAACGTATGCTAGGTCTGTTTAATCATTGAGCAAGGGTTATAAGTAGTGTCCTTCCTAAATAACATAAACCTTCGGAGTTCGGGGAGAGCCACTCATAAACCTTTCTTCCACATATATTAATGAGCTCTTTATCTGCAATGTGTGAATAGCCATTGTCTGACTGTTCCGGACTACCTCTGAACTCTATAACTACAAGAACTTTGATTTTTCTCTGATCTTAACAAACTGATCAGCTAATCCTGGGATCCTATAAGGAAATCACTCCTTCCTCCAGAACCAGTTCCAATCCCACACTCGACTCCTCATAAAAAAACCTCGCAAAAATAGAATATCCTGAAAGAAAATGTTTGTCAGCGGGAAAGAGAGAAAAGAGAAATAGAACAAAACAACTCTTGTTCATAACAAATCAATTACAATGACTGGTCTTTCTGCAATCCTTTAGTATGCTCAGGTAGTGTTCAACAGTGCCGCCTCTCAGTCTTCACGGAACAGAGTCTCTGGTGATACGAGGTTCCCTTTGCCTTGCTCTTTGGACACACAGTTCACTTGGAACACACAGTTCACTTTGCTCTCCACCTTGCTCTTTGAACACACAGTTCACTTGGAACACACAATTACCAAACTACACAAACTCGATGAATGTGAGCAATAAAACACTTTGTCACGAGTTCTCTCCGGATCAGCGACCTTCTTGCAGTGGGACGAGTGGACCCAAATCTCTCTTTCGACGACCTTTAGTGCTGTCAACAAAATTTGGTATGGTCCTTCCCACCTGTCTATTAGGCAACCTGAGCGTAAGGACAATCACACAGTCTCTTGGTTCATAATCAAGACAGCTAGTATTTGGCAAACTAGCAATCAACAGTTTCAAGTTCTTTTGTCAAGTTCTCAAATGCTGGCTCATCTCAACAAGGTACTGTACTGTCACCTCATTGGTGTATTTCTGATCATTGTGCGGATCAATCATGACATGAGGTTGTCTTCCAAAAACAACCAAAAAAACCACAAATACCAAAACCAAAACCAAATTTCGAAGAGGGTGATTCGTTAAGTGAAGATCTGGGAGTGGTTCCGAAGCTACATAATACTAGTGGCAGTATCTATGATCACAATAGTACAATTTCAAGCTTTGCTCCTACTTCTAGGGGTACCATTATCTACACACAAATTTCTGCGCAATTTTCCTTTGCGGTAAACACAGCAGTATCTGTGGCGGCAGGAAATGCCTCTACCCAGTTTGAGAAAACATCAGTGCACACCAATACATAACAATAATTCCTAAAGGGTGTTAACTGTACGAAGTCGATTTGTATTTCCTGAAAAGATCCGTCTGCAGGAGGGATATGGGATGGCTCTGTTGGTATTGCTTTACCAATATTCTTCCTCAAGCAAGTAAGACAGGTCATTGCCCTCTTACCTGCATGAGAATAGAATCCTGGTGCACACCAGTAGACTCTCATCAGCCTGCACCTACCCTCTTTGCCTAAATGAGTCAGACCGTGTGTCACCTCAGCTAGACTTGGAAGGTATGCTCTGGGGGCTACTGGCTTACCGTGTCCACCTGCCCACAGTCCTGAGGACTCCTGGCCATACCCCTTTGTCCTCCAGACTGCCTCTTCCTGCAGGGAACACAAATTTTTTGTATCTTAATTTAACTATCATGTGTTTGCAATGTAGAGTATCATGAGCATAACTCAAAAAAAGAAAGAGAAAAAAGAAACATCTCTAGAGGAGAGAAAGAAGAAGAAAATGAAAAAGAAAATGTCAGGTTTGCCATTCACCAACAGGCATATCAGTGTCTATACAAAATTTCCCTTCACCAGTATTCCCTTTCTCCACCCTTTGTGCATGACAAGGCACACTGCAGTAATACTGGTGTCATTGTGCTGTTGAGATATACTGGGTTCAGGCAGAACTCTGAAGGACCTAGGTATGTGGAGTTTGAACTGTACTTGGGTCCATGTATTGTACCACCCTGTGTGAACGCAAAAGATGAAGAGGAAACTGTAGAGAAACAGAATAGAGGTTGGTGACAGATGAGTTTGTAGAGGTGAAGAAGATTTTATAAAAATTTGACAACTGGATTGGGCACTATGGGGAAGTGATTCTCTACTTGGTCTATACCCCTTAAAAAAAAATTCTGTGTCTTATCTCTACTGGGACTATCCCAGCCATCAATCCAGTGTCCTGTCCATCCTAAATTCATAGGGAACCCGGTATCTGTGAGATAATTTCCTCTACCTGTGATGAACATGCATCTAGAACAGTAGAATGCGACATTAGCCTTTGAGGGGTGTCTAGTATATTTTGTACTTCTTGAGCATGGTTCTCAGGCATATCCAAGAAGACACCCTCAGGAGTACAATATATGACACACCGCATTTTACACACTAAGTCTCTGCCGAGTAGATTAGTCGGAGCCGATGCAGCCAACAGAAAAGACTGTTTGGTTTGCAAGGGCCCTATTGTAATCTCTGCAGGTCTACTCAAAGGGTATTGTTGCATCGTTCCTGTTACTCCCATTGCCCGAATCTGTGTTTTCTATATGGCTCGTGATTCCTTACTATATGTCCCTTGGTCCCGTCTATGGCCAGTATTTACTAAAAATCCGAGTTTGGTCGATTTGTGTTTTTTTTTCTAAGTCCCAATCCGGGAATTCACTAAACACCAATCTCGGCAGTGTCTCGTCTATTCGTAATGGTTTGAATGGCAACGTCCCGAAATACGAATGAATAGACCATCGGTCAAACGCGGCTGTTATTTCATAGAATACGGGAATTCACTATTCATTCGTATTTGGGTGTTAGTCTCTGAGGGCTCAAATGCGGTTGTATTTTTTTGCGATTCGTTAAAAAAAGTGGCAAAAAAATAGACCTGCTTTTTTCAGTCGTGTTTACATGTGTTGCAAATAAAAAATCACTCACACCTGAATTAGGATGCCTATAAAAGGATGTTAGGCCCATTTCAATACACCTACACTCAGAAATGGCAGCAGGACTGTGGGCCAGTGATCTTTTGTGTGCTGTGGGATTCCTCAGACTCAGACATCAGCCTATAAGTACCCAGGGCCAAGAAACTGAACATGGTCAGCAGGTTGTACAGGTTCCGCGGAGGCTGCGCAGGCCTCGTTTTTTTAGGGGGCGTTTAAACTTGAACGCATTGTCCGATGATAAGGTCATACAGATGTTCCGTCTAAATCGTAACAACATTTTCCGTCTGTATGACCTTGTCAAACTGGGCCTAGACCCTGAGACAGCACGCTCTCGCCCTGTCTCAGGCCTGCACAAACTCCTGGCTGTGTTGCACTTTATGGCTACTGGCAGCTTTCAGGCTGTGTCTGGGGATGTCATAGGAATCTCACAGCCCTCATTTTCCAGAATCTTAACACAGGTGATGTATACCTAACAACCTCTTCTGTTTTGTGTTTGTTTTAATTTCTCGGTGGCCAGTTCTGTCCTAAAATCTCAAGTTTATTGTTCTTTAAAATGTTCACACAGGTTTTGGCTGTTTTGCAGCCCCACATCGAGGCCTCAATCTGCTTCCCTACCCAGGAGTCTCAGTGGCATGCCGTCAGGGTAGATTTCTATGAGCTGGCTGGCATGCCCAATGTGCTTGGAGCCATAGATTGCACACACATTCAGCTGAGACCACCTAGGGGCAGGCAGCACATATATACAAACCGCCATTTTGAACACTCCACAAATGTGCAGGTGGTTTGTGATGCAAATCTCAAAATAATGAGTGTTGTTGCTGGTTACCCTGGGGGCTGCCATGACTCCTTCATCCTCAGTCAGTCATCCCTCTTTGATAAGTTTGAGGACGGACAAATGCCAGATGGATGGCTGCTGGGTATGTAATTTGATATGTGTAGGCCTGCGTATACTTTGTCCAAATACAGGTGCAGATGTATTAACCTGTAGAAGGCATAAGGAAGTGAGAAACCAGTGATCTGTGCAAGGTGATAAAGGCACCAGTCAATCTGCTCCAATGTGTAAATTAACATTTAGGAACAGATTGCTGCCTTTATTACCTTGCACATATCACTGGTTTTTCACTTCCTTATGCCTTCTACAGGTTAATACATCTGCCCCACAGTGTGTTACTTATGTGTTGCTGTATCTTAACTTGAATCACGTTACTATATCTGTCTTTTAGGTGATGGAGGATATGGCTGTTTCTCTTGGCTTCTAACTCCATTGTCCCGACCTGATACCCCTGCTGAACACAATTACAATAATGCACATAAGTCCACGCGGAATGTGATAGAAAGAAGTTTTGGTGTGCTGAAATCTAGGTTTCGGTGTCTGGATAAGTCTGGTGGCCTTTTGTTGTATAGTCCCTCCAAGGTGACTCAAATTGTGTTCTGCTGCTGCTTTCTTCATAACATGTGTTTGCAACAACATCTGCCACATGTTGAGGAGGAGGAGGAGGAGGAAGAAAGCAGCCAGCAAGCAGAGGAATTAGAGACATCTGGTGATACTTGGAGTACTGATGTAGGGAGGCAGGTTAGGCAACAGATCATCAATTGCTATTTCTACGGTAAGCTTGGTTTGCTTATTTCATTTGTTGTGTCTTCATAAATAGATGGGTTTTTTTTTACAAAATCCATTACTCTGAATGTGTCTGTCTCCTTGACACATACAAACATACCCTCGCTATATGATAAACAAATGTCGCATGTGTATTGTGTGTCTTTTTAATATCAAAACAACAGATTATGAGGGGCATGCATTAAGTCTGGATAAGTGTTCGAAATCTTGCAGTGCTAATTTCTTACAAGCCCACATCATCCATTTAGTATTTCACTTTATCATTGTGTGTAATGTCCTAATGCACAGGTTCCCAAACTCGGCCCTCAGGACCACACACAGTGCATGTTTTTCTCGTAACCCAGTAGAAGCACAGGTGTATGAATTACTCACAGACATATGTTAAAAGGTTCACAGGTGGAGCTAATTATGTCACTTGTGATTCTGTGAGTAGACCTGCAAAACATGCACTGTGTGGGTTCCTGATGGCTGAGTTTGAGAACCTGTGTACCCAAAAAACACTCCTCAATATATAATATGTTAGCCTTGAGGAATACATGTGTCCCTATGTGTGATGCACCATCATATTTAAGACTCACAAACTTACTGTAATCAGGAATAATTTATTTCCTAATGTTTGATGCTGTAAACTTGATGATGTGTAAGTAAATACACAGTTTGCCACACATATACATTATTATACACAGGTTTTTTTTTTTTAAAAGTACATATTTGTTTGTTTCAGCATCATGTGTAAAAACATGCTTAATAATTTTTAACACACACAAACATGTCCCAACAATACTGACATTCATTTGGACAATGTTTTTCAAACAAAACAAAGGCAACATATTACAAGCTTTTTACGCCACTCAATTGTGTTCATCTTGTAATGTTGTATAGATAAGATAGCTAAGATATGTATCACTAACATTGTAATTTGGATTGTCTGCAGGCAAAGAGAATGATTGGAATCTAGAAAGAGTAATGATTAGAAAAAAATCAAGTGGTCAGTTTACTTCCTGCTAAAGACATTCTGCCTGGCTGGCAATTATTGTATCTGCAGGCAAAGAGAATGATTGGAATCTAGAAAGAGTAATGATTAGAAAAAAATCAAGTGGTCAGTTTACTTCCTGCTAAAGACATTCTGCCTGGCTGGCAATTATTGTATCTGCAGGCAAAGAGAATGATTGGAATCTAGAAAGAGTAATGATTAGAAAAAAATCAAGTGGTCAGTTTACTTCCTGCTAACATGTATGTGTGGCTCCATCAACATTTTCCTCCTCCAATACCCACATTTTTTTTAAAAGGAATAAATGTGCGTACTATTTTTTACAATTATTTTGGTCCACTTATAATTAATGATGTTAAAAAAAGGGTCAAGGAGCTAAGTGTGATATTTTGTAAAGCATCAAAAACACTTGCTAACTATTTTGAGTTACTCATCACAAATGTATAACTTGTTTTTTTACGTTTTTTTTGGTGGCTGCTTGTCCTACCTTTTGCCTTTAGCACTGTCATGTTGGCGTGCTCTGGTGGACCGTCTTGGTGGTGATGAGACTGGCGTGATATTTGGAGTAGTCGTACCAGAACTGCTGGTTGTTTGCTGTTGGTGCATGCATCTGAGTGTTTCATTCAGGTTAGTGAGGGTGGCATTGAGTTCACGTGTAGCAGCATTTTGATTGTCTACTATTCTGAATAAACTTTCATTAATCTTTTGAGTGTTTTGAAAAATGCTCATATAACTTTGCTGTTGTCTGTGCCGTTCTTCCATTAGTCTGTTCTGTTCTTCCATTAGTCTGTGCTGTTCTTCCATTATGCGCTGTAAGTTGCCCATGACCTGTGTAATGTCTGTACGCATGAGTTCCATGGTATTGCCTATTCTGGTTGTTTGCTCATTTTGTCGACTCAGATTTCTAGAGATTCTTCTGAGGTGAGATGGTAGGCTTGCAAACATTTGTGTCTGCTTATGCAGGCAATCTTCATTAGTGGCCTGCTGTCTAGCCCAAATAGTCCAAAACACCTGATCAGGGCCTTGTGTTCCTGGTGTTGTTGGGCTGTGTTGTGGTGGTGGTGTGCTTTGCTGTGGTGGTGTACTCACAGGTGCTGGGGGGCTCATTCCTTGCATTAATGGCTGCATTTCTAAGATGTTTGTCTCCTCCATGTCACTGTGTTGGTGTTGTTGCGGAGGGATACTGTTCCCAGGACTCGAAGCTGAAATGTTAAACATATCTCCGTTAGCTATCCATATGTTTGTGAATTGATAAAAAATTACTACTCATGGAACACATGTCATTCACTGTTGCTTTCAACTATTCTGCCTAGCAACATCATCACTCATAGCTTAAATACATACATATTCCTGTTTGTGGCAAATGTGTCTGGTTACTTAATTGTGAAAGCAAACACTTTAGTTTTATTGTAGCTCACACATACTCCACCATAAAAAACCACTGTAATACATAATGTGTTACCTTATAGCTTTGTTCAAACAAACATAGTAATGTTTTTGTATGTATTTTGCAATGTTGCCTCAAGCACACATGAGATTTTTTGAAAAACAAACATACTTTTTACAAATAAACCAACATGCTTTTTTGTTGCAGCATCTTATACCCAATGTCATACTGTATGGCTCAAGTGGACATACATATCTTTACTGGATGTGGACAAGGCCATTTAGTTTGGATTCCATTTCCGCTTTTACTTACTGCGGTAAGTATTTTTGTTTTGGATGTGTTTTGACTTAATGCGGTTATGACTGATTATGATTATGTTCTGACATTTTACACTTTTTTTTCAGTTTGATACTCACAATCAAGATGAGGGGTGTGTGGATGACGTCTTGGAGGTGTGTCCAAAATTTGGAGTGGGGGGACCGAACAAACGGACGATAATCTTCGTGGCGGGGTAGCCTGCTGTGTTTGTTGCGGGACAGACGACCTTGCTTTCTTTTCGGCCACAGGTTTCTTGTGGTGATGTCTAACAGAAGAGCCACTTCTGCTGCTCCATACTTCTTTTGATGGACCTTTTAATGAAAGTGCAATTTTGTTATGGCCATTCCTTTACAAGCATACCCTATACTACAATGGACACTTTACCTGCTTCCGCAGCGTCATCATCATCAGATGTGTTAGGATTTACTGGCCGACGAGTAGTACTGCTTTTTTCAGACACTGTATAAAATGAGATATATTCATAAATCATGCTATTTTGTATACATCCACCCATTATGATTATAAACATTTTTACATTTAGAAATGCTTGGTTTTTAATTCAAACAAACATAAGGACCAGAAATACAAAAAAAACAAAAAACAAAACAAACCAAAACACATATGCACTATGGCAACATCAAGACAGGCAAACATGTACAGGACACTGACATAGGCCACAAGTTCAAGGAAAGGTTTTTTATTTAAAAAAAACCCACACAACTTCATTTTGTATTGTTTTTAAAAATATTACAGATGCAATATCTAATTTGCTTTGTGATGTGGCACTCCAAAGACACATTACCACTATATGACCAAAAAAAAAAAAAGCTGCAATTTTTTTTATTAAAAAAAATGCAGTATGGTGTCACGGTACAAATACAAGCAAAAAAAAAAACCCATAACATTCTCTAAAGATGACATTACACATGTAAGTGGTTTACAAACCACTTTCCAGTACTCCAGCCTCTAACATGACAACGACTTTTTTTATTTAAAAGAAACATGGATCACTTATATATAAAACATAGTCATAATTTTTAACGTAAAAAACGCACAAAAGGAAAACATTATTGCAGAACAAATCAGAGACACACCAAGTCCAAACTACACATGCTAAATATCTGTCTGAAAAACACATGACATACAATAAAGTAAGATGTTACATTGGCTTTTAGCTAACACATGACCCAAAACAATGTATTTGCAGACACACACTTGAAGATGGGAGTAATATGCAACGTCACATGACACAGATTACAAAAAAAACCCATTAAAAAAAACAAAACCACATGCTCACCATTCTTCCTTGGCCTATCTGAATCCCGGACATGGGTTGCAGAGACAACTTCAGGAGGTATTACACTCCGCATGGGCTCCTCATACTCCAGATAACTTGCAATATAGGGCTGGCCACCACCGGTTTGCCGAGCCGACTTGGCCTCCTTGGCCATTTTGGACTTGACACGTCGCTTTATGTCATAGTACCGTTTGCGGCATGTGTCCTCCGTCCGCTTGACCACCCCCTCACTATTGACAGCAGCAACTACTTTCGACCACAACACCGTCTTCCTCCGTGTTGGCACCTCGGCGGACTCAGGGCCAAATAGCTGCCTCTGATACTTCATCAGCTCACGCACCAATGCCACATTTTCTGCAAAACTAAACTTAACATTCCGCCCAGTCTTAGCAGTGGTGCGTGGCTGCGGAGCACTGTGACTGTCACTATCACTTGAGGCTGCTGCAGCAACCTCACCCACCTCCTCCACCTCACTAACCTCACTAACACTCACCTTCTCCACCTGACCGACCTCCTCCCCCTCACTCACACCCTCCACCTCTGAGTCACACATAATTGTGTGTCTAAACAGTTAACACAGGAAAAAAAAAGACAAACAACACACTCCCCCACTACCACTGCACAACTCACACACACACACACACACACACACACACACACACACACACACACACACACACACACACACACTCACACACTGACAAGGGACTATAAAGAAAAAAACTTGGACTAAAAATGAGACAAAACCGCAAAATACAAGACAACAAGAATGACAAGACGATTTTCAAACACAATACCACACTCAGAAATCGCTACCAACACTCCTCTTCAAACCACAAACTCACCTACCTCCACAGCACAACCTCCCTCCTCCTCACCACTAACTAAACCCACGAGGTGCGGACGGTTTGGGGCGTATTTATATGGTTGCGCACAGACACTCCTACCATCTGAAACACAACCAATCACGAACGGGGATGAAAATCGAAACTGAAAGTGAAAATGCGGCCGCGGGAAAAAAAAACCCTGCCGCGTTTAACTTAGGGAAAAAAACACCAAATCCAACAAAAACACGTACGCAAACGACAATGACGGCCGTAAATGTGCCAAAAAAAACCCGACTGGCATCGACATCGGAAAACACGAAAACCAGAAAGTCGACTGCTTCGTAACTTTGCGTATATGGGCCCTCATTCCGAGTCGTTCGCTCGGTATTTTTCATCGCATCGCAGTGAAATTCCGCATAGTGCGCATGCGCAATATTCGCACTGCGACTGCGCCAAGTATCTTTGCTATGAAGATAGTATTTTTACTCACGGCTTTTTCCTCGCTCCGGCGATTGTAATGTGATTGACAGGAAATGGGTGTTACTGGGCGGAAACACGGCGTTTTATGGGCGTGTGGCTGAAAACGCTACCGTTTCCGGAAAAAACGCAGGAGTGGCCGGAGAAACGGTCGAGTGGTTGGGCGAACGCTGGGTGTGTTTGTGACGTCAAACCAGGAACGACAAGCACTGAACTGATCGCACAGGCAGAGTAAGTGTGGAGCTACTCTAAAACTGCTAAGTAGTTTGTGATCGCAATATTGCGAATACATCGGTCGCAATTTTAAGATGCTAAGATACACTCCCAGTAGGCGGCGGCTTAGCGTGTGTAACTCTGCTAAATTCGCCTTGCGACCGATCAACTCGGAATGAGGGCCATGGATTCAAAAAGTTGCATGAAAATGCACCCGATACAAAACGAGTTTAAACACTACACAAACCGACTCAAACACGAATATTAGTAAATATTGCCCTATGTGTTTAATAATGTGGCTTGTGTTTTCTGTCTAGGGGATCTATATTGACTATGTGTCCTACTACTCTTACAATCTCTGGCAAAATGCCCTTCCTTCCTACAAGTGTAACATATTATTGACCATTAGGGATCTGGGGTTTGGACTGATGGGTCTTTCCTGTATGTGCCAGTGACGTGCGGTGAAGTGAGTGGCCAGTGAGGCACTCCTGATTCACGCACAATTGCGCCCCCCCCCCCTCCAACTTAGAAAAAAAAAGAAGTAGGTTCCCCCTTATTTAACCATAGCCAGCACGAGGCTGAACTAGCGAGGGGGATAATGCCATAATGGGAGGAATACTCTGTGTGGTGTCCCCTTGCTATCTTATTAAACACCCTAAAACCAGTCAGCCCAGAATTGGAATTGAAAGTGGGACCCCCCAAAAAAATGTGTGTGCATGGAGCTAGAGGGTACAGTATATATCGATATATATGGAGCTGAAGGTATGTGTGAGTGTATATATCAGGCTTTTTCAACCAGTGTGCCGCGGCACACTAGTGTGCCGCGACCAGTTGCAAGGTGTGCCGCGGAGCCAGAGCAGCTTCTTGCACCTTCAAAGTGCACTGTTGGCCTGGGCTCTTCTTAGGGGAGCAGTCATGCTCTGGCCGTGACCTATGCCTTGATGACACGGCGGTGTGATATCATAGGTCACAGCCGCCGCATCTCACCACCCAGCCAGCCCATCCACCTGCATATACATCTTTCAGTTCCCGGCTGCATCCACAGCTTTCCTTGCCCACCCACATCCACACCTGCCCGACCTCCTGCTGCTCAGTATTCGCAGCACTACACTATGAACAACCCCCGCCACTGAGTGACGGGAGGAGGACAGCTGACCGGTAGGGGCTAATATTTGTTATGTTATCTCTCCTGTGGGGAGCAATAGGATTTATGGATTTATGGGGGGAACAATCTGAATAATTCATGTGGGGAGCAATAGGATTTATGTGAGGAGAAATGTGATTGATTTATGTGTGAGCAACATGATTTATGTGGGGAGCAATGTGATTGATTTATGTGGGGAGCAATAGGATTTATGTGGGGAGCAATGTGAATGTTTTTTCTGTGTAGGCCAATGTACAGTATGGGGTAAATTTACTAAGGTCGGAGATATTTAGAACTGGTGATGTTGCCCATAGCAACCAATCAGATTGTATCTATTATCTTCTAGAAGCAGCTAGACAAATGTTAAGTAGAATCTGATTGGTTGCTATGGGCAACATCACCAGTTCTAAAAAAACTCCCACCTTAGTAAATTTACCCCTATGTGTGGATTTTTTTTGTTCACTGTGAGGGCCAATGTGTGTTTTTTGTTTTTTTGTCTGTCGGGAACTGATAGTGTGCCTTGGCAATTTTGAAATATTGTGCGGTGTGCCGCAAGTAAAAAAAGGTTGAAAATCACTGGTATATATATATATATATATATATATGGGTGGTCTTCAGTTTGCCGGCTGTCAGGATCCCGGCGCACAGTATACTGGCGCTGGAATCCCGACAGCCGGCTTACCGACACTTTTTCTCCCTCTTGGGGGTCCACAACCCCCCAGGAGGGAGAACAAATAGCGTGGCGCACATAGCGCGGCAAGCACAGCAAGCCCGCAAGGGGCTCATTTGCATTCGTCATGCTGTCGGTATGCCGGCGGTCAGGATCCCGGTGCCGGTATGCTGGTCGCCGGAAGCCAGGCCGCTGGCATACCATACTCCACACACACACATATATATATATATGGTGTGTCCAACCAGAGTCAAAGTGTGCTGGGACTTCTAGTTCCTCAGCCAGCTGCAGCATGACATGAAGTGGGACAGGTATAATTTTCATCTGAGAATGGCCAGTTACTCGCATCTCCCAGTACAGACGGGTAAATGCCGGAAGGACAACCCCTAATGCAGCTGACATCTGGTCACTCCCCTGAGGCTCTCAGCGGTACAAGAGCAGACTGCAGCAGTGCATTAGCTGCCATGCCTGTGGGGATCCGAGCACTGAGCTGCGGGGAGAAACCCTTCACTTAAGTATGACAATACTATCAGCCCCATGCTGGAAAATTAACATACAGGCAGACAGAGAAAAGAATCTATTTGCTCAATAATCTTAGCTGTATAATCCAGTAGCCGTCTCAGAAAAAAAAAAACCTCTGTATGGTTTATAAAACTACAAGTAAATTACACTTCAGAAAAGGCTGCGCTTGAAGAAAAACAGCATTCTGATGGTTCCAGCAGTGTTAAAAAAAAAGATATAACCTTTAATATATAGAACTTACATACAAATTAAAAACAAAATCACAAATAAATCACAATGTGTCACTTGAAGCCAGATACTATAGGAGAAACAGGGTGGTATTTATGTGACCGGCGGTCGGGAGACCGACAGTCACATGACCTCCTCCAGCATCCCGACCCCTCACTATCCCAATGGTCGGCATGCCGACCACCAGGGACTATTTCCACTCGTGGGTGACCACGACACCCATAGAGTGGGAATAGAACCCGGTCGCCACCGAGCCCGCAAGGGACTTGCTGCACTCGCCCCTCCCCAAGGGGATCCCGGCGTCGGTAAGCTGACCGGCGGTCTCCTGGCCGACGGTCAGCCATACTACACCCGGAGAAACATTGTACCAGTGCTGTACCTTATGCTGGAAAGTGCAGTGATTCTTCCACAAAGCCCCCTGGATAACACACACACTATCGGGGTCATTCCATCCCGATCGCTGCTGTGCGTTTTCGTGGGGGGCACGGTTTGGCCACGCCAAGATAACATTAATAGACACCCCCATACCCCAGACAACAATAATATATTGCCACCCCAGATGGCATTAATACACCCATATTCCACAGTAACTCTCCTAGAGAACATTAATACTGTCCCAGTCCCACACATTATTCCCTCCTAGCAAACATAAATACAACCCCACAGTTCCACACCCCATCCTAGAGACATTTCACTACACCCCAACACCCCCTCCTAGCGACACTTTAGTACACCCCCATAGCCCAATACCCCCTTAGACGCCTAGAGAACATTAATACTCCCCCACACCAATCCCTCCTAGTTAACATTATTACACTGCCTCCATGGATACTTGACTTTGAAACTGTGAGCCCGAGGACAGAGGGAGCTGCGTGCACAACCAGCAGCTCCCTCCAGACATCCTGTATGCAGGGAGCTACAGAGCTCTGTTGCTGGTGCCACTCCGTGAACGCGATCGCGGCTTTTTCTGAGATGGAAACAGTGCACAGCTGCCTGTCTCCATCTCTAATATTAAATATTCGGGCAATGCGGGGGGTTCCAGGTACTAGAAGCCGGTACTTCAGTGTACTTACTGAGAATGGCTGTCTTCTTCCTTCTGTCCCGGTCCTGGCTCCTCTGAGGCATTGTCGCGTCATTAGCTTCCTGGGCTTTCTGCAGCGCCCTCCAGTGGCCGGCCCTGGCTGAGGCACTTATACTAGTGCCGCCTGTAATGCTTTTTTTCAATGGGCTTTTACAGCCCGTAGCTTGTCCCCGCCCCCTGCCCGCTCACGACTTCAGCTCCTTCAGTGTTGCAAGTGTGAGGCAGCGCTCTCGCTGCCTCACAAACAAAACTGGCTGTATTTGCAAAGGAAAATTGATTACAATAATACAAAAGAGATATTCATAACACAGAATATGTGTTAAAAATATGTTCTTTGTATTATTTTAATCATTACATGACAGGTGAGGCACTGCCTCCCCTGCCTCCCCTGACTGCACGTCCCTGGTATGTGCCAGTATACTTACCATCCTCAACCTCTCCACCTGTTGTTCTCTGCGCCTAGCAGGGGTTAAAGTGAGCCGGAACGGGGCGGAACTGCTTTCCGTCAGTTTCACCAGGAGACGGAACGCAGTTCCGCCTCCCCCCGGCTCACCTAACCCGATGTCCCGGGCGGCGCTGCAGGGAGATGCCGGGCGCCCGCTGAGATCGCGTTACCAGCGGGCGCCCGTCTCCCTCTCCGCAGCGGCAGCCGGAGCTCAGTACTGAGCTCCGGCTTCCGGCTCTGTCAGTGCGCGCTATGGGAGAGACGTCATGACGTCTCTCCCATAGTGCCGAGGAGCGGGCGGCGAGAGAGGACTGCGGCGGGAGCGGGGCTTGGTAAGTATTGTGCTCCCCCCCCCCTCCCTCCTATATGTGTACCACTAGCGGCGTTTCTACTGGAGGCTAGTTACTGGGGGGCTTTTACTACTGGGGGGCTTTACTACTGGGGCAAACTACAGAGGGGCAAAACTACTGGGGGGCTTTACTACTGGGGCAAACTACAGAGGGGCAAACTACTGGGGGGCTTTACTACTGGGGCAAACTACAGAGGGGCAAACTACTGGGGGGCTTTAGTATTTGGGGCAAACTACTGGGGGGCTTTACTGCTGGGGCAAACTACAAGGGGCAAACTACTGGGGGCATTACTACAAGGGGGCAAGCTACAAAGGGGCAAACTACTGGCAGCATTACTACTGGGGGCTAAACTACAAGGGGGCATAATTACAGGAGCTAAACTACTGGGGGTATAACTACAAGGGGGCAAACTACTGGGGACATTACTAACTTTGGCAAACTACGCCCTCCGTCGCTCCACCCCTACCATCGCTGCCGCACTGGAAGCCCAGGTTCCAGACTCCCAGCTGCAGCGGATCTGGGACCAGGCCGGCTTTATTATCCCTGCCGCTGCATCGAGCTCCTGTGACCGCGGCGCTACTAGTTCAAATCTGTCGCTGATTGGCTGCCGGTCCGCAGCAGTTTTGAAATATTAGCGCCGTGGTCACAGGAGCTCGATGCGGTGGCAGGGATAATAAAGCCAGCCTGGTTCCAGATCCACTGCAGCCGCCCTCAGCCTCTTCTGCCGCCCCGCCCTCGGACCTCTGCGCACCCACAGCCTCCTCCTCCGCACTATCTCCGAGGCCCACAGCCTCCTCCACGTCACGCCTACCACAGCCTACTCATCCACAGCACCGCAGACCACCGCCGCTGCTAAACAGGTAATCTAACCTGCTGCCCTTCTCTCTCCCTAGTCCCTACTGTATTCCCTTGCTGTCACTTTCCATGTCCCTGCTGTCACTTTCCATGTCCCTGCTGTCACTCTCCCTGTCACTCTGTCACTCTATAATGTGAATTTCGGCTCATACCGTGTGCTATAATGTGAATTTCGGCTCATACCGTGTTCTATAATGTGAATTTTGGCTCACACTGTGTGGTGTAAAATGAATGTGGCTCATACTGTGTGGTATAAATGTGAATTTCGGCTCATACCATGTGCTATAATGTGAATTTCGGCTCATACTGTGTGGTGTAATGTGAATTTGGCTCATACTGTGTGGTGTAATGTGAATTTGGCTCATACCGTGTGGTGTAATATGAATGTGGCTCATACTGTGTGGTATACTATAAATGTGAATTTCGGCTCATACTGTGAGGTATAATGTGAAAGGGGTCCTACTATTGTGGTGCATAATGTGTATAAGGGGTATATGGTGTGGTAAACTACACTGAAAGGCACGCCCCCTTTTGCGTGGCCACGCCCCCTTGTCAGGAGTGCGTGCGCCTTCGGCGCGCACATAATTGCACCCTTCACTTTTCCATACCCCCACTTCAAAATTTCCACTTGGGTACTACTACTGTGGGCATTATTACTATTGTGTGACCACGCCCCTTTCTTTTGAGGCCACACCCCCTTTTTGCTGCGCACACCTACGGCGCGCGCAATACCTTTATTACATGGGCACCGTGGGGAGGGGGGTGAGTTCCACCACCTCTCTAGGACCACTTTAAGCACTGGCGCCTAGCACTATTCTTGTGATGTTCAATAGCACACTATCTAAGATTAGCTACTGTGACCCCTTTCCAATTTTGCAAAGAAGTCTGCACCCTGACACTCAATGCCTTATTGAGCCCGTCCATTTGCACAGAGACAGCCACCTCCCATTTGCCGAATTAGTGTTTACCAGTGGTATTATCCAGATGGAGAGTTTTCTATTACTGCAAGAGACAAAAACAAAAAAAAAGTTTAACAAGCTTCTAGGTCATGCGAAGTATTTCATTCAATCCTTCTCATCCCGTACTAAGGGTCTGTACATGGTCCAACAAACATTTCCAAGATCATCTTTACTAGGGGCATTACTAGGAATGAATACTTCTTATATGGTAACTGAAAGAAATACCCTGGGGTTACCTTGTCTCTGTCCGCTTTCCTACTGGCAAATACTAATGTGCGGACAGGTTTTTTCTCCATTTCTGACGTTACTTTCTTGATTTTTTTGTTTTCTTTTTTGTTTTTACTATATATGTACACGAATGATACCATACTTACCTGTTCCACTGGTCTCAGCCACTTCCCCCACAGGCTACTGCTCTTCTTTTACCGGTTGGATACTCCTCTGGGTGCATGAGAAATGGCTGAAAACAATCAGGTCACCTTCTCCTCCTAAATAAAACTTCAACATTCATTAGTACATATATAGGTTACAGTCATATTTTTCATATTTTTATTATTTTCTATAGTTTGTATGCTGGCCGTAACTGCTTCCACATCTACATATGGCGGTGTACTTGCATTCTCTTTTTTTTTCTTCCTACTTATTTATTGTTGCTACAAGTTCAAACAGTTCTTATATTTCCATTCTTGTCTTATATGACTTTGGTTAGACATACCACCTGCAATACCTTAGGATCAAACTCACCAACCCCTCTTGCTGTCACAGGTTTAAACAATTTGTATGTCTGACCCTTTGTTTTCGGGATTTTATCAGACATATTCTAATCCTTAAGTTCTGCAATACCTCTGGTTCAAAGCTGCCCACTTTAGAGAATGGTACCCTATCTTTGTCAGTCATACATTCCCATTCAGACAAAAAGTCTTCAGCGTGTGGACCATATTTCCCACACATAATACTTTTTCCTTTAAACTTAGCTGACCCCCTGGGCCGCGGCTCTTCAACCTGAACCCTGGTTAAATGTCCCTTACTTGAGCAACTGGCTCCCATAATTGTGGGCCTTTTCCCACAAACACCAAAATACTCAATATAAGGCGACGGTCAAAGTTCTCCGAGCGCTTCCACCCGCTCTCACCCACGCTGGCCAGTACTACCATACACTGTTGATAGCGAAGGCAATGTACCCAACTTAGGGCTCCTATCAGACCTTACAACACCGTAATTTATTTCGGTGGAAGTTCTGTTTGGAATATTTTCCTGAGAGAGGCAGCGAAAAATTCCTTTTCGGTATCTTTCAACTGGAATTGTTTGCAGGGTGAAAAACAGAGAAATTAGATAACTATCCGTCACCCTTTCCAGTGAAGCCCACCATGGAGATTTCCCACGTTGTCAAAGAAAAACCCCTTTTGTCTATGCAATCACGTCTGCATATGCTCTCCCACAGCACATATGACACAATGGTATCACGTTGTGCTGTGCAGAACACACGGACATGCGATGCAATAGCACAGCCTATAGATACTAGTTATCTATATGCCCTACGACTGCTGTAGACCACCTAGCCTAGACCACTCCAGACCACTTCAGCACTTAGTTGTATGGGATCACTAAGACCACTTCAGACCACATCAGTTCTAATCACGCAAGGTAGCGACCCCTACGCCGCCGGGCCTCTACTAACCCGGTGTTACCACTTCAGACCACTTCAGACCACTTCAGTTTCTGGGTTCAGTTCCACTCTGTCCGCTTTCACTCACACAAATACACTTTGGTTTTTCTGTACAGAAAATTTAAATTCATTCAGATAGGCAGCTTTACCCCAGAGGCAATACAGTTTTTAAACTAAATTTAGAGTAACCTGCTTTTGAAATCTGATAGTTATGTGCTATTGTATTAAATGTCTACTATCCCACGTTTGAACTAAATGACACTATTGTATAGTTTGTACTCAGCGCCCACATTCTTGCGCAATTTGCGCAAACACGCGACCGTGCATGTCTCTTACGCTGCGTGCGCAGTCCTTTACTTTGTCCGAGACACGTGTACAAAACCCTGCGTCCGCAATAAAACAAATCACACAGCTTCTATAAATGTGAGCAATACTAACTATAATCGCTCACTTAACACAACACACAGTTTTTTCTGTATAAACCTTTACAACCAGGCCAGACTGCGTTTGTGCTTTACGCTTACTTCTTTAAAATACTGTTATTTCAGTTTTAACTATATAGCAACAAATGTATCCTATTTCACACAGATCTATAATAACTCTAGCAATAATCAATAATTTAAATGATATGATTCAGATTGGATAGCTATCTTGCAGAACATACACTGATATAAATATACACATAATTATAATAATATTATATATAATATATATTTATATAATATATATCACTTGACTCTCATAGAACTTCCACACAGTACACACCTACTGAATGAATGCATTTCCTTCAAAGTCTCTAACTTGCATATCAACAGAGGTTCATATGCCTGTTCAAGAGGGTAGTGGGACAGGTTAATTAACATTTCAATGGCTATCCTAAACTAGCAAGCAGAGTTAACTAAATCCTAGAGGTAAAAGAAAAAAACTTTTTTATATCTGTGTGTAATTCTTACACTAGGCCCAATTGAAACTATTTGTAATTGATTCTGGCATTAGTTAAATAAATGCATTGGTAACTTATAAATGGTGTTTGATGTGACCAAGGAAAGCTGATTATTCTGAGCAGTGAAAATCAGCCATTTAGAAAATGACCTTCCCAAAATGGCCGCTGCTCCTCCCCCTTCAACATCCATGAGGGTTACACAAAATGGTGGACAGGCCATGTGGTTAGTCCAAAATGGAGGACAGACCATGCGGCTTACTTTGTCACAAAGAAATCACACACCATACAAGCACCTGAAGTTATTTTAGGCCTGAGTTAAAAATAAAAACTATATCAAGGCTATGCAGCAACTTTTAAATATACTTTTAAACCTACTTAAACAGATAAACAATCCAATCTGAATCAAACACAATATGACTTATTTGAACCTTGTTTTGCAACAATAAAAATACATTTTAGCATCTTAAATATTATGAGAAACGCATTGTCCCTTGAAATTTTATATAATTGGCTTACTGATAACACAACAATACATTATTGTGGATGTCATTTTCATCAGCTTCGCAATGCGTCCATCGGAGCTGGTCAATTACAGCCGCATTTGTAATGTACAGTGCATCATTAAGACCCTGATATCCCGTAAGAGCCCTCATCTAAGAATGCCAAATTGATTTCTCACAAATATTTAAAATGCCCGCTCTAATATATATTGTAAACGTCTACACCTCTTATTGCCATATCCCATGAATGTGCGCTAAACATCGCAAAACACTGCATCCCATAAGAGAAAACAATACACCCACACATTATCTGAGTTCCAAAACTCATTGATGTATATATTTGTTATTAAAAAGGATATGGATTCAATATATATTACAAAGTACAGTATACCTATAGTTACATGGTTACACTCACACAGTAAGCAGTTAAAACATAGTTACATACAATTACATGCCATTACATACAGTTTCAGTTACAGGCCAGCGATACAATTACCATTCCCTCCAATGCATCTTATGTCTCTCTCTCTCTGTAAATAAATACAGGAACTGATCTGCCAGCAAGTCCATCATCGTCTCAGACCTTACAGCAACTAACTTCCTGTGTGGTCAATGTGTTATCTAGTTTCTGGGGGAGGGATTCACGATGAGTCACCAGTTCCTTTGTATATGCTGAACAGGTTCAGCCTTGTGGACATCCAAAGGGCTGGCTGAATTTCCTGTCCACTACCTGTTTGGTCTATGTATTGTTCTAATAAAAGTGATTTTAGCTTTTATACATGTAATCATAATTATCCGCTGCAATGTCCCACAACTTCACAACAAGCATCAAATGAATCTACACATCAATCTGGTTGCTTCAATAGTAAACATGACCGGTCTATCTGGTTTTGTTCAAATAATACACATACATGACACCACTCCATCATATACAATTCTAAATCATCATGATGTCTGGTGCTTGATATTATTATAATTATGTACTGTATGAGATAAGTGTTGAATCCATCTCTGTGGCATGTCCGTGTAAATGCGTGTGTTACCATATATTGCTGTGCTCGCTGCGCATATTTGCAAGTATAGCGACTTATATGTGTGTAGTTTGTATGTTCTCTTTATGTAATTTTTTTTTACTTCGACAATATATATATATATATATATATATATATATATATGGTGAAGATGGGGAAGTTTGACAAAAAATCTTTGTCAAAGTCCAGCGGACGAAATGTGTTGGGGATCCTGAATGCACCTCACCTCAAAAGGATAAGCATTTTCTATGGTTACTCTTCAAAATACTTTTTCACTACTCTGTTTTAAATATGGCAGTTTGACTTTTTAAATGTAGGCTTTTTTTTCCAACTGTTTCAATTTTTTTTATTTTTTGGGTCTGTTTTATATGATCCTGTGTGACATATTTTAAACCTTGCTGTCTCTTATTGTTATAAATAAATAAAAATGATATACTAGAGAATTACCTTTTTACTACACATACTGGTTTAGATTGCGTGTATATATAATCACTGACACTAGTAGTCACCCTAACTTCCCCATCCTCACTGTATATCCATCACCCTATCCAAGTGACCTACCACCACTTGCTTTTATTTGGGGTCGGAGCAGACACCACAGTTTACTTTAAGTGGGAGTGTCAACTATATATAGTGTGATAACTAAAATATATATACGTGGTGCTTTGGAATATCTGTGTCTGTATATATATATATATATATATGATATATTATATTATGCAGCATGCCACTATATAATTATTGTTGGTGGTACACAGACACAGTACTTACTGACTGCCGGCTCCCGCTTTTTCTCCTAGCTGCAGCCGCAACTCCTCTGTGCACTGTGCAGTGTCCAGTCTGTGCACTGCAGTCAGTGTGCTTGGAGGGGGTCGGAGCTGGGAGGCGGAACACGTCTAGCGACGGGGCTGGAGTGGAGGCGGAGCCGTCATTGACTGACTCCTCGGAACACTGAGCAAAGAGTTATGGGGAGGAGGAGGGGCTGCTGCACATGAACAGAAGCTCAGACGGCGGCCATTTTCAAAGTGCTTCACTGAGCTTCTGCGCATGCGCAGAAGCTTTCAGTGAACGGGGCAGCAATCAGGGCGTCTGGCGGCGGCTGACGGCCTGCATGGGGAGGCAGGCAGCCAATGAAGGGACGCTGGACCGGCCAAACGGAATCCGATCCGGCATCCCGGCATGCCGATCCGCTGCTGAAACCTAGTAAAAAACAAGAGTGAAAGATGTGTTTAATAGAATACACTTTACAAAGCATTTTATACATATTTGCCTACTTTACAGATGGGAGAAATGGAGGGAAGATTTACGTACCAAGGGCCTGATTAAGAGAAAAGTGCTGATGAGGGGCAGCACACAGATTACCAATTATCGAGTATCGGGAATCTGAGGCTGCGCAAGGTCTGCTCTGCACATGTCGCCCATAGTTGCAATGATGCCCGTAGTTCCTCTCAGCTGCTGCATGATTGACAGGCAGCGGTGCTGAGGGGGTGGGGGGAGGTCTGCGTTCCCAGAAACAGTTTTCTGAGAGGGGTGAGCCAAGTGATTGCGGGTCACCAGGCAAACTTCCTGGCCTTGCAGCCCCCACTTCTGTTGGCCTCATATGGCCGACAGCTTGCAACATCGCAACGGATGCTCGCAATGTTGGTTCAGAGCTTGCAATGTCGGCCACTGTGCTGGGATCACAGCTCCATGTAGGAGGCGTCTCTTCTACTGGGACATCTCCTGCATGCCTCTCCTAGAAATCAGACAGAAATTCAATGCTGGTTGCATGTGGCATTGAATTTCCATCCATCTCTGCATCAGGCCCCAAGTGTGCAGTAGGGGGTGGAGCATGATGAGGCGATTAGTCACAAATCTTGTCATCAAGCCCAGCTCCATTCACTTTATTAGGGATGTGGGAGGGAAGCCCATGTGCCAGGGAGCCCAGGAGGAATCACTGAGATTCGTCAGTCTCCCAACATTCAGGAAGAGTAGGCTAGTATGATATTATAGGCAGTGGATATGGATTTTAATGCATTACAAATGTGTTTAATATGTGTTTCTAAAGTGCGTCTCTGACAAAACAGGACGTTTTCATCTTCCTCTAGCCAAAAGCATGTGGGAAACCGCAATGGTATATTCACAGCATCCTCCCATAAATATGAATGGACTTGATACACTGAAATAGAGTATGAAGAATGATAAAAACACTGTATGCAACTAAGGTAACATTAACATAAAATGCAAATGAGCATGGTTTCAGCGAATAGAATGGGTTTTAACTCCACATACATTTACATGCTTTGAATGCACATACTGTAATTTTAATGCCAGTGGGTATGAAACCTAAAGTATAAGGCTGGTGTTCTAACATCAGAGTATTTCTGCTGTGCATAATTGCTCCAAAACGTCTTTGGTATATTTCAATAAGCATTTCTGAGCATTTGTATCTGTTATGGAAAATGCTGCTATGATAATAGTGCGCTTAAATTCTTTTCCACTGCCCCCCCCCCTCCCCCTTCTAGCTGAAAACTCTGCATGTAACAGCCGTGGGACATAGTCAAGATGTCAACACTTTAAATTGGCGATATTCATAATGTCAACATTACAATGTTATGATGTCGGCATAGTTAAAAATGTTGAAATTAAACATGTGAAATGCTAACATTCTGCACATACCAGCAGCGAAGGGTTAGGGTTAGGCTATGGGGGGGGGGGCGGGGTGTTAGGGTTAGGCAATTGGAGGGGGAGGTTAGGATTAGGCTATGGGAGGGGAGGTTAGGGTTAGGCTACGGGAGGGGAGGTTAGGGTTAGGCTACGGAAGGGGAGGTTAGGATTGGGAAGGGAGGTTAGGATTAGGCTATGGGAGAGGTTAGGATTAGGCTATGTGAGGGGAGGTTAGGATTAGGCTATGGGAGGGGAGGTTAGGATTGGGAAGGGAGGTTAGGATTAGGCTATGGGAGAGGTTAGGATTAGGCTATGGGAGAGGAGGTCATGATTAGGGTACGGGAGGGAGGATAGGATTAGGCTATGGGAGGGGATGTTAGGATTAGGCTATGGGAGAGGAGGTTAGGATTAGGCTATAGGAGGGGAGGTTAAAATTAGGCTATGGGAGGGGAGGTTAGGATTAGGCTATGGGAGGGGAGGTTAGGATTGGGAAGGGAGGTTAGGATTAGGCTATGGGAGAGGTTAGGATTAGGCTATGGGAGAGGAGGTCATGATTAGGGTACGGGAGGGAGGATAGGATTAGGCTATGGGAGGTTAGGATTAGGATATGAAATAGGAGGTTAGGATTAGGCTATAAGAGGGGAGGTTAAAATTAGGCTATGGGAGGGGAGGTTAGGGTTAGGCTATGGGAGAGTAGGTTAGGATTAGGCTATGGGAGGGGTGGTTGGGATTGGGAAGGGAGGTTAGGATTAGGCTATGGGAGAGGTTAGGATTAGGCTATGGGAGGGGAGGTTAGGGTTAGGCTATGGGAGAGTAGGTTAGGATTAGGCTATGGGAGGGGTGGTTAGGATTAGGCTATGGGAGTGGAGGTTAGATTCAGGCTACAGGAGAAGAGGTTAAGGTTAGGCTATGGGAGGGGAGGTTTGGGTTAGGCTATTGGAGGGGAGGTTAGGATTAGGCTATAGGAGTAGAGGTTAGGATTAAGATATGGAGGGGAGGTTATCGTTTAACTATGGGAGGGGAGGTTAGGATTAGGCTACGGGAGGGGAGGTTAGGATTAGGCTATGGGAGGGGAGGTTAGGATTAGGCTACGGGAGGGGAGGTTAGGATTAGGCTATGGGAGGGTCAGTTAGGATTAGGCTATGGGAGGTTAGGATTAGACACTAAGAGGAGGGATATACTCACTGCCACAAGTGCTGCAAGATCACTGGGAGTCATCCTCACCTGACCTAGAAGACAATGCTGGAGCCTCCAGACTCACTGGACCAGGTAAATCACCGCTAGACCACCTGGGATGATTTATCAACATTCTTATCATGTCAACGTTTCATTGGTGTAAACATGATGAATATGATTCAAAAGAGATGTACAGGTGCACTGGTGATGGATTTTTCTCTCAAGCAGTGGAGAAAGTTAGAAACCACAGGAAAACCTTTGGGTTAGGCACTGGTGAACTTCAGCAACCGCTGCACTTTTCACTGATAACTCCAGACACCTGGAGCAATGTTTTGATTCTAGAAACTGACAATGAAGGAAAAAGGCGCTCATAGTACAGACTGTTTATTTTAAATGAGTTTAAAACAGCAATATAAGCAGAGCAATCATTTAAAAACTCGTACCATATAACTCACAGTGTGGACTGGTTACCACATGGTTCAATGAGAAAATCCACCGGCATGTACTGCAAGCCCGCTCGCCCCCCACCTGGGACCTCACACCACGCCACCGGTTTTGTCTAATTCGTGACTCATCGAGACACCTTCACCAGGACAGACGATCAAAGACGCTGCACAGGTGGATACCTTAGCGGCACAACAGGCCACGCCCCAACGTGTTTCGTGTCAAACTTCGTCAGGAGGCTGGCCTGTCCGATGCTCTACTTGGTTTAAATAACCCCAAATCTATTTTTTGCATCCGCCCACATCATTTTAGACAACGGGACAGCTGGTGCTGCTCACATTATGAGCAGCCCTTTCCACAGGTGCATTTTAGCAGCAAGTTAAGAGTGCACATAGTAACAAATACAATAAAAGACATTAAAAAACACTTAAAAATCTATACATAATACCTATAGCAGTACATCAGAAAGTACATAGCGCAAAATGCAGGATTACAGAGTTCAATTCTTTAGACATTAGGTCTTAAAAATATTGTTGGAGGAACAAAGAAACAATTTGCAGCATGTATTGACAGAACATGTAATAAGAAACACATGTATATATACAGAGCCGGCCCTAACCAATATGATGCCCTAGGCAAGATTTTGGCTGGTGCCCCCTAGCACCACTGCTGGTTCCGCCTCTGACCTTGCACCTCTTTCCCAGCACCATCACTCCTCACCCATAGCAGTCCTTATTTTGGAGTTTGTACCCCCTATATTTTAAATAGGAACAGTTTGCACATTTGGCGCACAGCCCAAAAAGGGGTGCGGTTTTGCTGGCAAGGGGCATGGCCACACAATAGTAACCCCAATTCCAATTATGCCACACAGCACTGCAACTTTATTCACATTTGATCATGCGATAGTGTCCATAATTCATATTACATCCCACAGTAGTATCACTTTACCTTATAAACATTACTCCTCACAGTAGAGCCCCTTATCCACATTACATCACACTGAATTGCTCCTTATTCACATTACACCACACCCTATTGCTCTTTATTCACATTAGACGACACAGTAGTGACCTTTCTATATGCAACGCCACATAGTAGAGCACCTTATACACATTATTCCACACAGTAATGCTCCTTACACATTATTAATGTCCTTATAAACATAATGCGCCTTACACATTATGACAACTTTTATTAATGCCCTTTTACACATAATGTCCCTTACACATATGCCGCACATTAATGCCCTTATACACATAATGACAAACATAGTGCCCCCTACACATTTGTTGCCCATTATTAGTGCCCCTATACACATAATGACACACATACAGTAGTACCCTGTTACACATATGCCGCACATTATTAATGCCCTTATACACATAATGACACACATACAGTAGTACCCTGTTACACATATGCCACACATTATTAATGCCCTTATACACACAATGACACACATAGTGCCCCTTATACATATGTTGCACATTATTAATGCATTTTTACATGACACACATAATGCTCCTTACCACATATTCAGAACACTACTGCACAACCAACCCACTCACATGTACACAGCACTCACACTGCCACTAACACTGTGACCTCTGCTTCTGCTTGGATACAGAAGAAAAAGGAAAGCAAAGAATGTCTCTTTGTTGGCGCAAGTAGAATAATTTTTAAAATTTAACTTTTAATAAATTCATTAAAATTGTTCCAAAAAGACGAAGTTTTGACAATACAATACAACAAATACTAACTGTGAGTGAAATAACTGAATAAAGTGAATTTCTTAAAACCAAAAAGCTCGCTACCTGTGTCTTATATTATATTAATTCTGCTTAATTGGTATAGTAAAACACTTACGGATCTAATTATTCTAGTGTAGTTAATCTGTGAGATTATAATCAATCCATAAATTAGGTATCTATGACAATGTCCAATATGTTCCTAAAGGATTACTGTATTACGGTAAGTGTGATGTAAAAGCCAATATGATCACTCATATAATGGCATTAATTAGTTACAGTAATTGTGTATTATCTTTATTATCAGTAGCTATATCAAATAGCAGTATATAATTGTAGCAGGAACCCTTAGGAATCAATGTTTTCAGCAGATACCTGTGTTATTATTACTGACAGGAGAACACGGTGGAATATGTAATTATGACTGAGTAACTCGAAAATAATTGCTCTTAATAGTAAACTATATCATCCACTGCTACATACAATGTGACTATAATAAGAAAAAATCACCAAATGGTGTAGTGCATTAATATAAGCACGCCCTGTTAGCAATATATTGCAGCAACATTAAATACAACTCTGGTGAATATTATCACTGACAGTTATTATATTCTTATAGCATTTCTCTAGGTATTATATAGTTGTAATAGTTGTATGTTGCCTTTGTTGTTAATAGCTCTGCCAAACAAAGGTGTATGATTACAGCTGAATCGTTTGAAAGCAGATACTTTCTTATAAATAACTGTTTTTATTGCTGATAGCTAAACACAGTAAGGACATACCTCCCACACTTGTAATTTCTTATATAATAGCTTTGCATAGAAACAGTAATTGTGTGTTTTAATAGTTTGATAGCCACATTTAATTAGTGTATTAATATATACAATAGGTGGTTTCCTCATAGATTGCCAAAGAAACTATCTATATGAATCTTGTAATGAATCCATAATTCTATCTAGCCTGTTTCATTTTTAGCAATTGTATCAAATAAAGATATGTAGTGATACTTAGATCACTTAAAGACAAATGCTTGCAGTGAGTAACTGTTTCATCACTGACAGCTAGATATCACATGAATGTACAGCCGTAGCTTAACTTGGAAGTAAATGTTTTAAACAAGAGCCTGTGTAGACTGCGTTTGCATACAGTGAGACTATTAAATAAAATAATAACACCAGTTGGTGCTTGAGAGTAAATGTTTTTTTTTAACTGAGACAGGTTCTTGTTAAAAAAAACATTTACTCTCAAGCACCAACTGGTGTTATTATTTTATTTAATAGTCTCACTGTATGCAACAGCAGTCTACACAGGCTCTTGTTTAAAACATTTACTTCCAAGTTATAGATAATTTCAGGTGTTTTTGGAAGCTCAGGACCTAGAACCGGGTCTAGTTTTAAAATGTGCCAGTTTTTCTTGGCAACCTTTTCCAGGTCTCGGAACCCTGAGCTAAATTGGGCAACAGAGGGACAGAAAACTCTCCTATTCATATCCTTTTTCTTATATTGGAGTAAGCTATTTCTTTCCCTTTCTCTAACATTCTCACTGGCTGTTGTTACCAGCTTTTCTGGATATCCCCTTTCACTGAATCTATCACTGTAGATCTTTGCTTGTTCATCAAATTTGGATAGGTGTGTGCAATTCCTCTGGAGCCTAGTATATTGAGAAAGAGGAATATTTTCCTTCCATTGTGGAAGGTGACAGCTGTTAAATTCTAAGTATCTATTACTGTCTACTTGTTTGAAGTGTGTTGACGTCTCTATCTCTCTGGTGGTATGGAAGTTCTCAGTGGACAGTACCAGATCTAGAAATCCTAGGCGAGTGGAGCTGAACGTATCTGTAAATTTCAGATTATATGAGTTCACATTAATTTCTCTCATGAATTCATTCCACTCTTGTTCAGAGTCCTTCCAGACTATCAGTACGTCATCTATGTACCTCTTGTACAAGATGATGTTTTCTTTAAGTCTGCCCTGGATGGCTTCCTGTTCCCATTGGGCCATATATATGTTAGCTAGGCTTGGGGCACAAATACTGCCCATTGCCGAGCCACATATCTGTTGGAACCACTTATCCAAGAATGTGAAATAGTTGTTTTTGAGGACAAACAACAAGCATTGGGAATTAAATTTGAGTTTCACATCACTAATTTCTGGATCTTCTCTTAGTTTGTTCTCTACTGCCCAAATGCCCCTATCATGAGGGATTGATGTATACAGCGACTGTACATCCACAGAACACCACTTATAAGAGTCTTGCCACTATAAATCATTAACCAATTTTAGCACAGATGTAGAGTCTTGGATAAATGACTCCAGAAGCGGGATATACTTCTTTATATAACTATCAACAAATTCAGATACTCTCGAGGTCAGTGACCCAATTCCACTGATAATAGGTCTACCAGGGGAGTGGAACAGGTTCTTATGGATCTTAGGGCTGTGATAAAATGTAGCGATTCTGGGATGTTTATTTAGTAAGTAGTTAAACTCATTCAAAGATATAAATTTTGAGAAAAGACCATCTTTAAAAATAGTCTCCAACTCACCGAGAAACTTCATGGTAGGATCTCCATTTAGTTTCACATAATAATTAGCATCACCAATAATCTGTATGCCTCATTGACGTAGTATTCCCTATCCATAAGAACTATCCCACCCCCCTTGTCAGCATTTTTTATTACCACATCAGTATTATTAGACAGTTTTTTCAAGGCCACTAGTTCTGATTTAGTAAGATTTCCACTTCCAGTATTCTTCCCTACTCCACCATTAATTTTCTCAATATAATTTTTCATCATTTGGCCAAACATCTCAATATATGATAAACCAGATTTGATTAGAGACTTTAATAGATTAGAAAATCTTCTTAAAACTGAATCTAAAAACTGGTTGGACAGTGTTAATTTACAACAATATGCAAATAAGAAAATGATCCCCAGAGGTCTTCGACTTTTTAAATCATCTATTTTTCATGATAATTCTAATTATCAGAAAGAGTGGGACCAATTATTGGATAATTGTTCCCTGGAACTAATGAAACTGATTATCAGGTACAGGAATGATAAGGTATCCTTGATTGAAAAAGAAATTGAAGAACTAAACAGAACTATGGATAAATATAAAAATGAAGAACTGTTTGAAAGGAAAGATAAAGCTGTAAATGAGAGAGTTATAAAATTTGAACAAAGTCTCATGGAGACAAAACAGAAAAAGTTCAAACGTGATCTGTATGATTACGAGAATGATTCAGTGCGTACGTATATACAGAAACAGAGATTCACAGGAAATACCACCCAATTTAAACAAAATACTTATCAGGGTACTTATAAAACACAAAGACGAGATCAAGACACTTCCAAACAACGTGATTTTACAAATCACAATAGATTCCAGCTATTGATGGATATACAAGATAGTGATATAGATTCACCAATAAGATCAAATATGAATAGATACAGGAACATCAGATCAGAGATGGGAAAAGGTAGCGAAAGATACACTCCTAGAACTACTGAGAACTATGAACAAAAGGGTGTTTTTTTAGGAGCACGACCCAAAACCAATGTGAGGTGGACAATGGACACCGAACAACGAGCCACTCCCAAAAGAAACAGAGATCTAAGTATAGAGGATGTAGAGGAGGAGGAGGAGGGAGGACACAAAAATCCAAGGAGGTTCTAACTAACTAATCTAACATCTAGATCCAAACCCACTGTTTTTAACTTATCGGCTAAAGTACTGTCGAAATCAGAACTCTCCTTATTAGAAAAAGGACTCAAATTCTCACCAACAAGTAGTCCTAACATTTTTGACCTTTATGTGGACCTTAATAGGTACATTCGCACCCTTTGTAGAAAAAGGTATTTCGCCAAAAAAAGTTTAACACTTAAGAAAGATGAATCAATACCCATTATCTTGGATAATTCTGATTATCCTTTACTCACAACATTAGAAGAATTATGGGAGGAGAACCATGTACCAATTGATTCAGGCGGGAATGAGATAAAAATATATGATATAAAAAAGGAGGAGTCTAAATTTAAAGTGAAGTCCGAATTTTTCCCCATTTCGGCTAAGAGCAGCTGTATAGAATCATTCTATAAGATCACATTGGAAGACTTTAAAGAACTAGTGGGACAAAATGATTCTAGATCCTCATCAAAATTTCCATCAAATCTTACTAGACAGGAGAAACGAGCCATTAAAGAATTGATACAAGACACATCAATAACAATTAAAGAGGCAGATAAAAGTGGAGGCCTAGTTATTATGAACACGTCATATTATTTGAAAGAATCTTTGAGTCAATTAGAAAACAAACAATTTTACAGTACTCTTATTCAAGATCCTACTTTGAAATTTACACAGGAGCTTAAGATTTTATTAGATCATGGTCTTGATCTGGGGGTCATATCCAGAGAAGAATCACGGTTCCTATTCCCACACTTTCCCACTACCCCCAGCTTTTATTTTCTACCCAAGATTCACAAATCCCTCACTGCACCTCCTGGTCGCCCTATTATTTCTGGGATTAATTCTCTCACCTCTAACCTTTCTTTCTATATCGACTCCTTTCTCCAACCACACATTACTTCATTAAAATCACATCTATCAGACACAAAAAAGTTTTTTTAAACAAAATACAGAACATCCAGTGGAAGGATACATATGCGTTCTTGATACTGGATGTACAAGCACTATATACCAATATCCCTCACAATATGGGTGTCAAAGTTATTTCCGAATTATTCAATAGGACTTCAACTCTTGATAAACAACACCAGAATTTCCTTACACAATGTATCACTTTTATTTTGTCACACAATTATTTCATCTTTAATCACAAATATTATTTACAGCTCACAGGTACTGCCATGGGGACCAGATTCGCTCCCAGTTATACCAATCTGTACATGGGTGACTTCGAGGACACCCATGTGTGGTGCACTGACTGGGCAGCGAACCTGATTTTCTATGGTTGGTACATAGATGATCTATTTATCATTTGGGATGGGGACTCTTTTTCTGCCTCTTCCTTTGTCACTAGTCTCCAATCCAATTCACATAATCTCACCTTTACTCATTCCTATGATAGGAGCCGTGTGAACTTTCTGGATGTGACCCTCCAGATCAAAGACAATCAAATAACCACATCCAATTTTGTCAAACCAGTTAATACTAACTCATACCTACACTACAGAAGTGCTCACCATATACCTTGGAAAGACAATATACCCAAGGGGCAATTAATGCGTCTGAGACGCAATTGTTCCGATATAGAGACGTTTAAAATACAAGCTGATGAACTTCTGGAATCTTTTAGAAATAGCGACTATCCATCAAATCTTTTGAAAAAGGCTTTAGAAGAGGTCCTAGGTATGAATAGACAAGATCTGTTACGTCCATCCTCCTCAAACAAGATAGAAAAATATGACAGAAAAGAGAGAGAAATGGCCTTTATCTGCAAATATAATAACTGTGCGAAAGAGATCAAAACAATAATTGAAAGAAATTATAGAGTATTGAAACATGACAATATTCTTGGGAGCCTTTTACCCAATAAACCACAGGTGATTTACAGAAAGAATAGGGCTCTAAAGACTATACTGGCTCCTAGCTATTTCAAAACCCCAACACTAGAGAAGAATAAAAACGACTCAAATTGGTTGACTAAGAAACCTTTAGGTTTCCACAGGTGTGGTAAAAGTAGATGTACAATGTGTCAACATATGGAACGTAAAACTACCTTTATCTTTATTCCATCTTCTTATGAAAAATATCAGTTGAGATCCTTTTTAAATTGTGACTCTAAATTCGTGATATACTTGTTGACATGTGGATGCGGTTTAAACTATGTGGGACGAACCACAAGACCGTTACACACGCGATTTATGGAACATCGACGGAACATAATACGCAAATACATGGCTCATAGTGTATCACGACATTATTATAATGAACACAATAATAATCTTGCCTGTCTCTCGATAATGTGTCTTGAACATATTGCCCCTACGGATAGGGGAGGAGACAGATTTAATAAGCTTTGTCGGAGAGAAGTCTTCTGGATGTTAAAGTTTAACTCTTTACATCCAGATGGACTGAATGAAGCAATTGAATTAAATTCGGTCCTCTAGTTGGGGATCTATGCCTCCGTCCCTGTTCTAGTAATTCTTGTCCCAATATTTTCCATCCCTTCTCTCTATATATATCATCAGAAGATCTAGGCTGTCTGGGAAAATTTAATTTTATATACAGTAGTTTGATGAAATATTTTGGGTTAAAATTCCATTTTTTTGAGATGACTGTCAGTATAAGAAATGATGGTTTCTAATATATGCACGTGTGTATATATACATGGATTATATCAGACCAATTGCCTGATTGGTGATAACAACTCCTGATTTTGGATATTATATGCACATGTGTGTATATTAAATCTCTTACGAATGTGTGCTATAAAGGTTCAAATAACAACTGAATACTTTTTATATGAAATTATTGGTCTGAACTATATGTGGGTACACACATATATATGTATGTATTATATATATGTATATGTGTGTACGTGCAGGCGTGTGTATATATATGTGTATATGAGTATAAATGTGAATTACATATGTTTATAATTACACACGTGAATGTGCTTTATCTTTATTTCTGTGTTATATCTCTGCTCTTCATTTATAATACATAATGTATTAAAAATTTAAAAAAAAAATATATATGAGGATTTTGTCTATATGCACTAATAGCCATATTGGTTATTTACAAATATTAAACGTGCTGGACCGAGTGAATTTCGGGAAAAGCCTTACCAATAATATAAGTCAGGTCCAATACGTTTATATATATTTATTTCTATTTGTATATAACGTTTCTCTCTCACCAATTATGGTCACGTCATTTGGGGATTTGTGAGAGATATACAGGTTGAGTATCCCATATCCAAATATTCCGAAATACGGAATATTCCGAAATACGGACTTTTTTGAACGAGAGTGAGATAGTGAAACCTTTGTTTTTTGATGACTCAATGTACACAAACTTTGTTTAATACACAAAGTTATTAAAAATATTGTATTAAATGACCTTCAGGCTGTGTGTATAAGTTGTATATGAAACATAAATGAATTGTGTGAATGTAGACACACTTTGTTTAATGCACAAAGTTATAAAAAAATATTGGCTAAAATTGCCTTCAGGCTATTTGTATAAGGTGTATATGTAACATAAATACATTCTGTGCTTAGATTTAGGTCCCATCACCATGATATCTCATTATGGTATGCAATTATTCCAAAATACGGAAAAATCCGATATCCAAAATACGTCTGGTCCCAAGCATTTTGGATAAGGGATACTCAACCTGTGTAATTAAAGTATAAGTATAGAAAGAACAGTTAGTACCCTTTGTGAAGGGGATTTTCCTCCGATGACGTCACTCACACCATGTGACTAATGTGAACCAATGATTAGCAAGTCACGTGATCGGAGACTCGGGGTCACATGCACCAAAAGGATCCTTCTAAACCTAGAAACTACAATAAGTACCTTCTAAGAAGGGGACGATCGAGTCTCCGATCATGTGACTTAGATCACATGCTACAATGGGACCAATAGGATTGTACAGAATCCGGATCACGTGTTCTTTAATGTCACGTGACCGGCTTCATTCAATTTTAGTTTTATGTATAAATCAAGTATTAATACTCGTTTTGAGGTGGGATTTGTTTTGCATATAACAGCAGAATTTTGTGCAAATAATGATATATTTAAAGCTATATTTGTGACGGTTTGCTGCAGTTTTTAATTAAGCACCGGACAGGTGTTGGTTATCAATTTATTAAGCAGGGTATAAATAGAGACCCAATATACACTGAATTCATGCTCCTGAGGAAGCTGGATCACTCTATTGCCAGCGAAACGCGTTGAGCCTGTCTACCCACCTGGGCATCACTCCACGATATATTGGGACTTTGACATCTTCGGCATCTATTGGACACTGCTCCTATCACTGGGAAATTTATTCCAACATAGATAAAAGCCCGGATCCACAAACACAGCTAGCAATGGACTCTTCCTAAAGCTGATGCCATCATATCTCCATTGTGGAACTGGTAACTATCTTCTGCTACAGTGAATGCCATCTGGAGACTGTCCTAGCCGTAATAATATATGTCCCAGAGGAGAGTGGATGCAAAAGTGAATATACCCAGGGGGAATATATAATTTTAAGTGTTATTAAGAATAATAACAGGAATCTACTCCTGGTTTTTTAAGGGTTTAATAAATTGTTATTTTATTCAGCAAACCGTCTTTATATAATTCTTACAGCCAGCGCTGGTACTTTGTGTTTTTAATCTCAATATATGGACCTCTAGAGTCTAGTGGATAGAAGGTAGATTTTAGTTTTAGACCTGAGTCACCATTGGCCGAATCCCAATTTTTTTACTACGGCATCACTTTTTTCAATGAAATGTCTTTCAACCGTCAGGTTCCTTATATATAAATTAAGTTCAATATATGTATTCACTTTATTTAGGGCACACGTAGGTGCATAGGACATGCCCTTGCTTAATACCTTTTCTCCTACTTTACTCAGCGTTATTTTGGGTAGATTGAATGTGCCCCTCGCACGGTTCTCTAGTCTAGGTTCCTCAGTTTGATGAATATGAACCTGGTCAATGTCAACATTACAAATATGTTGACATGCTTCATGTTGACATCATGTTAATGTTGACATTCTCATGTCGACATTATGACTGCTGACATAATATATGATATCCAACATAGCTTTAGGCCGGCAGCAAGAACAGATACCATAGACTAGCGATATCAATAACAGCCAATCTCTATTGCTTTTTCCTCGCACATACGGTACGGCCTGATTCTGAGTTGCATGCAGTGCAGATATATGCAAAAATGGTTAGTTTGTCAGATGCGCATGCATCTAAGGCACTAAACAGTTGCACAGCGCATGCGTCTCATGGTGTGTATGCAAAGAGGCGCAGTTGCGATTGAGACGCACAGTGTCCAAAGAATATTGGAAATGTGCTGGGTATTCCTGGGCGGTGGCTGGGAGGCGGCTATTTAGACTCACAATGATGATCGGTTTTACGGCATGTTATGGTCATACTATGAGAGTATCGCTGAACTAGTTGCAAACTCAGATGTCTAATCGCTCACATTGAAGGCCGTACTCTGTTATAGATTCTGCAGCTGGCATGGAGCAGGAGAATGCTTTAATGGTGCATCTGTTTCTCCCTACGGCGCACCAAGCAGGATATCACAAAGTGGGCTTCTCAGTCCTTGCACATTCACACACCAAGAAAAAAGGCTTATACTAGCATTAGCATAAAGTCACAGACACGACCAGGGCCGTCTTAACAGCCATTCACAGCAACCAATAAAAAATAATAATCATAATATGCCCCTCCTGTGGTCTTGCACCGTCTCCTCACATGCTTCCATACAGTGGCTGTCAGAACTCTAATTGGTGGATATCTCCAGCAATCCACCAATCAGAATGCTGACTGTCTGGCTGCAGGCTGGGAGGCAGGTAAAGAATGCTGCCTGGCCACTCTGATTGAGTGACCCCCACCTGCCCCTGCTCGGAGGCCCCTAGAATTGTGGGGTCCTAGGCAGCTGCCCAGTGTGTCTATATGTTAAGATGGCCCTGGATGCACCTACGGCAAAAGATGCTAAAGACACTAAACCAGTCCCATAAAACGCTGCTTCCAAAGGCCAGTGGTATAACTATCAATTATTTCCCTGTTTATTTAAAATGTAGTTTGCTTTTTGTTACATTATTCTTGTAATGGAGTCTTCACATATGGGAGGATCTAATAAAAATATAAATGTTGCTTGATGTGTGGTATTTACTTTGAATATGTAGGAAATCTGCCCAAAAAGACAAATTGCAATTTGGGAAAAAAAGTAATTCAATATATCCCACCCCCACCCCTCAAGTTGTCTGAAGGTCTTCTCTCAAGCAGCTTTCCAAGTAGTTTTCCATATGTTATCTTTTTAATATTTACCCTTCTGAAAACAATAGAGAGAATAATATGGCTCAGCAGGGCCGAAACTAGGATTTTTGTCACCCGGGGCAAGGTAGTCATTTGACACCCCCCCCCCCCCCCCCCCCACCCCCGCAAAAAAAATAAAAAATATATTTTACAATAAATAAATAAAAATAATAAAATAAAATAACAAAAATAAATGAATAAAAATATTATATATATATCTCTTTCAGAACTTTTTTACCTGAGAAACTGCCTTTTCTAACATACATTTCATATCCAGGAAAAAGTGTCCCCATTTTACACAGTACGACAGGCAAGTGTCCCCATTCCCCATTTTACACATTGCGGCAGACAGGTGTCCCCATTTTACACATTGCGGCAGGAAAAAGTGTCCCCATTTTACACATTGCGGCAGGAAAAAGTGTCCCCATTTTACACATTGCGGCAGGCACAGGTCCCCATTTTACACAGTACGCTGGCAAGTGTCCCCATTTTACACATAGCGGCAGGCACAGGTCCCCATTTTACACAGTACGCTGGCAAGTGTCCCCATTTTACACATTGCGGCAGGCACAGGTCCCCATTTTACACATTGCGGCAGGCACAGGTCCCCATTTTACACAGTACGCTGGCAAGTGTCCCCATTTTACACATAGCGGCAGGCACAGGTCCCCATTTTACACAGTACGCTGGCAAGTGTCCCCATTTTACACATAGCGGCAGGCACAGGTCCCCATTTTACACAGTACGCTGGCAAGTGTCCCCATTTTACACATAGCGGCAGGCACAGGTCCCCATTTTACACAGTACGCTGGCAAGTGTCCCCATTTTACACATAGCGGCAGGCACAGGTCCCCATTTTACACAGTACGCTGGCAAGTGTCCCCATTTTACACATAGCGGCAGGCACAGGTCCCCATTTTACACAGTACGCTGGCAAGTGTCCCCATTTTACACATTGCGGCAGGCACAGGTCCCCATTTTACACAGTACGCTGGCAAGTGTCCCCATTTTACACATTGCGGCAGGCACAGGTCCCCATTTTACACAGTACGCTGGCAAGTGTCCCCATTTTACACATAGCGGCAGGCACAGGTCCCCATTTTACACAGTCCGCTGGCAAGTGTCCCCATTTTACACATAGCGGCAGGCACAGGTCCCCATTTTACACATAGCGGCAGGCACAGGTCCCCATTTTACACATAGCGGCAGGCACAGGTCCCCATTTTACACATTGCGGCAGGTGGTGGAGGGAGAGAGAGAGAGAGGAAGGGAGAGGGGCCGACTTACATTTGAAGCGGTTCTCGCCGCTCTTCAGCCGCCTCTCCCTCCTCGTCTGCGCGGCTCCGGGCTCCCCCTTCTCCCTCCTCCGGCGGGGTTTCGTGGAATGACGCGTTTGCGCCGTGACGTCACGACGCAATCGCGTCATTCCGCGAAACCCCGCCCCCCGAGCTGGGCACTCGGGAGAAGGGGGTTTAAAAGTATGTACCGCGGCGGGTGTTAGGGGGTCTCGGCGCCCCCTCCAATCTGGCGCCCAGGTCGCCTGCCCCCCTAGCCCCCCCCTAGTTTCGGCCCTGGGCTCAGTATGTTGATGTATCTATCAAGTTTCAGTTGTTGGCTTCATTTGTGCACAGATATTTTATTCTAGCAGGATCATTATAGTTCATCTTAACAAGTCACCATATTTACAGTAACCCTATCAAACGCTTTAATGTAAATGGCTGATGTTATAGCACTATTTTTATTTTAAATAACTAGAACATTTGACAGCAGTTTCAAGACTTTGATGCTAAGTTTTTGCATGTGTTGTGTGTCACGTGTCACGCTGTGACATTCTAAAATACTAGTCATTATAGTCTAGCAATGTGATTTAAGAAATTGATATTGCATTTATAGCTTTTTATTGTACATTAAATAAACTAATTTTATTATTCATAGCTACTTTAGTAAATGGCAGAGCCGTAACTATGTGTGTGCCAGGTGTGCCTGGCACACAGCGCAGTCGCCCTGAGGGCGCAACGACCAGCATTCCATGTCAGCGGCTTGTAATGAGTCAAATTGACTCATTACAAGCCGCCTGTGCTATGTGCGCTGGAGGAGAAGAGGAGAGGAGCAGCTCCGACGTCAGGGGAGGACCCGGAGGAGGAGGAGGGAGGGGGACTGGAGCAGCAGCAGCGCTATGTAATTGGTAGCGACGCCGCTGCAGCTGTCCCTCTCCTTCCACATTGACTGGCCGGCACTGCTGTGAATGCTGGGATGCGCTTCCCTCATCCCTGCATTCACAGCGGGGGCGGCCAGCCAATGCAGAAGGAGAGAGACTGCTGCAGCGGCGCCACCACCAATTACATAGTGCTGCTGCGGCACCAGTCCTCCTCCCTCCTCCTTCTTCTCCGCTGCCCGGGATCTGCCTGACTGCATGCACCGAGGAGCCTGACTGCCTGAGTCAGCGGGGAGAGATGGTAAGTATCTATCTATCTATCTATCTATCTATCTATCTATCTATCTATCTATCTATCTATCTATCTATCTATCTAGTCTATCTATCTATCTATCTATCTATCTATCTATCTATTCTGTCTGCCGTACTGTGTAAAAAGGGGACGCTGTCTGCCGTACTGTGTAAAAAGGGGACGCTGTCTGCTGTAATGTGTAAAAAGGGGGACGCTGTCTGCCGTACTGTGTAAAAAGGAGACGCTGTCTGCCGTAATGTGTAAAAAGGGGGATGCTGTCTGCCATAATGTGTAAAAAGGGGACGCTGTCTGCCGTAATGTGTAAAAAGGGGACGCTGTCTGCCGCAATGTGTAAAAAGGGGGACTAGCTGCTGTAATGTGTAAAAAGGGGGACTGTCTGCCGAAATGTGTAAAAAGGGGAATCTGTCTGCCGTAATGTGTAAAAGGGGCTCTACCTGGTGTAGTGGCGCTATGGCGCGCACTGCCCCTGTTTTACATAAGGGGGGCGTCAATGCCATTTCTTGCACACAGCGCTAACTAAAATGCCTAGCTACGGCACTGGTAAATGGAATAGAAACAGTACTGATTGTACACAGCCCAGATTGCATAAAATAAACAGGCTCACCTGTTAGAGACTGGAAAGTCACAACTCAGTAGTGTCACCCAACAAATATAAACTCTGTACACAAAACAACAGAAAATTGTCACAGAACAATGGCAATACTATAAACACCAACACAGAGAACAAACACAATAATGCAAAAACATATAATTTGTGACACAACACTGTCTGTACAGTACTCATAGAAACACAGTTCCCTCCTAAAACACAACATAGAGTCTAATCATTTATACAGGAGGAGGACTATACTGGAATTTGCTGCACAGTAGGGAGAACCTGAGACACAACAAACTATTGTAATATGAGGGTCCTGGCTGGGTATGAAAGAAGTACTTGGTATGCATGAAATACTGTACTGAGTGTCGACAGTCACGCACCAGGGAGATTATTACAGCTCCTTGCTGCCAATCCCTAACATAAAGCCCTCTCTACTCTGCTATGAAGAGAGAGCTGCAGTCAGTCTGCATGCAAATGTGTATGAGGCAAATCTGGAGTGACACCAGGGGGAGCACAGCTGGTCTGAGCAGAGCCGTAACTAGACATTTTGGTGCCCTGAGCCAGAATGAGATTTGGTGCCCACCCCCCTAATATTTAAAATACAGCCAGTGCGCGCTATAGGCGGGCAGCAAAATATAGGGGCCTGGTTTCATGGGGAAGGGGTGAGGGCACAAAAGAATTCATATTACGCAACACAGAAGTCTCCATTATTCACATTACACACAGTAGCGCCACTTTTACACATTTCTCCTGGTAGAGCCCATGTTACATATAACACCAGGTAGAGTCCCCTTTTAAACATTACTCCAGGTAGAGTCCCCCTTTTACACATTACTCAAGGTAGAGTCCCCTTTTACACATTACTCCAGGTAGAGTCCCCTTTTACACAGTATGGCAGGTAGAGCCCCCCCTTTACACAGTACGGCAGGTAGAGTCCGCTTTTACACAGTACAGCAGGTAGAGTCCCCTTTTACACAGTACATCAGGTAGAGTCCACTTTTACACATTACAGCAGTTAGAGTGCCCTTTTACACAGTACTGCAGGTAGAGTGCCATTTTACACATTACAGAAGTTAGAGTGCGCTTTTACACAGTATGGCAGGTAGAGTCCCCTTTTACACATTACAGCAGTAGGAGTGCCCTTTTACACAGTACAGCAGGTAGAGTGCCCTTTTACACATAACGCTTGGGGAGAGAGAGAGGGGGAGAGTTTTTATACTTACTTTCCTCCCGACCACACGCTGCAGACACACGGGGGAAGCCCAGCGGTGGAGCCTAGTGAGGGACGGGCAGGGGGCGGACATCAGCTTCAGACAGATTCCGGTGGCAGCCAGTGGATGCAGGTGGCATCGGTGGCAGTGGTGGGGGGAGGTGAATCAGATGATGTAGCGGTTCTCTGCCCACAGTGCCTATGCACTGTGGGCGGAGCACACTCGACACACCTAGTTATGGCTGTGGGTTTGAGTATAGTACTATTCACATGCTAGAAATTTAGAAGTGAGTGAGCAGTAGAGCTCCCTTCTTTCTAACCATCCCCAACACTGAATTAATAATACCTGCCACCTTTAAAAATGTCTCTTTCAATGCCAATTAGTCCAATGCTACATTAATGACAATTAATAAATTGGCATGTCAGAGACAGCACTGACTAAAGTAGTGAATGATATGGTCACTGCTAAGTCTAAAGGCCATTGCTCACTTCTTATTCGATCTCTATGCTGCTTTTGATACTGTTGACCACTGTCTTCTTCTTCAAACACTACAATCCCTAGGTCTTTATGACACAGTCCTTCCTTGGTTCTCATCCTACCTATCTATTTGCTCTTTCAGTGTCCACTTCTCTTAATACACCTCCTCTTCGCTACAACTATCAGTTGGAGTACCACAAGGCTCAGTCTTAGGTCCTCTGCTTTTCTCAGTCTATACCACATCTCTAGGCAAACTAATCAGCTCTGTAGGATTTAAGTATAATCTGTATGTGAATGATACTCAAATCTAACTATCCTCCCCACATTTGTCACCATCACTGAATGTCTTTCTGCCATTTCATTTTGGATGTCATCTTGCCACCTCAAACTTAACATTTCCAAAACAGAATTACTTTTATTTCCACCGACCAATCGTAGTTACCAACCTGATATCTTCATCACTGTTGATAACTTGACAATCAACCCAACCCCACAAGCTCGCTGCCTAGGCGTCATCTTTGACTACGAACTGTCCTTTGCTCCCCACATTCAATCTGTCTCTCAATCATGTTACATACATCTAAGAAACATATCCAAAATACGACCTTATCCTACACAAGATAATGCAAAAACATAGGCTCTCACCACTACAATCCATTCTGAATGCAGCTGCAAAACTGACTTTCCTCACTAGACATTAATTGTCTGCAGATCCACTCTGTCAGTATCTCCATTGGCTGCCTGTATTCTACCTTATTCAATATCAATAAGTTTACTTACACACTGTAGAAGGCTATTGACCAAACACTACACCAACATACATCTCTTCGCTAATCTCAAATTATCACTCTACCTGACTTGTCCGCTCTGCACAAGGTCTGCGTGTGAGGGTAGGGTGGTGTGACGGTGCATTAGTGTGGGCAGAGGCAGAACTCTGGGAGGCAACGGAGTCATCTGCCGTCGGGCTCCTGCTCTGAAGGGGGGCACCTCTCCTCCCATTCTGTGACACCATTGAATTGAATTAAGTTAATTGATAGCTGCAAATCACACCCTCTTTATTATACTGAATATACACTTTTTACAAGTGTCACACTCAGGATTAGAAACCACAACCTGTTACACTGGAAGCAGACAACTTACTGATTAAGCTGTTGCTCCTGTATAGGAAATATGAGAATTTTAACTATATGAAGATACTTCTCTGACAATTACACGTAACTTCATTTAGTTAGAATACTCATGCTTCCTCTACAGGAGCAAATAACTCCATCAGTAAAGTGTCTGCTGTTAGTGTAACAGGTCATGATTTCTAATCCTGGGTATGACTGCTAAGAAATGTGTGATTTAAAATAAAAGACAATTAAATGTATAAATACAGTATATACATTTTTTTCAGATCACTCCATACACACACACACACACACACACACACACACACACACACACACACACACACACACACACACACACACACATACATATATTTATCTTAATATAGGAAATAGGGGGGCACCAATATTTATCTTGCCTCCGGGCAACTGGGATGAAGTTACGCCACTGAGTGTGGGAAGTATAGGTGGGAGTAGGGTAGATGTAAGGGTGCTTTTGTGTGGAAGTATAGGTGGGAGTAGGGTAGATGTGAGGGTATATTAGTGTGGGAAGTATAGGTGGCAGTAGGGTGTGTGCTAAAGAGCTTTAGTGTGGACATATAGGTAGTTGTAGTGTGGTGTGAGGGTGCATTAGTGTGGGAAGTATAGGTAGCGGTAGAGAGGTGTGAGGGCGCATTAGTGTGGGAAGTATTGGTGGAAGTAGGGTAGATGTGAGGGTGCATTAGAGTAGGAAGTATAGGTGGCAGTAGGGTAGGTGTGAAGGAGCGTTAGTGTGTGTGTGAAGTATTGGTTCAGTAGGGTAGGTGTGAGGGAGTATTAATGAGGTGGGAGAAGGTGAGTGTGATGGTGTATTAGTATGGGAAGTATAGGTAGGAATAAGGTGGGGTGAGGGTGCCTTAGTGTGTGTGAAGTATTGTTGCAGTAGGTGGTATGAGGGCGCATTAGTAAGCGGGTAGTAGGGGTATAAACAGGGCAAATTCTAATCAATAGATGGATTTTCAGAGAGTGCTTAACAATTTGAAGTGCTTGAGAGTGTCTGACAGAGTCCCATAAGCTGGTAGTGGCACAGGAGAGTGGAGAGTGCTGTAGGTGTCTACCTGTGTTGAGGTAGATCAAAGTTGGTGATAGGGAGAGTATTCCTAAATGGGATTTGAGATGAATGTAGGGTGGCAATGTTAAGGGCATGTTATGTGATGGAGGACATGCAAAGCCAGTTATCATGACATTTGTATACAACATGCAATGTTTTTCTATACTCTGGGAGAGAGACTATGAAAAAACGTAGTATTGTTTATTACACATCGTGTACCTAGCACAAAATGTAAAACATGATTTACTGTATCTGTAAATTGACAGATATTCTTTAGCAATAGTAGTTTGCAAATAGTTTGAATATCAGATGTTAATGCGATTTAAAACAATATACAGTATGCAATTTCCTTTTAATTATATATGTGGATAGCAAATATATAAAGCTTACACAGAAAATACAGAGATAGTAAACCACTGCACTCTAAGCAGCTGCAGTTGCGTAGAACCCGGGTGTCACTCAAACACCCTATGACATAGATATAAACAGAGAAAACGAGAACTACCTCAACTGCGCACAGCTTAAAAAGTCCACTTGGATGTCTTACATATTCAGGAAAAGGCCAATCTGTAAAAAGATAGGAGGTAGTCTTCCAATCTTTTTTCTTTTAGTCCATTAGGTGAAGAAATTCCCTCTGGATTGATCCAATGTCCCTCAAAAGAAAAATGGAAGAACAATATTGTGTAGTATGTCCTAAATTTGACTGGTCATTCCAGATTTCGTGGTTTATCAGGATGGTTCATACCGTACTCACATCTCAAACGGACGAGTTTCCACATATAAAGGTTTCTTTATGGGTCCAAACTTCTCCTAACTGGATGAGGGCTGTTCGTACTCTTTCAATTCCTCCCAAAGTTGTACCCCAATGCGAAAGATAATGGAGAGAAGAACAGCCCAATTAGTGGACCGTAGTGGAGTCCGATCCACCAATCCCACTTATAGCCAGAGGTCAGGGCCGGTTCGAGGGCCCTCGGCGCCCCGGGCAGGGAATGGGGGTGTGGCTTAATACAGGGGGCATGGCCAGTCACGCCCCCCTGTACAGTAGAAGCGCCGCTTAAATGCTGAGCGGAGCGCGATGACGTCATCGCGCACCGCACAGCAAAAGGACCTCTCCACAAAGGGAAACTAGACGCGTAGCGTCTAGTTCCCTTCGCGGAGAGGACCTTTGCTGTGCGGTGCGCAATGACGTCATCGCGCACCGCTCAGCAAAGGTCCTCTCCGCGAAGGGAAACTAGACACTACGCGTCTAGTTCCCTTCACAGGGGACCACAGCCGCAGGAGCCGGGGGACACAGCGGGCAGTGGAGGGCACAGCAGTGGCGGATCTTGCCATGGAAGGCGGCGCCCCGGGCAAAAGTCCTGCTTGCACGTGGCAAGATCCGCTACTGCCAGAGGTATAAACCAGCGCACCGTACTTACACTCCCAGAGTGTTCACTAAGCCCATAAAGGTATCTTTAACAGTTATTCGTAATAGGACAGATCAGTGAATGTCAGAATATAAATGGGCAAGTGTACCCCACTTACAGTCCTCTAATTGGTGCCAAGCCCGTAGCAGTTTCTTTATCCACTTCCTTCCCAGGAAGTGGAACTCCACTGTCAAGTACTTCCAATCTCGGTATAATAAAATATGTATCAGGAGTGGAAGCAGGTAAAAAGAATTTATTACAATTTTCGAAATAAAAAACAATAACAATAGGGCATAATCCTAATGGAGCATCCAGAAGATGTTAACACAGTCAGAAAGATGAGATGTATCCGGATTACCTCACCTTAATAAATGGTAGTCTGGAAGGTCCACAGGTAGTAAGTAGCCCTCACACCAACGCGTTTCGATCGTGGTCTTTGTAAAGGTGTTTGATGTGGGCTACTCAACATCTATTTATACCCCTAAACAGGAAGTGTTTCACAATGTGGGAGGGGTCAATGCATAAGTAGTTCATAGATGAAAAGATATGTTTAAAACAATACCATACATATTACGTATATATGTGTACATAAAAACACCCCTTGTATATTCTGGGGGCATGTCTAAAATTAGTATAGATACCATACAGAACTTAAAAACCTTAATAGGTAATGCTGTGCGTTACAACTGACGATGGTGGAACGCACAGCTTCCGTTGGAAGTGCGCGCAGGTCTAGGGGGAACGGCACACAGCGTGCAATACTTAATATCTTAATAGGTATCGCTGTGTGTTCCACCTGACTACGGCGGAGTGCACGGCTTCCGCCGGGGGTACATATGGGTCCAGGAACGCGGCATATGGTGTGCGTTCCACTCAATCTCTGTGGAACGCACTGCCGCCGGAGATGACGTCACCAGGAAGTGACGTATCGCTAACCGTGGCTCAATGTTAAGGGGAAGTGTGTGGCACAAAGGAGGTGGTTTCATGCGTTCCACTTGATCTTAGTGGAACGCATGTGAGGCGGAATAGGCGCTGTTCATTGGAGAATCACTCATATATGATAGAATACAGTTTAGTATCCATAGTGAAATATAATACAACAGCACATGATTCAATAAAATATAAATAAAATAAACAGCAATACCAGATACATCAAAAATGATAAAAAACAGCAACATTAGGATAAATCTCCATGTTATGAGAACTGTATTAAAACACATATTAATATATGGAAGGATATGTAAAATTAGCGTGCTGTATTGAATAGTGTGGAGGAGAATGGGAGGATATTAAGATATAAATATCAAAGGCAAAAATGTGGTCAGCTGCCTATAAGGGGAAAGCTGCCTAAAGGAGGGAAAAGAAAAAAGGAAAAAAGGATAGAAAGAAAGAAAGAAAAAGCCATGACCCAGATTTCTAGGAAAGTAGGAGGACAAAGGAAGGTTGGTTGAACTAGGGGGGAGGTTCTAAAGGAATCTTTCCTTTTCAATAGAGCATAAACCCCAATGAGATTTTAAAGGAACCATTTAATCTCGAAATCGAGGTTCATGCCTCTGGGTTGCAGGGTTCCTAAATTGAAGATGGTCCTCATCTCGGTCCTTGCTAGTCTTTCCTCGATGTCTGTCTTTCTCCAATTGCTCGGGGCTAGTTGTATTCCACAGAACAAGGCAATCTCCGAGGGTTTGCACATGTGGTCTTTTTTGAAATGTGATGAGATTCCATGGGTTTCCACCCCTTTCTTGATGTTCCTAAGATGTTCACTCATCCTTTCTATTAATTTTCGTGTAGTTCTTCCGACGTATTGCTTGTTGCAAGTACATTGTAGCAGATACACAACATTTTTGCTGTCGCAAATTATGAAGTCCTTGATCTCGAAATTTTTCTTGTTAGATGTGGATGTGTACTGGGTGATGGTGGAATTTTTACTCCTGCAATTCCTACACATTTGGCACATGCCGCATCTGTAGAATCCCTTTGACTGAATGGTTCTGAGCTTTTTTGGTGCTTCTACTACACTTCTGACCACCTTTTTTCTGATGTTGTCTGCTTTCCGGTAAACGAAACGTGGTTTTTCTGTTAGGTGGTCCTTTATAATGGGGTCTTGAAGGAGTAGGCCCCAGTTTTTCTTAATAATTTGTTCCACCTCCTTATGTTGACTACTGAATTTGGTTATGAACGCGATCTTTCTCTCTTCTTCTTTCTTGGTCCCTGGTTGTTCCTTGGGTTTCAACATCAGGTTTCTATCGGTAGCCTCATATTCCTGATAAGGTTTTTCTAATCGTGTCCTGACGTAGCCTTTTCCTTCAAATTGTTTCATAAGGTTCTTTCCTTGTTCTTTGTAGTCATTGAGTTTGGAGCAATTTTTCCGTAGTCTATGGAACTGACTTTTTGGGACGGAAGTGAGCCAGTTAGGATGGTGGTTACTGGAGGAGGGAATGTAGGAATTACAATCTGTAGGTTTGATATATGTGCGAGTATTCAGTTGGTTGTCTTCGATGAATATTGTTAGATCCAAAAAATGGACAGATTCCTGACTAATCTCAAAAGTGAGTTGGATATTTTTACAGTTATTATTGAGATATTCGCAGAAGGAGGTCAGGCTCCCAGAGTCCCCTTTCCAAATGAAGAAAATGTCATCGATGTATCTTTTCCATAGCACCAGGTCTGCCCCAAATTCATGGCCGCTGAATATGGATTTTTCTTCCCAGTGCACCATGAACAGATTGGCATAACTTGGGGCGAACCTGGTGCCCATAGCTGTACCGTGTTGTTGTAAGTAATATGTATCGTTGAACCAAAAAAATTTATTGGAGAGGATGAATCTTATACTTTCTATGATGAATGCTTGATGATCCCCATCTATCTCCTCTTTCTCCAGAAAAAATGTGGTGGCGTCTATGCCATGTTGGTGATCGATTACCGTATACAGGGAGGTCGCGTCAGCTGTTACTAAATGGTATTCTGATTGCCATTCAATGGATTCTAATGCAACAATGACATCCGTGGAGTCCCTTAGATAGGAGGGAGTTTTTCGTACCAACGGTTGTAGTGCATGGTCAACATACAGGGACAGATTTGACGTTATGGATTCGGTTCCAGCAACGATGGGTCTCCCCGGTGGATGTTCCTGGTCCTTGTGGATCTTGGGTAGAGTATAGATCACTGGGATTGATGGGTGAGGGATGATGAGGAACTTTTTCTCAGTTTCGGTGATGATATTTTTCCATATGTATTTATCAATATGATCTGTCATCCTTTTGCTAATGCCTTCAGATGGGTTGCTCCGTAATTTCTTGTAAGTATTACTATCTTCTAATTGTCTTTCAATCTCCTTATTATAATCATCAAGGGTTTGAATGACCACCGCATCCCCCTTATCGGCCGGTTTGATAACGATGAGTTCGTTTTCTTCTAAACCTCTCAATGCCTCTTTCTCTTTTCTGGTCATATTGTGTTGAATGTTCTTCTTAAACTCTGTGTTCTCTAGATCATTCTTCACCATTTTCTCGAAACTTTCAATGTAACAGCCTTTTTTGAACGTGGGGTAAAAGATGGACTTTGGTTTGAAAGCCATTTCCGAAGCCCCCGGTTCATTTTCCTTTTGTTCTTGGTCATGGAAAAATTTTTTGAGGGTGAGTTTCCTGATGAAGCGCTGGAGATCGATGTACACTTCAAACCTGTCCAGGTTACTGGATGGGGCATACTTTAAGCCTCTTTTTAGAACGTCTTCTTCCTCCTTAGTGAGCACATGACTACTGAGGTTGTAGATTTTGGTAAATTCCTCATGTTTTCCTTCTTCAACTGGAGTCTCTTTTTTCTTTCTTTTTTTCCTATTCCTGTTATGTAATTTTTGATGTTTGTTGGAGGAATTCAATCCTCTACGGCCTCTTCTTGTTGTCATCTTCGGTCTCTTATTTCTCTGGCCTGGTCCAAAAAAGTCTCGTCATCTTCTTCATGAACAAAGGGTTGGTATCTCCCAGGCGGTCTATTCCATCTACTATCCCTGGTCGCATCATCTCTGGGAGTCCTATACTTAATTCTGTTGTCCTGAGGGGACCTTCCTCCTTCTTTCAAGTCTCTCCTATGGTCAAGTCTGTTTGCATTTCTAACTCTCGTTGTGATGTGTCTATATGTGTAACCTTCTCCTGATCTTCCCTCGAATCTGGAGTCCCAATCTGGTATCCTTCGTCCTCTGTCCCTCCATGATGGATTTCTCCATTCTGTGCGGACTGACGGTTTTCTCCTTCTGTTGTCATGTTCTCTTCTGTACATGGGAGTGTTTGTATGATGAAATCTAACTCCCTGATTCCTCCTGTTTTGTTCCCTTCCTCCAAAGAAGTTCTTTTCCTTTTTTGTAATCCGATATTGGGTTCCATCTTTAAAGTCATTGAAGTCCCTAATGTACTTCTTTTTTTTCTTCTGCATGAGTTCTTTCTCGCTATCTGCAATTTTCATAACAATATCCCTCTCTAATTCTTTTAAATCCTGTAGGTCTTGGAAGGGTTCCACCGAGGATTTTCGTGAATCTATTTCAGTCTCTAGTTCTTTCAATTCTTTCCCTTTTTCCCGAACAATTAATCTCATAAGGGACATAGATCCTTAACCATTCTTCTTCAAAGGTTTGCGATCTATTGGAGAAGGGCAATTTATCTATTCTAAGGCCTCTGTGGATGATTTCTTCTGCCAAATACCTTTCCAGTGAAATAACCTCCCACCAAATCCTTCCTTCTTTAAGTAGAGCTGATTCTAATTTGGACATAATTCCTTCTAAGTCTTCATCTACCAGGTCAACAGAATCTCGTGGGTTGTTGAATAATTCCTCATATTTATCCTTGAGGAAGTTTCTATGGGCAAACATGATGGTGAGGGCAGCTGTGGTTGACTAAATGAGTGAATAGAAATTACACAGAAAATACAGAGATAGTAAACCACTGCGCTCTAAGCGGCTGCAGTTGCGTAGAACCCGGGTGTCACTCAAACACCCTACGACATAGATATATACAGAGAAAACAGTAAACTATCTCAACTGCGCACAGCTTAAAAAGTCCACTTGGATGTCTTACATATTCAGGAAAACGCCAATCTATAAAAAGATAGGAGGTAGTCTTCCGATCTTTTTTCTTTTAGTCCATTAGGTGAAGAAATTCCCTCTGGATTGATCCAATGTCCCTCAAAAGAAAAATGGAAGAACAATATTGTGTAGTATGTACTAATTTGACTGGTCATTCCAGATTTCGTGGTTTATCAGGATGGTTCATACCGTATTAACGTCTAAAACGGAGGAGTTTCCACACATAAAGGTTTCTTTATGGGTCCAAACTTCTCATAACTACATGAGGGCTGTTCGTACTCTTTCAATTCCTCCCAAAGTTGTACGCCTACGCAAAAGATAATGGAGAGAAGAACAGCCCAATTAGTAGACCGCCTTTTTTCCTTTTTTCTTTTCCCTCCTTTAGGCAGCTTTCCCCTTATAGGTATCTGGTATTGCTGTTTATTTTATTTATATTTTATTGTATCATGTGCTGTTGTATTATATTTCACTATGGATACTAAACTGTATTCTATCATATATGAGTGATTCCCCAATGAACAGCGCCTATTCCGCCTCACATGCGTTCCATTAAGATCAAGTGGAACGCATGAAACCACCTCCTTTGTGCCACACACTTCCCCTTAACATTGAGCCACGGTTAGCAATATGTCACTTCCTGGTGACGTCATCTCCGGTGGCAGTGCGTTCCACAGAGATCGAGTGGAATGCACCCCATATGCCGCGTTCCTGGACCCATACGTACCCCCAGCGGAAGCCGTGCGCTCCGCCGTAGTCAGGTGGAACACACAGCGATACCTATTAAGGTATTAAGTATTGCACGCTGTGTGCCGTTCCCCCTAGACCTGCACGCACTTCTGGCAGAAGCTGTGCGTTCCACCATCGTCAGTTGGAACGCACAGCGTTACCTATTAAGGTTTTTAAGTTCTGTATGGTATCTATAATCATTTTAGATATGTCCCCAGAATTTACAAGGGGCGTTTTTATGTACACATATATACATAATATGTATGGTATTGTTTTAAACATATCTTTTCATCTATGAACTACTTATGCATTGACCCCTCCCACATTGTGAAACACTTCCTGTTTAGGGGTATAAATAGATGTTGAGTAGCCCACATCAAACACCTTTACAAAGACCACGGTCGAAACGCGTTGGTGTGAGGGCTACTTACTAACTGTGGACGTTCCAGACTACCATTTATTAAGGTGAGGTAATCTGGATCCATCTCATCTTTCTGACTGTGTTAACATCTTTTGGATGCTCCATTAGGATTATGCCCTATTGTTATTGTTTTTCATTTTGAAAATTGTAATAAATTCTTTTTACCTGCTTCCACTCCTGATACATATTTTATTATACCGAGATTGAAAGTACTTGACAGTGGAGTTCCACTTCCTGGGAAGGAAGTGGATAAAGAAACTGCTACGGGCTTGGCACCAATTAGAGGACTGTAAGTGGGGTATGCTTGCCCATTTATATTCTGACATTCACTGATCTGTCCTATTACGAATAACTGTTAAAGATACCTTTATGGGCTTAGTGAACACACTGGGAGTGTAAGTACGGTACGCTGGTTTATACCTCTGGCTATAAGTGGGATTGGTGGATCGGACTCCACTGCGGTCTACTAATTGGGCTGTTCTTCTCTCCATTATCTTTCACGTTGGGGTACAACTTTGGGAGGAATTGAAAGAGTACGAACAGCCCTCATCCAGTTAGGAGAAGTTTGGACCCATAAAGAAACCTTTATGTGTGGAAACTCCTCCATTTTAGACGTGAGTACGGTATGAACCATCCTGATAAACCACGAAATCTGGAATGACCAGTCAAATTTAGGACATACTACACAATATTGTTCTTCCATTTTTCTTTTGAGGGACATTGGATCAATCCAGAGGGAATTTCTTCACCTAATGGACTAAAAGAAAAAAGATTGGAAGACTACCTCCTATCTTTTTACAGATTGGCGTTTTACTGAATATGTAAGACATCCAAGTGGACTTTTTAAAATATAAAAAGCTGTAAGGATTGCCAAGTAATAAATAATCCCCAGAAAATTGCCTTATTTTTTAAAGATTCTGTTTAGCTGGTTACTGTGATGTATTTCTCCCCTTTCATATTAAAGTGTTTGCGTAGCGACACCATAGATTTACGGTAAAGGTTTTGCCTTCACCAGTATTCATTGTATTTGTTTCTGCATAGACACAAATGTGGGAATTTTACAAAAGACTCTTTAAAATTAAAAATAACCACAAGCGACCATGTCATCAAATTTCACAATTTACAAGAAATAATAAGCATACTGTAGCAAATAATTCTACCACATGAAAGATTGCAGTGTGCGGTTATATATTTGGACCCTGCACTTGGAATTTCTAACAGATTTTAAAAGGAAAAGTAATAGTCAGGCACGAAGATTGAAATATATTTGAAGCAGATATGATCAGCCGTTCTGGTTAATGAAATCATGCTGCCACGGCATGTAACTTACCAGTAAAAACAGTGAGTGGGTGAGGAATCAGGATGCGCATCCTGTGTTAGAGAAGACACATATTTCTCTTGCATACTGCAGGGCAGCTAGTGAGACGCAACGTTCCAGATCATGTAGCAGAAAGATTCAGCTATTTTCCACCCCTGATCATTCTCATAATAAAACTAAGCTGTAATAACAGTAAAGGGAAAAAAAACATATTTTCATAAACTAGATTATATATAAAAAGTTACTAGCTACTATAAAACGTTTACTTGCTAAGTTCTGAAACTTGCCATAGTACTGTGTGTTATTGTGAGGCCCATTCATGAGGTGAACGGGTCAGAAAAACATGTGGAACGTTAGGTTTCATATTTATGTGCGTAAAGGACGCATTCACCATTGCCGCAACGCAGGGGACATCATGGATAGCTTCTGATTACAGCACAGGCCCGATGGGGAAGTAGTCATTGCATCAACATTGATGATGTCGTCCTTCATAATGTCGGGAAATGTGCCGTCACTGCAGATTATACAATAAATAAGTGAACTGATGGTAAATGTAAGTCGCTATTTAAGCAGGAATGGGATGTTGCACTACAGAAAGATGGGGCAGATGTATTAACCTGTAGAAGGTATAAGGAAGTGAGAAACCAGAGATAAGTGCAAGGTGATAAAGGCACCAGCCAATCAGATCTTAACTGGTAATTTACCAGAACACCCATTACATTCCAATATAGTTCTCATACCGTACGTCTCAATCCATATGTGACTCTGTGCATATACCCAGTGTAACATATGAGCCGCAAGAGGTTTAAGTTTTTTGTGCACACACAGTAGCAGAAACTCACTCAACTCCATAAACCATACCTCCCAACATTTCCATACTCAAAAACGGCACTTCAGCGCGCGCATAGCGGGCATGACCAAAAGGGGGTGTGACCTGTGTGAAATGGGCGTGGCTTCACTGCAATGACGCTATCGCAAGCCATGCCCCCGCACAGCGTATAATCAACGCTGCTCTGCTAAGCAGATCAGCGAGTGACAGGAACTTCCCAACTGCCCCCCCCCCCCCCCACCACCACAGGACACTGCGGCCAGCGGGTGGGACAGCGGGACAGTCCCAAAAAAATGGGACTGTTCTGTGAAAATTGGGACAGTTGGGAGGTATGCATAAACATCGGCATTGCGTGCAACTCTGAATTAACCCTAAAGTCAGGGCCGTCTTTTCATATGGGCTCAGTGGGCTCTGATAGCTGAGGGTCCCCTCTTTCCAGGGGTACCAGATTTTTTAAAATCGTCCCTGGGGAACCGGAGATATCCGACCTCAAAGTAGTGATCCCCATCCAAGCCTGTTAATTGCTCTTCCCAGCCAGATATCTCGGGTTCTGTCTAACTTAGAGGTTTTCTGAGGGTATAATCCAAAAGCTGGGGCTTTACCCTTTTGGTGGACACTGGCAGCTTGTCTCTACTATCTACTAGAACCAGAAATATCAGCCTTCAAGCAGCTAGTCCCTGCTATCACATTCAAAGCTAAGAAATATATTTTCAGGAACATGAGATATCTGCAGTCAAGCAAGCTGCCCTCCCACCAGAAAATGATAAATATTAAGCCCACTCCACTATCCACCCCTCCCCTACGTATTAAACACCCCCTACTACCCTAAAAGTCATGTACCAGGGCTTCTTCATTCAGCCCAATGCCCCCTTCTACAGTTTAGTCCCATCTGTGCAGTAAAGGAGTAATTAGCAGAAATTACTGCTCCAGGTCCTACATGCTGAGTGGAATATTGAACACCCCCTACCGCCCGCGGGACTTCAAAGCTGCCACTGATAGCACCCCCTACCCCTACCACTGGAGGATGGGTAGGGGGCCCAGTGCATTACTGTGCCCAGGGGCCTACACTGCTGTTAATACGACCCTGCCTAAAGTCACAATAAGGAGCTTAAAAATAGAGTGGTCTTATGGCACACATTCAGGCAAAGAATTACTAAAGGATATTTAGACAGGCCCCAATACAGGGGGGGCATGATCAAGTGTGTGTGGGCGTGGTCATGTCTCTGTGAATACTGTGGATGAGCCGCTGAAGGGAGTATGGTTATGCCATCATTGGGGTGTGGCTGGACCTCCCCAGCAACCTTGGGCCCTCAGACTTTAGCCGGCCTGTTCCTGCAGTCTTGCTCCTGCACAGTGGTACTGAAAGCACAGACTCGATAAAACCCCTATCTGCCCCAATAAATCATACTACACTGCTGGGGGAATTACCAGACCATAAGACTGCTTTAAAAAAGTAGCAGTGAAATAGTGTCCGTATTGTTTATTTCTTTCTTCATATCTTTCATAGCATAGCCTCAGACTGTCAGTAAAAGGAAAAATAAATAAATAAGGAAATTGTAGGTAGATTGACACTTTAAAAAGTTTAAATGTGTCTTAAAGAAAAATGTATTGCATCTGAAGAACAGTGGAAGCTCCAGTATGTGAAATCCAGCCACAGGCTGTGTCTGTGAATATCTGTAACTAGTCCCGCAGCAGTAAATGATGTCATGGGATCTGTCTCTTCGTGAGATGAAAAGGATTAAGTGAAACCCGCTGGCACTAGGCAAGGATCCAAAACATAATCTTCAATTCAGTTTGTGTAACTCGCAAAAGATCCAATCTGGCCGGGGAACTTTTATAAAATCTCTTCTCATACAGAAAAGAAAAAAGAAATTGTTTTAGTGTTTCCAGATACGTAAATCAATAACCAGGGAGGAACATCTACTTGTGTTATTGCCAGTTTGGTATTAGCTAGAAGGAGCCGTTTGTGTTCATATTACACTCTTTGATGTTTGGCAACTAATCATTACTCCGGTTACAGACGTTTGGTACTGGTGTGTTTCTGCTTTGATCTGTCTGGTTAATTTTATTTTCTGGATTTAGAACTTCATCCAGGCTCACGCTTTAAGACATTTGTCCAGTTTTTGTGGAACAATAAAAGTTTCCTACAGCTGCCCGGAGATAGGGGATAAGAGGAAAGATTAGTCTTTGTACATATACTGTATCTTCAGAAGAGTAAATGTTCTCTTCGTCTTCTGTTTTTTTTTTCTACTTAATACAATTAATTAAGAAAAATAATGATGAAATTATCATCTAATAAAATAGCTTGGTAATCTACTTTTACAGACAGCTATTCCAGAGGAATAGATGTTACACCTAGCAATTTATATCTATTGTTGGTTGCAATTTAGTTCTGTGGGCAAGCTTAACCAAACAATGGGCATAATTCAGACGTGGTTGGATTTGGCATTGTTGCTTCTGAGTAGCTAGTATGGTAATGCACCAGGCATCTGGTATAAGTAGATGCTTCCTGCATGCATTTGTGATCCATTGCTGAATCCTAGATGCAGCATCGGATCATCTGTGACACCATCGGCCGGCTGGGTGTCCCGTGGGGTCGCGCAAGTTAGCCGCCAAAGCGCCGACCAAGAGGCCAGGAAATCTCAGTCTTCTGAATTCGGCACTCCCCCAAAACAGAGGCGACACACCTCCAATTTGAGAAATGGCTGCCGTCACTGCCCCCATCACTGACGTCTGTAGCAGTAGCGCGTCCAATGATGCAGGACCCATAAGTATCGAACATCGAACCATTGACTTCAGTGCTGTGAGGCAGTAATGCTAAGCATTACTCTAACAATGGAGCGTATTATAGCTAAGTTGTATTGATATCGATAATGTATTTATAAACTCCTGTAAATAATATACAGTATGTATAAATGGAAGTTTTGATGAAATTGTGGTGATTCAAAGTACACACAGTGTACACAACGGCTGTGTGCAATAATATAGTAACATGGCGGCAGATGTATTAATCTGGAGAAGGCATAAGGAAGTGATAAACCAGTGATAAGTGCAAGGTAATAAATGCACCTGCCAATCAGCTCCTAACTGTTAATTTACATATTGGAGCTGATTGGCTGGTGCGTTTATCACCTTGCACATATCACTGGTTTATCACTTCCTTATGCCTTCTCCAGGTTAATACATCTGTACAATAGTAACACTGGACATATATAGTGGCAGGTGCTCAATTAGCTTAGTGATATCATTCAGGTTCTTGAAAGGGAGGGGTATTTCTAAGCAAGAAAAAAAGGCATTTTGTTTCCCCCAGCACCCTGAATGATAACAGTAACCATATTTAAATCCAACACAATATTAGAATTCAGAGATCTCGGTTACATATATTTGCGCAAATGTATGAATAAGCCCCAAAGCCGCATCAAGGCCTCTCTGTATATTTGGGGTCCCTAGACTGGGGCAGATGTATTAAGCCTGGAGAAGTGATAAAGCGGTGATAAAGCAGTGATAAGTGCAAGGTGATAACGCACCAGCCAGTCAGCTCCTAACTGCCAATTTACATATTGGAGCTGATTGGCTGGTGCATTATCACCTTGCACATATCACTGCTTTATCACTGCTTTATCACATCTCCAGGCTTAATACATCTGCCCTAGAGTTTCTGAGGTTGAAAAAAGACAATTTGTCCATCGAGTTCAACCTGTTAGTGATCACCTACACTGTAATATTTGTAAGACTAATTTTAACTGTGGTGATTTTTTGCAGTTATGTCTATTCCTTATTTATTTAATTAATTAATTATTTAATTACTATAGTGCATGATTTACCCACCATAACCCTATATTCAAGTTCAAGTTCAAGTTCAAGTTCAAGTTCAAGTTTATTGTCATCAGCCAAAACAAGTTGACAGACGAAATTACATTGTACAAAGCATCAAGTAGTAGCAGGCGACAACATAAAACAGACATAAAAATGAATCATTCATTTAACATACGTACAGCAGATGGAATAAAACTAACCCTAAACCGGTTGGTACGAGCTATCAGAGAACGAAATCTCTTTAGCGAAGGAAGTTTTACAAAAAGCATATTAAAAGGATGCGCACTATCTAGTAAAATACACCTGACTTTGCTTAAAACCCTACTCCTGTACAAGTCATCAAAGCTAGGCAGTGGCATACCAATGATTTTACTTGCCATTTTCCTTATTCTTTCTAATGCCCATCGATCTTTTAGAGTACAACCACCATACCAAGCCACGATCCCATAACTAAGAATGCTCTCTATCGAGCACCTGTAAAAATTTAACATGGTCTGAGCACCAACACCTGCGGCCCTTAAACGCCGCAGGAAGAAAAGTCGTTGTTGAGCCTTTTTCCCTATCAATAACAGGTGCTCAGACCAAGTCAAACATGACGAGATCTGAATGCCTAAAAAACGGAATGAGGTGACCATTTCCACTTCCTGATCACCAACTAACACTGGTGACTTCGGCAGCTGCCTTCTCCTAAAATCAATAATCAGTTCTTTAGTCTTCCCGCTATTTAAAAATAAATGATTTTCATTACTCCAATTGACTAACTTTGCAACTTCCGTCCTATATGCCAGCTCATCATTACCACTAATTAACCCAACTACGGCAATATCATCCGCAAATTTAATCAATTTGACTGATGCGTCCGCTGATACACAATCATGAGTAAACAATGAATATAAAAAAGGACTAAGAACACAACCCTGGGGTACACCTGTATTAATTTGTGCCTCATCAGACGTGATACTGCCCATTTTGACCACTTGAGGACGATTTGTCAAAAATGCTAAAATCCAATTACAGGTAAAACAATCAAGGCCTAGTTCAGATAATTTATTAATCAAGGAAATTGGAATCACTGTGTTAAAAGCTGAACTAAAATCAACAAATAAAATCCTAACATAGGCATTACTCTCTTCCAAATGAGACAGGGTAAAGTGCAACAGTGAAATAATCGCATCATCAGTGCATCGGTTTTGTCTGTAGGCAAACTGAAATGGATCAAAATCGGCAGGGAAAAAAGATTTAATACGATTCAGTACCAGTCTCTCAAAACATTTTGTTATAAGAGGTGTTAATGCTATAGGCCGATAGTCATTTAAGCCTTTTACTAGCCCTTTCTTCGGGACGGGGACAATACTGGTCATCTTAAAGCACCTCGGCACTACACAGTTCATGAGTGATAGATTAAACAAAACTGTTAATATTCCACACAATTGCTCCGCACAACCATGGAGAACCTTCCCTTGAATGCCACCAGGACCTGCTGCCTTACCAGGATTTATTTGACGCAGACATATATATATATATCTATATATCTTTATCCATTAGGAATTTATCTAGCCAATTCTTAAAAGCATTTACCGAGTCCACCATTACTACTCTCTAAGGCAGGGAATTCTTACTGTGAAGAAATCTTTTCTCTCCTCTCCTCTAACCTAAGAGGGTGTCCACGTGTCCTTTGTGTAGATCTTACCAAAAACAAATCCCCTGCTAGCTCTGTGTATTGTTCTCTTATATATTTGCAAATGTTAATCATATCCCCTCTTAATCTCCTTATTTCCAGTGTAAACATGCCTAGCCTAGCAAGCCTTTCCTTGTATTCTAGCATCTCCATCCCCTTAATCAGTTTGGTCACCCGTCTCGGAACCTTTTCTAGTTCCAGGATATCCTTTTTGTAGTATGGTGTCCATAATTGTGCACAGTATTCAAGATGTGGCCTCACTAGTGATTCATATAATAGGAGTATATCCCTTGCATCAATTTTGCGCTTTATGCATGCTAATACCTTGTTTACCTTTTTTGTTGCATTCCTACTTTGGGTACTACTGCTAAGTTTATTATCTATGTCAGTGGTGGCCAATGTGTGGCTCTTGAACCACATGCAGCTCTTTCTTTATTCAAATGTGGCTCCCAACACTCAAAGTCACGTGACCACAAGAGATCTGTAAACTGCCGCACTCCAGCCAGACATGCAGCAGCACTACGTAGACTGAGAACTGAGGGAGCCAAATACACTTGGGGGAGCTGGCTGGAGTGACACAGGCGGGTGCTGGCTGGAGTGACACAAGCAGGTGCTGGCTGGAGTGACACATGGGGGAACTGAAGTCTATTATGTGACTCTGCCTTTTCAATATATTTTATGCAGATCTGGCCTTTTCAATTATTTGATGTAGAAGTGGCTTTTTCATTGTATTTTATGTTGGATCTGGCTTTTTCAATGTATTTTATACCAGGGACATGGCCTAGCAGGCACAAGGTCACACCCCATTTTTGCAAGTGCGCCTTCGGCTCGAAGTCGGCTATTTGATGTACCTAACAAGATATCTTGGCTCTTTGTCTCTGACTGGTTGGCCACTCCTGATCTATGTGAACATCTAAATCTTTTTCCAGTTAGTATGTAGGTAGTATTTTTATGCTAATGGTGCAGGAGGCAGTTTGTGTAAGTAGACGCCTCCTGCAATCTTCTGTGATCCACTGTGGCATCCGAGGAAGCAGCATCTGATCACCCATGAAAACTTTGGCCATGTGAGTAACCCTTGTGTTACACAGGATGCCTGGTGTTTTTACTCTGAGGATGGATGGTGTTTTTACTCTGGCGGGGCTGGAAAATCTGTAACAGAAGACACAGACCCATGCCTACAAAACAAACAACACGCCCCTATTTTGTACACCGGTCCGTATCGCTGACACTGCTCCGCCTCCAAAATGGCACATGTGCAGATCTCTCACCATAGGTGTGGTATGCAAACATTGGGTCTGTGTACAACACTGAATCAGGCCCACTATCACCTCAGTGATTTGTATTGTAATGAACACTGCTCCCGCCCTACTTTAAGCTATCAAAGATATTAGAAGTCATCTGAGATTTCCGTAAAATATATAATCATGTGATCACGGAGACGTCTGATATCCTTTGCGTGCACAGAGGGTGTACATTATGCAAATAAGCAGTTATGGTGTTAATAATAAGAATTAAGTGCTAATAATAATCTCCAAAATTATTTACAAAATCAGTTTTCTACATTTGCTAAAATGAATTGGAATCTTACTAAGTGCAGTTTTATTGAACCACTTGATAATTACAGGCCTCTACAGCTGTTCAAAGAAACTAATAATTTCATTAATTGCTTAGATGTTTTGGCCTATTGAATTACGAGCAGTTATAACGACTTAATTGGATAGTTCTTTCTGCCCTCTGTGAAGCTGCGTCGGCAAAGCAAACTAACAAAAGGCCGGAATTGTGTGGCTGGAAGGCTGGGTGTTTTCATTATACGATGCACTGTTACAGCATACATCTGCATACAGTTCATGCTACCGTTTGTGGGTTTAATTTAACCAATAATAATGATGTCATCTCTGGTGGTATAGCAAATGTCTTCTGGCACTCTATGCAGAAATATGAGCCTGGGCCCCAATGCATGCTATTTTCCTATCATGTATAGGCAATTTCCATGTGGTCATGCTGGTGGTGGGTGCATGTGTGCATATAGTAGAGCTACTTCTCATATTTCCATTCGTTTTTCATCATCTGCTATGTAATTCACTGCCTCACCCCCTCATACTCTCTGAGAACCCCGACGCCTTCAGGTGAGTCTTGAAGACTTGTGTCTTCATAAGCCTATCAGCCCTCCTCATAACTCATTATTGAGCCCCTCTGACACCCCAACCACCTACTCTCTATCCCTACCAGTTACACCCCTCCATCTTAGTCTGTAAGTTCTCACAGACAGGGCCCTCTTTCCTTGCTCTCTCTTTTGGAGAGATGTACTAAGCAGTGCAAAGAGTAGAAAAGTGAGCCAGTGGAGGAGTTGCCTTTGCCAACCAATCAGCGTTGAAGTAACCTGTATAATTTGCATAATATAAAATTATAAAGAGCAGCTAATTGGTTGTCATGGGAAACTTCTCCACTGTCTCACTTCTCTACTCTTTTCACTGCTTAGTACATCTCCCCGACGCCAGTGCACTTTTGTTTCTGTCTCCCTGCCTACCAGTGCTCTGGACTTCCAAGGACGTTTTTGGACTCAGTTTATACCACAGGGAAAATCTCGCCTTCCGGAGCCTTATGCAGGGTATCTTTCCCGGGTATACCTTGCATATAACACCTGCGGCTCCGGCCACCATCTTGGTAGGATTCTCTGTGTTATCTACTTCCATTTTATATGTGTTTTGATTTTAAGTGTTTGTTTAAATTAAAACAGAGATTGTTTTTACATAACACTAGACACATGCCTAATTTCCTACCAATCATGGCTCAATCATAATGTTTTATGTGGGTGTTATCTGACAAGCGCCAATCAGGAGTAGTCCTCTTTCTGTATTGCATCTGATCCTGTCTGTCTGTCCACTTATTTGGTGCAGGTTCTTTGAGTGCGGATTTATTCCTTATAGTCAACTTTCTTCTAATCTGGACAATAAGCATCAATAACTCCATGCAAAGGGGTAACACAGTAACGTGACCACTTCTAGCTCTGAAGAGGCTGCTAAAGGTGAAAAAGAATAGATAAGTCTGGGTATTGGTGTTCACGAAAAGGTTTGACTGTCTTCTATAACACATAAACAAGGAATACACACAGGACTAGTTAACTGGTACTACAAAACTGTTGTGTTATGTGCCCAGTTGACGGTGTAAACCCAGCAATATATGGCATGTTGTTTTACATTCAGCACCTCTCACAAACCTGCCATTTTCATCTAAAAAATATTTCCAAGATCAGACCCATTCTGACCCAGGATGCTACAGTACTAAGACCCATATCCACTCACTGGTCATCTCCAGACTGGACTACTGTAATCTCCTCCTGACTGGCATCCCTGACAAATACCTCTCTCCACTACAATCTATCTTCAGTGCTGCTGCCTGGCTCATCTTCCTCACCAAACGCACTACGTCCACCTCCCCTCTCCTAAAAGCACTTCACTGGCTTCCCTTCCCTTTCAGAATCCATTTCAAGCTTCTTACACTCGCTTACAAAGCCCTCACCCACTCCTCTCCCATTTACATCTCTGACCTTATGTCCCTTTACACTCCCACTCGTCCTCTTCACTCCGCTAATACACACCGCCTCTCCTGCCTACTGATTACTTCCTCCCACTCCTACCTCCAAGATTTTTCACGTGCTGCTCCCTTTCTCTGAAATTCTCTACCTCTCCCCCTTAGACTCTCCACCTCTCTAAAAAACTTCAAACGGGCTCTCAAGACACACTTCTTCACCAAACCCAGCCAAATCTCATCCTAACCCTCTGTCCCACGCTCTCTGTGTACCCCGTCTGTGTCACCCCTGTCTATCTACCTCTCCCCTTTAGAATGTAAGCTCTCATGAGCAGGGCCCTCTTCCCTCATGTGCTTATCCTTTTCTTACTTTAATAATCTTCAACTGCACAACATTCCATGGTTTTCTGCCACATGATACTTATTCCAGTGTCATCTGCTGATGTAGCTATGTTTATTTACCCTGTACTTGTCCTATATTGTCTTCAACTGTAAGCTGCTGTTTTCCTGTTTTGATTATGTATTTATGTACTCTTTAACTGGGTGCTACGGAACCCTTGTGGCGTCATATAAATAAAGGATAATAATAATAATAATAATAATAATAATAATAATAATAATAATAATAATAATAGTATATAGATTCGCATTGGCAATCTGGGACTAGATGAACTTGACCAATCAGGTGGGAATTCTTCTGCTCGCAAAGTGTAGCTGAGACCTCTCTGCTTCCTTCTTGTGTACTGTGTATGGGCTGCTAAACCAACTGTCACCCTATTAATAAATGTATCAGTTTAGTAACAGTTCTTTTATGTTTCCCTTTGGGGCATAAAGTGACAGCACAATCAGAGTTAGTATGTGATCAGTAAGTGCTGCTTGAGTCAGTGTAACAATGTAAATGTCATATTTTACCAAAGTTTACTTCAGTATTTTTACATTTTGTTGTTGGTGACTGATTCTTTTTTAAATGCACAATTATCTAGTGTAACTTTCTTAAGTACATTCCACAGTTCCCAGGTTCCAAGAACTCACACCTTGCTCTTAGGGTAATTGTAATTCTTACGTTTTTTGGCCGACCACCTTGGGGTATTTAGCAGGTTATCTAAATGCCTTAGTTGTCCAATTTGTCAAACTACAGTATGTACAGAATGTAATACTTATATACTATATGTTATGCATGCATGAGCGCCATTTCCTAACTACCATGAACCTTATCAATTCTGACACATACTTTAAAGTTTATACAGGTTTCTATGTTAGCAGAAAACAACAAGTAGCAAATTTAAAAAAGATTTTTGAGGGATATCAACAAATTTTAGGTATCTCCAAGACACAACTACTAGGTGGAACCGCAATAGATACAGTGTGTCTGATAGCTGCCATGATCTCTACATTTTCAATGGCAGCTGCAGATTCCATAGGGAGCTAGCCATATAGTAGCCTGACTTTAGCCTGTAGTAGTGTATGGGCTACCTTTCAAAAAAAAATTGGGAAGCGATCCCCCCCTGGTGGCTCTTGCTTGCAAATTCATATTGGCCTTAGCACATGTGCAGCAGAACAGCTGGGGTACAAAGCAGGAAGCAATGCGATCTCAATCCAATCACGTTACTTCTCACTGATTTCAGGACAGGCGCGGTGACTCATAATTAATACATCCTGGCTAATAAAGATTCCTTATTGCTGCATACTGCATGGATAATCTTTCTTTTCTGGGGCTGGCCACAAATGATAATGAACATACCCCGCTAGGAGTTGGGTATGTATTACCGGCGGCTAGTATCCCGGCGGTCAACATCCCTACGCAGTATGCCGGTGGGGGGGGGGGGAGGGGGGCGAGCTCAATTAGGCTCCTTGCCTCCGAGCAGCGCTGGAGTGGTGGGTGGTAGCCGGAGGTGTGGCGCTGTCTCCTGTTGTGACTATAGAAGAGAAAGACACTGCTGGGATGTAAAAAATATAATTAAAAAACATAAAATAAAAATGATAACACAGCTAAAAAACAAAATTGCCAATATATAATAAACAACTAATTACAAAAAAGAAAAGAATAATTAAATGTAACTACATCAAAGGCATTTAACGTCTTCTACAGCTACCGTAAAATATAAATAAAATTTTCCGAAAAAAATCTGCCTGCATTATTTGATACATATGATTTATATAGCATTCCATAGACTCCAATGGGTCTTGAATGCTTTTTGCGATAAGAGAAAAACAGATTTTTATCTCCCAAAAAATTATATAAAAATCTGATTAACAGCTTGTTACATATGACCGAAAACAAAATATTGCGATAAGCGTGCTTATAGGCAAAAATTACTGTGGAAACATCTTGATATATTATCCCCATTGTTTGAACTGGAAATAATCAAACCAACTTGTATTTTAACACTATGACATCATTTATTTTCTTTCTGTGCATGTTTTTGTATTTTTTTTTTTTTTTTGGTACCTAAAATCTTTCCTTGCCAAGTCAAGCAGCATTAATTGGAATTAGCAATGCTTTAGTCAAAAGAATAGCTGCAAGTCCTCGAACCAAGTTAGCAAAGGTTTATCCTGAAGAGCTTACAAGTTACAATGACCTTGCCAATCATCAGACAGACCTTTAACCTGTTCCCTCAAAGTGGGGATATACTTCTACAGACCACAATATCTGAAGGCACTTCAAGCACAACGCATCACTGGACAGCAATCTAGAATTGAAGCAGTTGACCTTTTCATTGTGACATATATGTTTAAATGCCTGACAACCACAGGTTAATGGTCATCCATAATTGGCTCCCCGTCACGTAATTGCTTCAAATTCAGGAAAGGTGTAGTTAGCAATCTATAAGGTATTTACTGTAAGTGGAGTCTTTCACACTGCTCATCTGTGTTAACCTGTCACCCAGTTTAATGATCCCTAATTTATTTAAAAAGTTGTCATATTTGATATTTTTTATTGTGCAGACACATAAAGAGTTTCAACCGAACCCCTCTGAGTCACAATCCTCACCCAATAATTTAATGGCTGCTATTTAGTCAGCGGTAATTATGAAAGGAAAAATTATGGTACATTTGCTGTTTTTTTTTTTTTAAAAACATATATAAAAGAATTGCAGCAAAGTGGAATTTAGGCAATAATTTAATGCAAACTAAAAAAACAAACATGAAAGCAAAAATATGAAATTTCCATTTGATCCCATTTACTAATGCGAGTATTTTTGCATGACTGCAATCTTTTAACTAGGAAAGCAAATTGATGTGTGGGAAGACTGGTGTTACTGCGTGAGTGCAATATATGGGTAGCATGGATGGTGTAATGGTTAGCAATACTGCCTCACAGCAACATGGGGTTATGGGTTCGATTCCACCATGGCTATCACTGTGTGGAGTTTGTATATTCTCCCCATGCTTGTGTGGGTTTCCTCTGGGTACTCCTATTTCCTCCTGCAATCCAAAAATATACTGGTTGGTTAATTGTCTCCCAACAAAAATTAACTCTAATGTGTGTGTGTGTGTGTGTGTGTGTGTGTACATGTGGTCAGGAATATGGATTGTAAGCTCCACTGGGCAGGGACTGAAGGGAATGGCCAAATATTCTCTGTAAAGCGCTGTAGTATATGTGTGTGCTACATAAATAACTCATAATAATATATGGCTTCAGTATAATATTCCGATGGACGGGATGCCTCCGGTCAGAACACCTACAGTGACATCCCGACCATCAAAATCCCGACAGCACCCCATAAAGTACCCTAACCCTCCCTTGTGGGTGCCTGAACCTAATCCTCACCATTGGTGCCTAACCCTATCTCTCCCTGCTTAGTGCCCTTCCCCGCTGCCTAAACCTAACCCTTCCCGCTTGGTACCTAACCCTAACCTTCCCTTCTAAGTGCCTAAAACTAACCCTCCCTCCCTGGTACCTAACAATACCTTTCCCGTCCCTCACCCTAACCTTAACCCCCCTTCTCATGCCTAAAGCTAAACAACCCCCCCCCCCCCCCAGACACACACGCGCGCGGCAGTGCGTCCTGATGGAAGAACAATCAGTATTCCGGCTGTAGGTATTTTGATGCCGGTATCCTGAGCACCGTTGATATTTAGACGTCGGGCTTCTGGCGTCCTTCAGGATACCAGTCTCAGTATATCGACCGCCGGGTTCCTGTCCTTTGGGATATTAACTGCATCCCTAATATATCGCTAATTCAGATGTATGTCTCTTACTGATCGATGACGATGCAGCTAGCCAGTGCTGGGCTTAGTCATTATCAAACAACATGTATTTGCACCGGCCCACAGGAGCTCACTAGTGATGCGGCTACTGACAGCCCTGTATCTTTGTGCGGACGTGCATCAGTATGTCTGTCTCCCTGTCATATCGTTTACATATCGCTCATAGTGTGTACCCCCCCCCTTAGGTAAGTGAAAGTACCTGAGTGTTAGAGAGAGGACAGCAGTGAAGTGCCAGACTGTTAAAGTGTTCAAAAGGTAAGGTTAGCTGATCAATAAAGTGTTCAAAAAGTGAAAGATGTGAAAATGTTACATACATAAAAAGACAAACACAGTGTGATATAAGTGTTAAAAATAATTGCTTGTATGTAAATAATGGTTGTATGGTGCACCTGCTACATTATAAGCATTTAGGGTGTGCAGTCCAGGCACCCCCCCCCCCCATTATATCTGACGTAATTTGTCTGTTAGTGCATTTTTCAACACATACTGTACCGCCCCCGCTATTCAATTCCCAGATTACCGGCATTGTTTAGCAGAAATCAGGGCTACAAAGATGCATTTCAATGCAAATCAGATTATCGGCCTCCCCGGACCACCCACTTTCATGGACGGCTGAGGTAGATGCAGGAGGCTGGGAGTGAGACTTGGTCTGGCAGACTTGCCTACTGTACTTTCCGGGTAGTCACTCAATTTTCAGGGCCTCCCGGCTCTGTGTCAAAGTAGGCCCACACCATACACCATTCTTAATAATTACTTCTCCATCGGTGCCACATGTATTAACGGAAGCAAGACACGAGCGCGAGCCTCATGTTTCTGGAGATCTGCACCACAGATATCACTGGAAACATGGCGCAGACGCACTGCAGCAGTCACCGGGAATATGTCGCCTGCATCTTATTCCCGGATATCGGCGCATGTGCACTAGACTCTGGCAAGTGCCAGAGTGATACGTAATCCCGGTGGATGGGATGCCCACTGCCAATCTCTCGACAGCGGGATCCCGGACGCCAGAATGCCGGCAGCAGGGCTAGCGCTAAGAGTCCCACTGCGGGCTCGGTGGCTCGCTGCGTTCGTCACAGGATCTAATCCGGGTTTAAAGTGGGCCAAAGTAGGGCGGTACTGCATTCCGTCAGTTTTAATTGGAGGCAGATCACATTCCATCTCCATCTGCACACCTTGCCCAGCCACAGCAGAATCAGTCAGGCATGTAGCCGCTGGTGGTAATGCCCGATAACCCTGTAGTCTGCAATGCTGAACACCCCCCTTTTTCCCCAGCATGCAGCCTATTCGGCTAATCAAAATGACATAGTATTCTAAACCAGATGGGTTGGATAAAACCATATATTTAATAAGTAATTAAGATTAAAAATACATATATAATATAATACATTCTCACAGATATCAATAAAGCTCTAAAGCATCAAATTCATTGGTATTCAATTTATATCTCAATTTCAGCTGAGAAAATAGTAAAGGTGCCTGGTTCTAAGGTATATAACATCCAGGACAATCAGTTGGTCAGTCACATACTGTATACAGTACATTTATTTTTAGTGGTGTAAGAAAGTCCAACAGCAATAGTTACTACATTCGTGCAGGGTCCTTTTAGTGAAGAAGCACAACACCCAGAATTGAATCCCTCTTAAGAATGTGGTGCGTCAAGCTAGAGAGTCCAGATAATTGGATCAGGCACCCTTTAAGTTTAGATTTCTTTTAAGAACTCCACAGGTTTGGTGAGATGCAGAGAGGCTTAAATTGCCAAACTTCTAACAAAGCTGTAAATCTGAACAGAGAAACGCGTTAGTGTTTAGCAATTCCAGCTTTTCTCTATCTCAAAAGACTTGCGGCGTTCTTAGGGGAAATTTTAAAGGTGAGTAGTCTAGTGTTGTAGTCTATGTCCCGGGGGGAAGGGGAAAGTGGTTAGGACAAGCAGCCAATGAACCGGGGAGGGGAAGTGTTATCACACACTGTTTTCCCTGAGCCTGCACACAGCTATGCTAGGAGTAAACCAGGCGCACGCAGAACTGGACAAGATATGTATAATACTGTGTATGGATGAATATACACATTTTTCTGTGCACTATTCTTTTGAGCAATGTGCCCCAGTTTACTTTCAATGTTACATCAGGTCCTGAGTGTTTATATAAAAGTAATTACCTTCACTCTGCAGAGCATGCACTTCTAAACACCACAAACCCTAATGATAGAAATACATAGTGCTGCCTAGAGGTCAAATATGCTGATTACATTAATGAATTTAAAGGGGGAGATACAGTTTATGCCTTGTTGACAGAAGCCAAATTCTAATCACATGACTTGTTCCAAATCCTATAAATAGACCTGGTCTTTGACATCTCATGAGCAAGCAGCAACGTTGCCGAAATCTCTGCTTTCTATCCTAATATATAACATGCTATAACAAATATGGAAACCATAAGATGTAAGTTAATGCATTCAAGCTGATTGCACAGAAAATATAAAATAAATATATATTTTTTTTGCTTAGTTTAAAAGCTGTATAATGAAACGTTTGCTAATCTGTGCATAAGAACAGTGTATATTATTCTGCTACAGTAGTTTTCCAAGAATTTACCAATGTTGCTTGCAAAGCCAAAGCTGGAGAGTTCCTAAACCAATAATAAAGCTTTAGATGAAATTGTTTATAACCATCTGTTATTTCTGCGTACATGCTGTACCCAAAGGCTGGGGCTAATTGGAAAATGAAGTTCAAGTGTGTCTCCAAGGCTGTAGAAAATTGTGTTATAAAAGCAGATGCAAGATACTCTCTCTGCTTATAATTAATAATTGCCCACACTGATGATCTTTTACGAACCGCATTTCCAAAATCCAAAAACTTTTTTAATTACCAGTAGCCAGAAATAATATTCACTTTAAAAAGACTACACACAAGTTGGATGTATGATCTAGTATTTACATTTAACTTATATAATTATTTTCTACTGTTTCCATTGCATTTACCAGTTGACTTTTTGTACTGTTACGGGGGAATTCAATTTTTTGAAAAGTCGGTTGCGTGTCAGTTTTTTCCTGTCTATTAGATAGGAAATAACAGACACCCAACTGATTTTTCAAACAACTGAATATCCCCCTTAATGTTCTAGCGCTCTGATTTATTACATACCAGTAAAGGGATCCGGCTAGTAAATAATGAGTCTGTACTGGGGTGTAGTATGGTATGCCGGAGGCCGGGATCCCGGAGGCCAGCATACCGGCGCCGGGATCCCGATCGCCGGCATACCGACAGCTGGTCAAGCGCAAATGATCCCCTTGCGGGCTCGCTGTACTCACCACTTTGTGGGCACGGTGGCGCAATGCTATTTATTCTCCCTTCAGGGGGACGTGGACCCCCAAGAGGGAGAATAGTTGTCGGTATGCCAAGTGTCGGGATTCCGGCGCCGGTATACTGAGCGCCGGGATCCCAACAGCCGGCATACTAACTACCACCCTGTACTGGGGCAGTACGGATGGTGTAATGGTTAGCATTACTGTCTTACAGCACTAAGGTTGTGGGTTCCATTCCCACCATGGCTGTAACTGTGTGTAGTTTCTATATTCTCCCCGAACTTGTGTGGCCTTCCTCTGGGTAATACGGTTTCCTCCCACAATCCAAAAATATACTGGAAGGTTAATTGGTTGGATCCCAACAAAATTAACCCTAGCGTGAATGTGTGTGCGTGATTGTAAGCTCCACTGGGGAAGGGACTGATGTGAATGGCCAAATAGTCTATCTGTAAAGTGCTGCAGAATTTGCGCTATATGAATAAATTGGTAATAAATAACTACTGTGGATCTGGGTTTTTCAGCATTTAATTTTTGGGCATAGGGCTATTTCAGTGTTTTTGGAGTTTGTTTCTTTTTTTTTTTTTTTTGTGGATCTGGCTCTTGCAGCATTTTATTAATATGGATCTGTTTTTTTCAGTGTTTTTTTTAAAGGGATCTGGCTTTTTTCAGTGGTGTTATATGTGAATCTGACTTTTTCGGTGTGTTTATAAATATTTAAATCTGGCTTTTTCGGTGTGTTTACATGTGAATCTGACTTTTTGGGTGTGTTTATATGTTGATCTGGCTTTTTGGGTGAGTTTATATGTGGATCTGGCTTTTTGGGTGAGTTTATATGTGGATCTGGCTTTTTGGGTGAGTTTATATGTGGATCTGGCTTTTTGGGTGAGTTTATATGTGGATCTGGATTTTTAATTGTTTTTTATGGTATTCGGACTATAGAGCTACTAAAAGGTCTACAGTCAATAGGTCTACCACTAATGGTAGACATGTATTAGGTCGATGGGGTCAAAAGGTCAACATGGTCAATTGGTCGACATGGTCAAAAAGTCGACATGATAATGGGCGACACACATGGTAGACACATGTTTTTTACTATTTTTCCCCCATTGTTTTCAACTTTTTCGTAATTTACCATCCATGTGGACTACGAGAGTGTGTACCAGAGTACGGCACCTTGCCTGAAGCATGGCGAACAAAGCGAGCCATGCGAGGGGACGCAGTATACTAATGGGGCTTGTTTGTGGCAGAAAAGTGACAAATCACACAAAAAAACAAAAAAATGTGTCTACCTTTTTTGTGTCTACCATTTCCATGTCGACCTTTTGATCCTGTCGACATTTCCTACTGTCTACTTATATGTCGATATTTTGACCTTGTCGATTTAATGCATGTCTACCATTAGTGGTAGACCTATTGACCGTAGACCTTTTTAGTGTAAATCTAATAATCCACACCTGTTTTTTATGTGCATATTTTTTTTCTTGTACATAGCTGAAGATAGTTCTTAATGACATTGGCTGTATGTTTGGGGTCATTGTTCTGCTGCAGAATAAATTTGGAGCCAATCAGACGCCTTCCTGATGGTATTGCATGATGGATAAGTGCCTGCCTGCATTTCTCAGCATTGAGGAGCCATTAACCCTAACCAAATTCTCAACTCCATTTTGCTGAAATGCAGCCCCAAACTTGCAAGACGCTTCCACCATGCTTTACTGTTGCCTACAGACACTCATTACTGTACCACTTTCAGTGGCAAACGCAGGATTTTCATGGGGGTTTTTCCAGAACTGGGTGGAGCCAAGCACGGGGGCGGGGACTGAGGTGACCCAGTACATGCTGGGTCCGTAAAACTAGTGTGTCTGTGTATATATATATATATATATATATATATACATATATATATATATATATATATATATACATATATATATATGTACACATATATACCGTATATACACCTATATATATATATATATAAATATATATATATAATATACACATAGCATATTAAACATACATATATATATCCATTTCAAGCTTCTCACACTCGCTTACAAAGCCCTCACCCACTCCTCTCCCATCTACATCTCTGACCTTATCTCCCTTTACACTCCCACCCGTCCTCTTCGCTCTGCTAATGCACGCCGATTCTCCTGCCTACTGATTACTTCCTCCCACTCCTACCTCCAAGATTTTTCACGTGCTACTCCAATTCTCTGGAATTCCCTACCGCTCCCCCTCAGACTCTCCACCTCTCTACAAAACTTCAAACAGGCTCTCAAGACCCACTTCTTCACCAAACCCAGCCAAATCTCATCCTAACCCTCTGTTCTACGCTCTCTATGTACCCCATCTGTGTCACCTCTGTCTATCTATCCCTCCCCTTTAGAATGTAAGCTCTCATGAGCAGGGCCCTCTTCCCTCATGTGCTTATCCTTTGTCTTACTTTAATAATCTTCAACTGCATCAACTCCAGCAGTCTTCTGCCACCTGATACTTATTCCAGTGTCATCTGCTGATGTAACTATGTTTATTTACCCTGTACTTGTCCTATACTGTCATCAACTGTAAGTTGCTGTTTTCCTGTTTGATTATTTATGTACTCTGTAATTGGGCGCTGCGGAACCCTTGTGGCGCCATATAAAGGATAATATATATATATATATATATATCTATATACATATACATACAGTACAAGTATATATACGCATGTATATATATCATGTGTGTGTGTTTATATGTATGTATATACATGTGTATATATGTATGCACAAATTGCACATGGATATATATGTACTATAATTAAAATAAAGTAAACTTTTATGAAGCACTTACAAGTGCCACCAGGAAGAGAGCAGGCTGCAGAGGACGCTAGACAGCCATTAACAATACTCATGCAGCATTAAAAAAAATATATATATTTTTTTTTTGGTGGAGGGGGTTTCTGGGTACTCGGAAACCCCCCTGGGTGCGCCACTGACTTTCCAGCCCTTCAGCGAACAAACTGCCTTCTGTTACAGCCAGATATTTCACATTTTTACTCATCCATCCAGAGCACCTGCTGGTATTTTTCTGCACCCCAGTTCCTATGTTTTCATGCATACTTGAGTCACTTGGTTTTGTTTCCATGTCGGAGCTATGGCTTTTTGGGCACAATTCTTGCATGAAAACCACTTCTGGACAGACTTCTCCAAACAGTAGATGGGTATACCTGGGTTCCACTGGTTTCTGCCAGTTCTGAGCTGATGCCACTGCTTGACATCTTCCAATTTTGAAGGGAAATAAGCATGATGTGTCTTTCATCTGATGCACTCCTTGGCCAACCACTGCATCTACGGTCCTCAACATTGCCATTTCTTTGTGCTTCAATGATGAGAAATACAGGCAGGTACTGTACTTGTCCATCATGCAATACCATCAGGGAGGTGTCTCATTGGCTCCAGATATATTCTGCAGCAGGACAACAACCCCAAACTTACAGCCAATGTCATTAAGAACTATCTTTAGCATAAAAATGAACAAGGAGTCCTGGAAGTGATGATAAAGCCCCCAAAGAGCCCTGAGTTCAACGTCATCGAGTCTGTCTGGGATTACATGAAGAGACAGATGGATTTGAGCAAGCCTACATACACAGAAGATCTGTTGTTCGTTCTCCAAGATGGTTGGAACAACCTCCCTGTCGAGTTCCTACAAAAACTGTGCAAGTGAACCTAGAAGAATTGATGAAGGCAAAGGGCGGTCACACCAAATATTGATTTAATTTTAGATTTCTCTTCTGGTCATTCACTTTGCAATTTATTAATTGATAAAAATAAACATCTATTTTTTAAAGCATTCTTACGTTGCAGCATTTTTTCCACACCTGCCTAAAACTTTTGCAAAGTACAGTGTGAGTAGAATCAATGTGGCTTTCCCTATACAGTTTCATATATTATATGATACGGGTAGATTGACATGTTGTAACATTCACCCCCACAGCCCAAACTTTGACAATTTTTTTTTAACTGGTTTATGTGCCAAATGATGCCTCATCACCACTGTAGCTCCACCTACATTATCCATCACTCCTCCCCCTCCCAGAGGGGGACCCTTCCTATTTTGTAAGTCCCAGGCCCCACAATTTCTGAGGGAAGCCCTGTCTATAGGCTACTTGTCCACTCTTTAGAAGCTCTTCTCCTTAAGTAGAGAAAAGTAAGAATGAATGGGCCAATAATATAGGATTGCAAAGTAGTCATGGCCAACCAATGAGGTGCCTCACTGACTACACATGTATCTACCTACAGTAACTACTGAATCTCTAGGACAACTGCTCACAATTTAAACAACCAGTATTTAATGTACAGGTTGAGTCTCCCATATCTCAAAATATCTTGGAATATTTGCTTTCCATAATGAGATATCTTGGTGATGGGACCCAAGTCTAAACACAAAGTGCATTTATGTTTCCTATACAGTACACCTTATACACATAGCCTGAAGGTAATTGTATACAATATATACAATATTCTTAATAATTTTGTCCATGAAACATAGTTTGTGTACAATAAACCATCAGAGAGTAAAGGTGCCACTATCTCAGTCCTGCTAAAAACTGTTGGATTTTGGAATATTTTGGATATCAGATTATCCGTTATGGGAAACTAAACGTGTATAACATTTGATCAGTAATACATAGCCAGTAACCTCCCTCAGGCCCCCGCACCCCCCTCACTTTCTTCCTGTTTACATCAACAGCGGTGACCATTTGTAAAACATCCAAGCAGTAAGTTTAGTACAGTAGCGCCCTTCTCCATCTTATTTGTACTTGGGGTCATACATCAGGTACCTGTGTACCAGGACTACATGACTATGCTTATTCCACTTTAAGATCATCCATCCTACCAAAGCACCATTTCTGCAATTGCCATAATTCCTGTCACCACCGGTGCCTTAGGCTTTATATAATCCTGATTGATACCAGCAACAGTAACACAGGGTTTTAGTTTATACAGACATATGTCCACAAGATTATTTTCTTTAAACCCATCATACTCATGAATTATTTGTATTGCTCAACTAAACACTGCATGGATGTTTGTACTCAAGATGTAATGTAATAGAAAGCAGATGTAAATAAAATCAAAATACCAGAAGTAGAAGAATCATAGCACATTTGCTATGCACGTATGATGTAAGCTGTGCTGGAAATAGCAATATGGAATTTAGGCATTTAGGGGACCTGGTCTATTTACTAAGACATTGATAAAGTAGATGTTACCAGATAATAGCTGCTACAGTATGAGCAGCAGCAGACAACTCCATAATCTATACTTCAGGGGGATGGCAATTATTTTTGTACCAAAAGCGCTGCTTCCTGTTTCATAGAGGGGTCTCAGTGTGCATCATAGCTTTGTCAGGGCCGTAACTAGGGGGGGGGGGGGGGGCTAAGGGGGCATGTGCCCCAGGTGCAGGATTTGAGGGGGCGTCAAGGTGTTACAGAGGAGCAGGGTTTTTTTGTTTGTTTTTTTACTGGCAGTGCTGTGCTGCTCCAGTGAGATAGCTCCCAGTGCAATGTATCTGACCCACCTGTCTACCCACAGCTGGCTCCGACGCTGTGCGGGTAAGCTCCAGTACCTGGCATCTCTCCTATGTCGCCTACTGTCTTAAACTCTCTTCTTTGCCATGCAGTGATGTGACTAGTGTGCACTGCACCGTATAAGCTATAGAAGCACACTGTGCTCCCAGTTAGCAGTATCAACCTCCGCTTTGCTTCCCAGATGGGGGGATTTGGTGTAGCTTATAGGGTGGTGTAGTGCAGTGATGTAGCGTACCATATAGGGTATGTAGTGTAGTAATGTATTACAGTATATAGGGGCATGTAGTGCACTTATGTGGGGTTGCATTTAAGGGGATGTAGCGTAGTGATGTAATGTGGCATATAGGGTATGTAGTGCAGTGCATAGGGGCATGTAGTGTAGTGATGTAGTTCAGCGTGTAGGGGATGTAGTATAGTGATGTAGTGCAGTGGATAGGGGAATGTAGTATAGTGATGTAGTGCAGTGCATAGGGGCATGTAGTGTAGTGATGTAGTTCAGCGTGTAGGGGATGTAGTATAGTGATGTAGTGCAGTGGATAGGGGAATGTAGTATAGTGATGTAGTGCAGTGCATAGGGGCATGTAGTGTAGTGATGTAGTTCAGCGTGCAGGGGATGTAGTATAGTGATGTAGTGCAGTGGATAGGGGAGTAGCGCAGTGATGAAGGGTTATGATATAGTGCAATGTATGGGGACACACAGAGGAGCATGTAGTTGAACACGCTGGCGAGGCATGTGACACATAGGGCATTTGAGGCACAAAGGGGAATATTGTCCAGTAGTATCCCCCTTTTTTCAAAACTTTTGATAATCCCAAATTACTGCCTTGCCCCGGGTGACGAAAATCCTAGTTTCGGCCCTGGCTTGGTATGCGGTTTACCCTGCTGTTATACCTTTGGACTTGCACATGTGTTTGAATGCATCTATCTGCAGCCTGTACAGAGTTACCTTCTGTTGTGTTGCTGCAAGGCAGAGAAGCATCACCCTCTCATAGCTTGACAATAAGGATTTGTTTTTTTGCTATAATGTATTATGTCATAGTCACTGCGATAGGGGCACCAATAAGACAGAACCCATCCTGCCAGTCAGTAAGGGGGAAAGGGTTGGCTTACAAAGTCACTTTACTTTCTGGTCCAAACCTTGCACAGTTATGGAGTATGCCAGGACCCTCTCTCAAAAACGGGATGCCAGCGGTAGGGGGATATACCAAAAATAGTGTTGACAAATATGCCCCAATATTCATGTACTTTTTAACCACCTGACAATTCCCCCCCCCCCCGAAAAAAAAAAATTGGTCAGAAATTTTATATATATATATATATATATACTCCTCATACTGATCCGGCACTCTCCTCTCCCACTGGGTCCTGGCTCCGGTGCCCTCCTCAGGGAATGGGTACCCTTCTATAACCTCCTCAAACAGGCGGCACTCAGAGGCTGTATAAATGGTGAAAACTTCCAGTGCTTTATTTCATAAATAAAGCACTGGAAGTTTTCACCATTTATACAGCCTCTGAGTGCCGCCTGTTTGAGGAGGTTATATATATATATATATATATATATTAGAGATGAGCGGTTTTGGTTCTCCGAGTCCGGATCCGCGCCAGGCTCAGATTTTCCCTCTTGACTCGGAAACCCGAACGCGGCAAAATGTCATCATCCCGCTGTCGGGTTCTTGCGGGATTTGGATTCCATATAAGGAGCCGCGCGTCCCCGCCATTTTCACTCCAGTCTCGGAGAGTGTATAGAGAGGACGTGTCCTCAGTGTTCAGTGTCTGTGTGTTGGGGCAGGAAAGTGGGGTGGCAAGTGTTGTGCTGCTCAGTCCAGTCCAGTGTAGTCACTCAGTGTATTGTGCTGCATCAGTCCAGCCAGTCACAGTGTTGGTGTTCTCTGCTGCCATATATCCAGTGTAGCTGTAAAGTGGTGCTGTGTTGTGCAGACCAGTCCAGTGTAGTCAGTGTATTGTTCTGCATCAGTCCAGGCAGATATATCCAGTGTAGCTGTAAAGTGGGGCTGTGTTGTACAGACCAGTCCAGTGTAGTCAGTGTATTGTGCTGCATCAGTCCAGCCATTCACAGTGTTGGTGTTCTCTGCTGCCATATACCCAGTGTAGCTGTATAAAGTGGTGCTGTGTTGTGCAGACCAGTGGTAGTGTCCTGTGTCATCAGTAATTCCAGTGACGATATACGCTGCTGCTATATGTCCACTGCTGCAGTATAATAATTATAACAACAACATGTTGTGCTGCATCAGACCAGTAGTAGTGTCCTGTGTCATCAGTAATTCCAGTCATTCCTGTGACGCATATTGTCTCATATAACTCCCAAAAAATAATGGAGAACAAAAATTTTGAGGATAAAATAGGGAAAGATCAAGAAGAACCATTTCCTCCTAGTGCTGAAGCTGCTGCCACTAGCCATGACATAGACGATGAAATGCCATCAACGTCGTCTGCCAAGGCCGGTGCCCAGTGTGATAGTAGAGGGCATGTAAAATCCAAAAAGCCAAAGTTCAGTAAAAAGACCCCAAAAAACAAATTGAAATGGTCTGAGGAGAAACGTAAACTTGCCAATATGGCATTTACGACGAGTGACAAGGAACGGCTGAGGCCCTGACCTATGTTCATGACTAGTGGTTCAGCTTCACATGACGATGGAAGCCCTCATAACTGAGGCCTTGACACATATGTTGGTGTTAGACGTGCGCCCGGTATCCGCCATTAGTGCAGTGGGATTTAGACAATTGATGGAGGTATTGTGTCCCCGGTACCAAATCCCATCTAGATTCCACTTCACTAGGCAGGCGATAGCGAGATTTTGCCATTTAATTCCAGTGATTTGGATGTATAATTACAGTGATTTTGCCAATTAATGTAAGTGATTTATAATTATTAATTACAGTGATCTTGCCAATTAATTCCAGTAATTTGGATATATAATTACAGTGATTTTGCCAATTAATGTCAATGATTTATAATTATTAATTACAGGGATCTTGCCATTTAATTCCAGTGATTTGGACGTATAATTACAGTGATTTTACCAATTAATGTCAGTGATTTATAATTATTAATTACAGTGATCTTGTCATTTAATTCCAGTGATTTGGACATATAATTACAGTGATTTTGCCAATTAATGTCAGTGATTTACAATTATTAATTACAGTGATCTTGCCAATTAATTCCAGTGATTTGGACGTATAATTCCAGTTGGAATTGTTTGTGCCGCTTGGCTTAGTCATACAGCTACCTCATTGCACCTCTTCGAAATCTTTGCATGAGGTGCTGTTTGGGTCCTAGTTTTTGAAAAGTGCCATCCTGTGTGACACTGCCGTATGAGTCCAGGGGTACTGCTGTATTAGTCCTGGGGTACTGCCGTATAAGTACACCAATTGCAGAATTCTTTTAAAAGTGACTAGAGCGTGCTGGAGATGCTGTCAGTGGACCGAACAATTGAGTCCCACTCTCGACATTCAGCAACTGCGCGACACTACTAGATGGGTCAGGTGGTTGTGTCGCTTAGCTTAGTCATACAGCAACCTCGGTGCACCTTTTTTCTTCTTTGCATCATGTGCTGTTAGGGGCCTTTTTTTGTTATCTGCCCTCCTGTCTGCCACTGCAGTGCCACGCCTAGATGGGCAAATTGTATCTGTTGCTTGGTTTAGTCATGCAACTACCTCATTGCAACTCTTTTTCTTCTTTGCATGATGTGCTGTTTGGGGCTTTTTTTTTTATATCTGCCCTCCTGCCTGCCACTGCAGTGCACTCCTAGATGGGCCAACTGTATGTGTTGCTTGGTTTAGTCATACAACTACCTCATTGCAAATCTTTTTCTTATTTGCATGATTTGCTGTTTGGGGCCTTTTTTTTTATATCTGCCCTCCTGTCTGCCACTGCAGTGCCACGCCTAGATGGGCCAATTGTTTGTGTTGCTCGGCTTAGTCAAACAACTACCTCATTGCAATTCTTTTTCTTCTTTGCATCATGTGCTGTTTGGGGCCTTTTTTTTAATATCTGCCCTCCTGTCTGACACTGCAGTGCCACTCCTAGATGGGCCAGGTGTTTGTGTTGACCACTTGTGTCGCTAAGCTTAGTCATCCAGCCACCTCGGCGCAACCTTTTGGCCTAAAAACAATATTGTGAGGTGTGAGGTGTTCAGAATAGACTGGAAATGAGTGGAAATGATTGTTATTGAGGTTAATAATACCGTAGGAGCAAAATTACCCCCAAATTCTGTGATTTTAGCAGTTTTTATGTTTTTTAAAAAAAAAAATCATCCAGATCCAAAACCAAAACATGAAAGGGTGGTTTTTGCAAAACCAAGCCAAAACCAAAACACGAAAGTGGAAATATAACAAAAAAAACAAAACATGAAAAGTGCCCGCCGCACATCTCTAATATAAATATATATATATATATATATATACATACACACAGTATATATATATATATATATATATATAATATAGCCCACCACCACCCAAAACTCCTATTTGTGGGAGAAACCAACACCCCTCCCCCAACCCCCTGTGTCTTAGCTCCGCCCCTCACCTTATTGCAGAGCACAGCAGAGCATGAATTAGGAGGGGGGGGGGCGGATCATCAGTTGCAGGTGATCTCTGAACACTCAGGGGGTATGCAATTAACCCAGTTTTTTTTGCCTAGGCGAAAAAACTAAGCCTTTTGCTATTTTTAGGGCGGATGCGGATTTTCGCCTAGGCAAAAAATGTGTCAAGGTCGGAAAACACATGGCTCTGCGAAACTACGTGTTTTCTGTTGAAAACGCAGGCCATTTTCGCCAATTTTGAGGCATTTTTCGCCAATGCCTTTTCACTTAAAAAAAGGTGAAAAGGCATTGGCGAAAATGCCTTCAAAATGGATGAAAACGCCCGCAATTGAATACTCAGTGGGGCAAAATCATTAGCTCTGAAATGATCGGAGCTAATTGCATGCCCCCCTCAGAGGTCAGCATATTTGTGCTCGCAGGGAAACTATGTTCCCCTCCTTGCACATTTGGTTTATCGCACTTGTGCCCCAGAGTGCAACATCACTCCTGGGGCCGGAACAAGAGGAGCAGAACAGATTTTCTTGATAACAGATGCAGCGGATGGCACGTATGTATGGGATGTGGCAGTGTCAGGTAAAGCCCAGCTGGCTGCGGTTGCATTCCATGCATTATTGCCAGATAAGTGGTTACATCAGGTTACAATAACAATCTACTCAAGGGTTTCTGAGGTTTGGAAAATTTGTAGCAGATATTATCCACTTCAATGTAATGAGGGGGTTCACCTAGTCCACACCCAACACCCCTTCTCTTAAACATCTGCATTACAGCTGCACTGCTGCACAGAATGGTGGTAACCAAGGCAGCAGTTGGGACAGTAAGTAAAGCAGAACAGTCCTGATTTTAAATAAAGATACTTGGGGAGTTTGTTATTCATGCATAACTTTATCCTCATATTCATCTGTATTGCCCAATTGGCGACTTCTACTTTAGTGCTAATTATTGGTGAAGTATTTACTTTACACCAGAATCAGGGCCGGATCTAGACCTTGTGGTGCCCAGGGTGAAAAAATAGGGGTGTGGCTTCATGGAGAAGGGGGCGTGGTCAGTTATGCCCCCTGTAGCTGTGCCCTCAGTAGTTGTGCCCCCAGTACTGTGCCCCCTGTAGCTGTGCCCACAGTATTATTGCCTCCAGTACTGTGCCCCCCTGCAGACTTGTGCCCCTTGTAGAGTTGTGCCCCCTAGTTGCGCCACTTACAAAAAAAATAAATTAATACTTACAATCCCCGCTCCTGCTTCCCGACCGCTGCTGCCCTCCGTCTCCGGCTGCCGGCGCCGCTCCTCGGATCTATGGGAGAGACTTCATGACGTCTCTCCTATAGCACCGCATAGACACTAGAGGTCAATTATGACCTCTAGCACCTATGTGCCGCTCCCGCAATGCAATGCGGGTGCGCGATGACTTCATCGTGCACCACACAGCACCGACATCAGTAGCGGAAGGCTGCGCACCGGGCAAAAATCCTGCTTGCCCGTAGCAAGATACTGACCAGAATGTATATGGACAGACCAAGCTGATTATTTTTGCATGCTGCATAAGCGTATTTAGCCTGTATACATGTCTTTGTGTACACAGGGACAGGCGTATCTCAGGAGTTTTCATGGTGTAAGGGAAATGGGTGTCACCTGGGCGTAAGCTTAGAAGTGAAGCCACCTTGGCATGTTTCCAGAGTTACTTACCACTGAGTTGTTAGTTTGCAGTGTGTAGGCCACACCTCCTGCACCCAGCAATGCATAGGATAGGTGTAAATGACAGTGATAACTGATACGGAACTGCTAGGCATTGCATACACAAAGATATGTATGACTTATGATACTGCCATAGCATTGCGTTTGCATAGTGATTGCATGTGTCTTAGGCTCAGACCCCCTTATATCTACATTGTACATTTACATACAGTGTCATTGTGTTCCTTTACAGAGCCTATTTCTTTTTTTTCTCCATAACAGATACTGGCGTCCAAGCCAAATAATAGTAACACAGTAGCATAGTTAGTGAGGTTAAAAAGAGACAAAATGCCCATCGGGTTCAACCTATATTCTGTACTAAGTTGAGCTCATTATCCTGTCCCTGCTGAAGTAAAGTTTAATATAGTAAAGTAGAAAAGTAAAGTTTTAATATACCTTGTAAATATGGTTACCGGGCAATACTATAATATGTGTGCTTGGAATTACATATTTTAGCTCCATTGTAAACAAAATCAGATTAGAGTTGCAACAAGGTGTCAAAGTCGAAAAATATTGTAATGCATACACCATGTACTAACCCCATACACATGCCCGTTGCGCGTGCACTTGTTCCGCCGTGCGTGCACATATCCGCAATTTGCGTATGATCGCTCCCGCGTTCCTGCGCGTGGTATGGGTATTTACGGCGGGGTTTGTGAGCGCATAGAGGGTTATCAGAACATTACATATTTAACCCAAATAGTGCACATTGTACACATAGCCCCCCTGCACCACATCAGCAAGTATCACCAGTTTAAATGATTTCAGGGCTAAGGGATTCGCCTTTGCATGATAGGAAGGTACAGACTAAGGTTAGAAGGTGATGTCTAGTATCCAGCTGTAGGGTATTTTAAGGGTAACATTCCGTTGTTGGTTAGAGAAAGATCGCATGTTCCAGCGTATAGTTATGTGCAGAAGTAGAATATAGATATAAACTGTATTTACTGTATATTATGTATGCGGCGGGAATCCAGAGGATACCACCCCCAAGAGCAGTTGAGAAAGACATCGCCCACCTTTTCAAATCAACTTATGACCTCTCCTGTAATGTAAAGATGCATCTCTGTGTCCAATGGACAATGAGATTACAGTGACCATTATATTGGGGTTCACTACGATCTGTCGGCGGCCGGCCTCCCGGCGACCAGCATACCGGTGCCGGGAGGCCGGCCGCCGGCTTACCGACAGTGTAACGAGCGCAAATGAGCCCCTTGCGGGCTCGCTGCGCTCGCCACGCTACGCGCGCCACACTATTTTATTCTCCCTCCAGGGGGGTCGTGGACCCCCACGAGGGAGAATAAGTGTCGGTATGCCGGCTGTCTGGCTCCCGGCGCCGGTATGCTGGTCGCCGGGAGCCCGACCGCCGGCATACTGAAGACCACCTTTATATTGTGTATGGAAGTTGTGTATAAAAAGCCTGTTGCTGCCTGGCTGGTCAGAAGACTCTGAACGCTATCTACCTGATAAGCGGAGGACTGGTCCAGGTTGCGCAAGCGAACATTCTCACGTATGTACATTGACTGTAGCCATTATTCTGTTGTAGATTTATCTTGTTAGCCTTGTAGTGTATAACTTGTAACTGTTATCCCCTTTCAATTAATCCACTGTGGCCTTAGAACCCTGTGGTTACCTACATATCGGTGTTGTGTCCTCATTTCCCTGCTAGGGTTTAAAGCGTATTTAACTATATAAGGTTTAAGAGTGTATTGATAAGGTGTACGCACTGCGGGTACTTTATACCGTCAGCGCTACTTAAGGTTTAAGGTATAACATCATTGCAGTGCTTTCCTGCATAAAGGTTTAAAGTATAATCATATCATTACATTGTATTACTAATAAGGTTTAAAGGTTATCAATTGAGTGTGCGCGCGCTGTGTGTACTTTGTATCCCCAGCGCGGCATTGGTACGCTAAGACCATACAACTTACGGGACTCTGTACGCAAATAGCGTGCAAAGTGCATAGCGTGTATATTCAGTCTAGCGGCCATAGCGGCTCCAAGGTAAAAGTGTATTTAGGGGTATAGCTTTATGGTTTAAGATAATATCGCCATTATCAATTGGGAGCATCGTCCGGTTTTTCCTCATACCCACAACCTAGCAGGTTAAAGCAGACTTCATCTATCAGCAAAGGGCGGAATGGTATCTAGGTATCCTACGAAAGCCTTTTCCTGGTCGTGGAATACACTGATAAACCCTACCTCAATTGCTGATATGATGGCGTCTGCTCTGCATGGTTTGTAGGGATGCTGGTGGGATCCGTAAGGTAAGAACGCAAAGCTATTTTTAAAGTCTGTAAATTTCTGTTTGGTGCCAAATGCGCACACAACAAACGCATACACCTGTATTTTGTACTTTGCATATCTGCTCGCATTGTTGCCATAAGTATTGTTTATTAGATTCATTTTTGACCTGTGCTGAGAAATTTGTTGCTATTTAGTTAAAATATAGACTAGATATTAAGGAAATAAGTGTAAGACGCATATGCAGCCTGGCCTAGTTGTAAAGGTTTATACAGAAGAAACTGTGTGTGGTGTTAAGTGAGCGATTATAGTTAATATCGCTTACATTTATAGAAGTGTGGGATTTGTACTACTGCGGACGTACGGTCTTTGTACACGTGTCTCGGACAAAGTACGGGAATGCGTACGCTACGTAAAGACATACGCACGTGGCGTATTTACGCAACGTGCGTAAAGGTACGACCGCTAAGTACAAATTACACAATAGCATTGTTTACTTTAGGCGCGAGACGGTAGCCACGCGATAATAGCACAAATTGCTCAGTGTCCAAGATTTAGTTTAAATAAATCCTTTTTTACTGTATTACCTCTGGTGCTAAGACTGTTTATCTGAATGAAAGTTAATTTTCTGTACAGAAAAACCAAAGTGTATATGAGTGAACGAGCGTGAGTGTGCAAACAATAAAGGTTTTGTGGACCCAGGGAATTCGGGATCCCGTAGGAGACCACACCAGGTGAGTGGACACTTGGTGGCGTGAGAGTGGCTTGCTCACGTTAACATTGATTAAAGTACAAAGGAGCAAGGTAGTAGATATCGCAGACCAAAGGTCAGCGAAGGTTTAGAGTACCGCAGACCAAAGGTCAGCAAGGTTTTTGTTTAGATACCGCAGCCCAGGGGGTTAGCGAAAAACCCATATAGGCCCGTTTAGATACGCTCCGGCTGAGGTTTCGCAGCCTGAAAAATTATTCCATTGGTCGTACGGCAGATAAGTAACAGTTACCTATACGCTGTGCGATTGGACCGCGCATTCGTGGGTGCAATACTTAGCGCAACGTGATACCCTTTTTACGAGCTTTGCGTAAAATCGCGGGATCATTAGCGCTGGATATAGCATACGCAAGCGTGATTTGTGTAAAAATTTTTTTTTTTATTTTAAGGGAGTTTCGCTGGTCACTCAGGAAATCTCCAACAACCAATATTTACTGGAAAGGGTAAGTCACTCCCAGATACTTTCAGTGAATAGAGGTTACACAGGGGCCCTAGGTTGGGTACATTGCCTGCGCTATCAACAGTGTATGGTAGTATTGGCCAACGTGGGCGTGAGTGGGTGAGAGCACTCGTTAAACTTTCACCGTTGCCTTATATTGAGTATTTTGTTTTTTTTTGTGGGAATTAGCTGAGAAGGCAATACCTGCAAAATATGGGGGCCAGTTGCTCAAGTAAGGGACGTTCAACCAGGGTTCAGGTTGATATTCCGCGGCCCAAGGGGTCGGCGAGGTACATAATGTGTGAGAAGTATGGATCACACACAGAGGTTTTATGCAATGAATGGGAACGTATGATTGCGGAAGATAGGGAACCATTCCCTAGGGTAGGCAGTTTTGAACCAGAGGTGTTGCAGAATTTAAGGTTTAGGATATGTCTGTTAAAATCCCGAAAACAAAGGGTCAGACACACAAACTGTTTACATTTATGGCAGCAAGAGGGCGATATGCAGAGGGAACTAGCTCACGCAGCCGGTTCCAAACCTAGCAGGAAACTGATGGCAACCGCACCACCACCACCGTATATTACAGGGGAGAAAGTGGCTACAGACAATGGCATACTGATATATGATAAGAGTGAACTTGATAAATGTATTAATGCTAACCCGTGCAAGTTGTATCCCATTTTAAACTTCCCTTAGGACTGCGAGCAAGAAGATGAGCCCAGCACGATATCGGCACTCTCTCTAGCAGCCACCATACAAGACACCCAAGTGGGCACGGCCCAACCAGTAAGAGCAGTAGCAAAGGCCCCTAGCGGAGGGACAGGTGAGGTCGTGTCCACAGGTAAGTACGGTACCGTACATTGGCCCTCATTCCGAGTTGTTCGCTCGGTAAAAATCTTTGCATCGCAGCGATTTTCCGCTTAATGCGCATGCGCAATTTCCGCACTGCGACTGCGCCAAGTAAATTTGCTATGTAGTTAGGTATTTTACTCACGGCTTTTTCATCGTTCTGGCGATCGTAATGTGATTGACAGGAAATGGGTGTTACTAGGCGGAAACAGGCCGTTTTATGGGCGTGTGGGAAAAAACGCTACCGTTTCCGGAAAAAACGCAGGAGTGGCTGGAGAAACGGAGGAGTGTCTGGGCGAACGCTGGGTGTGTTTGTGACGTCAAACCAGGAACGATAAGCAATGAACTGATCGCAGATGCCGAGTAAGTCTGAAGCTACTCTGAAACTGCTACGAGATGTGTAATCGCAATATTGCGAATCTTTCATTCGCAATTTTAAGAAGCTAAGATTCACTCCCAGTAGGCGGCGGCTTAGCGTGTGCAATACTGCTAAAATCGCCTTGCGAGCGAACAACTCGGAATGAGGGCCATTATGCAGAGACAATAGCACCTCAGATTGTAGAGTCAACACAAAATGATGTAATTGAACTAAATCCTGTCAGGGTGATCGCAGTCCCCAATGGGAAGACTGACGCTCAGGGAATCACTCCCATCAGGAACATTGCTATGCATTGTCCTTGGTCCCGGACAGAACTGAGGACAATTATGTCTGAATTTCCCGATCCCAGAAAGGATCTAGCCGCATGTCAGAGGTTTATTAGATAATTAGGTAACGCCACCGAACCCACAAACAAAGATTGGCGAACAGTGCTACGGGCATGTTTACCCTCCAATATTGACCCCGTGAAATTCATTACTGATTGTAAATTGGACGTAGAAGTACCTCTCACTGATGAATACACTCAGGAGAATGTACGACAGATCAATCTACAATTAGGAGTATATTTCCCTACTGTTGTCAAATGGAATAAAATCTTTTCCATAAGACAAAAAGAAGGTGAAACTGCTTCTGAATATTTCCATCGAGCACTGCAAGAAATGGCTAGATACACTGGGGTCGAGGACATTAAGGAGAATGTACATCATAGAGAGGTAGCTGTGTCAGTATTAATGGACAGGTTAAAAGAAACATTGAGAACAAGGGTACAAACTACTCAACCTAACTGGAGAGGTATCTCGGTGGCTGCATTAAGAGAGTCCGCTATCGAGCACGATCGGAACATCATTAAGCACAGGGAGTCACAGGGGGATAAGCTGATGACAGTAAGTATAAAAGCCCTTACAACGAAGCCGCATCAGCCAAAACCCCAGACCCTTGATGGTAAGTCGTATGTAGTAAAATGTTATAACTGCCAGAGGGAAGGACATTACGCACGGAACTGTAATTATAAAGGCACACATAAGGTATATCGACCCCCTAGACCAGAACATGAACCACATTATGATACACGTAATAGGGATCAGGTATCGCATAGGAGGAGTTATGAGCCACATGCAGGGGAAACAAGGAAGTACCCACCAAGGAGGGACTGGCTGACCTCTGAAAATTCTCAGCTACCACCCTCACATATTGAAGCTGCCAGCGCGCTGCGGGAGGGTCACAACATACAATAGGGGTTAGGCCACACCTGTAGTCTGCAGCCAGTGAAGTTGATTGCTAGCCTTGGTAGTGAACCTGAGGTCACAGTTGATGTAGCTGGTAGATCACTACCTTTTCTTGTAGATACAGGGGCGGCCAGGTCAGTGTTAAATTCAACGGTAGGTATGAAAACCACGGGTAAAACAATTTCAGCAATGGGGGTAACAGAAATAGTGCAACACTACCCTAAAAGTAGACCAGCGGAGATTACGATAGGGCCTTTGCAGACCAAGCATTCCTTTTTGCTAGCTGCATCGGCTCCGACTAATCTACTTGGGAGAGATTTATGTGTAAGATGAGGTGTGTCATATATTGTACTCCTGAGGGTGTCTTCTTGGATATACCCGAGAATCACGTTCAGGAGTTATCAAATACCAATCCTTTAGATGAATTGCGTGAGAGACCCAGGGGATTCTTCAGGTGCGCCAGGTCCAGGTGTCTTACTTGCTCGAACGTCAATTCGTGCAGTAAGACATTTGGATCAAGGGTGACAGGAGAATCCTTTGAGATAGAGGGTTTCCTGAATTGTGAGTCCACTTATGTAGTCTATCTTGTTGAGTGTGGTTGTGGGTATCAATATGTAGGACGCACCATCAGAAAACTGAAGGTGCGGTTTCTCGAACATAGACGGAATATTATAAATAAAAGTAACACACATAGCGTATCCAGACATACGAATCAGTGTGAACAGGGAAAGATCTCCAATATTCGTTTAAAAGCTCTTGAACAGGTTGGGCTAACAGAAAGGGGAGGCGATAGATTCAACGCTTTATGTAGAAGGGAAGCTTATTGGATCTTTCGTTTGAAGACTCTAGAACCCCAGGGCCTAAATGAAAATATAGAACTTAATAACATCTAATAAGAAAGTATAACAAATTGCCCCTGGTTATACCCTTCATGGGAGATGTATCCCTTAGAATTCCGTGAGTGTAGACATTGGGTCAACAATTCCCATAGTATAAATATCCATCCACAACACAGTTCTTGTAGTGTATACCCAAAACACTGGTTGTTCTATGTTGATCCTATATGCAAAATATAATAATATTTATCATATATGATGCCATTTTTTGGCTAAGTGCTCCCTGACACATCATACGCTCGTAGCGTATTATCGCCCAGTCGTACAAAACCTCTTTGCCCCAGTGCGAGACAAAGAGGTTTTCTGACTATAAACGTCTTTCTTTGTGTATTTACATCCAAAAATGTATACATTATATATCTCCTCTTCTCTCTCACATATATATTTTACTTTCTCAGAAGAATTCTACATTAGAAATATTTGTATATTTCATTTATTTATTACTTTTGATCATATTTTTGTGTGTTTCCATACAAAAATGCATATTATATGTTCTCTCTTTTTTTCTCTGTGTATGGGGTTATGCCTCAGGAACTCAATTAGCTCAGGAGATATATATCCCATTAACTAATTGGGTCCTAATACCATCTCTTTTTAATACTAATCAGTGTTTTTTAAAAACAACGTTTTTTTTATCTGATTAATTAAGTATATGCATATACATAAGCAAACGTTATTTGCATGCTACAACACCTCATAGTGGTCATGAGGGATAATATTTATGTTTATTTTTATGTTTATTCTGTCTTTTTAAAAAATAAGGAAATATATTTGCATTTTTATTTATACATAATAGTGGTATAAATGATTAGAAACAGCTGGTCTAATCAGGGTATCCCTGAGAAGGACGATACAGATGCCATCAGTAATGATCACTAATTTTGTGACCAATGAGAAACATCCCTGAGGGGGATAAATAGAGATTGTACCCTGAGATCCTTAAACCTCTGAAGAAACCGCCACCCACAAAAGGCGGAGAAACGCGTCAGGTGACCTAACGACGTCAAGTGGAACGCAGGTGGAACGCATCGCAAGCCGGAAGCCCTGTGCAACCCGGAAGCCGCGACGCGCGGCCAAGCGCTCCCTGAGACACCACACGCTTGCAGCGTGTTACCGCATAGCCGGACAATACCTCATTGCCTCAGTGTGACTTAACCCAGCCGTGGACACGGGAACCGCCGCAGAGTGGAGGGTAAGCATTGCCCATATAAGTGCCACGACGGGTGATTAATTGATTATACAATCTACCAACATCACACTTCCTAACAGTGCAAATTGGCACTATAATATCATTTGAGGAAAGCTGTTTCATCTAAATGGACTGTGTCGTTAATATATACTCAGAGACAATCTTGATTCCTGTTTAACCAACTAATCACTAACATCACTATTATAAATCCCCTGGAGGGATTAAACAGTTGCTAACGACTAAGACTGTATTTAAGGACTTTAAATTTGTTCTAACTAACCGGTTAATCATATAGGCATGCATGCTCAATAATAATTATATAAGTCCAATTGGCTCTAGCGGGGATATATGCATAAATCCATCTTACGATTTCCACTATGATGTTTTTTAATTTGTGCATGTTCATTTAGTCTGTCTTATATTAATAAAAATATTTTTTATTTACCAAACCAGCAGCCTAATTAACCATTTTTCTAATATATGTGCGCTCACACGTATGAAATTGTTGTTTAGGTACAGAGTCCCTTTGTTTAGGAGGACTTCCAGATCCTCCCTGTGTGAGCTGCAATTAATCATTGTAATTGACAGTATAACAAATCTAGCGCCCATTGTATATTATCTACGTTCAGGAAGTGCAAGATATGTTAGACACCCCACAAAGGTTAATGTCACACTCTGCTGTTATAGACAGGTGTCCATCCAAGGTAGAGGAAATGATCTCCCAGATACCGGAATCCCTCTGGACCAAAGATGGACAAGACACTGGATTGATGGCGAATGTAGCTCCTGTAGTAGTGCAAGTAAAAGATGGTAGTATAGCTCCAAAAATCCCACAGTATCCTCTGAAGCCAGAGGTGGAATTAGGAGTGTACCGAGTCATAGAGCGCTTGCTACAACAGGGCATCCTAGTTAGGATGTCCAGCACTGCCAATAGTCCCATCTTCCCTGTGAAAAAGAGTGGGGGAGGGGTTACAGGCTAGTGCAGGATCTAAGGGGGATAAACAAGATAGTTGAGAGCCAATTCCCCGTAGTGCCAAATCCAGCTGTCATCCTCATGCAAATTCCCCCTACTGCAAAATTTTTCACTGTCATTAACCTCTGTCTGCTTTCTTTTCGGTCCCTCTGCACCCTGACAGCCAATACCTGTTTGCATTCACATACAGGGGAGTACAATACACATGGACTCGCCTACCCCAAGGTTTCATTGACAGCCCAAGTATTTTCTCCCAGGCTTTGCATGACTGTTTACAATCCTTTCAACCTGAGAGCGGATCAGTATTAATACAGTATGTAGATGACTTACTGCTGTGTTCAGATTCACTCGAGTCGTCCTTGAAAGACACGAAACAGCTTCTGTTTCACCTTTCTAATACGGGACAGAAGGTTTCAAAGGATAAGTTGCAGCTGTGCCAAACCAAGGTAAAATATTTGGGACATTGCTTGACACAAGGACTTAGACACCTTACCGCTGATAGAATACAGGCGATTCGCGACATGACTGCCACAAACCCAGCAGCAGATCCGCACTTTCCTTGGAATGTGTGGGTACTGCCGAAACTGGATCCCAGGGTTCTCCATACTGGCTTTACCTTTGCAGGAAATGGTCTCCTCGAACAAACCAGATTGGATCTCTCACACAGATGAGTCCGAACTGGCATTTGAGAGACTTAAACAATGCCTATCACAGGCACCTGCATTAGGCATGCCAGATTATGGGAAACCCTTTGAATTGTACGGTACGGAAAGTGCTGGGTGTACGGCAGGTATCCTAACCCAGAGACATGGTGATGCCAGCAGGCCGGTAGCTTACTACAGTGCACAGTTGGACACCGTAGCGCGTTCTCTCCCCACATACTTGCGAATTGTTGCAGCGATAGCTTTGCTAGTGAGTAAAAGCGAAGACGTAGTGTTAGGACACAACCTGACCATCCATACACCTCATGCAGTGTCAGCCTTACTGAACTCTGCCCAAACCAGACATGTCTCATCAGCACGGTTTACAAGGTGGGAATTAGCACTAATGGCCCCTGTAAACATCACCATAAAGAGAACCAGCGCACTAAATCCTGCAACTTATCTGCCAGGTGTGCCTGGACAGGCACAAAGGGTGGAGGATGAGAATGATGGTGAAGGAGGATTTAGTATAGACACTGACACACATGATTGTATGGAATATCTGAACCAAACTTTCACTGCAAGACCCGACATTAGTGACAACCCACTGGAAGGCGTAGATTTTACTTTTTACACTGACGGTAGTTGCCACAGACAGACGGACTCGGGAGACTTGTGTACTGGATACGCAGTCGTAGATGACAGAGGTATCATAGAAGCTGAGCCCCTGGGCCCACCGCACTCAGCACAAGTTGCTGAGCTGGTCGCCCTAACCAGAGCGTGTGAATTGGCTAAGGGTAAGTCAGCCAATATATATATACAGATTCTAGGTATCCCTTTGGAGTAGTGCATGATTTCAGGGCCCTATGGCGCCTCAGAAATTTCATGACGGCAGCTGGCACACCTGTAGCGCATGCATCCCACATAAAAAGGCTTCTAACAGCGATACAGGAACTTGACAGAGTGGCTGTTATCAAGTGCAAAGCCCACACTTACAGTCAAGACCCAGTGTCACTTGGTAACAGCCGGGCAGACGAAGCTGCTAAATCAGCAGCCAGCACCCCCATACAAACAGATATCACATCACTGATGATATTCAACACCGTCAATACACAAAAATTAAGTGAAATGAAAAATTTGTGTTCTCCACAGGAAAAGGCAGTCTGGAGGTCAAAGGGGTATGGCCAGGAGTCCTCAGGACTCTGGACAGATGGCCAGGGTAAGCCAGTAGCTCCCAGAGCATATCTTCCAAGCTTAGCTGAGGCGGCACACGGTCTGACTCATCTGGGCAAAGAGGGTATGTGTAAGCTGGTGAGAGCCTACTGGTGTGCGCCAGGATTCTCTTCTCATGCGGGTAAGAGAGCAATGACATGTCTTATCTGCTTGAGGAAGAATATTGGAAAGTCAATACCAACTGTCAAAGTCAGAAAAATATCCCTATACACGCTGCCATATTTGCACCTCATGCTGGTCCGTGCTGCGCATGCGTGCGCTTTCCCGTGATAGCGCATACCCGCTGATGCGTGCACCCGCTCGCATCGGTATGCGTATTTACGGTAAAGAGTATGTAGTCGTAGCGTGCGACCCAATCGTTACATATTTTCACAATTAATGTAGTTTGTAGATCATGGTCCCTTTGATAGTTTCTGAAAGTTTAGTTAATATAGAATGTCCCTGAGCTGAGGAATCCCTCTTTGTATTGTGGGAAGGGTCTAACAAGAGTCATGCAGCAGTGTTTGGTACCCATCGGAAGAGTATTTAATTAGCAATATTCCGGTGTTGGTTTGGAGCGTATTAATCGCTCGTGCGAATAGTTATGGACATAAGAAGTTTATGTCCATTTCTATTATTTACTCATACTCAGGTATGCGGCGGGAAACCTAGTTTCCCACCCACCTGAGCTGTTTGAAATCGTCACAGCCCACCTGTATGAATCAACCTATGACCTTTTGTTATGATACAGGGCCGAATTCCGACGTCCAATGGACAATGGGATTGTAGGGACTATGAGATTGCATTGTGTGTGGGGCATAAATAGGCAGGCCGACCATATCCAACTTCACTCTCTCATCAACGGTTTTCTGCTGATAACCGGGAGCTGGATATCGAGGCGCATGCGATCATACCCTTTGTGCGTAAGTTTCTCTCCGTAATCATTGTCTTACTGTGAGCCAATTTCTCTCATCTCTCTCCACTTCTCTCTCTCTCTCTCCATTCTCTTTTCTCTCACATCTCCCCTAGACTAGTATTACATTGTATTAGATAGTATTGTATTTTGGTTAGGAAGTCTCTGTTATATTGTAGTGTATCATTTGTACTGTTATCCCCTTTTACAAGTATATTAGATATAATACAGTTAATAGGCTTTGGACCCTAAACCAGTATCTGTGTATTTTCTATAGTGTTAAGTGTTCACTTGAGCGTCGGTGACGCTCAAGCAGCTTTGTAGTTAGTCAGGTTACACAAGGTTGCACTTACACCCTGTATTCACATTAAGGTATTCTGTGTATCTCATTGGTATAAGGTTTAGACATAAAGGTATAGCATTGTGAGCGTCTGCGCCGCTGGTGACCTCCTCGTGGTCTCGAGCGTATGCTACGCCATAGCGAATCATTACTCTAGTCATAACCAATAACGTGTCCTGTGATCACTGGGCCGCGAGCGAACGTGACGCTTGAGCGTCTCGCCTACGGCTGAGCGATCGTTACGCAGATAGCGTACCCTTACGGTACTTCTTAAGCAAACAGCGTACAGTGTTCTTAGACTTCATAAAGGGTTGTTTATACGACAGAGGAATTTAGCATTGTCAATTGGGGACTCGTCCGATCCTTCTCATATCTGCACTAGGTAGATCAGCAGACATTATCCCTCCAGCAAAGGGTGGGAGGTTGTCTCGCAGTGCTGACGGGATAAGCGTCTGCTTCGCTTAGATAAAGAGTGCTGAAGGAATCCGGGAACCGGAAGTAAGAACAAAACGCTTGTGTCTTTTAAAACTGTTTATTTCTCTTCTGTCTTGCGTATACACGCACGCATACATATATATCTGCATTTCTTTTTTCAAATTTCGTATATCACTATTCCTGTTTGCCAATTTTTATAGTTGATAGAAAGTGCTAAAAGAGATTTGCTGTTATTTCATAGTAGAGGTAATAGTTAAAATATAGACCAACACACGGCTTGTCTGGGAGATAAGGCAGTCAGTGTGGTGTGCGGTAGATGATCAGGGATCATCTACATTGATAAAAGTAGAAATTGTGTTACGGTGGATCTTTGTTTTGCGTACACGTGTCACTAACAAAGACTAGCGTACGCAATCCAAAGGCAGACGCACGCAGCGTTCATTACGCAACGTAGCGTCCGGTTACGCCCACGTAGCTCAAGTCACGAAAAGTTGGATTTTAGCGCAAAGCGATAATTAATGCAAAGGCGATAAGTAACGCACAGCGGTAGATAACGCGACGCGGTAAATAACGCAAATCTATTTTTGGAAAAATCTGAAATTTAGTTTAACAGATCCTGCTCCTAATTGGTAACACAGCTGGGCTGAAGAAAATTTCTGCGCAGAAATAGATATAGAAACAAAGTGTACATGTGTTGAGTGAGTGTGTTTTTATCACATAAGTTTATATAACTTAGAGGTTGAACCAAAAGGTAAGTCGGGTACTCGTCAAGGGACACACGTGTAAGTGACATATACGGTGGCTAGGGAGGCATCCTTGGTTAAATAATATTTGAGCATTAGAGTATAGCGGACCATAAGGTAACAGACCAGGAGGTCATTAACAGACGGTAACAGACCAGGAGGTCATAAGGTAACAGGTAAAATAGACAAAGAGGTCCGCTATAAAGGTACAAGAGGCACAACGCCTGGGGTGTTGGTGCAGAACCCATATAGGCCATAAGCTCTTGCTGAAGGAATCGCGGCCGGAAACATCGATTCCATTAAATCTCTCAGTACATAACAGGTAGTGCTTATGTACTGAACGATTGGACCGCACGTAATTGTGTGCAGTAGTTAGTAATCTGACCTAATACCATTAGAGTAAAGTGGTCACAAACGCTATTTGTACATTCTGACGTGATTTGTGTAATTTTTTATTTTTAGAAGGGAAGTTCGCTGGTCACTCAGGAACTATCTAACAACCCCACCTTTACTGGAAAGAGTAAGTGTCCTGCGGGTAACCCTCATATGTTCCAGTAAACAGAAGGTTCCATAGGGGCCCTGTATCGAGTACGCCAGCACCATATCGGTGTGATCAGGTCGTATTGGTCGAGGTGGGCGAGTGAGTGGGGTACTCGGTAAACCGCCACCGCCGGCCTATTTTTGGACAATTTGGTTTGCTGTAAGGGTTCGCTGAAGACCGTGATATAAAGATCACAGGAGTAGTAAGCAACACCTGCAGATTATGGGGGCCAATTGTTCAGGTAGGGGGCGATCAACCTTGGTTCGGGTTGATTCAGAGAACCGACCCGTCGGGTCGGCAAGGTACATCATGTGTGAAAAATACGGAAGTCACACAGAATCTTTATGTGATGAATGGGAGAGAATGACTGTACAAGACAGGGACAAATTCCCAAGAATAGGTAGCTTCAGTCCAGAAGTGTTACAAAATTTAAGGAGGAGGATATGTCTCCTAAAATCAACAAAGAGACGAATTCAGCATCATGATTATTTACAGTTATGGCACCAGGAAGGTGAGATACAGAGAGGTTTGGCTCTGGCGGCAGGATCTGGGGCAGTCAGGAAGCTGATAGCCACAGCCCCTCCTCCGCCATACATTGCAGGAGAGAAGTTGGTTGCGGAGAGAAACGCACTGGGTTGTGAAACACAAACTCTTAGTAACCCTGTAAATGTTAATGATGTTAACCAAGTAACTCATGCAATTATTAACCCGTGCAAGATGTACCCTGTTTTGAACCTTCCTCAGGAGTGTGATCAAGAAGACGATTCAACAACAATTTCAGCTCTCTCTCTCGCGGCCACCATAGCAGAGACCACAGTAGGCACAACAACACCCACGAGATTAGCGAAAGCCCCTAGCGGAGGGATAGGTGAGGTCGTGTCAACGGGTAAGTACGGCACCATGCACTACACTGAAACAATTTCACCACAAGTTGTAGAATCTACACAGAATGAGGTTGTTAGACTTGCTCCTGTAAGGGTAATAGCAGTTCCCAATGGAAAAACAGATGTGTCTGGAGCCACTCCCATAAGGAACATTGCCATGTACACTCCATTTTCCCGAATGGAATTAAGAACAATAGTGTCCGAATTTCCTGACCCCAGGAAGGACTTAGTTGCTAGCCAAAAATACATCAGGGATCTAGGCAACACTGTAGAACCCAACAACAAGGATTGGCAGATACTGCTAAGAGCTTGTTTACCTTCCAATGTCGACGCAACTCAATTTTTAGCTGACTGTGCATTGGATAAAGATGTACCGCTTACAGACGTGTACAACAAGGATAATGTAAAAAGGATAAATTTACAGCTAAAGGAGTATTTCCCAGCCGTTGTTAAATGGAACAAGATATTCTCCATTAGACAAAAAGAGTCCGAGACGGCATCAGAATATTTTCACCGGGCACTATTAGAAATGGCAAAGTACACTGGAATAGAAGACATTAAGACCAACCCAAACCATCAAGACGTAGCAGTATCTGTACTGATGGATGGTTTAAAGGAAACATTAAAGACTAGGGTACAGACCACACAACCATGTTGGCGAGGTCTGTCGGTGTCCACTTTGAGAGAGGCTGCTATTGATCACGACAGAAACATCACTAGACACAGGGAGTCGCAAAGTGATAAGTTAATGTCAGTAAGTATACAGGCGCTGACCACAAGGCAGCCTGCGTATGTACCACCGAATCCTGTGGGTAAGGCAAGTGTAATAACATGTTTTTCTTGTAACAGACCGGGACACTATGCACGAGAATGTAGAACAAAGAGTGTACAAAGATCTTTTCAACCCCCTAGACAACGACACGACACACGACATTGGGAGCAGGGTCCACAGAGGCGGAGTTTCGAGCCACATACAGGGGAAACAAAAAGATATCCCCCGAACAGAGATTGGCATGCCTCTGGTAGTTCCCAGCTAACCCCCTCACAAGTAGTCGCTGCCAGCGGGATTCAGGGAGGTCGGCATACCCAATAGGGGTGTGGCCATACCTGTAATCTGCAGCCAGTTAAGTTGATTGCCAGTCTTGGAAGTGAACCAGAGATTGCAATCAATGTAGCTGGTAAAACTTTAAACTTTCTTGTAGACACAGGGGCGGCCAAGTCAGTGATAAATTCGACAGTGGGCATGAGAACCACTGGTAGGACAATTCCAGCCATGGGAGTAACAGGAGTAGTCCAGCACTACCCTGTTAGCAAACCAGCCGAGATTACAATAGGGCCTTTGCATACCAAGCATTCCTTTTTGCTGGCTGCATCGGCACCAACTAATCTCCTGGGTAGAGACTTACTATGTAAAATGGGTTGCGTCATTTATTGTACTCCTGAAGGTGTATTCTTGGACATACCTGAGAATCACGCTCAGGAGGTACGAGACATGTTAGACTCCCCATCAAAATTAATGTCACATTCCATTATGACAAATAGGAATCCATCCCAAGTAGAAGAGATGACATCTCAGATACCAGAGTCACTTTGGACAAAAGATGGACAGGACACTGGATTAATGGCAAACGTAGCTCCAGTAATTGTACAAGTAAAAGATGGTAGGATAGCTCCAAAAATCCCACAGTATCCTCTGAAGCCAGAGGTGGAGTTAGGAGTTTTTCCCGTAATAGAGCGCTTGCTACAACAGGGCATTCTAGTAAGAACGTCCAGCACAGCAAATAGTCCCATCTTCCCTGTTAAAAAGAGTGGGGGGAGGGGTTACAGGCTAGTGCAGGATCTAAGGGGGATTAACAAAATAGTTGAAAGTCAGTTCCCCGTAGTGCCAAATCCAGCTGTCATCCTAATGCAAATTCCTCCCACTGCCAAATTTTTCACTGTTATTGACCTCTGCTCCGCTTTCTTTTCGGTACCTCTGCACCCTGACAGCCAATATTTGTTTGCATTCACATACAGAGGAGTCCAATACACGTGGACTCGGTTACCCCAAGGTTTCATAGATAGTCCAAGTATATTTTCTCAGGCTTTGCATGATTGTTTACAGTCTTTCCAACCGGAGAGTGGATCAGTACTGATACAGTACGTGGACGATTTATTACTGTGTTCAGATTCACTGGAAGCATCTCTGAAGGATACGAAACAGCTCCTGTTTCATCTTTCAGACACAGGTCACAAGGTTTCCAAAGACAAGTTACAATTATGCCAGACTAAGGTAAAATATTTGGGACACTGTCTAACACAAGGACTGAGACACCTGACCACTGATAGAATCCAAGCCATTAGAGACATGACACTGCCACAAACCCAGCAACAGATCAGGACGTTTTTAGGAATGTGTGGGTATTGCCGTAATTGGATCCCAGGGTTTTCCATATTGGCGCTACCTTTGCAGGAAATGGTCTCTTCAAACAAACCTGATCGGATTTCGCATACAGACGAATCCGAAGCAGCATTTGAGAGACTTAAGCAATGCCTAACGCAGGCACCAGCACTAGGTATGCCAGACTATGGGAAACCCTTTGAACTATACGGAACAGAAAGTGCTGGGTGCGCAGCAGGTGTACTAACCCAAAAACACGGTGACGCCAGCAGGCCAGTCGCATACTACAGCGCCCAGCTAGACACGGTAGCGCGATCTCTCCCCACATGCTTGCGTAGCGTTGCGGCGATAGCATTGCTAGTGACAAAAAGCGAAGATGTCGTGCTAGGCCACAACCTCACAATCCATACACCACATGCGGTATCTGCCTTATTGAATTCTGCCCAAACCAGACACGTCTCATCAGCAAGGTTTACAAGATGGGAATTGGCATTAATGGCCCCAGTAAACATCACCATAAGGAGATGCAGCGCATTAAATCCTGCAACATTTCTACCAGGTGTGCCTGGTCAGACACAAAGGGTGGAAGGTGAGAGTGATGGGGAAGGAGGATTTAATGCAAAGGAAGATACACATGATTGTATGGAATATTTGACCCAAAATTTTACCGCAAGGCCTGACATCAGTGACAATCCACTGGAAGATGCAGAACTCACGTTCTACACTGACGGTAGTTGTCATAGACAGTCAGACTCGGGAGACTTGTGTACTGGATACGCAGTCGTAGATGACCAAGACACCATAGAAGCGGAACCGTTAGGCCCACCTCACTCAGCCCAGGTTGCTGAACTGGTCGCCCTAACCAGAGCATGTGAATTGGCTGAGGGCAAGTCAGCCAATATCTACACCGACTCTAGATACGCCTTCGGGGTAGTACATGATTTCGGAGCCCTATGGCGCCTCAGAAATTTCATGACGGCAGCTGGTACACCGATAGCGCATGCAGCATATATAAAAAGGCTTCTAACAGCGATACAGGAACCCGACAGAGTGGCTGTTATCAAATGTAAAGCACATACATATAGCCAAGACCCAGTATCCCTTGGTAACAGCCGAGCAGACGAAGCCGCAAAGCTTGCAGCTGCTACCCCATACAGACAGACACCACACAACTGATGGTATTTAATACCATCAACACACAAAAGTTGTGTGAGATGCAGAATTTGTGTTCCACACAGGAAAGAGCAGTCTGGAAGGCAAAGGGATATGGCCAGGAGTCCTCAGGGCTCTGGACGGATGGACATGGTAAACCAGTGGCCCCCAGGGCATACCTTCCATGTCTGGCTGAAGCAGCTCATGGGCTGACTCATCTAGGCAAGGAGGGGATGTGCAAATTGGTAAGAGCATACTGGTGCGCCCCAGGATTCTCCTCTCATGCGAGTAAAAGAGCAATGTCATGCCTTACCTGTCTGAGAAAGAATATTGGAAAAGCAATACCTACAGAACCATCCCATATCCCACCTACCGGCGGCCCTTTCCAGGTAATACAAATTGACTTCATTCAATTACCCCCATGTCGAAATTTGAAATATGTACTTGTCTGTATAGATGTTTTCTCGAATTGGGTCGAAGCTTTTCCAACAGCTACAAATACCGCTATGTTTACAGCTAAGAAAATTGTGCAGGAATTTGTATGTAGATATGGTATCCCTAGAATCATTGAAAGTGATAGGGGTACCCATTTTACAGGTGATGACTTTCAAGGAATGTGTAAATTGATGGGAATTGATAGCAAGCTGCACACTCCGTACCGTCCACAGGCGAGCGCGAAGGTCGAAAGAGTGAACAGCACTATTAAAAATAAATTGAGTAAAGTAATGGCAGAGACAGGATTGACGTGGCCAGAAGCTTTACCCATTGTTTTGTATAGCATCAGAACCACTCCCAGGTCCCCTCTTAATCTGTCCCCTTTTGAAATTCTGTTTGGTCGACAACCGCATGTCATGATTAACCCTCAGGATGATTTGAAATGTAACAATGAAGTAACTGTAAAGTACTTGATTAACATGAGTAAACAGTTGAGGAATCAAAATGATAATCTGAAGTTGGTGATTCCTGATTTACCAGATAGTAATTGTCATGACATTGAACCTGGGGATTATGTAATGATACGAAATTTTCTACGCTCAGGTTGTCTTATTGATAGATGGGAAGGACCATACCAGGTCTTATTGACTAGCACCACAGCATTGAAGGTTGCTGAGAGAGAGACTTGGGTCCATTCATCCCACTGCAAAAAGGTTGCTGATCCAGAGAAGTCCCGTGATAAGGAACAGACGGTAGAAGTTGTATCACTGGAGTGTCTGTTCCAGGAGGACTGAGGCGGCACCTGAGCCTTGAAGATCGAAAGCAGCTGTCGACTCCCCTCTCCCTTTTATTGTTTTTCTCCACTTCCCATCCCCTCTCCCTTAAAATTTCTTTTTCCCCCTTCTCATTCTTCTCCATTTCCTCCTCAAAGATGGACTTGCCCCAAGAGACTGTGATCCGGATTTTGATGTTAACCATGATGTTGACCAGAGCAGTCTGTTCCGGCGAGAATACCATAGAGGTCGAGAGAGGATCTGGAATGGGTTCCGATTATGATGATGGGGGCGTAGTTTTCCAAGATCAACCAAACCAACAAGCAAAGGCGAGTATCAGAAAACGATCCGATAGAAGAAATTGTGATGGATTGTTAGCTGAAGAAAATTGTATCTGTAGGCTCTGTGATAATCTGGTTGAAGATGGATGCATAAAGAAATGCCAATCCAGTTTTAATATCCATATAGACCGGCATCCATTGAGTGACTATCACTCCTTAGTGGGTAACGTATTAAACCAAACAGATTGTTGGGTATGCTCTCAAGTACCTCAGGGTCATAGCAAATCAGGGCTAGTACCATTTCCTTTAACGTTAGGGGAGGTACTTGAGCTAAGTGGTGGGAGACCGGTGGACCGGAGGTTTAATATCTCCAGCCCTCCTAGTTTGAAGCTCCACCAATACCATGTGGATAGGTCCCTCTTATGTTTCAACATCTCCAATCCCAGAAAACCGGGAAATTGGGAAGTGTCGTGGAGCAATTTAACCATGACCTTTTCACACAGAGCAGATAGAATGCCTACAGATACAGAGCTTGTACGCCACATAGCCAGTAGAGGAAAATCTTTCCGGTATCGATATACCTTAGGAAATAGGATTACTAGAGTTGGAGAGGTATCACCAGGATACTGTGCACATATCGTACAAACTGATACGTGCCTTAAACAGATGGAAGAATTAGGGTCAGGAGATTTCACCTGGAAGGTCTGTAACATGGTCATGTCCTTCTCCGTCCCATATGTTCTCCCCGATGACGCATATTTCATATGCGGGAGAAAGGCGTACAAGTGGCTTGCCCCAAACTCTGAAGGATTGTGTTATATTGGAAAGGTATTGCCTGAAGTGATGACTGTTACACATGACAAAATGAAGGACATACACCGTGGTGCCCAAGCTCCTTATACTCACACTCATTACGAGCACCGAGTTAAAAGACAACTGTCAGAAAGGTTAGAGCATCCGGCCTCTGATCTTATCCATGAATCCACCGGGATTCAGGTTCTGGTAGCGTTAGATTTCACTCGCACCGCTCGAGGAGTGATGAATTATAGATACATTTCCGCACTCGCCAATTTGTTAGATAATATCACTGAAATGTATGATGACACGTTCAGATACACTGGAAGAGAACTTCAAGCGTACAAAACAGAACTAGTTCAGCATAGGATGGTTCTTAATTATCTTACAGCAGTAACAGGCGGATATTGTGTTACCTTGGCAACACAGTACGGCATAAAGTGTTGCACGTATATCACAAATAGCACCGAGGATCCGGTAGAGGTCATAGACCAAAAGATGGACGACATTCTCCAATTGAAGTGGGAATTTCGCCGAAAACACAATCTCACTCTTGCTGCTGTAGGTAATGAGCTGACTGGTTGGGTGTCATGGTTGAACCCGCGAAATTGGTTCTCCGGTTTGGGAGACTGGGCTCAAGGAGTCATAATGGATGTTGGAAAGTTTCTACTATGTATCTTAGGTGTTGTTATATTTATTGGATTGATATTTAGATGCGGGCAGGCTTTAATGAGGTGCAAACAAAGTACAAGAGTGATGAGTTTGAGGAGTGAGGAAGCTGTAATTAACCTGGCTTTGATTTATGACCCAATGATAGAAACCAGGATGTGATGAAAATGCGATTATACGGTCCGTTTCTTTCACCTGTTTTTCTGCTTTTCTCCAAGATACAAAGACCCCTTGGACGAGGAAGTTGACGAGACGCTATACAGACAACAGACAAGCACCAAAGATGAAGTTTTGACAACCTATGATATGGACACTTGATGAACTTTGCCATGGATCCCCAGTTTCCCTAGTATTTTTAAACTCACGCTAGCCCAACATTTTTGTAAATCTGATGGCACTGACAAAGCTATTTGCTCATGCCCAAGGAGCAATACAGCGCAAAGAAGACGACTCTCAACAGATACCGAACAAAAACTTCAACAACAGATGTACATTTCCCTGACATAGAATACCACCGCATTTACCGTAATTATGTCTTTTCTTCATTTCTACAACCCTCAGGTAATGACACACATAGTCGATAGGGAATACAGGCTCAGATATCAGCAACCACATACTTCCCCCATTCATGTATCATCAACTAAAATGTGCTCCCCATTTTGTTCAAAATCCGAAAAGAGCTCGGTAAAGTTTGACAGCCCATCCACAGACCTGTACCACAGGATAAGAAGGAATTCAAATGTATACTTCGCAATACCTCGAAGCTTGATTTACAACACGTACGGCACGATGATACATGACCCTCCAAACATGGACTCATACACACATGCTTCTACTTTCTCACTAGGTCATACCCTTTTCACACCTACTCCTCTCTTCTTCCTTACCCCACCATGGAAATCAATTAACCCCTGACTTACATTTTTCTCCTTAAATATTTTAGAAGGTGGCAGTTATTATTGACTGCCAAAGGGTGGACTGTCAAAGTCAGAAAAATATCCCTATACACGCTGCCATATTTGCACCTCATGCTGGTCCGTGCTGCGCATGCGTGCGCTTTCCCGTGATAGCGCATACCCGCTGATGCGTGCACCCGCTCGCATCGGTATGCGTATTTACGGTAAAGAGTATGTAGTCGTAGCGTGCGACCCAATCGTTACATATTTTCACAATTAATGTAGTTTGTAGATCATGGTCCCTTTGATAGTTTCTGAAAGTTTAGTTAATATAGAATGTCCCTGAGCTGAGGAATCCCTCTTTGTATTGTGGGAAGGGTCTAACAAGAGTCATGCAGCAGTGTTTGGTACCCATCGGAAGAGTATTTAATTAGCAATATTCCGGTGTTGGTTTGGAGCGTATTAATCGCTCGTGTGAATAGTTATGGACATAAGAAGTTTATGTCCATTTCTATTATTTACTCATACTCAGGTATGCGGCGGGAAACCTAGTTTCCCACCCACCTGAGCTGTTTGAAATCGTCACAGCCCACCTGTATGAATCAACCTATGACCTTTTGTTATGATACAGGGCCGAATTCCGACGTCCAATGGACAATGGGATTGTAGGGACTATGAGATTGCATTGTGTGTGGGGCATAAATAGGCAGGCCGACCATATCCAACTTCACTCTCTCATCAACGGTTTTCTGCTGATAACCGGGAGCTGGATATCGAGGCGCATGGGATCATACCCTTTGTGCGTAAGTTTCTCTCCGTAATCATTGTCTTACTGTGAGCCAATTTCTCTCATCTCTCTCCACTTCTCTCTCTCTCTCTCCATTCTCTTTTCTCTCACATCTCCCCTAGACTAGTATTACATTGTATTAGATAGTATTGTATTTTGGTTAGGAAGTCTCTGTTATATTGTAGTGTATCATTTGTACTGTTATCCCCTTTTACAAGTATATTAGATATAATACAGTTAATAGGCTTTGGACCCTAAACCAGTATCTGTGTATTTTCTATAGTGTTAAGTGTTCACTTGAGCGTCGGTGACGCTCAAGCAGCTTTGTAGTTAGTCAGGTTACACAAGGTTGCACTTACACCCTGTATTCACATTAAGGTATTCTGTGTATCTCATTGGTATAAGGTTTAGACATAAAGGTATAGCATTGTGAGCGTCTGCGCCGCTGGTGACCTCCTCGTGGTCTCGAGCGTATGCTACGCCATAGCGAATCATTACTCTAGTCATAACCAATAACGTGTCCTGTGATCACTGGGCCGCGAGCGAACGTGACGCTTGAGCGTCTCGCCTACGGCTGAGCGATCGTTACGCAGATAGCGTACCCTTACGGTACTTCTTAAGCAAACAGCGTACAGTGTTCTTAGACTTCATAAAGGGTTGTTTATACGACAGAGGAATTTAGCATTGTCACAACAGAACCATCCCATATCCCGCCAACAGACGGCCCTTTTCAGGTAATACAGATTGATTTCATACAGTTACCACCCTGCAGAAATTTAAAATGTGTGTTAGTCTGTATTGATGTGTTTTCCAATTGGGTAGAAGCTTTCCCCGCTGCCACAAATACTGCTACGTTCACTGCAAAGAAAATTGTGCAGGAATTTGTGTGCAGATATGGTATCCCTAGGATAATTGAAAGCGATAGGGGTACCCATTTTACAGGTGAAGTCTTTCAGGTTATGTGCAAACTGATGGGAATTAATAGCAAGCTGCATACTCCGTACCACCCACAGGCGAGTGCGAAGGTGGAAAGAGTAAACAGCACTATTAAGAACAAGCTGAGCAAAGTGATGGCTGAAACTGGACTGTTGTGGCCAGAAGCTTTGCCACTTGTATTGTACAGCATCAGAACCACTCCCAGGTCCCCCCTTAACCTATCACCCTTTGAGATTCTTTTTGGTCAACAACCCCATGTAATGATTGACCCCCAGGATGATTTGAAATGCAATAATGAGGTGACTGTAAAATATTTGGTTAAGATGAGCCAGCAGCTGAGGAATCAAAACAGAAATCTAAAGCTGGTGATTCCTGACCTACCTGTTATGATTCCCGTACTCCAGACCAGAGGAGATCTTTATGGCAGAGGTCTGAGTACTGGAAGGATATGCTGGTACGGGAGCAGGAAAGCCTAGTAACCCCTGGCGCGCTAACTCCGTTGTCTCGCCCGTGTTATCAGAAATCCCCTGCGAGACTATGGTTGCTTGAGCCCATGGCAGCCGCGTTCGAAGGGCGGATTATGTCTGCCCAACCCCGATGCCCCCTCAGGTCTTAATGGGAGACAAAGGGAAATCCGAGACAGGGTGATAACAAGGGGCCCTCTGACTAAGCAACCAGGCCAGGGGTTACAAGCTATCTAACTTAAACCAAAAGTATGTGCGGACAAACCGCCAGGGAAAAGGACAACCAAAGATCCACTGATCCGTTACTCCTATCCAGCACCGCTGGATACCAGAGTGGATTTGTGGGAGCGGAATCCTCCGCAAAAGCTCCAGAACACAATAAACTAAATAATAAATAGTAAGCGGTCAAGCCGCAACACACGGCTACGCCGCGACTCACGAACACCACAGGATGTTAAAGGTGCTCGGTCGGACTCCAGGAATAGATGACAAATTCCGAGTACTGGATCACTGAGGACAGGAACAACCGGGTTGAGCAGGACTGGAAACTCTCTGTAACTGACACAGCAAACAGGAAGCTATCACCGGCGTCTGTGAGAAGTCCTGAGAGTGCTTAAATTTGGGAGCCCTCCAATCATGATCCAGACAGGGTAATCACATAATGATGCCGTGCAGCTGCATGCTGCACGGCCAGAATACACAAGCACTGATTAATTAAGACCCAGCAACGGGGAACGCGGTCTGACCGTGGCGTCCCCGTTGCTAGGGTCTGAGCGGCTCCGTGCGCCCGGCGTCTAGCGTTGCTAGGGAGCCGTCGGCTGTCTGCCTGCGGCGTCCCTAGTTGCTAGGCGCCGGGCCGCACTGACGGGCGGACCCTCGGCGCCTAACAGTACCCCCCCCTTGAGGAGGGGTCAAGGAACCCCTAAGGCCAGGTTTCTGAGGAAATTCTCGAAAAAATGCCCTTTTGAGCCTCGGGGCATGGAGATCCTCATCCAGGACCCAAGACCTTTCTTCTGGACCATAACCTCTCCAATGTACCAAAAAATAAAGCCGACCCCGGGACAACTTGGAATCGAGAACCTTCTCCACTAAGAACTCCTGCTGACCCTGTACATCTATTGGTGATTTCCCCTGAGAGATCTTGCGAGGAAATCTACTGGACGAAACATATGGTTTTAACAAGGAGCAATGGAAGGTATTTCCGATCAGTAAAGTTTTTGGTAAACGTAACCGGAAAGCCACTGGATTGACTTTTTTGATAATATGAAATGGTCCAATAAATTTAGGACCCAATCTGGCTGAGGTTTGTCGAAGTTTAATGTTGCGAGTCGACAACCATACCCTATCTCCAACTTTAAAAGTGCACGGCCGCCGGAGCCTGTCAGAAATTTTTTTCTCCCGAAATGCCGCTTTTCTGAGAGCCAGGTGCACTTTTCTCCAAATGAGTTTGAGATGAGAGGTCAAGGTCAGTGAGGAGACAGAAGAATGTTGAAAAAAGGAATTAGCTCTGGGGTGAAAACCAAAAACTGTAAAAAATGGAGATACATTGGTGGAGGAATGACAGGCATTGTTGTAAGCAAACTCTGCAAACGGAAGAAACTCAGACCAGTCATTTTGGAGTTTGGCCGAGTACAAACGCAAATATTGTTTTAATGATTGATTAACTCGCTCAGTCTGCCCGTTGGATTGGGGATGGTAGCCAGACGTTAAAGATAATTTCATCTTTAATGAGGCACAAAAAGACTTCCAAAATTGTGCAATGAATTGTGGACCCCGATCAGAAACAATATCAGTGGGTAACCCATGGAGTCTGAAAACATGGCGGAGGAACAAGACTGCCAATCCCTGGGCAGATGGCAATCGGGGAAGAGCAATGAAATGGGCCATTTTGCTAAAACGGTCCACTACCACCCATATGACTCGGCATCCGGCTGACAGAGGGAGGTCCACCACAAAATCCATGGAAATATGAGACCATGGCCTAAGAGGAACATTCAAGGGCATAAGTTGACCGATAGGCAAGGAACGGGGAACCTTATGCTGTGCACAGACCTGACAAGAAAAAACAAACTCCTTAATGTCTTTGGAAAGACCAGGCCACCATACCGAGCGGGAAACTAATTCAAAAGTTTTAGCGATCCCCGGATGCCCGGCAACCTTGCTATCATGAAACTCCGTCAAAACCGTTGCTCTCAAAAACTCGGGGACAAAAAGACGACCAGCAGGAGTATTTCCAGGAGCTTGATGTTGAAGCTGCTTTAACTGGGTAAATAAATCTTGTGTGAGACCTGCCCGAATGACTGCAGACGGAAGTATGGGAGTAACAGGACTGTTGTCTTGAACTGGAAGAAAACTGCGTGACAGGGCATCTGCCTTGGTATTCTTGGAACCTGGCCTGAAGGTGATAATGAACTTGAAACGAGTAAAAAATAAAGCCCAACGAGCTTGCCGGGCATTCAGCCGTTTAGCTGATTCAATGTATTGAAGATTTTTGTGATCAGTCAAAACTGAAATGGTATGAGTGGCTCCTTCAAGCCAATGCCTCCACTCCTCAAAAGCCCATTTAATAGCCAGTAATTCCCGGTTACCAACATCGTAGTTGGATTCAGCAGATGAGAATTTCCTGGACATGAAGGCACAAGGATGTAATTCCAGGGAATCCGGATCCTTCTGAGATAGGATAGCCCCTACTCCAACCTCCGAGGCATCAACCTCAACAATGAAAGGCAATTCTGGGTTGGGATGTCTGAGGACCGGGGCTGAGACAAAGGCTTGTTTCAAGGCCTGAAAAGATAACTCCGCTTCACGTGACCAGTTGGTAGGATCTGCTCCCTTTTTAGTCAGTGCCACAATGGGAGCAACTAGGTCAGAGAAAGAGTGAATAAATCTTCTATAGTAATTCGCAAACCCTAAAAAGCGCTGAATTGCTTTTAAATTGGTGGGTTGCGCCCAACTAAGGATGGCTTGGAGCTTCTTTGGTTCCATACAGAATCCCCGAGGGGAAATAATGTACCCTAAAAAGGATACCTCCGTGACATGAAATTCACACTTCTCCAGCTTGGCATATAGGTGATTTTCACGTAATTTTTTTAGAACCTGACGCACCTGGGTAACATGTTGTTCAATAGAGTCAGAATATATAAAAATATCGTCTAAGTAGACTACAACGAATCTTCCAAGAAATTCACGGAGCACATCGTTAATGAGATCCTGGAAAACTGCCGGAGCGTTGGACAGGCCGAATGGCATAACCAGATACTCATAGTGGCCTGATTGAGTACTGAATGCCGTTTTCCACTCATCCCCTGACTTGATTCTGATGAGGTTATATGCTCCTCTCAGGTCAATCTTAGAAAAAATCACAGCCGAACGTAGCTGATCAAAGAGGACAGAAATCAGCGGCAAAGGGTAAGTATTCTTTACTGAGATTTTATTCAAGGCTCTAAAGTCAATGCAAGGTCTGAGTGATCCATCCTTCTTCTCCACGAAGAAGAAGCCTGCACTTAAAGGGGATTTAGATGGCATGATAAATCCTTTCCCTAGGCTTTCTTTAACATACTCATTCATGGCCACAGTTTCAGGTCCGGACAATGCATATAACCTTCCCTTAGGCAAAGTGGCACCAGGAATTAACTCGATAGCACAATCATAAGGCCTATGGGGAGGCAGAATATCCGCATTGCCCTTGGAAAATACATCAACAAAATCCTGGTATTCCACAGGAATGGGTGCGGGAATGACAGCAGCTATTCTGATGGGAAGCGTAATACATTCCTTATTACAGATGGTACCCCATTGTAAGATCTCCCCCGACTGCCAATCAATGATGGGATTATGAAAGGCCAGCCAAGGGTGACCCAGAACCACAGGAACTGCTGGGCAATGGGTAAGGAAAAACTCAATCTTTTCAGAATGCAGAGCTCCTACCGAAAGTAGAACAGGAGGTGTACAGAGAGAAATAACCCCATTGGACAAGGGACTCCCATCTAAACCATGCATGGTGATACACCTACCCAAGGCTAACTGAGGAATACCTAAGGCCTTAGCCCATGTTAAATCCATAAAGTTCCCTGCAGCTCCACTGTCCACAAAAGCCGAGATCGAGGAACAGAGGCTGCCAAAGGAAACTTTAGCTGGAACCAACAGTGAATTATTTGAGGAGATAAGCTGCAGACCAAAGTGAACCCCCTCACAACTCACTTGGTCGAGGCGTTTCCCGACTTGTTCGGACAACTACGGGCAAAATGTCCCTTACCCCCACAGTATAAACAAAGACCAGAATTTTGCCTTCTGGTTCTTTCTTCAGGAGACAGTTTGGAGAGGCCTATCTGCATGGGCTCCTCTATGTCCACAGGAATGGAAAAAACACAAGGAGAAGACCCGACAGATGCTCCTTTTTCAGCCCTCCGCTCTCTGAGACGACGATCAATCTTAATAGAGAGCTCCATGAGTTTATCGAGAGTCTCAGGAGCGGGATACTGAAGGAGACTGTCTTTTATAGACTCGGATAAGCCGAGGCGAAACTGACTGCGCAGGGCTGGATCATTCCATCCACAGTCGTTCGACCAACGGCGAAACTCCGTACAATAAATCTCTGCGGGATTCCTACCCTGTCTGAGAGCACGCAACTGACTCTCGGCGGATGCCTCTCTATCAGGGTCGTCATACAATAGCCCTAAAGACCCCAGAAAGGCGTCTACAGACAATAAAGCCGGATCGTCTGTCTTTAAGCCAAAAGCCCAGGTCTAAGGATCCCCCTGTAGCAAAGAAATAATAATTCCTACCCGCTGAGATTCCGTACCTGAGGAGACTGGTCTTAAACGAAAATACAGTTTACAAGACTCTTTAAAATTAAAAAACTGCTTTCTATCCCCAGAAAAACGGTCAGGCAGATGCATTTTTGGTTCAGGAATGACCCTCGGGGAAGTCCGTAACAGATCTTCCTGTGACCTCACCCGAAGGGACAGATCTTGAACCATCTGAGTAAGCTCTTGAATCTGGCTAACTAAAAGCTGGCCAGGATTTGGCCCAACACCGGAGGGATTCATGAGGCTGACAAATCTCCCAACAGAATAAGGGAAAAAAAATTAACTCCTGTTTAATTTTTAAATTTTAGTTGGGCCGGTGATAATGTTATGATTCCCGTACTCCAGACCAGAGGAGATCTTTATGGCAGAGGTCTGAGTACTGGAAGGATATGCTGGTACGGGAGCAGGAAAGCCTAGTAACCCCTGGCGCCCTAACTCCGTTGTCTCGCCCGTGTTATCAGAAATCCCCTGCGAGACTATGGTTGCTTGAGCCCATGGCAGCCGCGTTCGAAGGGCGGATTATGTCTGCCCAACCCCGATGCCCCCTCAGGTCTTAATGGGAGACAAAGGGAAATCCGAGACAGGGTGATAACAAGGGGCCCTCTGACTAAGCAACCAGGCCAGGGGTTACAAGCTATCTAACTTAAACCAAAAGTATGTGCGGACAAACCGCCAGGGAAAAGGACAACCAAAGATCCACTGATCCGTTACTCCTATCCAGCACCGCTGGATACCAGAGTGGATTTGTGGGAGCGGAATCCTCCGCAAAAGCTCCAGAACACAATAAACTAAATAATAAATAGTAAGCGGTCAAGCCGCAACACACGGCTACGCCGCGACTCACGAACACCACAGGATGTTAAAGGTGCTCGGTCGGACTCCAGGAATAGATGACAAATTCCGAGTACTGTATCACTGAGGACAGGAACAACCGGGTTGAGCAGGACTGGAAACTCTCTGTAACTGACACAGCAAACAGGAAGCTATCACCGGCGTCTGTGAGAAGTCCTGAGAGTGCTTAAATTTGGGAGCCCTCCAATCATGATCCAGACAGGGTAATCACATAATGATGCCGTGCAGCTGCATGCTGCACGGCCAGAATACACAAGCACTGATTAATTAAGACCCAGCAACGGGGAACGCGGTCTGACCGTGGCGTCCCCGTTGCTAGGGTCTGAGCGGCTCCGTGCGCCCGGCGTCTAGCGTTGCTAGGGAGCCGGCGGCTGTCTGCCTGCGGCGTCCCTAGTTGCTAGGCGCCGGGCCGCACTGACGGGCGGACCCTCGGCGCCTAACACTACCGAACAGTAATTGTCATGACATTGAACCTGGGGATTATGTAATGATTCAAAATTTTCTATGCTCAGGTTGCCTTATTGACAGGTGGGAAGGACCGTACCAAGTCTTACTAACCAGCACGACAGCATTAAAGGTTGCCGAAAGAGAGACTTGGGTCCACTCGTCCCACTGTAAGAAGGTCACTGACCCAGAGAAAACCCGTGACAAAGAGCAGAGTGTAGAGAACATCGTATCACTGGAGTGTCTGTTCCGGGAAGGTTGAGAGGCAGGACTGTTGTCACGGCACCTGAGCACGGAGAACAACAAGACCAGAGGCGGTTGTCGCACCAATTTTTCGTTTTCCTTTTTATTATTTTCTCCATCTCCCATTACCCTCCTTTCCTCCCCCTTCTTGTTCCCTTTTCTCTCCCCTTAACAAGATGGACTTACCCCAAGAGACTGCGTTCCGGGTTTTCCTGTTGACCCTGTTGTTGACCAGAGCAGTCTGTTTCGGTGAGAGTACCAGAGAGGTCGAGAAAGGATCTGGAATGGGTTCTGATGGCAAGGACGGATTTGTAGGATTTCAAGAGCAACACATCCATCGAGCAAAGGCGAGTATCAGAAAACGATCTGGTAGTCAGGAAACTAGGAGGCACTGTGAAGGATTATTGGCTGAGGAAAATTGCATTTGTAGGAATTGTGAAAACATAGTTGAGGACGGGTGCATCCAGAGATGTCAGTCCAGCCTTAATATTAACATGGACCGTCATCCATTGAGTGATTACCACTCACTAGTGGGCAAGGTTTTAAACCAAACAGAATGCTGGGTGTGCTCACAAGTACCTCAAGGTCAGAGCAAGTCAGGACTAGTACCGTACCCTTTAGCAATAGATGAGGTACTCGAATTACGGGGTGGGAGACCGGTGGACAAGAAATTTAATATTTCTAGGCCCCCTAGTTTGAAGCTCCACCAGTACCATGTAGATAGATCTTTAGTGTGTTTCAACATTTCCAATTCCCGAAAGCCGGGAAATTGGGAGGTGACATGGAATAACCAGACCATGGCATTTTCACACAGAGCTGATAGGATACACGTAGACTCTGAACTCATACGCCAAATAGCCGACGGTGGAAGGTATTTTCAGTATAGGTATACTCTAGGAGGTAGGGCCATGCGGGTTGGAGAAGTATCACCAGGGTACTGTGCGCATATCATACAGCCTGATACGTGTACTGAACAGATGAGAGAACTAGGGATTGGGTTTTTCATTTGGAAAGTTTGCAATATGGTAATGTCATATTCTGTCCCATATGTTCTCCCCGATGACACCTATTTCATATGCGGGAGGAAGGCGTATAAGGGATTGTGTTACATTGGAAGAGTGTTGCCAGAAGTAATGACCATAACCCATGATAAGATGAAAGACGTTCACCGCAGTGCTCAAGCTCCTTATACTCATACTCACTATGAACACATCGTTAAGAGACACCTTATAGATAGGACAGAGCACGCAGCCTCTGATTTAATCCACGAATCCACCAGGATTCAATTCCTACTCGCGTTAGACATCACCCGCACCGCCAGAGGAATTATAAATTATAGGTATATCCACGCGCTAGCGAACCTGATAGATAATATCACCGAGATGTATGATGACACCTTCAGGTATACGGGAAAGGAGTTGCAAGCTTACAAAACGGAACTGATCCAGCACAGGATGGTCCTCAATTATATCACAGCAGTGACAGGCGGGTACTGTGTCACTTTAACAACTCAGTATGGTGTGAAGTGCTGCACGTATATTACAAACAGCACTGATGACCCAACCGAGGTCATAGATCAAAAGATGGACGATATCTTGCAGTTGAAGTGGGAGTTCCGAAGGAGACACAACCTTACCCTTACTGCTGTGAGTAATGAACTGACCGGCTGGGTCTCATGGTTGAACCCACGCAATTGGTTCTCAGGTTTAGGAGAATGGGCTCAAAATGTTATAATGAGTGTGGGAAAGTTTCTCCTTTGTATCCTGGGAGTCGTCATAATTATTGGCTTGATATTTAGGTGTGTTCGAATTTTAACGCGGCGCAAGCACGGTACCAAAGTGATGAGTTTAAGGAGCGGGGGCATTGGTACAGCAGCAGATTTAATTTATGACCCATCAATAGAGACAAGGTTGTGATAAGACGTGATTCCACGGCCCGTTTCTTTCACCCGTTTTTCCTTTGTTTTCCCTCAGCAAAAATACACCCATCCGGAAAAGACTTCAATCAACACCCAAGAATGATTACGCAAATGTTATGTGAATGTATTTTTGATATGTTTCTTATCTTCATCTCTACAACCTTCAGGTGGTGACTCACATAGTCGACAGGTGATATCCACATATTAGCATTCACATGTGTTCCCCCTCCATGTATCATCAACTAAATGTGCACCCCATTTGTTGGAACAAGAAGCCGAAAAGAGCTCGGTAGTGTTTGTTGGCCCACTTACAGACCCTTAATACGGGATAAGAAGGATTTAATGTATACTTCGCAATACCTCGAAGCTTATCTAGAACATATACGGCACGATGATACATGTCCCTCAGACATGGATTTCATACATACATGCTTTTACTATCCCACTAGGTCATACATTTCCCACCTACACCTCTCCTCCTACCATCCAATCATCTGTAGATATTGTATAGTATATTTTTCTGTTTAATGTTTAGATAGTGGCAGTTATTGTTGACTGCCAAAGGGTGGACTGTCAAAGTCGAAAAATATTGTAATGCATACACCATGTACTAACCCCATACACATGCCCGCTGCGCGTGCACTTGTTCCGCCGTGCGTGCACATACCCGCAATTTGCGTATGATCGCTCCCGCGTTCCTGTTTGTGGTATGGGTATTTACGGTGGGGTTTGTGAGCGCATAGAGGGTTATCAGAACATTACATATTTAACCCAAATAGTGCACATTTTACACATAGCCACCCCGCACCACATCAGCAAGTATCAACAGTTTAAATGATTCCAGGGCTAAGGGATTCGCCTTTGCATGATAGGAAGGGACAGACTAAGGTTAGAAGGTGATGTCTAGTATCCAGCTGTAGGGTATTTTAAGGGTAACATTCCGGTGTTGGTTAGAGAAAGATCGCATGTTCCAGCATATAGTTATGTGCAGAAGTAGAATATAGATATAAACTGTATTTACTGTATATTATGTATGCGGCGGGAATCCAGAGGATACCACCCCCAAGAGCAGTTGAGAAAGACATCGCCCACCTTTTCAAATCAACCTATGACCTCTCCTGTAATGTAAAGATGCATCTCTGTGTCCAATGGACAATGAGATTACAGTGACCATTATATTGTTTATGGAAGTTGTGTATAAAAAGCCTGTTGCTGCCTGGCTGGTCAGAAGACTCTGAACGCTATCTACCAGATAAGCGGAGAACTGGTCCAGGTTGCGCAAGCAAACATTCTCATGTATGTACATTGACTGTAGCCATTATTCTGTTGTAGATTTATCTTGTTAGCCTTGTAGTGTATAACTTGTAACTGTTATCCCCTTTCAATTAATCCACTGTGGCCTTAGAACCCTGTGGTTAACTACATATCGGTGTTGTGTCCTCATTTCCCTGCTAGGGTTTAAAGCGTATTTAACTATATAAGGTTTAAGAGTGTATTGATAAGGTGTACGCACTGCGGGTACTTTATACCATCAGCGCTACTTAAGGTTTAAGGTATAACATCATTGCAGTGCTTTACTGCATAAAGGTTTAAAGTATAATCATATCATTACATTGTATTACTAATAAGGTTTAAAGGTTATCAATTGAGTGTGCGCGCGCTGTGTGTACTTTGTACCCCCAGCGCGGCATTGGTACGCTAAGACCATACAACGTACGGGACTCTGTACGCAAATAGCGTGCAAAGTGCGTAGTGTGTATATACAGTCTAGCGGCCATAGCGGCTCCAAGGTAAAAGTGTATTTAGAGGTATAGCTTTATGGTTTAAGATAATATCGACATTATCAAAGGATTCAATAAATCCATTGGAAGTCCGGCTGAAGCCTTTATTCGCTTTTCATAAGCCTCTTACAGCAGACTTTATCCACCCTGAGCTTATTATAAACCATTCTGTTTAAGTCTATTATGTATCTTATAATGTTCCTGATACATTAAGAGTTGATCAGCTTGTAAAATTATGTGCCGCAAGTTCACGCTCCCAACAAGCAGCTTTATAAAATACACAGCAAAAGTCTTTAAATGTGCAATTTACATATGTATTGAAGTTATAATTTCTAATTTCTTATCTATTGTTAATGCATGAAATTGCATAAGATTTAAAGGCACCATTGATATTTTATAATGCGTTGGTGAAAACCACCATTCACTTTAAAAAAAAATAAATGCTTTTCTGAAATGAATTGACAAGCGAAATGTACTTTTCTGCGACCGCTTTAGCGCTTTTTGCTTAGTCGTGTTTGTGACTTTATGCTAATGCTAATACAACGCCTGAATGTACACGGACTGGAACGTCTACATTGTGTGTGCCTAGATGCAACAATCACACTTTGTGCTTCTTTAGATGCTTCCATCGGTCACACCATCAAAACTTGCACCTACCACATGCTAGGTGCAGACTCTCCATCAAAGTATTATGTACCCAGTGTAAGCAATTAAGAGCCTGGGGCATATGAAATAGGATGCTGGCAGTAGCTGATCTTGCTACGGGCACACAGGATTTTTGCCAGGGGCGCCGCCTTCCGGAGGGCGCTGGCGCCATCCAGAGGCCGCCGCACCATGGCAAGATCCGCTACTGTTGGTCATTGCCCCCCGGTGCTGTGCGGTGCTGTGAAGGAAACTAGACGCTACCCGTCTAGTTTCCCTTCATGGAGAGGACCTTTGCTATGTGGTGCGCGATGACGTCATTGCGCACCACACAGCATTGTGGGACTGGCACATAGACGCTAGGGGTCATAATAGATCCGAGGAGTGGCGCCGGCGGAGGTCAGCAGCGGTCGGGAATCAGGAGCGGGGATAGTAAGTATTATTATTATTTTTTTTCTGTAAGCGGCGCTACTCTACAGGGGGCACGAATGGGGGCACAACTCTACGGGGGGCACAACTCTACAGGGGGTGTAACTGACCACGCCCCTGTATGAAGCCGGGGCACCACAAGGGCTAGAACCAGCCCTGGGTCTGAGTATGCTGGAGGTGCAGGATTTTCGGTATTGTTTTGCCTTGTAAATGATTGCTGCTTTAAAAAAAACATCCAAGATGGCCCAGCATCCCACACTTCCAGCAAACTCAGACCCTATTACATATTAGAGATGAGCGCCTGAAATTTTTCGGGTTTTGTGTTTTGGTTTTGGGTTCGGTTCCGCGGCCGTGTTTTGGGTTCGAACGCGTTTTGGCAAAACCTCACCGAATTATTTTTGTCGGATTCGGGTGTGTTTTGGATTCGGGTGTTTTTTTCAAAAAACCCTAAAAAACAGCTTAAATCATAGAATTTGGGGGTAATTTTGATCCCAAAGTATTATTAACCTCAAAAAACATAATTTACACTCATTTTCAGCCTATTCTGAACACATCACACCTCACAATATTATTTTTAGTCCTAAAATTTGCACCGAGGTCGCTGTGTGAGTAAGATAAGCGACCCTAGTGGCCGACACAAACACCGGGCCCATCTAGGAGTGGCACTGCAGTGTCACGCAGGATGTCCCTTCCAAAAAACCCTCCCCAAACAGCACATGACGCAAAGAAAAAAAGAGGCGCAATGAGGTAGCTGTGTGAGTAAGATTAGCGACCCTAGTGGCCGACACAAACACCGGGCCCATCTAGGAGTGGCACTGCAGTGTCACGCAGGATGGCCCTTCCAAAAAACCCTCCCCAAACAGCACATGACGCAAAGAAAAAAAGAGGCGCAATGAGGTAGCTGTGTGAGTAAGATTAGCGACCCTAGTGGCCGACACAAACACCGGGCCCATCTAGGAGTGGCACTGCAGTGTCACGCAGGATGGCCCTTCCAAAAAACCCTCCCCAAACAGCACATGACGCAAAGAAAAAAAGAGGCGCAATGAGGTAGCTGACTGTGTGAGTAAGATTAGCGACCCTAGTGGCCGACACAAACACCGGGCACATCTAGGAGTGGCACTGCAGTGTCACGCAGGATGTCCCTTCCAAAAAACCCTCCCCAAACAGCACATGACGCAAAGAAAAAAAGAGGCGCAATGAGGTAGCTGTGTGAGTAAGATTAGCGACCCTAGTGGCCGACACAAACACCGGGCCCATCTAGGAGTGGCACTGCAGTGTCACGCAGGATGTCCCTTCCAAAAAACCCTCCCCAATCAGCACATGATGCAAAGAAAAAGAAAAGAAAAAAGAGGTGCAAGATGGAATTATCCTTGGGCCCTCCCACCCACCCTTATGTTGTATAAACAAAACAGGACATGCACACTTTAACCAACCCATCATTTCAGTGACAGGGTCTGCCACACGACTGTGACTGATATGACGGGTTGGTTTGGACCCCCCCCAAAAAAGAAGCAATTAATCTCTCCTTGCACAAACTGGCTCTACAGAGGCAAGATGTCCACCTCATCTTCACCCTCCGATATATCACCGTGTACATCCCCCTCCTCACAGATTATCAATTCGTCCCCACTGGAATCCACCATCTCAGCTCCCTGTGTACTTTGTGGAGGCAATTGCTGCTGGTCAATGTCTCCGCGGAGGAATTGATTATAATTCATTTTAATGAACATCATCTCCACATTTTCTGGATGTAACCTCGTACGCCGATTGCTGACAAGGTGAGCGGCGGCACTAAACACTCTTTCGGAGTACACACTTGTGGGAGGGCAACTTAGGTAGAATAAAGCCAGTTTGTGCAAGGGCCTCCAAATTGCCTCTTTTTCCTGCCAGTATAAGTACGGACTGTGTGACGTGCCTACTTGGATGCGGTCACTCATATAATCCTCCACCATTCTATCAATGTTGAGAGAATCATATGCAGTGACAGTAGACGACATGTCCGTAATCGTTGTCAGGTCCTTCAGTCCGGACCAGATGTCAGCATCAGCAGTCGCTCCAGACTGCCCTGCATCACCGCCAGCGGGTGGGCTCGGAATTCTGAGCCTTTTCCTCGCACCCCCAGTTGCGGGAGAATGTGAAGGAGGAGATGTTGACAGGTCGCGTTCCGCTTGACTTGACAATTTTGTCACCAGCAGGTCTTTCAACCCCAGCAGACCTGTGTCTGCCGGAAAGAGAGATCCAAGGTAGGCTTTAAATCTAGGATCGAGCACGGTGGCCAAAATGTAGTGCTCTGATTTCAACAGATTGACCACCCGTGAATCCTTGTTAAGCGAATTAAGGGCTGCATCCACAAGTCCCACATGCCTAGCGGAATCGCTCCGTGTTAGCTCCTTCTTCAATGCCTCCAGCTTCTTCTGCAAAAGCCTGATGAGGGGAATGACCTGACTCAGGCTGGCAGTGTCTGAACTGACTTCACGTGTGGCAAGTTCAAAGGGCATCAGAACCTTGCACAACGTTGAAATCATTCTCCACTGCACTTGAGACAGGTGCATTCCATCTCCTATATCGTGCTCAATTGTATAGGCTTGAATGGCCTTTTGCTGCTCCTCCAACCTCTGAAGCATATAGAGGGTTGAATTCCACCTCGTTACCACTTCTTGCTTCAGATGATGGCAGGGCAGGTTCAGTAGTTTTTGGTGGTGCTCCAGTCTTCTGTACGTGGTGCCTGTACGCCGAAAGTGTCCCGCAATTTTTCTGGCCACCGACAGCATCTCTTGCACGCCCCTGTCGTTTTTTAAAAAATTCTGCACCACCAAATTCAAGGTATGTGCAAAACATGGGACGTGCTGGAATTTGCCCATATTTAATGCACACACAATATTGCTGGCGTTGTCCGATGCCACAAATCCACAGGAGAGTCCAATTGGGGTAAGCCATTCCGCGATGATCTTCCTCAGTTGCCGTAAGAGGTTTTCAGCTGTGTGCGTATTCTGGAAAGCGGTGATACAAAGCGTAGCCTGCCTAGGAAAGAGTTGGCGTTTGCGAGATGCTGCTACTGGTGCCGCCGCTGCTGTTCTTGCGGCGGGAGTCCATACATCTACCCAGTGGGCTGTCACAGTCATATAGTCCTGACCCTGCCCTGCTCCACTTGTCCACATGTCCGTGGTTAAGTGGACATTGGGTACAACTGCATTTTTTAGGACACTGGTGAGTCTTTTTCTGACGTCCGTGTACATTCTCGGTATCGCCTGCCTAGAGAAGTGGAACCTAGATGGTATTTGGTAACGGGGGCACACTGCCTCAATAAATTGTCTAGTTCCCTGTGAACTAACGGCGGATACCGGACGCACGTCTAACACCAACATAGTTGTCAAGGACTCAGTTATCCGCTTTGCAGTAGGATGACTGCTGTGATATTTCATCTTCCTCGCAAAGGACTGTTGAACAGTCAATTGCTTACTGGAAGTAGTACAAGTGGGCTTACGACTTCCCCTCTGGGATGACCATCGACTCCCAGCGGCAACAACAGCAGCGCCAGCAGCAGTAGGCGTTACACGCAAGGATGCATCGGAGGAATCCCAGGCAGGAAAGGACTCGTCAGACTTGCCAGTGACATGGCCTGCAGGACTATTGGCATTCCTGGGGAAGGAGGAAATTGACACTGAGGGAGTTGGTGGGGTGGTTTGCGTGAGCTTGGTTACAAGAGGAAGGGATTTACTGGTCAGTGGACTGCTTCCGCTGTCACCCAAAGTTTTTGAACTTGTCACTGACTTATTATGAATGCGCTGCAGGTGACGTATAAGGGAGGATGTTCCGAGGTGGTTAACGTCCTTACCCCTACTTATTACAGCTTGACAAAGGGAACACACGGCTTGACACCTGTTGTCCGCATTTCTGGTGAAATACCTCCACACCGAAGAGCTGATTTTTTTGGTATTTTCACCTGGCATGTCAACGGCCATATTCCTCCCACGGACAACAGGTGTCTCCCCGGGTGCCTGACTTAAACAAACCACCTCACCATCAGAATCCTCCTGGTCAATTTCCTCCCCAGCGCCAGCAACACCCATATCCTCCTCATCCTGGTGTACTTCAACACTGACATCTTCAATCTGACTATCAGGAACTGGACTGCGGGTGCTCCTTCCAGCACTTGCAGGGGGCATGCAAATAGTGGAAGGCGCATGCTCTTCACGTCCAGTGTTGGGAAGGTCAGGCATCGCAAACGACACAATTGGACTCTCCTTGTGGATTTGGGATTTCAAAGAACGCACAGTTCTTTGCGGTGCTTTTGCCAGCTTGAGTCTTTTCAGTTTTCTAGCGAGAGGCTGAGTGCTTCCATCCTCATGTGAAGCTGAACCACTAGCCATGAACATAGGCCAGGGCCTCAGCCGTTCCTTGCCACTCCGTGTGGTAAATGGCATATTGGCAAGTTTACGCTTCTCCGACGACAATTTTATTTTAGGTTTTGGAGTCCTTTTTTTTCTGATATTTGGTGTTTTGGATTTGACATGCTCTGTACTATGACATTGGGCATCGGCCTTGGCAGACGACGTTGCTGGCATTTCATCGTCTCGGCCATGACTAGTGGCAGCAGCTTCAGCACGAGGTGGAAGTGGATCTTGATCTTTCCCTAATTTTGGAACCTCAACTTTTTTGTTCTCCATATTTTATAGGCAGAACTAAAAGGCACCTCAGGTAAACAATGGAGATGGATGGATTGGATAGTTTACTAGTATACAATTATGGACGGACTGCCACGGTTAGGTGGTATAAAAAAACCACGGTTAGGTGGTATATATTATAATAATAATACAATTATGGATGGACGGACTGCCTGCCGACTGCCGACACAGAGGTAGCCACAGCCGTGAACTACCGCACTGTACACTGGTTGATAAAGAGATAGTAGTATACTCGTAACAACTAGTATGACACTATGACGACGGTATAAAGAATGGAAAAAAAACCACGGTTAGGTGGTATATATTATAATAATAATACAATTATGGATGGACGGACTGCCTGCCGACTGCCGACACAGAGGTAGCCACAGCCGTGAACTACCGCACTGTACACTGGTTGATAAAGAGATAGTAGTATACTCGTAACAACTAGTATGACACTATGACGACGGTATAAAGAATGCAAAAAAAACCACGGTTAGGTGGTATATATTATAATAATAATACAATTATGGATGGACGGACTGCCTGCCGACTGCCGACACAGAGGTAGCCACAGCCGTGAACTACCGCACTGTACACTGGTTGATAAAGAGATAGTAGTATACTCGTAACAACTAGTATGACACTATGACGACGGTATAAAGAATGGAAAAAAAACCACGGTTAGGTGGTATATATTATAATAATAATACAATTATGGATGGACGGACTGCCTGCCGACTGCCGACACAGAGGTAGCCACAGCCGTGAACTACCGCACTGTACACTGGTTGATAAAGAGATAGTAGTATACTCGTAACAACTAGTATGACACTATGACGACGGTATAAAGAATGCAAAAAAAACCACGGTTAGGTGGTATATATTATAATAATAATACAATTATGGATGGACGGACTGCCTGCCGACTGCCGACACAGAGGTAGCCACAGCCGTGAACTACCGCACTGTACACTGGTTGATAAAGAGATAGTAGTATACTCGTAACAACTAGTATGACACTATGACGACGGTATAAAGAATGGAAAAAAAACCACGGTTAGGTGGTATATATTATAATAATAATACAATTATGGATGGACGGACTGCCTGCCGACTGCCGACACAGAGGTAGCCACAGCCGTGAACTACCGCACTGTACACTGGTTGATAAAGAGATAGTAGTATACTCGTAACAACTAGTATGACACTATGACGACGGTATAAAGAATGCAAAAAAAACCACGGTTAGGTGGTATATATTATAATAATAATACAATTATGGATGGACGGACTGCCTGCCGACTGCCGACACAGAGGTAGCCACAGCCGTGAACTACCGCACTGTACACTGGTTGATAAAGAGATAGTAGTATACTCGTAACAACTAGTATGACACTATGACGACGGTATAAAGAATGAAAAAAAAACCACGGTTAGGTGGTATATATTATAATAATAATACAATTATGGATGGACGGACTGCCTGCCGACTGCCGACACAGAGGTAGCCACAGCCGTGAACTACCGCACTGTACACTGGTTGATAAAGAGATAGTAGTATACTCGTAACAATTAGGATGACACTATGACGGTATAAAGAATGAAAAAAAAACCACGGTTAGGTGGTAGGTATATAATAATAAATAATACAATTCTGGTCGGACGGACTGCCTGCCGTGTGCCGACACAGAGGTAGCCACAGCCGTGAACTACCGCACTGTACACTGGTTGATAAAGAGATAGTAGTATACTCGTAACAATTAGGATGACACTATGACGGTATAAAGAATGAAAAAAAAACCACGGTTAGGTGGTAGGTATATAATAATAAATAATACAATTCTGGTCGGACGGACTGCCTGCCGTGTGCCGACATAGAGGTAGCCACAGCCGTGAACTACCGCACTGTACACTGGTTGATAAAGAGATAGTAGTATACTCGTAACAATTAGGATGACACTATGACGGTATAAAGAATGAAAAAAAAACCACGGTTAGGTGGTAGGTATATAATAATAAATAATACAATTCTGGTCGGACGGACTGCCTGCCGTGTGCCGACACAGAGGTAGCCACAGCCGTGAACTACCGCACTGTACACTGGTTGATAAAGAGATAGTAGTATACTCGTAACAATTAGGATGACACTATGACGGTATAAAGAATGAAAAAAAAACCACGGTTAGGTGGTAGGTATATAATAATAAATAATACAATTCTGGTCGGACGGACTGCCTGCCGTGTGCCGACACAGAGGTAGCCACAGCCGTGAACTACCGCACTGTACACTGGTTGATAAAGAGATAGTAGTATACTCGTAACAATTAGGATGACACTATGACGGTATAAAGAATGAAAAAAAAACCACGGTTAGGTGGTAGGTATATAATAATAAATAATACAATTCTGGTCGGACGGACTGCCTGCCGTGTGCCGACACAGAGGTAGCCACAGCCGTGAACTACCGCACTGTACACTGGTTGATAAAGAGATAGTAGTATACTCGTAACAATTAGGATGACACTATGACGGTATAAAGAATGAAAAAAAAACCACGGTTAGGTGGTAGGTATATAATAATAAATAATACAATTCTGGTCGGACGGACTGCCTGCCGTGTGCCGACACAGAGGTAGCCACAGCCGTGAACTACCGCACTGTACTGTGTCTGCTGCTAATATAGACTGGTTGATATTTAAAGAGATATTAGTAGTATACAACAATACTATACTGGTGGTCAGGCACTGGTCACCACTCCTGCAGCAAAAGTGTGCACTGTTAATTAATATAATTGTACTCCTGGCTCCTGCTAACAACCTGCAGTGCTCCCCAGTCTCCCCCACAATTAATTATAAGCTTTTAATTTATACATTGATGACTGTGCAGCACACTGGGCTGAGCTGAGTGCACACAGACTGAGTCACACTGTGTGACTGACTGTGCTGTGTATCGTTTTTTTTTTCAGGCAGAGAACGGATATAGCAGAGAGAACTGAACGGATATATTATATTAAATAAAAGTAAACTAGCAACTGCACTGGTCACTGACTGTGGTAAACTAACTCTGTCTGCGACTCTGCACAATCTCTCTCTATCTAATCTATCTATCTCTATTCTAATGGAGAGGACGCCAGACACGTCCTCTCCCTATCAATCTCAATGCACGAGTGAAAATGGCGGCGACGCGCGGCTCCTTATATAGAATCCGAGTCTCGCGATAGAATCCGAGCCTCGCGAGAATCCGACAGCGTCATGATGACGTTCGGGCGCGCTCGGGTTAACCGAGCAAGGCGGGAAGATCCGAGTCGCTCGGACCCGTGGAAAAAAAAGTGAAGTTCGTGCGGGTTCGGATTCAAAGAAACCGAACCCGCTCATCTCTATTACATATGCCCCCATGAGTTCACAACCAGTGACACCACACACCCATGGCACTGCCATAACACACCCATAACACAGTGCATGTATGCAGAAAGAATATGTATCAAGCTCTCCGTCACTAAGGTACAGCCTATAAAATCACTACTCGTGCTCAATAAAGAATGAAAGAATCAGTTCCTACTGCACAAAGTTCCAAGAATAGTCCTGATGATGGAAAGTCAGCCTCCTCCATTGCAGGGTGTCCCTCTTATATTTCCAGGGTATGATTCAACACATATAAATAAATTAGTGTCACAGTACCTCCAAATAAATTAGAAAGGGGAACAAGTCATAGCATAATACCATCATATTTATTTGTGGATCAAAAAAGAAGAAGATGCATACAAATGAATAAATATATAAATGATAAGAGACCTTTTGAGAAAGGCACAATGACTCGCATAGGGGTTGGTCCTGCAACCTCTGGAGTAATATCACCTTCTTTCTGGTAATATCCCAGCATCAGAAAAAAAGGGGGTCTGGACAGGCGCACTGGTTCCCACTTATAGTGGACTAAAAATATATAAGGTGTTAATTATTGAATATTGCAGAGGTTCCCAAACTCGGTCCTCAAGGCACCCCAACGGTCCTGGTTTTAAATGTATCCATGCTTGACCACAGGTGACTTAATTAGCACCTTAGTCAATTTGATTTAACCATCTGTGCTGAGCCATGGATATACCTAAAACCTGGACTGTTGGGGTGCCTTGAGGACGGCGTTTGGGAACCTCTGGAATATTGTAATCATGTGTGGTCAACATAGTAAAGAACCGGCGGTGTTCCCAAGAGTAATGAATAAACACGTTAAGAGAGAATGACAGAGAACTTTATTGGCCGGGGCACTACTTATTACAAACATAACTTTTATTTTATTGGAACTCACAAACACACACAAAAAACATTGGCCCTCATTCCGAGTTGTTCGCTCGGTATTTTTCATCGCATCGCAATGAAAATCCGCTTAGTACGCATGCGCAATGTTCGCACTGCGACTGCGCCAAGTAACTTTGCTATGTAGAAAGTAATTTTACTCACGGCTTTTTCATCGCTCCGGCGATCGTAATGTGATTGACAGGAAATGGGTGTTACTGGGCGGAAACACGGCGTTTCATGGGCGTGTGGCTGAAAACGCTACCGTTTCCGGGAAAAACGCAGGAGTGGCCGGAGAAACGGTGGGAGTGCCTGGGCGAACGCTGGGTGTGTTTGTGACGTCAAACAGGAACGACAAGCACTGAACTGATCGCACAGGCAGAGTAAGTCTGAAGCTACTCTGAAACTGCTAAGTAGTTAGTAATCGCAATATTGCGAATACATCGGTCGCAATTTTAAGAAGCTAAGATTCACTCCCAGTAGGCGGCGGCTTAGCGTGTGTAACTCTGCTAAATTCGCCTTGCGACCGATCAACTCGGAATGAGGGCCATTATCAGTGGTGGTTCATAAATGCATTATATTGGAACCACTCTCAGTGCTGCATAGAATCCCTGCACAATCCAATGTTAGAAAATGTATCAATTGTCAACAATATATCACCGTGAACGTATATATGAGGGGAATGTAACAAAGTGCGAGAACCAGGAAGTGCGGGACTTCGTCCGAGTCCTGACGTATTTTTAAAGCGACAATCAGTTACATGCCAAAACAATGTTGGTTTTGCTGTGTAACTGATTGCCGCTTTGAAACTAAGGGGGTCATTCTGACCCGTTCGCACGCAGCGGTTTATCGGTGCGGTGCGAACGGGTGTGGAATGCGCATGCACGGTGCCCGCTGTGCGCCTGCACAACGCGCCGGGTTACGTCGCGTCTAAAGAAGAATGCGGTCGCAGGAAGGACCGCAAAGAAGATTGACAGGATGGAGGCGTGGCTGGGCGGATCCGGATCGTTTGAAGCTATTTTCGGGGAGTGATGAGTAAAACGCAGGCGTGCCCAGGTGAACGGAGGGCGGAGGAGTGACGTCAAAGCCGAGCCCATCATCGCTGGATCCATCGCACAGGGTAAGTATGTCCAGGCCTAGTCTTGTTTTGAGTGAAATTTTTTTTGTTTAGCAGGGGTGCACAAGCGATCGCAGCCCTGCTTAGCTAAAATACACTCCCCCATAGGCGTGGACTATTGATCGCAGTAGCAGGAAAAAGTTGCTGGCTGCGATCAACTCGGAATGACCACCTATGTGAGAACTCGGATGAAGTCCCGCACTTCCTGGTTCTCACATTCTATTACGTTCCCCACATAATATTCTAAAAAGAATGTGGCATAACTATATGCAGAACTGCTGAGCACAATATGTCACATACTTTTTAGAATATTATATATACATTTACGGTCCTTTTCCCCCTCATCCCCCTTCCCGAGTACTCCTGTTCGGGGGGCGGTGTTTCTTGGAATGACGCGGTTGCGTCGTGACGTCACGACGCAATCGCGTCATTCCGCGAAACTCCGCCACCGAACAGGAGTACCGATGACAAGAGGAGGGGGAACCAGCTGGAAGGAGGAGGCGGCCAGCGCGGGCCGAAGAGCAGGAAGAGCCTCTTCATACTGTATGTAAGTACTAGTCTCTCTCTCCCCCCCCCTCCCTCTCCCCCCACTTGACACTTGCCTGCCGTACTGTGTAAAATGGGGACACTTGCCTGCAATACTGTGTAATATGGGGACACGTGCCTGCCGCAATGTGTAAAATGGGGACACGTGCCTGTCGCAATGTGTAAAATGGGGACTATCGCCTGCCGTACTGTGTAAAATGGGGACATGTGCCTGCCGCAATGTGTAAAATGGGGACTATTGCCTGCCGTACTGTGTAAAATGGGGACACGTGCCTGTCGCGATGTGTAAAATGGGGACTATTGCCTGCCGTACTGTGTAAAATGGGGACATGTGCCTGCCGCAATGTGTAAAATGGGGACACGTGCCTGCCGCAATGTGTAAAATGGGGACTATTGCCTGCCGTACTGTGTAAAATGGGGACTATTGCTTGCCGTACTGTGTAAAATGGGGACTCTTGCCTGCCGTAATGTGTAAAATGGGGACACGTGCCTGCCGTAATGTGTAAAATGGGGACACGTGCCTGCCGTAATGTGTGAAATGGGGACATGTGCCTGCCGTAATGTGTAAAATGGGGACACGTGCCTGCCGCAATGTGTAAAATGGGGACTATTGCCTGCCGTACTGTGTAAAATGGGGACTATTGCTTGCCGTACTGTGTAAAATGGGGACTCTTGCCTGCCGTAATGTGTAAAATGGGGACACGTGCCTGCCGTAATGTGTAAAATGGGGACACGTGCCTGCCGTAATGTGTGAAATGGGGACACGTGCCTGCCGTAATGTGTAAAATGGGGACACGTGCCTGCTGTAATGTGTAAAATGGGGACACGTGCCTGCCGCAATGTGTAAAATGGGGACACGTGCCTGCCGCAATGTGTAAAATGGGGACACGTGCCTGCCGTACTGTGTAAAATGGGGACTTTTTTTTATTTAATCCTGAGGTGGCCGTGATGATGAGATCAGATGAGGCCACGCCCATTTTAATGAGACCATGCCCATTTTAATGGGGCCACACATCTTTGCCTGGAGCGCTCGTGCCGCATTTTTTATTTTATTCATGTCAATGGTGGGGGGGGGGGGGGGGGGGGGCGCATTTTTAAATCTTGCACTGGGAGCCAAATTGGCTAGAAACAGCCCTGCCATGACGTGTTCCCTTTTTTAATTTATATGGAGGTGCTGTGAGTGACACTAATTTACTTATATGTGTTGTAGCATACCCTGGAAATATAAGATGGACACCCTGCATTGTAGGAGACTGACTGTCCGTCATAAGGACTATTCTTGGAACTTTGTGCAGTATGAACTGATGAATCTTTTTTTTTATTGTGCCCAAGCAGTGATTTTATAGACTATACCTTTGTGGAGGAGCTCTTGATACGTATTCTTTCTATATCTGTAAGTGATTGGTTATTATCACATTTATCAAGCTGCACCTTCCTGTGTGGAGCGCAGGAAATTCACTATTTGTTTTGACCGTGCATCTGTGCGTCTGAATAGCCACCTTTCAGCCACCACATAGTACATTTGCAAAAGATTTTTGAGACCATGCATCCCAATCGCTACCGCAACTCTGTGCACACATCGGATGCATGAGCTGTGCGACTTTTTAGCTACTCAGGACGCAAGCACAGTTGAATAACATCGACCATTAGAGTGAGTACTGGCATTGGGTGCAATATAGAATCAGCCCATGTTGTGCATTCAGTAATATGCCATATTACGCTCATTATGACTGTATATGAAATTAGCTTGAAACCGAAGGAGCATGTATATAAGTTATTGAGTTATACAGTGAGACTAGCAAACTGCCTGCAAGGCCTCTGCCTGCTCTCAGACTGTTTACACTGTTTATACAACACACATATAGCTTTTCTCTGTCTAGCTAAGTACAATCTTAAGTAACTAAACATTTATTTCACTCCTGTAGGGAAGGGGGGTGGGGGGTTAAGTGCTCATGGTATACTATAATAGAAGCTTGTCATAATGAGACATTACTTCACACCTAATTTAGAAAATCACTATCTACAGGTCACTGGTAATGCAAACTACCACTTCTCTCATGTAAATAGACAGTGCAGTGATTCCAAGAGTCCCGTGTTCCTGCTTCACACGCCTCATGCCCATTTATTTCATTCATATTGTTACATTTTGTGGTGATATTTGTAAAAAAAAAAAAAAAAAAAAAAAAAATATATATATATATATATATATATATATATATACGGGGTGTGGCTATTAAGTAATGAGACTGAGCTATAATTGATGTTTAATTATATGACGTACATTTTAACTCCATTCCCCTTCTATGTACTCTCCTTCTGCATCCACACCCCGCTGCATTCCTATTTTCTCTAACGTCCTAGTGGATGCTGGGGACTCCGTAAGGACCATGGGGAATAGACGGGCTCCGCAGGAGACTGGGCACTCTATAAGAAAGATTTGGTACTATCTGGTGTGCACTGGCTCCTCCCTCTATGCCCCTCCTCCAGACCTCTGTTAGATTTCTGTGCCCGGCCCGAGCTGGTTGCACACTAGGAGCTCTCCTGAGCTGCTAGAAAGAAAGTTTAAAATTAGGTTTTTTATTTTACAGTGAGACCTGCTGGCAACAGGCTCACTGCAACGTGGGACTAAGGGGAGAAGAAGCGAACCTACCTGCTTGCAGCTAGCTTGGGCTTCTTAGGCTACTGGACACCATTAGCTCCAGAGGGATCGACCGCAGGACTCGTCCTTGGTGTTCGTTCCCGGAGCCGCGCCGCCGTCCCCCTTACAGAGCCAGAAGCATGAAGATGGTCCGGAAAATCGGCGGCAGAAGACATCAGTCTTCACCAAGGTAGCGCACAGCACTGCAGCTGTGCGCCATTGCTCCTCATACACACTTCACACTCCGGTCACTGAGGGTGCAGGGCGCTGGGGGGGGGGGCGCCCTGAGCAGCAATAATATCACCTTGGCTGGCAAAAATAACCACAATATATAGTCACAGAGGCTATATATGTGGTAATTACCCCTGCCAGGATTACAGAAAAAAGCGGGAGAAAGGCCGCCGAAAAAGGGGCGGAGCCTTCTCCCTCAGCACACTGGCGCCATTATTCCCTCACAGTTCCGCTGGAAGGAAGCTCCCTGACTCTCCCCTGCAGTCTACACTACCGAAAGGGTAAAAAAGAGAGGGGGGCACTAAATTTGGGCGCAGTTTAATATAATAAGCAGCTATAAAGGGTCATAATTCAGTTAGTCCCTGTATTATTATAGCGCTCTGGTGTGTGCTGGCATACTTTCTCTCTGTCTCCCCAAAGGGCTTTTGTGGGGTCCTGTCTCCTTGTAAGAGCATTCCCTGTGTGTGTGCGGTGTGTCGGTACGGCTGTGTCGACATGTTTGATGAGGAGACTTATGTGGAGGCGGAGCAGATGCCTATTAATGTGATGTCACCCCCTGCGGGGCAAACACCTGAGTGGATGGATTTATGGAAGGAATTACGTGCAAGTGTCGACTCCTTACATAAAAAATTTGACGACATGCCAAATGCGGGACAGCCGGCTTCTCAGCTCGTGCCTGCCCAGACGATTCAAAGGCCGTCAGGGGCCCTGAAACGACCACTACCTCAGATGGCAGACACAGATGTCGACACGGATACTGATGCAAGTGTCGACGACGATGAGTCAAATTTAATGTCCACTAGGGCCATTTGTGGCATGATTGAGGCAATGAAAGAGGTATTACACCTTACTGATATAAACCCGGGTACCTCAAAGAAGGGTATTATGTTTGGAGAGAAAAAACTACCTGTAGTTTTTCCCCCATCTGAGGAATTGAATGAGGTGTGTGAAGAAGCGTGGGCTTTCCCCGATAAAAAATTGGTGATTTAAAAAAAATTACTAATGGCGTTCCCTTTCTCGTCAGAGGATAGGTCACGTTGGGAAACTCCCCCTAGGGTGGATAAAGCGCTCACACGTTTGTCTAAAAAGGTGGCACTACCGTCTCCGGATACGGCCGCCCTAAAGGAACCTGCTGATAGAAAGCAGGAGGCTATCCTAAAATCTATTTACACACACACTGGTGTTATACTGAGACCAGCTATTGCCTCAGCCTGGATGTGCAGTGCTGCTGCTGCTTGGTCAGATTCCCTGTCGGAAAATATTGACACCCTAGACAGAGACACTATATTGCTAACCATAGAGCATATAAAAGACTCGGTCTTATACATGAGAGATGCACAGAGGGAGATCTGCCGGCTGGCATCTAGAATAAGTGCTTTGTCCATCTCTGCTAGGAGAGGCTTATGGACTCGGCAGTGGACAGGAGATGCAGATTCTAAAAGGCACATGGAAGTTTTGCCTTATAAGGGTGAGGAGTTATTCGGGGACGGTCTCTCAGACCTTGTTTCCACAGCAACGGCTGGGAAGTCTGCATTTTTGCCCCATGTCCCCTCACAGCCTAAGAAAGCACCGTATTACCAAGTACAGTCCTTTCGACCCCAGAAAAACAGGCGCGGAAAAGGCGGGTCCTTTCTGTCTAGAGGCAGAGGAAGGGGGAAAAAGCTGCAACACTCAGCCGGTTCCCAGGACCAAAAGTCCTCCCCCGCTTCTTCCAAATCAGCCGCATGACGGTGGGGCTCCACAGGCGGAGCCAGGTACGGTGGGGGGCCGCCTCAAAAATTTCAGCGATCAGTGGGCTCGCTCACGGGTGGATCCCTGGATCCTTCAAGTAGTATCTCAGGGGTACAAGCTGGAATTCGAGGCGCCGCCCCCCCGCCGTTTTCCTCAAATCAGCCTTACCGACGACTCCATCGGGCAGGGAGGCTGTGCTAGAGGCCATTCACAAGCTGTATTCCCAGCAGGTGATAGTCAAGGTACCCCTACTTCAACAAGGCCGGGGCTACTATTCCACACTGTTTGTGGTACCGAAACCAGACGGTTCGGTGAGACCCATTTTAAATTTGAAATCCTTGAACACTTACATAACAAAATTCAAGTTCAAGATGGAATCGCTCAGGGCGGTTATTGCAAGCCTGGACGAGGGGGATTACATGGTATCCCTGGACATCAAGGATGCTTACCTGCATGTCCCTATTTACCTTCCTCACCAGGAGTACCTCAGATTTGTGGTACAGGATTGCCATTACCAATTCCAGACACTACCGTTTGGACTGTCCACGGCACCGAGGGTGTTTACCAAGGTAATGGCAGAAATGATGATACTCCTTCGAAAAAAGGGAGTTTTAATTATCCCATACTTGGACGATCTCCTTATAAAGGCGAGGTCCAGGGAGCAGTTACTGGTCGGAGTAGCACTATCTCAGGAGGTGCTACAACAGCATGGCTGGATTCTGAACATTCCAAAGTCACAGCTGGTTCCTTCCACTCGCTTACTGTTCCTGGGGATGATTTTGGACACAGAACAGAAAAAAGTGTTTCTCCCGCAGGAGAAAGCCAAGGAGCTGTCATCTCTAGTCAGAGACCTCCTAAAACCAAAACGGGTATCGGTGCATCGTTGCACACGAGTCCTGGGAAAAATGGTGGCTTCATACGAAGCAATTCCATTCGGCAGGTTCCATGCGAGGACCTTCCAGTGGGACCTCTTGGACAAGTGGTCGGGATCGCATCTTCAGATGCATCAAATGATAACCCTGTCTCCAAGGACCAGGGTGTCTCTACTGTGGTGGCTGCAGAGTGCTCATCTTCTAGAGGGCCGCAGATTCGGCATACAGGACTGGGTCCTGGTGACCACGGATGCCAGCCTTCGAGGCTGGGGAGCAGTCACACAGGGAAGAAACTTCCAAGGACTATGGTCAAGTCAGGAGACTTCCCTACATATAAATATTCTGGAACTAAGGGCCATTTACAATGCCCTAAGTCAGGCAAGACCCCTGCTTCAAAACCAGCCGGTACTGATCCAGTCAGACAACATCACGGCAGTCGCCCATGTGAACCGACAGGGCGGCACAAGAAGCAGGATGGCAATGGCAGAAGCCACAAGGATTCTCCGATGGGCGGAAAATCACGTACTAGCACTGTCAGCAGTGTTCATTCCGGGAGTGGACAACTGGGAAGCAGACTTCCTCAGCAGACACGACCTACACCCGGGAGAGTGGGGACTTCATCCAGAAGTCTTCCTACTGTTGGTAAACCGTTGGGAAAGGCCACAGGTGGACATGATGGCGTCCCGCCTCAACAAAAAGCTAAAGAGATATTGCACCAGGTCAAGGGACCCTCAGGCGATAGCTGTGGACGCTCTAGTGACACCGTGGGTGTACCAGTCGGTTTATGTGTTCCCTCCTCTGCCTCTCATACCAAAGGTACTGAGAATAATAAGAAGGCGAGGAGTAAGAACGATACTCGTGGTTCCAGATTGGCCAAGAAGGGCTTGGTACCCGGAACTTCAGGAAATGATATCAGAGGACCCATGGCCTCTACCGCTCAGACAGGATCTGCTGCAGCAGGGGCCCTGTCTGTTCCAAGACTTACCGCGGCTGCGTTTGACGGCATGGCGGTTGAATTCCGGATCCTAAAGGAAAAGGGCATTCCGGAGGAAGTCATTCCTACGCTAATAAAAGCCAGGAAAGAAGTAACCGCGAACCATTATCACCGTATTTGGCGAAGATATGTTGCGTGGTGTGAGGCTCAGAAGGCCCCAACAGAGGAATTTCAGCTGGGTCGCTTTCTACACTTCCTACAGTCGGGAGTGACTATGGGCCTAAAATTGGGTTCCATTAAAGTCCAGATTTCGGCCCTGTCGATTTTCTTCCAGAAAGAACTGGCTTCACTGCCTGAAGTTCAGACTTTTGTAAAGGGAGTGCTTCACATTCAGCCCCCTTTTGTGCCTCCCGTGGCACCTTGGGATCTCAATGTGGTGTTGAATTTCCTAAAATCACATTGGTTTGAACCACTTAAAACTGTGGATCTGAAATATCTCACGTGGAAAGTGGTCATGTTATTGGCCTTGGCTTCGGCCAGGCGTGTGTCAGAATTGGCGGCTTTGTCTTGTAAAAGCCCTTATCTGATTTTTCATATGGATAGGGCAGAATTGAGGACTCGTCCCCAGTTTCTCCCTAAGGTAGTATCTGCTTTTCACTTGAACCAACCTATTGTGGTGCCTGCGGCTACTGGGGACTTGGAGGATTCCAAGTTACTGGATGTAGTCAGGGCCCGGAAACTTTATGTTTCCAGGACGGCTGAAGTCAGAAAGACTGACTCGCTTTTTGTCTTGTACGCACCCAACAAGATAGGTGCTCCTGCTTCTAAGCAGTCTATTGCGCGCTGGATTTGTAGCACAATTCAGCTGGCGCATTCTGCGGTAGGCTTACCGCAGCCTAAATCTGTAAAAGCCCATTCCACACGGAAGGTGGGCTCATCTTGGGCGGCTGCCCGAGGGGTCTCGGCTTTACAACTTTGCCGAGCTGCTACTTGGTCAGGGGCAAACACGTTTGCAAAATTCTACAAATTTGATACCCTGGCTGAGGAGGACCTTGAGTTCTCTCATTCGGTGCTGCAGAGTCATCCGCACTCTCCCGCCCGTTTGGGAGCTTTGGTATAATCCCCATGGTCCTTACGGAGTCCCCAGCATCCACTAGGACGTTAGAGAAAATAAGATTTTACTCACCGGTAAATCTATTTCTCGTAGTCCGTAGTGGATGCTGGGCGCCCATCCCAAGTGCGGATTGTCTGCAATACTTGTATATAGTTATTGCCTAACTAAAGGGTTATTGTTGAGCCATCTGTTGAGAGGCTCAGTTATATTTCATACTGTTAACTGGGTATAGTATCACGAGTTATACGGTGTGATTGGTGTGGCTGGTATGAGTCTTACCCGGGATTCAAAAATCCTTCCTTATTGTGTCAGCTCTTCCGGGCACAGTATCCTAACTGAGGTCTGGAGGAGGGGCATAGAGGGAGGAGCCAGTGCACACCAGATAGTACCAAATCTTTCTTATAGAGTGCCCAGTCTCCTGCGGAGCCCGTCTATTCCCCATGGTCCTTACGGAGTCCCCAGCATCCACTACGGACTACGAGAAATAGATTTACCGGTGAGTAAAATCTTATTTTCCATTGGTCATAGCCGTGCTGTAGCTCATTATCTGTCAGTTGTTTCTAACGCTCCGTTTTTTTTGTTTTTTTGTTTACCTCAGTAACAGATGCAAAACGGATTCCCTTGAGAACAGATTTAACTTTAGGGAACAGAAAGAAGTCACACGGTACTAGGTCTGGTGAGTATGGTGGGTGTTCTAGCACTGCAATCTGTTTCTTGACCAAAATCTACTTCACAGAGAGAGCTGTGTGTGTGGGCTGGTGCGCTGTCCTGATGGAGGATGAAACCATTTTTTCACAACTCTGGCCGCTTTCTTCTGCTTCTTTGCCGCAAAGTTTCTAGAGCATTTTTGTAGTAATGTTCGCTATTGCGCTGTTAGGCGCGGTGGCTCTCCGAGTAACAGTCACGGCCCCCCGCGCCTCCCTGTTCTTCCATACGGCGCCTAGCAACGCCAGGATGCCGTGCGCGCTGAGCCGCCGGGCACCTAGCAACGCCAAGACGCCGCGGGCGCGCTGAGCCACCGGGTCCCTGGCAACGCTAGGACGCCGTGCGTGCCGAGCCGCCGGGTCCATGGCAACGGGGACGCCACAGGCGGACCGCGTTCCCCGTTGACATGTGAATCTAGTACACCTGTATAGCTCTGAGTTGTGCAGCAAGGCAGCTGCATGACATCACCATTTAGGTTCTCTGCAGCTATTGGAGGGCTCCCTGTTATATTCTGTCTCAGGGCATTACTCAGATGCCGGTGATAGCTTCCTGTGAGCTGTTCCTGCTCTGGAGAAGATTCCCTGTCCTGTGTTCCATAGTCCAGTCATCTTGTTCCGGTGGTCCTGACTCCTGGTGTCGAAAGCCGATCGTTGTACTTCTCCCTGCCTTCCTGCCGGTCATCTCCTGCATTAGAGATCCGAACATTCCGGTTCGCTTACGGTTGTTCCCGGTGTTGTGAGTAGCGGCCTTCAGCCGCGCCTTGCGGCCTGAGCCATGGAATTTCATTTATTCTCGTTCCTTTTGGTGTTTTTGCAGAAGTGTTCCGCCTGTCAAAGTCAAAAATATTACATAAAGAGAACATACAAACTACACACATTTAAGTCGCTATACTTGCAAATACGTGCAGCGAGCACAGCAATATATGGTAACACACGCATTTACACGGACATGCCACAGAGATGGATTCGACACTTATTTCATACAGTACATAATTATAATAAGCGCCAGACATCATGATGATTTAGAATTATATCTAATGAATTAATGTCATGAATGTGTATTATTTGAACGAAACCAGATACACCGGTCATGTTTACTATTAAAACAACCAGCTTAATGTGTAGATTAATTTGATACTTGTTATTAAGTTGTAGGACATTGCATCGGATAATTATGATTGAATGTATAAAAGCTAAAATCACATATATTTGAACAATAGAAATTCCAAACAGGAAACTCAGGCCAGCCCCTTTGGACGTCCCCAAGGGCTGAGCATGTTCAGCACATACAAAGGAATTGGTGACTCATCATGAGGCCCCTCCCCCAGAAACTAGATGAGACATAAGCTGACCACACAGGAGGTCAGGGGTACTTGCTTTTTGGTCTTAGATGGAGATGGAGGTCTTGCATGATTTTACAGAGGAAAGAGAGAGAGAGAGAGTCATATGGAGGGAATGGTAATTGTATCGCTGGCATGTAACTGAATTTGTATGTAATTGTATGTAACTATGTATTAACTGCTTACTGTATGAGTTGTAACTATAGGTATACTGTACTTTGTAATATATATTGAATCCATACCCTTTTAACAACAAATATATACATCAATGAGCTTTGGAACTCAGATAATGTGTGGGTGTATTGTTGTCTCTTATGGGATGCAGTGTTGTGAGATGTACAGCGCACATTTATGGGATATGGTAATAAGATGTGCAGGCGTTTACAATATATATTAGAGCGGGCATTTTAAATATTTGTGAGAAATCAATTTAGCATTAATACGCCATAGCTGTCCTTCCTGGTATACGGCGGTGCCGTGTACGGTTTGGATAGCGTACCTTGGTTACCTTTCCCTTTGGCGGCCGTGCCGCACATACTATTAGTTGTTGTTCTGAAGTAGCCCCTAGCTCAGTTTTTGTGTTTAGTTAGAGGTACTCTTGTTATCATCCCGTTTCCATTTACGCCTTGTCCCATACTAAGACCGGGGGGCATCGGAGTTGGGCAGACCTAATCCGCCCTTGAAACGCGGCTTCCATGGGCCCAAGAACACATAGTCTTGCAAGCGTAGACGGACCACGCGGGTGAAACAACGGAGTTAGGTTGCTAGGGGTTATTGTTTATACCAAGTCATCATTTCAGCGTCACGTTCTTGTGCTCGGGACTTACCACTCCATATCATTCGTTCGGAGCACAAAGAACATAACATGCGCCTTCTCGTACCCAGTATGCCAAAATAACACCCTTAATTTCAAAGAAAACAATTAACATGGCTTTATATTTGCTTTAACACGCTTTCTTCATTCTTGGTGATGATGATGGTGTTTTCGAGTGCATGAACTGGTGTTTAGTCTCACGATTGTACTGGAGTATCCATGTGTCATCACAGGTAAAAACTTTATCTAAAACATGTGAATCCGCTAGCATTTGTTGAAAAATGATCATATGTTACGAAGAACTGGGGATCTTCAGTAGAAGTTCTGTCACTTGATGGTCTTCAGTCTATGACCCCTGTACACCCGGGGGTTTAGACTCATAAAACAGCAGGTCTTCTTGCCTATATGAGCCGCTTTTCCCATAAGACTGTATGCGTCTACCGGTACTGGGATGCCCACCAGGACTTACGCCACTGGCGGTAGTATGAGCTCAACCCCAAAGTGACTTGAATCAAAGCTGGCTGGAACAGATACCCTAAGATGACTAAGTGGGCTACTAGAACTGACAGGGAGAAGGGAAGGCTAACTATGGCTAGATAACTGAAACTGACGTACAGTGGGGAGTTGGGACTGACAGGTCTGGGAGAGGTTAAACTAAAGAGGTTAAGACAAGTAATACCCCTAAACGGGGATAACATCCGGACTGGGAGGAATAATATAATGGCAGATAGCTTGAAAATAATTAAAACAATAAGCAAAGGCTGAAAGTATTATGATTAGCTAGGTGATTAAACAGAAGGCTGGTACGGAGTTGAATCTGGAGACTGGAGCAGACCTTGACCAACGTGCTGAACAAACTGTAATTGGAGACTGGGACACAGTAATGAGGGATCCCGCAAACAACCAGGATCTATGACCAGCACAAAGCAACGAACAGTGTGGGAATATAAATGAAACCTCCACCAATCACAGCCCCAGCACAGACCAGCCCTTCCTAATGAAAAACTAAGTGCAGCTGACCCATTGCACATACACAGCCCTCCTTCCACCGCGTCCCTGGTTGCTAGGGAGCTGGCGGGCAGAGAGAGCGGAAGTTCGGGGCAGTGTCAAGTTGGCTTTCAATTTTCTTTCTGCTCGGCAGGGAGAAACCTTGGAACCATCTTAGCACAAACTTTTCTCATGTTAAGAGTCCTGGAACAAGGAGCCCTGGAAGTGATGATATGGCCTCTACAGAGCACTGATCTCATCATTGAGTCTGGGATGACATGAAAATACAGAAGGATTGAGCAAGCCTACAGCCACAGAAAATCTGTGGTTTGTTCACCAAGATGTTTGGAAATACCTCCCTGCTGAGTTCCTTCAAAAACTGTGTGCAAGTGTACCTAGAAGAATTGATGCTGTTTTGAAGGATAAGGGTGGTTGCACCAAATATTGATTTGATTTACTTTTCTCTTCTGTTCATTCACTTTGCATTTTATTAATTGACAAAAATAAAATATTAACACTTTGGTTTTTTAAAACATTGTTACTTTGTAACATTTTTCCACACCTGCCTAAACAGGGGCATAACCAGGGTCGGTCTGGCCCACCGGGGCACAGGGGAAACCCCTGGTGGGCCCCACTGCCTAAGAGCCCACCTCCTTGCATAATAATGTGCAAGACTATGGTGTACAGATATATCCACCATTATCTTGAGTAGTTTTCTGTGCCTAGTCACAACATGAATTATTAGCATAAACCCTTCAGCTATTGTTCTCAACTGCAATACAATACAGAGAACAATACAGCAGGTGATCAAATCATTACAGCAGGGGATTAAGTCTGACTGGCCAGTCACAGTTAATCCTATTAACCGTCAAGATAAATGTGGATACATCTGTATTTCCATTCCTGTTATTAACCTGGTACTTTATGCATACACCAGCTACTGTATTTTTACTATATACATTTAAAAAGGGCCCCAGACCATGTACTCCATAATGGTTAGCCCAGTGGTTCTCAAACTATGTGCCGTGGCACCCTGGTGTGCTTCAGGACACTTGCAGGGGTGCCTTGGATTGGTGGTCCAGGAACAATTCAAATTATTTATGGACAATGTGATAGGCAAAACCATTGCTGGTGGCTGCCAATCATAATATATATGGACAAACAGAAGCAAATCTTGTCCTTCACCACACAGTTGATCCTAAGGATGACATATAAACACTATATACTTAATTTAATATTTATTTCTAAATTTCTCAGTAAGAAACTTTTGGCCTATGGGTGCCATGAAAATATTTTTTATATTCTAGGGTGCTGTGATTCAAAAACGTTTTGGAACCACTGGGTTAGCCAAACTCCTCTGGAAACACCCCTAAGCATGGGCCCCTACAACTGCATCCCCCCGGTGGGCCCTTCATGCCCCAGTCCGACACTGGGCGTAGCCAGAACTTTGTGGGCCCCATAGCAACATCTTGAAGCCCCCCTGTCCCAATGCTTCTAGAGCAGGGCTGGCCAAACTGGTCCTCGAGATCTACCAACGGTTCATGTTTTCTAGGCCTCCTGGAGATCTGTAGAATTGTCAATTAGGAATGAATGCAGCACATCTTAATTAGTAATGACTACACCTGTGCACTAGCTAGGTGGTCTGGTTGGTAGATCTCGAGGACTGGTTTGGCCAGCCCTCTTCTAGAGAGACACTTCTCTGCAGCAGTTGTTAATTTTATGCACTATAATAGTGCCCTAGTTCATTTTCTGAAGCACAGTAGAGCCTTAGTTAATGTTATGCCCCATAGTAGTGCCCTAGTTTCTTGTATGAATCGCAGTAGTGCTTAAGTTCACCCTATGTCACATTTCAGAGCTGCCAGTACACATTATGCCGCACAGTACCCCCAATTCACATTATGATATATAGTGCTCTCAATTCATATTGTGCCTCAGTTCATATTACATTAAACTGTCATCCAGTTCCGGGTCTGCCGGACGGCAGTGTATGTGGAGGAGAAACATACACTGCCGTCCAGCAGAACAGGCGCCTGCCCAGTGACGTCATCCATCTGTTTCCCGCTGGACGCAGCGGTGATCAAAGCATCTGAAGCTGTGGACAGTCTCTAAGGCTGCGGAACCCCGTGGCACACAAGGTAGGGACAGACAGGGTAAGAGCTCGATCAGGCATCAATTGGAAACCACAGACAAAACGCACACAAAAGGAACTGTAAACATAATTTCTCTTTCATCCACTAGGGGACACCGGAGAGTTCTTAGACAGCTGAGATGTGAAGGAATGCAGACCGGATGTAGCACAATATAATCAAAAAACTTATGCACAGCGGGCTCCTCCCCTACACGCCCCCCAATCCCTCCAGTTTAAAAAAAATTGTACTTGGAGGTGCACACAAGAAAGGAGCTCTTGCTCCATTAAAAGTTTTTATTGATATTGTTACGTTTTCAAGTGGGCCAATCCTGCCTATACAAAAGGAGGATGACGGCTCAAAATACTTTACTAAAGAAAGTATAGAGACAAAGATCCCGTGTGGAAGGGATCGTCATCTCTCAGAGGATCTTCCAGCAGTGAGTACAGATAAGGATTAGCAGCGCAGCGTGATTTTTTCCCTCAGTGCACTGTGTAGTTAGTTCCAGCAGTAGATAGGCTCTGCCTCTGGGTATAGACAGCGGCGGGACGTTAGTTAACAGATGCGCAGCCCCAGTGGTGGTGTAATGGCTGAGGGGGAGACGGACTGAGCCGCTAAGATCCCAGCTGAACCTGGAGACCCGGCAGCGGTGTAACGCTGGTAATCAGGATGCACCGAGCGGCGGAGCAGACGCGCGGACAACAGTACTGGAAGCGGAGGTTACGGCAGCCTGGATAGAGGGGAAGCCGTATGGTTAGGCAGAATATGGATATTCAGGGTGAGACCCTGAGGTACAGAGAACTACCTGGCGGCGCTCAGTAGGGGTTCCAGCTGTAAGCAGCCGCACATGGGGCTACGAAGTGAAGATAAAAATTCAGTTTCGGACATTTTGGTTTTCTCCACAGGCGTGCAGATAAAGGGCCAAACCTCTGGGGAAGGGGGGGGGGGCAGACTTGTAAGAGCCCTGATACAGAGGAAAGAGACATAGCTTATAGATAGATATATATTTTAGCTCAGTGCAGACTGCGTTTCTTGCTGACAATTATCCAGGGTATGTTCTGGCGCCAGCTTAGTATAGACTCTTCTACTGAGATCTTCTGAATTTATTTTAATTATAGCTATATGTTTTATCTTCCAAGGGACTCTGCTGACAGGTCCTGCGGAGAACGAGCAACAGAATTTCAACCCAGTTCAACTCAAGCTGTATAAATAGTTGGTGGTGTGGGGTTTGTAAACGTCAGGCTAGTTAAGGAATTTTTGATTTTTCACTTTAATATAATTCCAGCTGTGTGACTCTTACATTTTTCTTTATATCCCTACTCTAACAGAGTGAAAGTACTGCTGATTGGTGTGAGAGTGTATGTTAAACATGTCTAAAGCACCAACCAAGACCAGAAAAACTTGCTACGTATGGACACTCAACCTGGGAGCAGTGGTCCATCAGGGTCATGGCAAAATGCCCTGGCAGATATAAGGAAATGGCGGAATCCCGCAAGCAACATTTAGAATGGGCTGCGGGCTTTTCCAAGACTATGGAGGAATTCTTAATTAGAATTATGCCACCCAAACAAGTAGAAAAGAATGTGCGAAAGTAGTAAAGATGCCCCTCTTCCTCCTACAGGAGGAGTCAGAGGAGGAGGAAGGTCTCATAGAGGATGGGGAGGAGGGAGAGTCAGTGGAGGCAATCATGGACGTCAGTCCTCAGGAAGAGGACACTGAAGTCAAGGGATTAGTTTCCCTTATTGAGGAGGTAAAACAGGTCCTTAACTTCAAGGAAGAAGTAGTTAGGGAACCTGAGGTTTTTTATTTATTTGAGTCTCAGAAACCACAAACAACAGTTTTTCCAATTCCTCAGACTCTCCAGGATCAAATGGGAGAAGCATGGAAGCAGCCTGATAAATACTTCAAAATTCCAAAAAAGTTCACGGCTAATTACCCATTACCTAAGGGTGTCATGTCCAAGTGGGAGGTTCCACCGATTGTGGATGCCTCCCTGGCTAGACTGTCAAAAAAGACAATCTTGCAGATACCAAACATGACTACACTAAAGGATGTGTCAGATCGTAAGTTAGACACAGCTCTGAAATCTATTTTTGTGGCTGCTGGAGCATCGCACAGACCTACAATTATTAGTGCTTGGGTGACCAAGGCTATTGTAGAGTGGGCTGGTCAAATTGTTCAGGCTGTAGAGGAAGATAACAGCCAAGAGGACATAGACTAGCGGAGCATATCCGTGAGTCGGCTACATACATTCGTCAAGCCACAAAGGATGCTAGCAGAATAGCATCACCCATCTCGGCTTCGGCTATATTGGCCAGAAGGATTCTGTGGCTCAGAGAATTACAAGTGGATTCTGATTCCAAGAAGGCAGAGGAGGCGATCCCCTTTGTAGGGGAGACTTTATTTGGTCCGGAACTAGACAAGTGGATTTCATAGGCAACAGCGGGGAAATCTACTTTTCTGCCTACCATGTATCCTAGGTCCACGCCACTGGTCAGAAGAAATTATGCTGGTCCGATGTTCAGTTCATTTAGGTCTCAATCCTTTCGAGCTAGAGGAAGAGGTATTGGCGGACAAGCTCGTGGAAGCAGAGATAGAGGCCATTCCCAGACCACAACCAGAAAACAGGACCTTTAACCTGCTGACAAGACCATGGCATGACAGTCTCCCAGCTCACCTTGGGTCTCCTTTGGTGGGTGCACGGTTGGAAAGCTTTTCAGGACACCTGGGCCGAAACCTCTCCAGAAGTCTGGGTCAAAAATATCTCCCAGGGATACAAAATAGATTTTCTAAACCGCCATCACAGTCAGTTCATTACAACAGGCCTCCCTCGGTGTCCTCAGAAAGTGAGGGCATTAGATACGGCGATTCAAAAGTTACTTCAGACGGAAGTAATTATGCCTGTCCCGACTTCTCAAAGAGGAATGGGATTTTATTCAAATATTTTTGTAGTGCCAACACAGGATGGGTCTGTCAGGCCAATCCTCAATTTAAAAGTTTTGAATCAGTTCCTGAAAGTTTACAGGTACAAGATGGAGTCAATACAATTGGTTATTGCAGGACTGGAACAAGAAGAGTTCATGGTGTCCATGGACATAAAGGATGCGTACCTTCATGTCCCGATTTGGACCCCGCACCAAGCCTGTTTACGGTTTGCAGTGGCCAAGAATCACTTCCAGTTCAGATTCAGAGCCCTACCATTCGGCCTATCATCAGCCCCGAGAGTCTTTACAAAGATCATGGCAGTCATAGTTGCGAAATTGAGATCGTTAGGGGTAACATAATCCCATATCTGGATGACCTTCTGATCAAGGCTCCCCTCAAGGGACAGGAGATTCCGGATGCTCAGACCACTCATCAGTTTCTGATTCGATACGGCTGGATCATGAATTTCAAAAATATCCAACCTACAACCAACGCAGAGGATTCAATTCCTGGGCCTTATTTTAGATACAATACATCTGAAGGTGTTTCTCCCAGAAGACAAAATTCGAGACATCAAGGAATTGGTACGTTAGGTTCTGCAGAACCAGACGGTCTCTCTGCATCTTTGTGTAAACTTCTTGGAAAGATGGTAGCATCTTTCGAAGCGATCCAATACAGCAGGCTTCATTCCAGTCCCTTTCAGCTGAATCTGACTGCTCAGGGGGCAGGTATGCATTGGTTTCTCCACCAAAGGATTGTCGACGATCTTCACTTGTCGCCGCAAGCAAGGACCTCATTAATTTGGTGGTCGGTCCACAAGAATCTTGCGGTGGAAAAGAGGTTTGGAATCTGGGATTGGAAGATTCTGACAACAGATGCCAGTCTAAGAGGATGGGGAGCAGTACAGGAAGACCATCAGTTTCAGGGAAGATGGTCACCGCAGGAGAGCAGTCTTCCAATAAATATTCTGGAACTAAGAGCCATTTACAATGCACTTCTTCTGGCGGAAGATCTAGTGAGGGCTCAACACGTGAGAGTACAGTCGGACAATGTGACGGCAACGGCCTACATAAACCGTCAAGGAGGAACAAAAAGCTGCATGGCTTTAAGGGAGGCCACAAGGATCCTGTCTTAGATAGAAGAGCGCAACATAATCCTGTCAGCAGTCTTCATTCCAGGAGTGGAAAATTGGGAAGCAGACTATCTCAGTCGCCGAGATATGCATCCGGGGAAGTGGTGTCTACACCCACAGGTTTTTGAGGCAGTAGTACGATGTTGGGGTCTACCGCAAATAGACCTAATGGCCTCTCTAAACAACCATCAGTTACTGAGGTATGTGGCCAGGACGTGGGATCCATCAGCAGAGGCGTTGGACGCACTGGCGATTCCGTGGTCATACGATCTGGTGTACATCTTTCCGCCATTTCCCCTTTTACCGAGAGTGTTAAAGAAGGTGAAAAGGAAGGAGCATGGATGATTTTAATAGCACCAGACTGGCCTCGCAGAAGTTGGTACTCAGACCTGAAGGGACTGGCGAAAGATCCTTGGAGGCTGTCTCAGAGGGAGGACCTCTTTTCACAAGGCTCATTCCTTCACCCAGACCTGAACTATCTACGTTTGATGGCGTGGTTCTTGAGACCAGGATTCTAAGAGACATGGGTATTCCGAAATCAGCTATCCCCACCATGTTAGCTGCAAGGAAGCCAGTCACTGCGGCACATTATTATAGAATATGGAATAAGTACATAGACTGGTGTCAATCTAAGGGTTGGAATTCCAGGGAGTTCTCCCTCAATAGACTTTTGAGGTTTCTCCAAAATGGTTTGGATGGAGGTTTGAGGTTGGGATCCTTAAAGGTACAAGTCTCGGCCCTCTCTATTCTTTTCCAACAACGTCTGGCGTCCTTACAGGAGGTCCAGACATTTTTACAAGGTGTGCTGGGGATACAGTCACCTTTTCGTCCTCCCACGGCCCCGTGGGATCTAAATTTAGTGCTCGAATTTTTGAAATCAGCAGTTTTTGAGCCTTTGGAGAAGGCAGATCTTAATGTTACACTGCTCCTAGCTTTGACATCAGCAAGAAGGGTCTCAGAGTTAGGGGCTTTGTCGTGTAAAAGTCCCTTCCTCGTTCTTTCATATGTACAGAGCGGAGCTCTGTACATAAGTGGAGTTCCTCCCTAAGGTGGTTTCAGGTTTCTACATTAACCTGCCCATTGATGTCCCCTCCTTCCAAGGATTTGCGGAGGGGAACTTGTCTTTGGATGTGATCAGAGCCTTAAGGATTTACGTACAGGCTATGACCTATATTAAGTCTTACACTTTGTTTGTTCTGTATGATGGGCCCAAGAAGGGTTGGCCGGCTTCAAAGCAGACCCTAGCCAGATGGATACGATTTACCATCAAACAGGCTTATAGCTCTAGTGGTTCCATTTCCATAGAGGGTTCCATTTCGGGTAGGTGCTCATACCACTAGATCAATGGGTGCTTCATGGGCTGTGGCTAGAGGAGCCTCCACTATCCAACTTTGCAGAGCTGCAACGTGGTCATCAGCACACAGGTCCACTCGTTTCTACAAGTTTGATACGTTTGCATTATTATTATTATTATCCTTTATTTATATGGCGCCACAAGGGTTCCGCAGCGTCCAATTACAGAATACATAAACAAATAATCAAACAGGAAAACAGCAACTTACAGTTGATGACAGTATAGGACAAGTACAGGGTAAATAAACATAGTTACATCAGCAGATGACACTGGAATAAGTATCAGGTGGCAGAAGACTGCTGGATGTGGTGCAGTTGAAGAGTATTAAAGTAAGAAAGGATAAGCACATGAGGGAAGAGGGCCCTGCTCGTGAGAGCTTACATTCTAAAGGGGAGGGGTAGACAGACAGGGGTGACACAGATGGGGTACATAGAGAGCGTAGAACAGAGGGTTAGGAAGAGATTTGGCTGGGTTTGGTGAAGAAATGGGTCTTGAGAGATCGTTTGAAGTTTTGTAGAGAGATGGAGAGTCTGAGGGGGAGAGGTAGGGAATTCCAAAGAAGTGGTGCAGCACGTGAAAAATCTTGGAGGTAGGAGTGGAAGGAAGTAATCCGTAGGCAGGAGAGTCGGCGTGCATTAGCAGAGCGAAGAGGACGGGTGGGAGTGTAAAGGGAGATAAGGTCAGAGATGTAGATGGGAGAGGAGTGGGTGAGGGCTTTGTAAGCGAGTGTGAGAAGCTTGAAATGGATTCTGAAAGGGAAGGGGAGCCAGTGAAGGTCTAGTGAGAGAGGAGAGGTGGACGTAGTGCGTTTGGTGAGGAAGATGAGCCGGGCAGCAGCATTGAGGATAGATTGGAGTGGAGAGAGGTATTTTTCAGGAATGCCAGTCAGGAGCAGATTACAGTAGTCCAGTCTGGAGATGACCAGTGAGTGGATAAGAGTCTTAGTAGCATCCTGGGTCAGAAAGGGTCTGATCCTGGAAATATTTTTTAGATGAAAATGGCAGGTTTGTGAGAGGTGCTGAATGTGTGGTTTGAAGGAGAGGGAGGAGTCAAGGATTACTCCAAGACAGCACACTTGGGGGCTAGAGGAGATAGTAGTGCCATCAATAGATAATGAGATTGTAGGAGGTGAGGTTATGCGGGAGGGTGGAAAGATGATCAGCTCTGTCTTAGACATGTTAAGTCTAAGAAAGCGCTGGGACATCCAGGAAGAGGTAGCAGAGAGACAGTTGGAGATACGAGTGAGGAGAGCAGGGGAGAGGTCTGGAGAGGAAAGATAGATTTGGGTGTCATCAGCATAGAGATGGTATTGGAAACCAAAAGAACTAATGAGCTTACCTAGTGAGGACGTATAGAGAGAGAAGAGAAGAGGACCAAGGACAGAACATTGGGGTACCCCTACAGTTAGTGGAAGTGAGGGGGAGGTGGAGTCATGAGAGCATCTAGGGATACCAGGTTTGGACGTTTGGTTCTACAAGCATCGGACAGCACTCTCGCCCATGAGAGTATATTTGGGACGTCCTCAGCTGTCTAAGAAATCTCCAGTGCCCCCTAGTGGATGAAAGAGAAAAGAGGATTTTGGTACTTACCGATAAATCCATTTCTCTGAATCCACTCGGGGACACTGGATGCCCGCCTCGGGGTGCTGTCAGCCTGCGTGTACTTGTTAAATTTGGTTCAGTTTAATTACTTTGTTAATAGTTCTTGGTTGCTGTTTGACGTGTGGGTACGGTTGGTTCCTTCCCGTATGGCCTTGGTTTTTCATGTTTCCTGTTCTCTCTGTCAATTTTTCAAACTGGAGGGATTGGGGGGCGTGAAGGGGGAGGAGCCAGTTGTACATACGTTTTTTTATTATATTGTGCTACCTCTGATCTGCATTCCTTCACACCCACTTCTGTCTAAGAAATCTCCAGTGTCCCCAAGTGGATTCAGAGAAATGGATTTATCGGTAAGTACCAAAATCCTCTTTATTGTTTTATACATATTTAACAAAATTATTTTTTTTTTTTTTGCAGGTGACACAATTATAAATATCGTTGGTTCCTATCCTTACATCTGACTACAACGTCTTGTGGGAGACTGTGAAGAAGAAGAGATTAACAGGAACCATTTTCTCTGGCAAACCCACAATTGCACTGTGGTCGGAGAAGAGGAGATGTCCTTACACAATAAGGGATGTATCATTCTGTTATATATTGACTGATTTCAATAATAAGTGCCAATAGAAAGGACATTAAAAATTGTCACTGATGTCAGTATCCCGACACCGGGATACCGCCATCGATAACAATGATGGTGACGGAATCCTGACTGATTGCATCCCGATCGTAACAATGATGGGGAAGGGCAAAGTTAGGCAGTGTGTGTGTGTGTGTGTGTGTGTGGGGGGGGCAGGGTTAGACACGAAAAAGGAAGTGTTAGGGTTAGGCATTAAGGGGAGGGGGGTTAGGCTGCAGAAAGGGAGGGTTAGGGTTAGGTACTAAGCAGGGAGAGTTAGGGTTAGGCTGCTGGGAGGGAGGGTTAGGGTTAAGGGGGTAGATGGGGAGGCTTGTAATTCTTACTTACCGGGTCTCCAGTCAGGTCTCCAGTCAGAGAGGAGGTGGGCAGACTGTGTCAGGAAATGGAGCTGCATAGTGTGAGAGCGCAGACTGTCAAGAACAGAACTGCACTGTGTGGATGAGGTCCAGGCAGTGTAAAGCCTGGCGGCAGCTGCTGCTGTTGAAGGAGGGGTCGTCCGGAGTTCTACTGGCCCCTTTACTATGCTATCTGAGAGGCAGCGCTGGGGACCTGGAGGCAGTCAGGAGAGGCGGCCAAGGTGCGGTATCAGTGGTCGATTGTGTGGGGGCCCCATGTCTACCGCCCTTGTCGCCCCTCCTATAATCTGGCCCTGGATACAATGGGGCAGATGTATTAACCTGGAGAAGGCATAAGGAAGTGATAAACCAGTGATATGTGCACACACTCATTCTATTTTCTCTATCGTCCTAGTGGATGCTGGGGTTCCTGAAAGGACCATGGGGAATAGCGGCTCCGCAGGAGACAGGGCACAAAAAGTAAAGCTTTAGGATCAGGTGGTGTGCACTGGCTCCTCCCCCTATGACCCTCCTCCAAGCCTCAGTTAGATTTTTGTGCCCGGCCGAGAAGGGTGCAATCTAGGTGGCTCTCCTAAAGAGCTGCTTAGAAAAGTTTAGCTTAGGTTTTTTATTTTACAGTGAGTCCTGCTGGCAACAGGATCACTGCAACGAGGGACTTAGGGGAGAAGAAGTGAACTCACCTGCGTGCAGGATGGATTGGCTTCTTTGGCTACTGGACATTAGCTCCAGAGGGACGATCACAGGTACAGCCTGGATGGTCACCGGAGCCTCGCCGCCGGCCCCCTTGCAGATGCTGAAAAGAGAAGAAGGTCCAGAATCGGCGGCAGAAGACTCCTCAGTCTTCTTAAGGTAGCGCACAGCACTGCAGCTGTGCGCCATTGCTCTCAGTACACTTCACACGGCAGTCACTGAGGGTGCAGGGCGCTGGGAGGGGGGCGCCCTGGGAGGCAATGTAAACCTATTTTTTGGCAAAAAATACCTCACATATAGCCTCCGGGGGCTATATGGAGATATTTAACCCCTGCCAGAATCCGTTGAAGAGCGGGAGACGAGCCCGACGAAAAAGGGGCGGGGCCTATCTCCTCAGCACACAGCGCCATTTTCCCTCACAGAAAGGCTGGAGGGAAGGCTCCCAGGCTCTCCCCTGCACTGCACTACAGAAACAGGGTTAAAACAGAGAGGGGGGGCACTAATTTGGCGTTAGAAATATATAAAAAGATGCTATAAGGGAAAACACTTATATAAGGTTGTCCCTATATAATTATAGCGTTTTTTGGTGTGTGCTGGCAAACTCTCCCTCTGTCTCTCCAAAGGGCTAGTGGGTCCTGTCCTCTATCAGAGCATTCCCTGTGTGTGTGCTGTGTGTCGGTACGTGTGTGTCGACATGTATGAGGACGATGTTGGTGAGGAGGCGGAGCAATTGCCTGTAATGGTGATGTCACTCTCTAGGGAGTCGACACCGGAATGGATGGCTTATTTAGGGAATTACGTGATAATGTCAACACGCTGCAAGGTCGGTTGACGACATGAGACGGCCGACAAACAATTAGTACCGGTCCAGACGTCTCAAAAACACCGTCAGGGGTTTTAAAACGCCCGTTTACCTTAGTCGGTCGACACAGACACAGACACGGACACTGAATCCAGTGTCGACGGTGAATAAACAAACGTATTCCTTATTAGGGCCACACGTTAAGGGCAATGAAGGAGGTGTTACATATTTCTGATACTACAAGTACCACAAAAGAGGGTATTATGTGGGATGTGAAAAAACTACCTGTAGTTTTTCCTGAATCAGATAAATTAAATGAAGTGTGTGATGATGCGTGGGTTCCCCCCGATAGAAAATTATTGGCGGTATACCCTTTCCCGCCAGAAGTTAGGGCGCGTTGGGAAACACCCCTTAGGGTGGATAAGGCGCTCACACGCTTATCAAAACAAGTGGCGGTACCGTCTATAGATAGGGCCGTCCTCAAGGAGCCAGCTGACAGGAGGCTGGAAAATATCATATAAAAGTATATACACACATACTGGTGTTATACTGCGACCAGCGATCGCCTCAGCCTGGATGTGCAGAGCTGGGGTGGCTTGGTCGGATTCCCTGACTAAAAATATTGATACCCTTGACAGGGACAGTATTTTATTGACTATAGAGCATTTAAAGGATGCATTTCTATATATGCGAGATGCACAGAGGGATATTTGCACTCTGGCATCAAGAGTAAATGCGATGTCCATATCTGCCAGAAGATGTTTATGGACACGACAGTGGTCAGGTGATGCAGATTCCAAACGGCACAAAGGTGTATTGCCGTATAAAGGAAGAGGAGTTATTTGGGGTCGGTCCATCGGACCTGGTGGCCACGGCAACTGCTGGAAAATCCACTGTTTTTACCCTAAGTCACATCTCTGCAGAAAAAGACACCGTCTTTTCAGCCTCAGTCCTTTCGTCCCTATAAGAGTCATATTTGCCCAGGGATAGAGGAAAGGGAAGAAGACTGCAGCAGGCAGTTTAAAATACCAGGGCCTATTTTTAGTCCCAGCTGGCCGTGCCCTTACATACACAATAGGTTGTGGCTACCCCCCTCACTTACTTGTTCATAAACAATAGAACGTGGGCCCAAATGATTTCCTTCCTGGCTGAGAGTGTTCCTATAGTGAGGTAACTGGAGGACTCTGTGTCAGGCTGGAGGTAATCCTGTGGCAGCAATAACTCGGCCGGCGGCACAGTGCACACGTGCATGTACCGTTCTGCGCTTGCGCGGACACCTAATGCATTCGGGTTGCAGTGGGTGTGAATGCCTCGCAGGGTGGGCAGAGGGGGAGGGGCGGTGGGGGGAAAACCGGGGCTGGTTGCCGGTGTTTTCGGGGCAGCTGCGTGACGTCACACACAGCAGCTCTGATCTAAAAAATGGCTGTGGACCTCCTGCATACGCAGTCTAGCTGTGGCTGCAAGGGGTAATCCCCAGTTGCTGCAACTGCAATTAAATTGTGGTCGTAGCCACTGGACAGGTCATTCTGCATGCTGGGCAGCCTTGCAGAACGATGTGCGGCCCCCAGCATGCAGAAGAACAGATTGCAGATTCTGCTTTTTAGCAGTATCTGCAATCCAACCTGAATAACCCCAATAGAACACTGATTTTATCAATTTAATACATTTTTAGTGCCTTCATAGAATATTTACCTGTTAAAGTGTACAGTACTTGTATAAATTTGTTATGTTAGTCTGAGCCATGGGACAAGGAATTATTTCGGTTTCCATTCCGGATAGCAGAATAGCTAAGCTTGGTGCCTACAGAGTAAGCTTTAGTGAAATATAGAACTAAAGAACACTGCATTATTATTCCTATAAAGTTGAAAAAGTGACATCTTCCGGTAGATTCTATTGTGCAGCAGACACCTTGATCCGGCAAGGTGTTTGCAATCCAGGTATAAATATTGACATGAAGATCAATTTCTTCTTCTGCATGAGAAACTGTGCTGTGCGGTTACACAAAAGTCCTTAGCACCAGTTAAACAGAACATTACACGACAAACACGCTGTGCACACTAATTCTTTCCTGGTTCTCACAACCTCATGCAGCCGTGTGAAAAAGATAAGTACACTACACCCTGAATGTCCTGTATGGGACTGCTAAATACTCTGCTCTTATGTAAAAGTGATGATCACAGAAGGATATTGTAAATGTATACTGTATACGGATGGCGGAAGTGGCACCATTGCCATCCCACAGCTATACAGGAAGTGTTTGTTATAGAGGAGTGTTTGTCATACAGGAAGTCACTAATACCCCTTTCACATTGCCAAAATAACCCGGGTTCTTGCCGAGTCAATCCGGGTCGAGATGCAGTGTGAAAGCGCCAAAGTGAATAACCCAGGTCGAGCAACCCGGGTTAAAAGAAGGGTTAAACACGGGTCGGACCTGGGTCTCTGACCCGGGATATTCATCCCGGTTCTCATAAAAAGGTGCTGACTGGCTGTTTATGTGTCTGCTCAGAGCAGTCCCCAGACCCTGCTTTTTAAACCTCCTAATGATAATGTGTGGACCTCGATTCTAAAAGTAAAACATTCTATACCCTTAATACCATGAAATAATGACACGGAGACTTGAATTTGGCAGAAAATTGTTAGCTATTTATTGTACCCTAACCATTAGAAAAAAACCTGTAAAGTAAAAATTAAGTTAACATGCCTATTCAACCGACATATGGTGGCAGAAAAAAGAACGGCTATAACCCACTGAAGATAACCTCAGAACATTAAAAACCCTAACAATCCTAATCTACCACAAACCATACATAGGTAATAGGTGCCCGACTCAGACCTCCACGCTGACTGCCCACCCTGATGGGTGATGACGCTGCCCTCTGATGGGTGATCTAGCGGCCTTAAAAGTCAATGGAGGTGAGTGCACCTAAACCACACCAATACTGTAAAAACTGTGACTAACAAGTCAAACTATAACCTGCCGTTCTTTTCTGCCAACAGCGAAAGACTCTTCCACAGAGTCTTCGCACCGCCACCATACCCTCAACCTAACTCCTGCAACACCTGAAACAGATCCTCCAGGAAAAGCATCATCCCCTCCTTGGACAGATGCACACCATCAGGCCGAAAAAGGTGACTTTCCCGGAACCGAATCCCAGGGTGGCGAACCACTTTCCCACTTTGCCACCGCAGCGTTCACCTTTTGCCTGGCCTCATCAATAGGGCGACCGTCCACCACTCCCTGCCAACGCAACCTTGGCACCATCATGGAGAACACCAAAACACAGTTGGGCCACGCTGCGGCCACACTGGCCAGATCTTCCATCATGGCCCATCTCAGCTCTAAAGATGTCCTCTTCCCCAGATTGTTGCCACCCAAGTGGACAACCAGCACCCTAGGGACTCCATTCTCCCTGACCTGACTGACCAATCTACTCTTCAGATCTCGCCACATCATCCCACGCCAACCAAGCCAACGAACGCCATGAGCCCAAGGAAAAAACTGCGCCCCATCCGAGGCCAAAAACCTGGCTGCCCAGTAAACATAAGAGTGGCCAACTACCCATATTGCCAAATCGTCTTCTACCCAACCTGAAGTGAAGGAGAGGAATAAAAATTAGTTAATAAATATCCTAACATGAGCTTATTGCATGCATTAACCTGAAGGATTTGCCAAAAGAAAAAAGTTTTCGTTTCTTGATGAGTCACGTTCTAAACAAGCTTCCAGCCAATCGAAGCATAACATAGAAACACAACGGGAAAGATCAAATTAAAATAAGGCAAAAATAAAAAAGGGGTGGGGGGGGGGGGGATTAGAAATGGGAAAAAACATGTAAGATCTCAGCTGGAGGTGAAAGCGTAAAAACCTGCTGAGGGACTTCGTATTGTAACTGATCAGCCGAATTGTAAATTAGAATTCAGTCCGTCAAGTCAGGCAAAAAAACGCAAAAGAACTCCAGACCCCCGCTGCCAGCAGCGGCGAGTAGCTAATCCCTGTGTAGGATGAACAGGGGAGACAAACAGACACAAACGGCACAATGACGTACTTAACCTTTCAACATTAACTTAATTAACGGTTAATAAACTTACAACTCATGAAACCGGGCGAATATAACGTTTGTAACTGGACGACTTCCATCGCCCCACCGCCTGAATCTCCGCCACGGAAAAACCCGCCGCCGCAGCCAACGTCGCCGCCCCGATTCGGAAAGAATGCGTACCGAAAGCAGCGGGTGAAAGGCCCAAGCCCGCCAGACAGCGACTCAGCATCCAACGAAATTGATATTTCGTCAGTGGTAAACCATCATAGTGCAGCAGCCACGACCCCCTCACACCGGGCCGAACTGCTGCATATTGCAATGCCAATCTCACCGGGCAAATGCTTCCCTCCAGGGACGGTACCAAAGTGACCCATCGCCCTCTACCTACTTGGTCCGTCTTAGAGCGACGCAGTCTGCACAGCAAAGACCTCTCACCCACCACCACGTCATATAAAAGCATGCGCGAATCCGCCCATTTAGATGGCGCTACCAGCTCCGAAACCCGAAAGGCTCCGTGATAAGCCATGGAGAACGCCAACTGGAACAACAGCGACTCAAAAAGTGACGATGCGACACTGCCTACAGCACCGATGACAGCTGGTAACAAGGCCGCATCGATAGGGCGCCGCCTATCTGGCGGCGCTGACGCCACGTGCGCCCACCCTTTCATCGCCTTCACAAGAAGCCCGCTCTTTGTCACGTCAGGAACACCCTTGATTTTATTAAAGAATGAAATCCCTGCTAAGTACCGGGACACCACCGCTCTGGACCTACCCGTGACAAAAAGCTGCCAAATAAAAGAAAGCATCATCCGATGCCCGCTCTTACCTTCTTGACTACGTCCTTGGACAAACTCTTCCCACTCGCTCCAAGCTTGACCGTAAGCCTTGAGCGTGTTCGGAGCCACTGATCGCATCGCTAGGCCCTCCAGTCCTGCCCGATCACCTGCCAGACATAACCGGGACATTGAAACCCCCGCTCCTCGGCCTCAGGTGCCAACAACCGAAATCTCTCCCACTGCCCGCGGGACAACGCGTCAGCAATTCCGTTCTCAATTTCTGGAACATGCTGCGCGTGGAACCATACATTCCTATGCAAGCATGTCAGCAGCAATTGTGCAAGCACCCTCAAAACCACCAGCGACTTCGCCCTCTGGTTATTGATCGCATGCACCACGCCCAGATTGTCGCATCTGAACAAAATGCTGCGATCAGCCAGATGTTCGCCCCAAACCTCCAGGGCTACCATAACGGGAAAAAGCTCCAAAAGCAAAAGGTCCTTAGTGAAACCTTCGCAACACCATTCCTTAGGCCGAGAGGCCACGCACCAAGATCCCTCTAGGTAGCAACCGAACCCAGAGGAACCCGCCGCGTTGGTAAACAGCTGTAACCTAGCATTGTCGATTGTTGGGGCCAGCCAGATACGCACCCCATTGAAGTCCTCCAGGAACGAGGCCCAGACGGCCAAATCCCTCTTAATCTCGGAGGACAAGCGAATGAAATGATGCGGCCTGGCACACCCCGCCATCACCCTCTCCAGCTTTCGGCAGAAAACCCTGCCCATCGGGATTACCCGGCAAGCAAAGTTCAAGAGGCCCAGCAAAGACTGCGCCTGCCTCAGCGTGACTTTGTGCGACGACACGAACTGCCCAATAACCTCGCGAAGCTTCGCGACCTTGGCCTGAGGAAGGCGACACGAGCCTGCCACCGTATCGATTTCAATCCCCAAGAACGACAAACATGAGACCGGCCCCTCCGTTTTATCCTCGGCCACAGGAACGCCAAAGTGATAAAACAAGGCTCGGATGCTGAACAACAGGTCGCTGCAGCGCAGTGAATTCGCCGGCCCCACACACAGGAAATCATCGAGGTCATGCGCAACCCCATGACCTCCTGAAGAAGACTCTACGCACCAATGTAAAAATGTGCTAAACCTTTCAAAGAACGAGCAGGAAACGGAACACCCCATTGGCAAACATTTGTCAATGAAATATTCCGCTACGATCCGAAAACCCATAAAACAGAATGAGTCCGGATGCAACGGGAGCAACCGAAACGCGGATTCAACATCGATCTTAGCCATCAGAGCTCCCGGGCCGTAACTACGAACCATCTCCAGAGCCTCGTCAAACGACTGGTACACCACCGAACATTGTGCTGGCGGTATGGCGTCGTTGACCGACGACCCTGACGGGTAAGAAAGATGCTGAATGAGCCTAAAAGCACCCGGAGTCTTCTTGGGGACTACCCCCACTGGGGAAATGACCAAGTCATCCAATGGGGGCAAGCTAAACGTGCCCTCCATCCTACCCAGTCGCACCTCTTTATGAACTTTCTCGCGCAAAACTAACGGCAAGGTGCGAGCGGATTGAAGATTTCTGAGAGCCCTCACCGATACTTCGCCCGCAACTGGCAAGCGGAAACCAAACTTGAAACCTTGAAACAAAAAATTGGCGTCCGGCCTATTTGGATACCATCCCAACCACCTGGACATGGCATCCAAATTAATTGGCGTTGGGGCCCTGTTGAGTGATCCCGCTCCCGGTGGGTTTTGCATAGCCTTGCTTTCCCCTTTGGCCTTGCCGATTGCCTTTAAAACAGTTGGAGGCCGGGTGGAAGCCGCCACATTGCAAGCATGAATGTCGAAACTGACACTGCTTGCCGAAGGAACAGGTCGCATTATTAAATGCGAAGCACTTCCCCCTCGCGGTGGCCTGTCCGCCCCCGCGAATAGCTGATCTACCTTTTCTACCCGGTCCCCCTTCCGCGCTACCCCCCTGGGCGGATGACCCAGCGCGCTGCCCATCCGCCCCCGGATTCCGGGGCTCCTTTGCAGGTTGAGAAGCCCGGGTGACCTGGAGCCAGACCTCCACGTCCTTGCAACCAAAATCAATTATCTGCAAGCAGTCCTGCTTTTCTCGGAACTTCTCATCATACATTCGCCATTCTATTCCTGACGATGTGCGCTGCATGTCGTATATCAAGTGTAGGTACCATATGACGTTCATGTGTTCATCCGGCCTATCCTTCAAATAACATGCCGCAAATACGCAGAAACCAGCCAGCCAGTTGTCAAAAGTACGGAAAGCCTCAGCTCCTATGCCTTTCTTAGCCGTCGCTGCCTTATACTCCTTTTTCGCGTCCTTAGTCAGCACGAACATATCCATGTAATCGTCTCTACAAATCCTCCTACGGCAGCTATCCCGCAACCCCCTCAACACTGCTGTATAATCACAGTGGACTACCCCAGGCAAATTACGGCGCTTCTTGGCCCTGCGAGCGTTCTCGCTTATCCGCTTGCGCCTCTTCCGCCTCTCCTGCTGCCCTGCTGCTTTTTTAGCGTACTTGGTCGCACGCTTTTTTGCTCTAGTCGTGCTACCAACGTCGGACGCTTGCGACGATAGGGATGAAGAAGAGGAGGAACTGATAGAACTAGAGCGTGCGCTGGAGCCCGAAGTCGACTGCTAGCAGAGAGAGACCCCTAGATGACCTATACCACCCTATATATGCTGATCCCTCCCCCTATCTACCATTGGCTGTACTTTTCATAACCCCTTATGTCCACACCCATCACAGGAGGTTTAACTCTCTCCATTCCTATGCCTGTCATTTCGTTCTCCATTTCCTTTGAAACCTCATCAATGTAAGCCAGAAAAGCCCATTTTAAAAATCACAGCACAGTGTTTACCAAGGGTGACCTGGGTTCAGTGTGAAAGGCACCAACCCGGAAATAACACAGGTTGAAAAAGCAATGGGTTCTTGCATAAAGCAGGGTTCTTGCATAATTAGTACAAGTAATCCTTGTAGTGGCAAATTGCCGTGATTCTTGGGTCCATTTGAGGGGGGCTATTAGCCCCGCCTCTTTCATATGCACTTGCTAATCATGACATTATATCGCCATCCTGCCCAGTTTAGCTAGAAGGTATGCAGGATGCTGGAGATCCACCCATTTTTCCACAGGTACACAGACAGAACTACCCAAAAAATAGTCTCCTGCAGCTTCTGGGAGAGTAGGTCTGTATGCTTTACAGGCATGCACTTGGTTAGCAGCCCCTGACTCCAATTGTCTTCTTTATTAATATGGAAGCAGTAAGGGTCTACTTCCTCACAGTAGCTTACTTTCAATTGAATAACTAATGATAAAATAAAGGGTTATACAGTATGTGAAATGCTCCATTTCAAACACCCTGAGAGCAAGTTGATTGTTAATTGTGCCCTGATGCTCAGTGGTGGAACTACCGCCAGTGCAGGCAGTGCCTTGTACTGGGGCCTGTCACTGTCCAGGGGCCCAAAACAGCGCGGCATGTAATGAGTCAAACTGACTCATTACATGCCGCTGTGTGCTGCGGACAACCGCCGCCCGCAGCACACAGCCGCCCGCCGAGGAGAGGAGCGCAGCAGCCACACAGGAGAAGGAGGAGGGAGGTGGAGGAGGGAGTCATAGCAGTGCTGTGTAACTGGTAGAGGCGCTGCTGCTGCTGTCCCTCTGCTTCACCATAGGCTGCCCTCCGCCGCTGTGAATGCTGGGAAGCGCATCCCAGCATTCACAGCGGCGGAGGGCAGCCTATGGTGAAGCAGAGGGACAGCAGCAGCAGCAGCGCCTCTACCAATTACATAGTGCTGCTGCGGCTCCCTCCTCCTACTTCTCTCCTGCCCGGGATCTCTGCCAGAAGCTGCACCGAGGTGCCTGAGCCAGCGGAGACAGTAAGTATAATATTTCTTTCTTTTCTTTCTTTCTATTCTGTCTGCCTTAATGTGTAAAAAGGGGACGCTGTCTGCCCTTATGTGTAAAAAGTGGACGCTGTCTGCCTTAATGTGTAAAAAGTGGACACTGTCTGCCGTAATGTGTAAATTAGGGACGCTGTCTGCCGTAATGTGTAAAAAGGGGGACGCTGTCTGACGTAATATGTAAAAAGGGGATGCTGTCTGCCGTAATGTGTAAAAAGGGGGACTGTCTGCCGTAATGTGTAAAAAAGGGGACGCTGTCTGCCGTAATGTGTAAAAAGGGGGACACTGTCTGCCGTAATGTGTAAAAAGGGGACGCTGTCTGCCGTAATATGTAAAAAGGGGAATCTGTCCATTGTAAGGTGTAAAAAGGGCTCTACCTGGTGTAGTGGTGCTACTGTGCAGCATAATTTGAATAATGGAGACTACTGTGCACCGTTATATGAATTGGTATTATTTTGTGGCCACACTCCTTCCCCACGAAGCCACGCCCCTATATTTTTTGCGCGCGTCTACGGCGCGCACTGCCCCTATTTTACATGGAGGGGTGGGGGGCTCTGATGCCATTTCTTGCACACAGTGCTAAAATGTCTAGTTACGGCACTGTTGCTAGGTATCCATTTCTCTGGCCCTGAGCAGGTCCCCCTCACCAGATCCTCTCCAGGGGTGATAGGGTGGACTTGGATGGGATGAGGGGGGGGGGGGAAGGGGGGCCCAAAGCATTTTGTCACACCTGGGCCCACCGCTCGCTAGTTCCGCCACTGCTGATGCTGTATGTATCAACACAGATATGTAAGAGGGAGTACTTCTTTCTGCATTTCTATAGAAACCTTCTATAAGGAGATGACAGAGAAGTAATTTCTTATCCATAGAGTATATTGTTGTTTTTGGTCTGAAACAGGATTATTATTGTTTCCTTATTTTAAAGGATTTAGCCAAACACTGAGCTGCCGTCCGAGCAAAACTACTGAGTGGCTGAAGTCACTAAAGTTAGTCATCTTGCCTTATCGCATTCTTGCCTACCTGACCCTCTCCATGAGGGAGAAAACGCTCTGTTCCTGGACTTTCCTGGTAATGTATGATTGCCATCACCTGTGGTGAGCTAATTAATTGATAAGTAAGGTGTTTCACCACAGGTGATGCCGGACTGGGACCAAAAATAGGCCCTGGCATTTTTGAAGCACACAGGCCCACCTCGGTGTCAGCATCTGACTCCTCCCCTTACTATTCCCGACTCCTCCTACTTCTTAGTCTATGCTCTTACAAATATAATTAATATTATAACAACATACAAGTGTACATCATTCTGTATTAAAATACACACAACCATTGGTTGAAGTGGAAATGTTGAAGTGGGGGTATGGAAAAATAAAGGTTGTAACTAAGCGCGCGCGCTCCAGAAAAGGGGCGTGGACACGCACGCGCCCCATTCACTAGAAAATATGGGTGTGGACAATTAAAATGGGACGTGATACACAGACATATGCCCCCAACAGTGCAGTGCCAGATCCACAATTGCCCCCACAGTGCCAGGTGTACAAATGCCCCCACAGTGTCAGGTCCACAAATGCCCCACAGTGCCAGGTATACAAATGCCCCCACAGTGCCAGATCCACAAATGCCCCCACAGTGCCAGATCCACAAATGCCCCACAGTGCCAGTTCCACAAATGCCCCCACAGTGCCAGATCCACAAATGCCCCACAGTGCCAGATCCACAAATGCCCCACAGTGCCAGATCCACAAATGCCCCATAGTGCCAGATCCACAAATGCCACACAGTGCCAGGTATATAAATGCCCCCATAGTGCCAGATCCACAAATGCCCCCACAGTGCCAGATCCACAAATGCCCCACAGTGCCAGGTATACAAATGCCCCCACAGTGCCAAGTATACAAATGCCCCCACAGGGCCAAGTATACAAATGCCCCCACAGTGCCAGATCCACAAATGCCCCACAGTGACAGGTATACAAATGCCCCCACAGTGCCAGGTAAACAATTGCCCCCACAGTGCCAGCCAATTGCCCCCACAGTGCCAGGTAAACAATTGCCCCCACAGTGCCAGCCAATTGACCCCACAGTGCCAGGTATACTGCCCCCACAGTGCCAGCCAATTGCCCCCACAGTGCCAGCAAATTGCCCCCCACAGCAGTGCTGCAGCTGCTTACCGCTGCTGCTGTTGCTGCTCCTCCGGCTGTGATGTTAGGTGTCAGGAGCTCAGAGCACGCCAGCGCGGCTATGTCTGGTGGCGTGTAGCGGACTTCAAACCAGCCGCCGGTTCGTGAGCCAATCAGAGCTCGCGGACCGGCAGCTGAGGCTCCTGATTGGCTGCCGGTCCACGAGCTCTGATTGGCTCACGAACCGGCGGCTGGTTTGAAGTCCGCTACATGCCGTCAGACATAGCCGCGCTGGCGCGCTCTCCTCTCCTGACAGCTGAGACACGCTGCCACCGGACTGAGCGGCAGCGTGTCTCAGTGATACAAGTCGGCTCGGAAGCGCTGGACCGGCCCACATGGCCATCGGCCCTTCTGGCATTTGCCAGAAGTGCCAGATGGCCAGTCCGGCCCTGGGTGATGGCAATCATACATTACCAGGAAAGTCCAGGAACAGAGCATTTTCTCCCTCATGGAGAGGGTCAGGTAGGCAAGTGTGCCTTATCGCTGCTAACCACCTCTTATTCCCGCTTGCAGGTCTTCCTTCACACCGCTACCCACTTATACTATTCTCTACCATACTGCAGTATTTAAATCTTCCTATTCTCTGAAAACCTGTAAAAGAATAAAGATGGAAGCGATGGTACTTAATTAAAATAATTTTTTATTTTTCTATTAATAATATTTTATCTCGATTGAATATGTATATGAATATATCTCTCAATATTTCACTAAAAAATTGTCATAAAATTTAGTGATGTGCACCGGACATTTTCGGGTTTTGTGTTTTGGTTTTGGATTCTGTTTCGCGGCCGTATTTTGGATTCGGACGCGTTTTGGCAAAACCTCACCGAAATTTCTTTGTCGGATTCGGGTGTGTTTTGGATTCGGGTGTTTTTTACAAAAAAAACTAAAAAACAGCTTAAATCATAGAATTTGGGGGTCATTTTGATCCCATAGTTTTATTAACCTCAATAACCATAATTTCCACTCATTTCCAGTCTATTCTGAACACCTCACACCTCACAATATTATTTTTAGTCCTAAAATTTGCACCGAGGTCGCTGGATGGCTAAGCTAAGCGACACAAGTGGCCGACACAAACACCTGGCCCATCTAGGAGTGGCACTGCAGTGTCAGGCAGGATGGCACTTCAAAAAAATAGCCCCCAAACAGCACATGATGCAAAGGAAAAATAAGAATTTACTTACCGATAATTCTATTTCTCGTAGTCCGTAGTGGATGCTGGGACTTCCGTAAGGACCATGGGGGATAGCGGCTCCGCAGGAGACTGGGCACAAAGTAAAAGCTTTAGGACTAGCTGGTGTGCACTGGCTCCTCCCCCTATGACCCTCCTCCAAGCCTCAGTTAGGATACTGTGCCCGGACGAGCGTACACAATAAGGAAGGATTTTGAATCCCGGGTAAGACTCATACCAGCCACACCAATCACACCGTACAACCTGTGATCTGAACCCAGTTAACAGTATGATAAAACTTAGGAGCCTCTAAAAAGATGGCTCACAACAATAAACAACCCGATTTTTTGTAACAATAACTATATACAAGTATTGCAGACAATCCGCACTTGGGATGGGCGCCCAGCATCCACTACGGACTACGAGAAATAGAATTATTGGTAAGTAAATTCTTATTTTCTCTGACGTCCTAGTGGATGCTGGGACTTCCGTAAGGACCATGGGGATTATACCAAAGCTCCCAAACGGGCGGGAGAGTGCGGATGACTCTGCAGCACCGAATGAGAGAACTCCAGGTCCTCCTCAGCCAGGGTATCGAATTTGTAAAATTTTGCAAACGTGTTTGCCCCTGACCAAGTAGCTGCTCGGCAAAGTTGTAAAGCCGAGACCCCTCGGGCAGCCGCCCAAGATGAGCCCACTTTCCTTGTGGAATGGGCTTTAACAGATTTTGGCTGTGGCAGTCCTGCCACAGAATGTGCAAGCTGAATTGTACTACAAATCCAACGAGCAATCGTCTGCTTAGAAGCAGGAGCACCCAGCTTGTTGGGTGCATACAGGATAAACAGCGAGTCAGATTTTCTGACTCCAGCCGTCCTGGAAACATATATTTTCAGGGCCCTGACTACGTCCAGTAACTTGGAGTCCTCCAAGTCCCTAGTAGCCGCAGGTACCACAATAGGTTGGTTCATGTGAAACGCTGAAACCACCTTAGGGAGAAATTGAGGACGAGTCCTCAATTCTGCCCTGTCTGAATGAAAAATTAGGTAAGGGCTTTTATATGATAAAGCCGCCAATTCTGAGACACGCCTGGCTGAAGCCAGGGCTAACAGCATTACCACTTTCCATGTGAGATATTTCAAGTCCACAGTGGTGAGTGGTTCAAACCAATGTGATTTTAGGAACCCTAAAACTACATTGAGATCCCAAGGTGCCACTGGTGGCACAAAAGGAGGCTGTATATGCAGTACCCCCTTGACAAACGTCTGAACTTCAGGCACTGAAGCCAGTTCTTTCTGAAAGAAGATCGACAGGGCCGAAATTTGAACCTTAATGGATCCTAATTTTAGGCCCATAGACAGTCCTGCTTGCAGGAAATGTAAGAAATTACCCAGTTGAAATTCCTCTGTGGGGGCCTTCTTGGCCTCACACCACGCAACATATTTTCGCCAAATGCGGTGATAATGTTTCGCGGTTACATCCTTCCTGGCTTTGATCAGGGTAGGGATGACTTCATCTGGAATACCTTTTTCCATCAGGATCCGGCGTTCAACCGCCATGCCGTCAAACGCAGCCGCGGTAAGTCTTGGAACAGACAAGGTCCCTGCTGGAGCAGGTCCTTTCTTAGAGGTAGAGGCCACGGATCCTCCGTGAGCATCTCTTGCAGTTCCGGGTACCAAGTTCTTCTTGGCCAATCCGGAGCCACGAGTATAGTTCTTACTCCTCTCTTTCTTATGATTCTCAGTACTTTTGGTATGAGAGGCAGAGGAGGGAACACATACACCGACTGGTACACCCACGGTGTTACCAGAGCATCCACCGCTATTGCCTGAGGGTCCCTTGACCTTGCGCAATATCTGTCCAGTTTTTTGTTGAGACGGGACGCCATCATGTCCACCTTTGGTTTTTCCCAACGGTTTACAATCAGTTGGAAGACTTCTGGGTGAAGTCCCCACTCCCCCGGGTGGAGGTCGTGTCTGCTGAGGAAGTCTGCTTCCCAGTTGTCCACTCCCGGAATGAACACTGCTGACAGTGCTACCACATGATTTTCCGCCCAGCGGAGAATCCTTGCAGCTTCTGCCATTGCCCTCCTGCTTCTTGTGCCGCCCTGTCTGTTGACGTGGGCGACTGCCGTGATGTTGTCCGATTGGATCAATACCGACTGACCCTGAAGCAGAGGCCTTGCTTGACTTAGGGCATTGTAAATGGCCCTTAGTTCCAGGATATTTATGTGAAGAGACGTTTCCATGCTTGACCACAAGCCCCGGAAATTTCTTCCCTGTGTGACCGCTCCCCAGCCTCTCAGGCTGGCATCCGTGGTCACCAGCATCCAATCCTGAATGCCGAATCTGCGGCCCTCTAGAAGATGAGCCCTCTGTAACCACCACAGGAGAGACACCCTTGTCCTTGGAGATAGGGTAATCCGCTGATGCATCTGAAGATGCGATCCGGACCATTTGTCCAGCAGATCCCACTGAAACGTTCTTGCATGGAATCTTCCGAATGGAATCGCTTCGTAAGAAGCCACCATTTTTCCCAGGACTCTCGTGCATTGATGCACTGACACCTGGCCTGGTTTTAGGAGGTTCCTGACTAGCTCGGATAACTCCCTGGCCTTCTCCTCCGGGAGAAACACCTTTTTCTGGACTGTGTCCAGAATCATCCCCAGGAACAGTAGACGTGTTGTTGGAATCAGCTGTGATTTTGGGATATTTAGAATCCACCCGTGCTGACGTAACACTACCTGAGACAGTGCTACTCCGAACTCTAACTGTTCCCTGGACCTTGCCCTTATCAGGAGATCGTCCAAGTAAGGGATAATTAAGACGCCTTTTCTTCGAAGAAGAATCATCATTTCGGCCATTACCTTGGTAAAGACCCGGGGTGCCGTGGACAATCCAAACGGCAGCGTCTGAAACTGATAATGACAGTCTTGTACCACAAACCTGAGGTACCCTTGGTGAGAAGGGAAGATTGGGACATGGAGATAAGCATCTTTGATGTCCAGAGATACCATATAGTCCCCTTCTTCCAGATTCGCTATCACTGCTCTGAGTGATTCCATCTTGAACTTGAACCTTTTTATGTAAGTGTTCAAGGATTTTAGATTTAAAATTGGTCTCACCGAGCCGTCCGGCTTCGGTACCACAAACAGCGTGGAATAATACCCCTTTCCCTGTTGTAGGAGGGGTACCTTGATTATCACCTGCTGGGAATACAGCTTGTGAATAGCTTCCAATACTGCCTCCCTGTCGGAGGGAGACGTTGGTAGAGCAGACTTCAGGAATCTTCGAGGGGGAGACGTCTCGAATTCCAATTTGTACCCCTGTGATACTACCTGCAGGATCCAGGGGTCCACTTGCGAGTGAGCCCACTGCGCGTTGAAATTTTTGAGACGGACCCCCACCGTGCCTGAGTCCGCTTGTAAAGCCCCAGCGTCATGCTGAAGACTTGGCAGAAGTGGGGGAGGGCTTCTGCTCCTGGGAAGAGGCTGCCTGGTGCAGTCTTTTTCCTCTTCCTCTGCCCCGGGGCAGAAATGAGTGGCCTTTTGCCCGCTTGTTCTTATGGGAACGAAAGGACTGAGTTTGAAAAGACGGTGTCTTTTTCTGCTGAGAGGTGACCTGGGGTAAAAAGGTGGACTTTCCAGCCGTTGCCGTGGCCACCAGGTCTGATAGACCGACCCCAAATAACTCCTCCCCTTTATACGGCAATACTTCCATATGTCGTTTGGAATCTGCATCACCTGACCACTGTCGCGTCCATAACGCCCTTCTGGCAGAAATGGACATCGCACTCACTCTTGATGCCAGGGTGCAAATATCCCTCTGTGCATCACGCATATATAGTAGTGCATCCTTTAAATGCTCTATAGTTAATAATATACTGTCCCTATCCAGGGTATCACTATTTTCAGTCAGGGAATCCGACCAAGCCACTCCAGCGCTGCACATCCAGGCTGAGGCGATTGCTGGTCGCAGTATAACACCAGTATGTGTGTATATACCTTTTAGGATATTTTCCAGCCTTCTATCAGCTGGCTCCTTGAGGGCGGCCGTATCAGGAGACGGTAACGCCACTTGTTTTGATAAGCGTGTGAGCGCCTTATCTACCCTAGGGGGTGTTTCCCAACGTGCCCTAACCTCTGGCGGGAAAGGGTATAGTGCCAATAATTTGTTAGAAATCAGCAGTTTTTTATCGGGGAAAACCCACGCCTTATCACACACCTCATTTAATTCATCTGATTCAGGAAAAACTACTTGTAGTTTTTTTACACCCCACATAATACCCTTTTTTGTGGTACTTGTAGTGTCAGAAATGTTCAATTGTCGACCATCTGAGGTAACGGGCGTTTTAGCGCCCCTGACGGTGTCTGAGACGCCTGAATAGGCACTAACTGATTTGCCGGCTGTCTCATGTCGTCAACAGTTTTTTGCAAAGTGCTGACATTGTCACGTAATTCTTTAAATACAACCATCCAGTCAGGTGTCGACTCCCTAGGGGGTGACATCACTAACACAGGCAATTGCTCTGCTTCCACATCATTTTCCTCCTCATACATGTCGACACAATCGTACCGACACCCAGCACACACACAGGGAATGCTCTGACAGAGGATAGGACCCCACTAGCCCTTTGGGGAGACAGAGGGAGAGTTTGCCAGCACACACCAGAGCGCTATATATATTCAGGGATAACCTTATATAAGTGTTACTCCCTTTATAGCTGCTGTATTATATATATTAGCTGCCAATAGTGCCCCCCTCTCTTGTTTTACCCTGTTTCTGTAGTGTAGTCTGCAGGGGAGAGTCAGGGAGCCGTCCTTCCAGCGGAGCTGTGAAAGAAAATGGCGCTTGTGTGCTGAGGAGATAGGCTCCGCCCCCTTCACGGCGGCCTTTTCTCCCGCTTTTTTCTGGAAAACTGGCAGGGGTTAAATGCATCCATATAGCCCAGGAGCTATATGTGATTCATTTCTTTAGCCACATAAGGTTTTTATCAAGTTTTATTGCGTCTCAGGGCGCTCCCCCCCAGCGCCCTGCACCCTCAGTGACCGGAGTGTGAAGTGTGCTGAGAGCAATGGCGCACAGCTGCAGTGCTGTGCGCTACCTTATCTGAAGACAGGAACGTCTTCTGCCGCCGCTTTCTCCGGACCTCTTCGCTCTTCTGGCTCTGTAAGGGGGCCGGCGGCGCGGCTCCGGGACCCATCCAGGCTGAACCTGTGATCGTCCCTCTGGAGCTAATGTCCAGTAGCCAAGAAGCCCAATCCACTCTGCACGCAGGTGAGTTCGCTTCTTCTCCCCTTAGTCCCGCGCTGCAGTGAGCCTGTTGCCAGCAGGACTCACTGAAAATAAAAAAACCTAAGTATACTTTTACTTCTAAGCAGCTCAGGAGAGCCACCTAGATTGCACCCTTCTCGGCCGGGCACAAAATCTTAACTGAGGCTTGGAGGAGGGTCATAGGGGGAGGAGCCAGTGCACACCAGCTAGTCCTAAAGCTTTTACTTTGTGCCCAGTCTCCTGCGGAGCCGCTATCCCCCATGGTCCTTACGGAAGTCCCAGCATCCACTAGGACGTCAGAGAAAAAAGAGGCGCACCAAGGTCGCTGTGTGACTAAGCTAAGCGACCCAAGTGGCCGACACAAACACCTGTCCCATCTAGGAGTGGCACTGCAGTGTCAGGCAGGATGGCACTTCAAAAAAATTGTCCCCAAACAGCACATGATGCAAAGAAAAAAAGAGGCGCACCAAGGTCGCTGTGTGACTAAGCTAAGCGACACAAGTGGCCGACACAAACACCTGGCCCATCTAGGAGTGGCACTGCAGTGTCAGGCAGGATGGCACTTCAAAAAAATAGTCCCCAAACAGCACATGATGCAAAGAAAAAAAGAGGCGCACCAAGGTCGCTGTGTGACTAAGCTAAGCGACCCAAGTGGCCGACACAAACACCTGGCCCATCTAGGAGTGGCACTGCAGTGTCAGGCAGGATGGCACTTCAAAAAAATTGTCCCCAAACAGCACATGATGCAAAGAAAAAAAGAGGCGCACCAAGGTCGCTGTGTGACTAAGCTAAGCGACACAAGTGGCCGACACAAACACCTGGCCCATCTAGGAGTGGCACTGCAGTGTCAGGCAGGATGGCACTTCAAAAAAAATGTCCCCAAACAGCACATGATGCAAAGAAAAAAAGAGGCGCACCAAGGTCGCTGTGTGACTAAGCTAAGCGACACAAGTGGCCGACACAAACACCTGGCCCATCTAGGAGTGGCACTGCAGTGTCAGGCAGGATGGCACTTCAAAAAAATAGTCCCCAAACAGCACATGATGCAAAGAAAAAAAGAGGCGCACCAAGGTCGCTGTGTGACTAAGCTAAGCGACCCAAGTGGCCGACACAAACACCTGGCCCATCTAGGAGTGGCACTGCAGTGTCAGGCAGGATGGCACTTCAAAAAAATTGTCCCCAAACAGCACATGATGCAAAGAAAAAAAGAGGCGCACCAAGGTCGCTGTGTGACTAAGCTAAGCGACACAAGTGGCCGACACAAACACCTGGCCCATCTAGGAGTGGCACTGCAGTGTCAGGCAGGGTGGCACTTCAAAAAATTGTCCCCAAACAGCACATGATGCAAAGAAAAAGAAAAGAAAAAAGAGGTGCAAGATGGAATTGTCCTTGGGCCCTCCCACCCACCCTTATGTTGTATAAACAGGACATGCACACTTTAACGAACCCATCATTTCAGCGACAGGGTCTGCCACACGACTGTGACTGAAATGACTGGTTGGTTTGGGCCCCCACCAAAAAAAGAAGCAATCAATCTCTCCTTGCACAAACTGGCTCTACAGAGGCAAGATGTCCACCTCATCATCATCCTCCGATTCCTCACCCCTTTCACTGTGTACATACCCCTCCTCACAGATTATTAATTCGTCCCCACTGGAATCCACCATCTCAGGTCCCTGTGTACTTTGTGGAGGCAATTGCTGCTGGTGAATGTCTCCACGGAGGAATTGATTATAATTCATTTTGATGAACATCATCTTCTCCACATTTTCTGGAAGTAACCTCGTACGCCGATTGCTGACAAGGTGAGCGGCTGCACTAAACACTCTTTCGGAGTACACACTGGAGGGAAGGCAACTTAGGTAGAATAAAGCCAGTTTGTGCAAGGGCCTCCAAATTGCCTCTTTTTCCTGCCAGTATACGTACGGACTGTCTGACGTGCCTACTTGGATGCGGTCACTCATATAATCCTCCACCATTCTTTCAATGGTGAGAGAATCATATGAAGTGACAGTAGACGACATGTCAGTAATCGTTGGCAGTTCCTTCAGTCCGGACCAGATGTCAGCACTCGCTCCAGACTGCCCTGCATCACCGCCAGCGGGTGGGCTCGGAATTCTTAGCCTTTTCCTCGCACCCCCAGTTGAGGGAGAATGTGAAGGAGGAGATGTTGACGGGTCACGTTCCGCTTGACTTGCAAATTTTCTCACCAGCAGGTCTTTGAACCTCTGCAGACTTGTGTCTGCCGGAAAGAGAGATACAACGTAGGTTTTAAATCTAGGATCGAGCACGGTGGCCAAAATGTAGTGCTCTGATTTCAACAGATTGACCACCCGTGAATCCTGGTTAAGCGAATTAAGGGCTCCATCCACAAGTACCACATGCCAAGCGGAATCGCTCTGGTTTAGCTCCTCCTTCAATGTCTCCAGCTTCTTCTGCAAAAGCCTGATGAGGGGAATGACCTGACTCAGGCTGGCAGTGTCTGAACTGACTTCACGTGTGGCAAGTTCAAAGGGTTGCAGAACCTTGCACAACGTTGAAATCATTCTCCACTGCGCTTGAGTCAGGTGCATTCCCCCTCCTTTGCCTATATCGTGGGCAGATGTATAGGCTTGAATGGCCTTTTGCTGCTCCTCCATCCTCTGAAGCATATAGAGGGTTGAATTCCACCTCGTTACCACCTCTTGCTTCAGATGATGGCAGGGCAGGTTCAGGAAAGTTTGGTGGTGCTCCAGTCTTCTGTACGCGGTGGCTGAATGCCGAAAGCAATCAATCTCTCCTTGCACAAACTGGCTCTACAGAGGCAAGATGTCCACCTCATCATCATCATCCGATTCATCACCCCTTTCACTGTGTACATCCCCCTCCTCACAGATTATTAATTCGTCCCCACTGGAATCCACCATCTCAGGTCCCCGTGTACTTTCTGGAGGCAATTGCTGCTGGTGAATGTCTCCACGGAGGAATTGATTATAATTCATTTTAATGAACATCATCTTCTCTTGCTGACAAGGTTAGCGGCGGCACTAAACACTCTTTCGGAGTACACACTGGAGGGAGGGCAACTTAGGTAGAATAAAGCCAGTTTGTGCAAGGGTCTCCAAATTGCCTCTTTTTCCTGCCAGTATACGTACGGACTGTCTGACGTGCCTACTTGGATGCGGTCACTCATATAATCCTCCACCATTCTTTCAATGGTGAGAGAATCATATGAAGTGACAGTAGACGACATGTCAGTAATCGTTGGCAGTTCCTTCAGTCCGGACCAGATGTCAGCACTCGCTCCAGACTGCCCTGCATCACCGCCAGCGGGTGGGCTCGGAATTCTTAGCCTTTTCCTCGCACCCCCAGTTGAGGGAGAATGTGAAGGAGGAGATGTTGACGGGTCACGTTCCGCTTGACTTGCAAATTTTCTCACCAGCAGGTCTTTGAACCTCTGCAGACTTGTGTCTGCCGGAAAGAGAGATACAACGTAGGTTTTAAATCTAGGATCGAGCACGGTGGCCAAAATGTAGTGCTCTGATTTCAACAGATTGACCACCCGTGAATCCTGGTTAAGCGAATTAAGGGCTCCATCCACAAGTACCACATGCCAAGCGGAATCGCTCTGGTTTAGCTCCTCCTTCAATGTCTCCAGCTTCTTCTGCAAAAGCCTGATGAGGGGAATGACCTGACTCAGGCTGGCAGTGTCTGAACTGACTTCACGTGTGGCAAGTTCAAAGGGTTGCAGAACCTTGCACAACGTTGAAATCATTCTCCACTGCGCTTGAGTCAGGTGCATTCCCCCTCCTTTGCCTATATCGTGGGCAGATGTATAGGCTTGAATGGCCTTTTGCTGCTCCTCCATCCTCTGAAGCATATAGAGGGTTGAATTCCACCTCGTTACCACCTCTTGCTTCAGATGATGGCAGGGCAGGTTCAGGAAAGTTTGGTGGTGCTCCAGTCTTCTGTACGCGGTGGCTGAATGCCGAAAGTGGCCCGCAATTCTTCGGGCCACCGACAGCATCTCTTGCACGCCCCTGTCGTTTTTTAAATAATTCTGCACCACCAAATTCAATGTATGTGCAAAACATGGGACGTGCTGGAATTTGCCCAGATGTAATGCACGAACAATATTGCTGGCGTTGTCCGATGTCACAAATCCCCAGGAGAGTCTAATTGGGGTAAGCCATTCTGCGATGATCTTCCTCAGTTTCCGTAAGAGGTTGTCAGCTGTATGCCTATTCTGGAAAGCGGCGATACAAAGCGTAGCCTGCCTAGGAACGAGTTGGCGTTTGCGAGATGCTGCTACTGGTGCCGCCGCTGCTGTTCTTGCTGCGGGAGGCAATACATCTACCCAGTGGGCTGTCACAGTCATATAGTCCTGAGTCTGCCCTGCTCCACTTGTCCACATGTCCGTGGTTAAGTGGACATTGGGTACAACTGCATTTTTTAGGACACTGGTGAGTCTTTTTCTGAGGTCTGTGTACATTTTCGGTATCGCCTGCCTAGAGAAATGGAACCTAGATGGTATTTGGTACCGGGGACACAGTACCTCAATCAAGTCTCTAGTTGGCTCTGAATTAACGGTGGATACCGGAACCACGTTTCTCACCGCCCAGGCTGCCAAGGCCTGAGTTATCTGCTTTGCAGCAGGATGACTGCTGTGATATTTCATCTTCCTCGCAAAGGACTGTTGGACAGTCAATTGCTTACTGGAAGTAGTACAAGTGGTCTTCCGACTTATCCTCTGGGATGACGATCGACTCCCAGCAGCTACAACAGCAGCGCCAGCAGCAGTAGGCGTTACACTCAAGGATGCATCGGAGGAATCCCAGGCAGGAGAGGACTCGTCAGATTTGCCAGTGACATGGCCTGCAGGACTATTGGCTTTCCTGGGTAAGGAGGAAATTGACACTGAGGGAGTTGGTGGTGTGGTTTGCAGGAGCTTGGTTACAAGAGGAAGGGATTTAGTGGTCAGTGGACTGCTTCCGCTGTCACCCAAAGTTTTTGAACTTGTCACTGACTTATGATGAATGCGCTGCAGGTGACGTATAAGGGAGGATGTTCCGAGGTGGTTAACGTCCTTACCCCTACTTATTACAGCTTGACAAAGGCAACACACGGCTTGACACCTGTTGTCCGCATTTGTGTTGAAATAATTCCACACCGAAGAGCTGATTTTTTTTGTATTTTGACCAGGCATGTCAATGGCCATATTCGTCCCACGGACAACAGGTGTCTCCCCGGGTGCCTGACTTAAACAAACCACCTCACCATCAGAATCCTCCTTGTCAATTTCCTCCCCAGCGCCAGCAACACCCATATCCTCATCCTGGTGTACTTCAACAGTGACATCTTCAATTTGACTATCAGGAACTGGACTGCGGGTGCTCCTTCCAGCACTTGCAGGGGGGCGTGCAAATGGTGGAAGGCGCAAGCTCTTCCCGTCCAGTGTTGGGAAGGTCAGGCATCGCAACCGACACAATTGGACTCTCCTTGGGGATTTGTGATTTAGAAGAACGCACAGTTCTTTGCTGTGCTTTTGCCAGCTTAAGTCTTTTCATTTTTCTAGCGAGAGGATGAGTGCTTCCATCCTCATGTGAAGCTGAACCACTAGCCATGAACATAGGCCAGGGCCTCAGCCGTTCCTTGCCACTCCGTGTCGTAAATGGCATATTGGCAAGTTTACGCTTCTCCTCAGACGCTTTTAATTTTGATTTTTGGTTCACTTTACTGAACTTTTGTTTTTTGGATTTTACATGCTCTCTACTATGACATTGGGCATCGGCCTTGGCAGATGACGTTGATGGCATTTCATCGTCTCGGCCATGACTAGTGGCAGCAGCTTCAGCACGAGGTGGAAGTGGATCTTGATCTTTCCCTATTTTAACCTCCACATTTTTGTTCTCCATTTTTTAATGTGTAGAATTATATGCCAGTATCAATAGCAATGGCCTACTACTATATATACTGCGCACAACTGAAATGCACCACAGGTATGGATGGATAGTATACTTGACGACACAGAGGTAGGTAGAGCAGTAGCCTTCCGTACCGTACTGCTATATATACTGGTGGTCACTGTGTCAGCAAACTGCAAAACTAAAATGCACCACAGGTATAGAATGTAGATGGATAGTATACTTAATGACGACACAGAGGTAGGTACAGCAGTGGCCTTCCGTACCGTACTGCTATTATATATAGTATACTGGTGGTCACTGTGTCAGCAAACTGCAAAACTAAAATGCACCACAGGTATAGAATGTAGATGGATAGTATACTTAATGACGACACAGAGGTAGGTAGAGCAGTGGCCTTCCGTACCGTACTGCTATATATACTGGTGGTCACTGTGTCAGCAAACTGCAAAACTAAAATGCACCACAGGTATAGAATGTAGATGGATAGTATACTTAATGACGACACAGAGGTAGGTACAGCAGTGGCCTTCCGTACCGTACTGCTATTATATATAGTATACTGGTGGTCACTGTGTCAGCAAACTGCAAAACTAAAATGCACCACAGGTATAGAATGTAGATGGATAGTATACTTAATGACGACACAGAGGTAGGTACAGCAGTGGCCTTCCGTACTGCTATATATAGTATACTGGTGGTCACTGTGTCAGCAAACTGCAAAACTAAAATGCACCACAGGTATAGAATGTAGATGGATAGTATACTTAATGACGACACAGAGGTAGGTACAGCAGTGGCCTTCCGTACTGCTATATATAGTATACTGAATACTGGTGGTCACTGTGTCAGCAAACTGCAAAACTAAAATGCACCACAGGTATAGAATGTAGATGGATAGTCTACTTAATGACGACACAGAGGTAGGTACAGCAGTGGCCTTCATTACCGTACTGCTATTATATATAGTATACAGGTGGTCACTGTGTCAGCAAACTGCAAAACTAAAATGCACCACAGGTATAGAATGTAGATGGATAGTATACTTAATGACGACACAGAGGTAAGTACAGCAGTGGCCTTCCGTACCGTACTGCTATTATATAAAGTATACTGGTGGTCACTGTGTCAGCAAACTGCAAAACTAAAATGCACCACAGGTATAGAATGTAGATGGATAGTATACTTAATGATGACACAGAGGTAGGTACAGCAGTGGCCTTCCGTACTGCTATATATATTATACTGGTGGTCACTGTGTCAGCAAACTGCAAAACTAAAATGCACCACAGGTATAGAATGTAGATGGATAGTATACTTAATGACGACACAGAGGTAGGTACAGCAGTGGCCTACTGTACCGTAATGCTATATATTATATACTGGTGGTCACTGGTCAGCAAAACTCTGCACTGTACTCCTCCTATATAATATTATACTGGTGGTCCCCAGTCCCCACAATAAAGCAGCACACTGAGCACAGATATGGAGTGTTTTTCAGGCAGACAACGTATACTGGTGGTCACTGTCAGCAAAACTCTGCACTGCACTCCTGCTATATAATACAGCTGCTCCCCAGTCCCCACAATTAAGCAGTGTGAGCACAGATATATTATGCAGCACACTGAGCACAGATATGGAGCGTTTTTTTCAGGCAGAGAACGGATAACTGGTGGTCACTGATCAGCAAAACTCTGCACTGTACTCCTCCTATATTATACAGCTGCTCCCCAGCCCTCCCCACAATTAAGCAATAGTGCACAGCACAATCAAGTTCAACAATAACGGAGAGGACGCCAGCCACGTCCTTTCCCTAACATTTCCAATGCACGAGTGAAAATGGCGGCGACGCGCGGCTGCTTATATAGAATCCGAATCTCGCGAGAATCCGACAGCGGGATGATGACGTTCGGGCGCGCTCGGGTTACCCGAGCCATACGGGAGAATCCGAGTATGGCTCGGACCCGTGTAAAATGGGTGAAGTTCGGGGGGGTTCGGTTTCCGAGGAACCGAACCCGCTCATCACTAATAAAATTCAACATGCTCTCCACAACAGCAGTTTTCCCATGACACAGAAATACAATTTAAAAATAAGAAAGGAGGAGAAAAATTGGTTCACATGTGTATCCTCACAGATCCTGATCGATATCTATGTGTAAAGAGATTTTTGTATATACATTAATTGAATATAAGAATATTTCTTTTCTCATGGCTACAATAAAAGACTTGTAGTGTGCACAATTTTTTCTGCTAACAAGCTCTTTCTGCAACTAACAAATATGCTTTGCATGCCCTCTCTGAGGAAAAAGAAGTGCTAAAAAGAGACTATAGCTGATTATCATCTCAACACATGCAGGTGTGTTGGAACAGAGGCTAAAGATCTGGCCTGGAAGATCTCTGCTTGATATGCCTTATAACAATCTCTAAGCTTTAACAGTTATATGCTTCCTGCACTAATATTCTATGCTTGGTAATATTCCATACCTCCCAACATGACCCTCTCCAGGAGAGACAAAATGTTCTGCTTCTGGACTTCCCTCTTAATATATGATTGTTGGCACCTGTGTTGAACAGCTTAATGGATAAGAAAGGTGTTTCAGCACAGGTGATGGCAACCATAAATTCAGATGAAAGTCCAGGAGCAGAGCATTGTGTCCCTCCTGGAGAGGGTCATGTTGGGAGGTATGATATTCTATGCTTGATAATACAGGTTGAGTCTCCCTTATCCAAAATGCCTGGGACCAGAGGTATTTTGGATATCGGATTTTTCCGTATTTTGGAATAATTGCATACCATAATGAGATATCATGGCGATGGGACCCAAGTCTAAGCACAGAATGCATTTATGTTTCATATACACCTTATACACACGGACTGAAGGTCATTTTAGCCAATATTTTTAATACATTTGTGTATTAAACAAAGTGGGTGTACATTCACACAATTCATTTATGTTTCATATACACCTTGGCCCTCATTCCGAGTTGTTCGCTCGGTAAAAATCTTCGCATCGCAGCGATTTTCCGCTTAATGCGCATGCGCAATGTTCGCACTGCGACTGCGCCAAGTAAATTTGCTATTCACTTAGTAATTTTACTCACGGCTTTTTCATCGTTCTGGCGATCTTAATGTGATTGACAGGAAATGGGTGTCACTGGGCGGAAACAGGCCGTTTTATGGGCGTGTGGGAAAAAATGCTACCGTTTCCGGAAAAAACGCAGGAGTGGCCGGAGAAACGGAGGAGTGTCTGGGCGAACGCTGGGTGTGTTTGTGACGTCAAACCAGGAACAACAAGCACTGAAATGATCGCAGATGCCGAGTAAGTCTGGAGCTACTCAGAAACTGCTACGAGGTGTGTAATCGCAATATTGCGAATACATCGTTCGCAATTTTAAGATGCTAAGATTCACTCCCAGTAGGCGGCGGCTTAGCATGAGCAAATCTGCTAAAATCCGCTTGCGAGCGAACAACTCGGAATGACCTCCCTTATACACCATACTTGCCTACCTGACCCTCTCCATGAGGGATAAAATGCTCTGTTCCTGCACTTTCCTGGTAATGTATGATTGCCATCACCTGTGGTGAAACACCTTTCTTATCAATTAACTAGCTCACCACAGGTGATGGCAATCATACATTACCAGGAAAGTCCAGGAACAGAGCATTTTCTCCCTCATGGAGAGGGTCAGGTAGGCAAGTATGCTTATACACACAGCCTGAAGGTCATTTAATACAATATTTTTAATAACTTTGTGTATTAAACAAAGTTTGTGTACATTGAGCCATCAGAAAACAAAGTTTTCATTATCTCAGTCTCACTCAATAAATTCCGTATTTCGGAATATTCCGTATTTCGGAATATTTGGATATGGGATACTCAACCTGTATTACTATTACTTTGATAAAGGGGATAGGAATCCCCGAAACATGTTAGAGACCTGCTGTTACGTGTAAGCAGCTTCAGCAACGAACTTCACCAGTGATCGAGTGAGCGGCGCATATCATCTATACCCATACTTGCCTACCTGACCCTCTCCATGAGGGAGAAAATGCTCTGTTCCTGGACTTTCCTGGTAATGTATGATTGCCATCACCTGTGGTGAGCTAGTTAATTTATAAGAAAGGTGTTTCACCACAGGTGATGGCAATCATACATTACCAGGAAAGTCCAGGAACAGAGCATTTTCTCCCTCATGGAGAGGGGCAGGTAGGCAAGTATGTCTATACCTTGTCCGTGACTGCAGCCGGACCCAGCCGCGAGTGGAGACCAGCTTCCGCACCAGACTCCCAGTGTTGTTCTTGCTGTGCTGCACACTTTGTGATGTTATTGTATATCATATTTTAATATTAAACATCAGCTTTTTGGACCGTACATTGTACTGGACAGCTGTTTCCTGGGGGATCTAAAGATACCCTTATGTGAACGCGTGACAGAATTAATATGTAAGTGTTCATCTTTTATGAAGTTATCCCGTTTTATTATATATTGAAGAAATTATATCGGGGGTTAAAGATACCTTGTTTGGCCTGGTGAAAACGTTAATGTAAGTTCATAATTAAGAGGGTGTGTTTCCTGGTGTACCACTCATGAATATTGAAGGATTTAAGAACAGTATACTGCAAGTGAACAGCGCCTACACACACTGAGTGATATGTTGTCAATTCGGTGCATATTGGGCAGTGTGTATGATGTGCTGCGCATCCAACCTGGCAATATCGCTAGCGACACCATGTATGCTAATGAAGGACGGAACAGTGATCGTCCTGTCCTACATTAACACTGCTCAATGTGTACCCAGGTTCTGCTATGTCGGGCTGACATATCGGCTGAGTACACATCGCGCCATTGCATAGCCAGCTTTACTACAACTTAAGCCGGGTACAAACTAGCACAATGTCGGAACAATTTGCTGTGTCATCACGACAAATCGCCTACATCAGGCAGTGTGTACCCATGATTGCACGTTCCTAGGAGTCGCTAACAACGTCTTCCGGTTGGCCCTGCTGCAGGGCCAGCGGAAGACATCCCTAGCGACCTAGTGCTATGCAAATGAAGGACAGAACAATATACCATTCCGTCCTTCTAATGTATACAGCCAATCTTTGCTGTTCCGGGCCAAAGGGAATTTAGCCCCATCATCGGGACGTTTGCCCGTCGCACAAGTGTGTACCCAGCTTTAGACTACACTAATCGTATTACTGCACCCTCACAACCAGGGGTGGATTGGAATGAAAAACCATCCTGGGAAATTTATGGAAGCAGCCCTAATGGGGGGTGGGGTCTGATGAAGGGGTGGGGTCTGTTGAGGGGGTGGGATTCCTCCTCATAGAACCGGATTGTACGCGAATGTAGCTTTCCTTGTGTTTTTTGCTGAAGACTAGGGGTGGTTTGTGAACTAAAAGTGGCCCTGTAAAATTTTGTAGAAGTGGCCCGACATGGGCAGCACAAGAGGTATAACATACCATGTAGCATCAGTGGATGGCAGAGTTGCTGTACTGCAGAGATGGAATGACAGAATGAATGGGGACAACGCAGTGTACTGATTGCGGTGGGCTGCCTGTCATTTGGGGGTTGGGGCTACATGACAACACATAAAACAGGCCCTGCAGACATATCAGCCTACAAGAAATCTTCCTGAGTTGCTCTATGACCAGTCCGCCCCTGCTCACAAATTTCCCGATCTCCACTCCATTCCTGCCAGCTCAGTGTGGGTTGTTTCTTGAAAGTGGTCGGAATGCTGGGCATGATGATGTGATTGCATCATCATGGCCCCGCCTCCACTTACAGGCATTGTGAAGCAGGGGCGGGGGCCACAATGATGCAATTCAGAGCAAATCACATTATCTGCTGCCCCATACTCCACACTTTTGTAAAGTAAGTGGATGGCTTGCTGGCGGGTGGTGGCTGGCTTGGAAGACTTCCCCACTTTTCTCAGCAACCAGGAGTGCCATCCAAATTTTTGTGAGCCCCCGGCTGTTCTGGGAGAGTAGGCAAGTATGCTCCACTCTAAGCCACATGCTCATCTTGTTTCAGTTGTGCCGTCTTCCAGTTATATTACATTTCCTCTCATTAGCATAACCCTCCCAACCTGTTGTTTCATGTCAAGTTGTTGGTTTTTTCTAATTAGGGGTAAATATATCAAAAGGCTGGAGAGATAAAATCGAGAAAGATAAAGTACCAATCAATCAGCTCCTAAAGGGCAGATGTACTAAGCCTTGGAAAGAGATAAAGCGGAGAGAGATAAAGTACCAAACAATCAGCTCCTACGTGCCATGTTACAGGCTGTTTGAAAAATGACAATTATGAGCTGATTGGTCGGTAGTTTATCGCTTTCCAATTTAAATTTCTCCAAGGCTTAGTACATCTGCCCCTAACTGTCATGTTACAGGTTGTAATTGAAAACTGACAGATTCAGATTAGTTGGTACTTTATTCCTCTCCAAGTTTTGATAAACCTCCCCCTTCTTCTGTGTTGTACAGTATGTACACAGTATGTCCTGTTTTCTTCACTGTTCAATGCTGCAGAACACTGGGGCTCCTTACAAATCAAAGATAATTTGAATAACAATAATACAGTACTCAGAGGGTGCTCTTCGGGAGTAGTCCTGTCAATCAAAAGGTTTTTTTTCATATAATTTATTATTGTTATGTACAGGATTATCATTTTTCCATACAGACTATGGCAGAACATGACTATTTGAGGATGATTAAGTGAGTCAGAGGAGCAGGTGATGGGCCCTGACTGAATGAGCTCCCTTGTCCTCAGGATGCATTAGCCGGACCATCCCCATTCCTCTGCACAATTGTTTGCAGGGTTGGACTAGCCCACAGGGGTACAGGAGAAACCCCCGGTGGGCCCTACTGCATGCAGCCCCTCTTCCTCATCTAGGGATCAGGTTCCAGACTGTGCACTTGAATTATACATATGTTACCTTATACTGCACAGGACTATGGTGTATACTGTCCTCATCCTCTTCTGCTGAAGTTTATGTTGGAGTCCTGCCAATCAGAAGAAACACTGGCAAACGGTGGCCCCAGTATGGCCAATGGCCCATACCAGAACCAGGCAGTTAGACATTGGCCCTCATTCCGAGTTGTTCGCTTGCTAGCTGCTTTTAGCAGCATTGCACGTGCTAGGCCGCCGCCCTCTGGGAGTGTATCTTAGCTTAGCAGAATAGCGAACGAAAGATTAGCAGAACTGCTACTAAATAATTCTTTGCAGTTTCTGAGTAGCTCCAGACCTACTCCTAGATTGCGATAAGCTCAGTCCGTTTAGTTCCTGGTTTGACGTCACAAACACGCCCTGCGTTCGGTCAGCCACTCCCCCGTTTCTCCAGACACTCCCGCGTTTTCCCTGACACGCTTGCGTTTTTTAGCACACTCCCGGAAAACGCTGAGTTACCACACAGAAACGCCCCTTTCCTGTCAATCATTTACCGATCAGCAGTGCGACTGAAAAGCGTCGTATGAACACCAGCAAAACTGCTAAATTTTTTGTTAAATAACTTAGCGTTTGCGCACTGCGTACCATGTGCATTTAGCAGCAAATCGCAGCATAGCGAAAATCGGCAACGAGCGAACAACTCGGAATGACCACCACAGTCTTCTGATTTTAATCTGACGACTAAATAGTACATTTTTGGTACCTTATTACACGTTCTATTCATCAAGCTGAAATCTCCATTGGCACATGCGGTAATGGGATTTTCAGACACTGCACCTCAAGGATTCCCCATTGAAGATGCATGCAGTCAAAGGCAGATTTGTCAAAGGGTTAGAAGCCATATTACAGAGAAGAATGTAGGTTTTCATTGGGGGGGGTTTCACTTCACCATTAACACAAAAGGTTGACAGCCTGCAATAATATGGCTATTGCTAGTAATAACCGTGACTGCAGTGAGATTCCCTAAGAATTTAACAAGTACTACAGCAGTTTTCTTTGCATGGGGGAGCCGATTAAGCATTTATAGCAGTAGAACTGTCCTCCAGACAGGAGAATGGCAGCAGCGTGAAACACCAGTTTAAGTTACGAAAGAGACTTCTAACAGCCATACAAGTGGTTCCGATAAAAAAAATGTGTTGAGTTACCAATTTCAATAATAATATCACAGTAAAAGTTTTTTGGGGAATCAGGAGGAGAGTGGTGAATACCCAGATATGGGTGGCCTTAGGAGTATCAGGAAGTGGGCGAGATAGTAGGACATAGGAGAGATGGGCCGGGGGCACTACCCCAGCGGGGATTAGGTGAAAACCGGACCGGACCAAATTCCGGAATGCCGGACCGGATCAGCTCCCTGCAGCGACCTCTGCCGCTGGGGAGCTGTGAAAGCGCGTCCCCGTCCGGGGGGGCGGGTCCGCGGACGGGCTGTCAGTGGGGAGGGAGAAATCCCTGCCGGCTCCCGCACGAAGCTGCTGCACTGCTAGGAGGCTGTCAGCCCTGCACAGTGGCGCTGTCTGTGCGCTGCTGTCACACAGGGGAACCGCTGTGCAGGGCTGACAGCCTCCCACCTACCCCGCTGGTACTACACTCGGGCAGAGGGATGGAGGGGGGAGAACGGACATAGCTGCTGGTGCTGCAGCTCATCTATTTCACACACTGGCTGCATAGGGAGGTTTTTTTTTTCTTTTTTAGAGCAGTATAAATATATAAATAAATAATAATAAATGACCACTTGCCCATTGTTTTTGTTGGGAGGGTAGGGGGTGTGACCACGCCGCCTTTATAAAAAAATATAATTAAAACTAATATTTATGAGCAGCGCCACATGCAGTGGTGCCAAGAGGCGGGTAATCAGGTATTAATTACCCTGTCCCAGGCTGCTGGAGGGGCCCGACAGGGGATTCTAAAACTAATATTTATGAGCAGCGCCACATGCAGTGGTGCCAAGAGGCGGGTAATCAGGTATTAATTACCCTGTCCCAGGCTGCTGGAGGGGCCCGACAGGGGAGTCCACATCCCCCTTCCCAAATATACTTACGCTTGGCGGTACTGGGCAGCGTCCTGTAGTGCACATGCGTCATGTTCCCAGATGTCACTGGGCAGATGGCGCCGTCGGCCGAAGAGGAGGGACCTGCTTCCGATTATGCGTGTAGTAAATCAAAAAGTATACCTGTATTTTCGAGCAGGACCACCAAATATGAGACAGAGTGCCAGGCATGCCACAGTATCTCCAGCAGCGATCTGAGGAGGTTGGAAATTAAGTGTGTCATACCACCTATACATAAGCTTATAGGAATTTTCCTTAAGACAGGTGCAAATTGAACTTTTAGGAAGCTCCCTACGAATCCTTTCCCAGTCTTTCCTTCTTCAATGTCTCCCCGCTGTCCACCTCCCATCGATGCTTATCAGGTTCTTTGTCATGCCATGATTTAATAAGAGGGAGTAAAGTGAGGCCATAGATTGAGGTTGTACGCAAGCATAGGGCTACGGTCATAGGGCTACGGTAGTCGAGAGTTGTGAGGGACCACTAGCCTTAATGATCAAGTTGAATAAGTGACGCAACTGCAGGTATTGATAAAAGACTGATGGCGGGAGATGAAGTCGATCCCGTAATTCATAGAACTCCGGGAAGAGATTTTTTATCCTTTTACTGCCTATATAATTATATAGTACTTATACTAACACTGTTATATATCTCCAACCATCACACCCTTGTGCCTTGGGGTATATGTACAAACAGTCACAGTAGTCTAGAAATCTTGATGACTGTATTAGTGAAGTTATCATTTTAATTGTTGCAATTGCAAATAGATTTTTGTCCCCACCATGATGTGTGAAATTACACTGCAGGATCATTAAGGTTTGGTCTCCCTCTGCTGGCCAAAGAAACAACTGCATGCACATATTCCGTATATTCAATGGTCAACTGAATCTACAAAATACATAGCAGTAAAAAAAAACGTTGTTTGTTGAATTTTAAACATAAAAAAATCCTCATTATCAAATGTGTGTCTTGTGATAAAGAACATTGGGGGTCATTCCGAGTTGTTCGCTCGCTAGCAGTTTTTAGCAGCCGTGCAAACGCTATGCCGCTACCAACTGGGAGTGTATTTTAGCTTAGCAGAAGTGCGAACGAAAGGATCGCAGAGCAGCGGCAAAGTTTTTTTGTGCAGTTTTAGAGTAGCTCAATACCTATTCAGCGCTTGCGATGACTTCAGACTGTTCAGTTCCTGTTTTGACGTCACAAACACGCCCTGCGCTCACCCAGCCACTCCTGCGTTTTTCCAGGCACACCTGTGTTTTTTACAACACTCCCTGAAAACGGTCAGTTGACACTCAGAAACGCCCACTTCATGTGAATCACTCTGCGGTCAGCAGTGCAGCTCAAATGCTTCGCTAGACCTTGTGTGAAAGTACATCGTTCGTTGTAATAGTACGTCGCGCGTGCGCATTGCGCCGCATACGCATGCGCAGAAGTGCCGTTTTTTTGCCTGATCGCTGCACAGCGAACGAATGCAGCTAGCGATCAAAACAGAATGACCCCCATTGTCACATAAAAATAAAAGAAATTGCACATTGGAGAATTATTTTATTATATAGTTTTGGGTTTAATTCCCACTACAAACCTAACTGTGTGGAGTTTGTATGTTGTCTGTGCCTTTGTACGTTTTCACCAAGATTCTTCCTACAATCCAAAATTATACTGGCAGGTTAATTGGCTCCCAATAACAAAACTTTAACCTACTCTCCTGGAACGGCCAGGAGGCTCCCGAAAATTGGGTGGCTTTCCTGGCCGCCCAGAAAAGTGGGCAAATCTCACAGAATCTGGATGCCGCCACAACATATCTCAGCGATGTCACTGTAGCCACGCCACACACTGTGCTATGCCAGTAATCTTGGCACTCTAAAGCAGGGGAGTGGCCCAGATGACACAACCATGAAAGCCATGCCCCCGAACCAGCCTCATTTGACTTTCCACACTCATGCCCAAGTGATGAGTCATGGGGAGGGGGTCCCCATGACTCATCACTTGTGCCCTCAGCAGTTGGCCCAGGACTCTAATGGTTTCCTCCAACAGGCCCTGGCCCTGGTAATTAGTTCCCTACTCCTTCTGCGCTCCTGAGAACATCAGAGTATAAATGCTGTTCTGGTTATTTAAATATAGGAGGCATACTGATTTGTAGATCATGATTGCAGCCATAACAACATGTGCAAGTGTAATGTGTAGGACCTGAGAGGGATATAAGAATTAACTGGAGGGGTGTTAAATGATTAAACATTTTTATATGTTTGATACAAGAAGGTACAGTATGTGTTACCAAGGAGTTTGGGGTTAGCTCTTTAGAAGTTGTCAACCCCCACCCCAGACGGGATCCGGTCTCTAGGTCGACACTATCTTGGTCGACCACTATTGGTCGACAGTAACTAGGTCGACAGGGTTTCTAGGTCGACAGGGTCTCTATGACGATATGTTCTAGGTCAACAGGTCAAACGGTCAACATGAGTTTTTCACAATTTTTTTCTTTTTTTTTTAACCTTTTCATACTTAACGATGCACGTGGACTACGATTGTAATGGTAATCTGTGCCGTGCGAAGTGGTAGCGGAGCGAGGCACCTTTCCCGAAGCCACGCAAGGGGACACGGTACACTAATTTGGGTTCCCAGTCACTCTACGAAGAAAACAACACAAAAAACCCATAAAAAACTCATGTTGACCTTTTGACCTGTCGACCTAGACCACGTCGACCTAAAGACCCTGTCGAAGTAGAGACCATGTCGACCTTGTTACTGTCGACCAATACTGGTCGACCTAGACACTGTCGACCTAGTTACTATCTACCTTCCATACCACACCCCCCCAGACTCTATATATTCTCCACAATGCAGCTTCTTATTGAACCTTGTACTTGGCTACGGACCCAATTTAAACTTGAAATTTTAAATTAAATTTTTTTTTTGTTTACCACAATCAAAATAATTTTAGTTAATATAAAAGTATTTAAAAAAAATAATATATATATATATATATATATATTTTAAATCAAACTGCAAACTGTGTTTGCCGATTGAGGTTCATCATTTAAGGTCTGCAGTTTGCTATTAAATAAAAGTTATTCACATCTACCTGGAATTTGCTTGGACATGTTCAAACTAGAGATGTGCACCGGAAATTTTTCGGGTTATGTGTGTTGTTTTTTGATTCAGTTCCGCGACCGTGTTTTGGATTCGGACGCGTTTTGGCAAAACCTCCCTGAAATTTTTTTGTTGGATTCGGGTGTGTTTTGGATTCAGGTGTTTTTTTTCAAAAACCCCTCAAAAACAGCTTAAATCATAGCATTTGGGGGTAATTTTGATCCTATAGCAGAGGTTCCCAAACTGTGTGCCTTGGCTCCCTGGGGTGCCTCGAGATACTTGCAGGGGTGCCCTGGGTTGGTGGTGCAGGACCAATTCAAAGTATTCATGGTCAATATAATAGGCAAAACCAGTGCTGGTGGCTGCCAGTCATAAAATATGTGGCCAAACAGAAGCAAATCTTGTCCCTCACCACACAACTGACCCTAAGGATGACATATAAACGCAATCTACTTAATGTAATATTTCTTTCTAAACTTCTCAATAAGAAATTTTTGGCCTAGGGGTGCCGTGAAAAAAATTCTGATATTCTAGGGCGCCGTGATTCAAAAAAGTTTGGAAACCACTGTCCTATAGTATTATTAACCTCAATAACCATAATTTACACTCATTTCCAGTCTATTCTGAACACCTCACAATATTATTTTTAGTCCTAAAATTTGCACCGAGGTCACTGGATGACTAAGCTAAGCGACCCAAGTGGCCGGCACAAACACCTGGCCCATCTAGGAGTGGCACTGCAGTGTCAGACAGGATGGCAATTAAAAAAATTGGCCCCAAACAGCACATGATGCAAATAAAAGAGAAAAAGAGGTGCACTGTGGTCGCTGGACGGCTAAGCTAAGCGACACAAACACCTCAATATCACAGGAATTATTAGTTCTAATCAATGGTTTTATTGGTCCAAATCACTGGAAGAAAATGACAAAATCACAGGAATTATTCGTTCTAATCAATGGTATTATTGGTCCAAATCACTGGAAGAAAATGACAAAATCACTGGAATTAAATGGCAGTAATGTCGGGAATTATATCAAATGGCAGTACCACTGGACATATACGGAAGTGTCAGACAGGATGGCACTTAAAAAAATAGTCCCCAAACAGCACATGATGCAAAGAAAAGAGAAAAAGAGGTGCACTGTGGTCGCTGGATGGCTAAGCTAAGCGACACAAACACCTAAATATCACAGGAATTATTCATTCTAATCAATGGTATTATTGGTCCAAATCACTGGAAGAAAATGACAAAATCACTGGAATTATTTGGCAAGATCACTGTAATTAATAATTATAAATCACTGATATTAATTGGTAAAATCTCGCTATCACCTGCCTAGTGAAGTGGAATCTAGATGGGATTTTGTACCGGGGACACAATAACTTAATCAATTGTCTAAATTCCAATGCACTAATGGCGGAAAACGGGCGCACGTCTAACAGCGTACTGATTATACTGAGATCTGATTATACTGATCACTGATGATACTACGGAGAACTGACACTGAGCAGCGAGAACAGCACTGGACTATTGTACTGCAGTATATTGGTCCCCACAATGCAGCAAAGATATTGAGCACTGATCCGGAGAATAGAACTGAGTCTGACACAGAGCTGCAATATACAGCAATGGCCTACTGTACTGGACTACTATATACTGGTGGTCACCACAATTCTGCACTGTACTACTATATACTGGTCACAACAATGCAGCACAGATATGGATACTAGAAGTGACACAGAGCAGCAAGAAACAGCAATGGCCTACTTTACTGTACTACTATATACTGGTGGTCACCACAATGCTGCACTGTACTAGTAAAACATACTGGTCACAACAATGCAGCACAGATATGGATACTAGAAGTGACACGGAGCTGCAAGATACAGCAATGGCCTACTGTACTGTACAACTGTATACTGTTGGTCACCAAAATGCTGCACTGTACTACTATATATACTGCTCACAACAATGCAGCACAGATATGGATACTTGAAGTGACACGGAGCTGCAAGATACAGCAATGGCCTACTGTACTGTACAACTATATACTATTGGTCACCAAAATGCTGCATTGTACTACTATATATACTGCTCACAACAATGCAGCATAGATATGGATACTTGCAGTGACACGGAGCTGCAAGATACAGAAATGGTCTACTGTACTGTACAACTATATACTGTTGGTCACCAAAATGCTGCACTGTACTACTATATATACTGCTCACAACAATGCAGTACAGATATGGATACTTGCAGTGACACGGAGCTGCAAGATACAGCAATGGCCTACTGTACTGTACAACTATATACTGTTGGTCACCAAAATGCTGCACTGTACTACTATATATACTGCTCACAACAATGCAGCGCAGATATGGATGGATACTTGCAGTGACACGGAGCTGCAAGATACAGCAATGGACTACTGTACTGTACAACTATATACTGTTGGTCACCAAAATGCTGCACTGCACTACTATATATACTGCTCACAACAATGCAGCACAGATATGGATGGATACTTGCAGTGACACGGAGCTGCAAGATACAGCAATGGACTACTGTACTGTACTACTATACTGGTGGTCACCAAAATGCTGCACTGTACTACTATCTCCTATATAATAGCCCAGATCTGTGACTTTGTGACTCATTTGCTAACGCTGGGCGGAGTCACAACACTGGGCGGAGTTAGTCAAATGAGTCACAGATCTGGGCAAATCTATAGGAGACTAGGAGCAGAAGCAGATGGTATGGGCATGGCACAGGCAGGGGTGCATACCTACCAGCTTTCTTCAGGCAGGAGGGACACACATGCGGCGAAAAGGGGGCGTGGCCATCTAAAAGGGGCGTGGCTTCACCAGAGGGGCCCCGTTTTCGGCAGTGAGGGGGCATGCCCAGCGCTCTGTGAGCTGCTGGCATGCCCCCAGGGGCGGATTATGAGTCCGGGGGGCCCAGGGCACTTGAGACAGGGGGGCCCTATCTCATTGCTGTGCCTGCTGTGGGTTTGGGGGCGTTGCCTAATCGCGCCTGAGTGGCCACGCCCCCTTATGCAAATTCCGGAGATTTTTTTTTCCATGGGATTTTGGCCCCTCAGCTAGGGGTAAATCCAGAGGGGGTGGTCGCTCCCCCCTACACACCCGCACAGGCAGAAGAAAGCAGGGAGGCTGCTGCCTCCCTGCAACACCACAGACCTGCCAACACGCAGCAGCGTGCGCTGGCTGTAGCACAATGCTGCTGCTGTTACTGGCAGGACGGGGAGCTTAAGAGCTGGGACAGAGCTACTCCAGCCAGGGAGGCCCCTAAAACTGTGGGGCCCACGGTACGTACCCCCTGGCCCTCCCCCCTTAATCCGGCTCTGCTGCCGGAACCCCCGCTTAATCCGTACCCCCTGATGCCCCTCTCTCCTCCTGTCTCCACTAAATAGACGCTGTGCGCATCTATTCACCGCTGTTCTGCTAAGCAGAACAGCGAGTTCAGGAGCTTCCCAACTGACCCCCCTTCACCGCGGTACACTGCGGGCCACGGGTGGGACAGCGGGACCGACCCAAAAAAATGGGACTGTCCCGCGAAAATCGGGACAGTGGGGAGGTATGGGGTTGTGTGAGTGGGTATGCCGTACAGACAGACGGGCACCGGCTCACTGTGTGCTTGACCCCCCACATCAGCAAACTCAGCAGGGGCTCTCTGGCGCAGAGGAGCGTCACTTTCTGGCACACTCCACGCTTCTTAGCTGCAGTTATGTGGGGCACCTGCCGCTGTGCAGGTTCCATAGTGCCTCTGTTATCTCCAGCCCCGGCAACCCCACCGCTAGCTGCAGCGCTGCCACCCGCAGTGAGGTGCGCCCAGCTCCTTCACACACTTTAGCCGGCAGGTAGCGCTGCAGAAGTCTGCGCTGATTGCAGGCTCCGACCCCCTCCTCCCTCCAGCCGCAGCGTCTCCTGGGAGCTAACCAGTCACTCCCAGTCTCCCCTTTCTACAGTGCCCGGCAGCCGCGAGGCCCGCACCGCGTGAATACCATGACTCCCTCCTCTTTCCAGCCGCAGCGTCTCCTGGGGGCTAACCAGTCACTCCCAGTCTCCCCTTACCACAGTGCCTGGCAGCCGCGAGGTCCACGCCGCGTGCATGCTATATGACCCCCTCCTCCCTCCAGCCGCAGCATCTCCCGGGGACTAACCAGTCACTCCCAGTCTCCCCTTACCACAGTGCCTGGCAGCTGTGTGAGGTCTGCGGTGTGTGACTGAGGAGGGGGGAGGGATGCGGACGGGCAGAGGAAGCAGGACTCCAGCCTGAGAGAGTCACCATGCCAAGTCTCCTCCAGCAGCAGATCCCAACAGGTTGGAGTGGAACAGCAGCAGTCAGCAGCAGTGACTCCGGTAAGACACATCTGTCTGTCACCACTGTTCTGTCCCTAATACCAATCTCTCCCGTGCCCTGTGTTCTGTCATGTCCCTGTCACCCCTGGCCTTGCCCTGCCACCCCTGGCCTTGCCCTGTCACCCTTAACCTGGCCCTTTCACCCGTATCCTGGCCATTTCACCCTTATCCTGGCCCTTATCCTGGCCATTTCACCCTTATCCTGGCCCTGTCACCCTTATGCTGGCCCTGTTACCCCTATCCTGGCCCTGTCACCCCTGTGCTTGCCCTAACAACCCTATAATGGCCCTGTCACCCCTGTCCTGGTCCTGCCGCCCCTACCCTGGCCATGTCACCCCTATCCTGTCCCTGTCATTTCTGTCCTGGCCCCGTTGCCCCTGTCCTGGCCCCATCACCCCTGTACTGGCCCCGTCATCCCTGTCCTGGCCCCGTCACCCCTGTCCTGGCCCCGTCACCCCTGTTCTGACCCTGTCACCCCTGTCCTGGCCCTGTCACCCCAGTCCTAGCCCTGTTACTGCATACCCTCCAACTACCTTTTTGGCAGGTACAGTCCCCGCAGCGCCTCCAGACCCCTCCCCAATGCACCACACCTCCGCACCTTCCCCTCCACCACATGCGGCACCCCACCCCTCCCCCATACGCAGTGCCTCCAGACCCCCTACACCACCCACAGCTCCCACTCCCCCGCTCCTCCACCACCCACAGCACCTCCAGGCCCCCTCCACCATCCACCCCCCATATATGTCTCCCCCCACACCTGCCCCCCCTCCACCCACAGCATCTGCAGACACCCTCCTCAATCCGTGGTTCCCCCCCACTCCTCCCCCACCCACGGCACCCCTATACCTGCCCCTCCACCACCTGCAGCGCTTCGAGACCCCCTTCCCCATCTGCTGCACCACCTGTACCTGCTCCTCCCCCACCCATGGTGCCTCCAGACCCCCTACTCCACCCCCGCCACCCCCGCCCCTTCCCATCCCACAGCACCTCTGGAACCCTTCACCCATCCGCAACATCCCCGCACCTGCCCCCTCTCCCACCCATGGCACCCCTGCCCCTCCCCCATCTGCAGTGCCTCTGGACCCCTCCCCCATCTGCAGCCCCCACTCCTCTGCCCCTCCCCCATCTGTAGCACCTCCCGACCCTTCCCCATCCGGGCCCCCCCACGCATCCGCCCCCTCCTCCACCCGCAACATCTACAGACACCCTCCCCCATCCGCAGTCCCCCCCGCTACATTCTGTACATCATGCCCTGCAGGTGCTGTTCACACCGTCGCAAGGGGCTGCGCCTCCTTCACCAACGCACGCCCTTTCATTGTGCAATATTTAACCACTAACAAAGGAATGCAGGTAATACTCCATATAATACAAATATTGAACCCGAGAAAGGCATGCAAGGGTTAAGGGGGCGTAGCCCCTTGCGACGGTGTGAAGAGCGCCCGTAGGGCGCGATGAAGCACCTAGTATATATATATATATATATACTGGTCACACAACAATGCAGCAGATATTGAGCACTGATGATCAGGATACTGTCGAAGTAAAAAAAATTACCTAAAGAGAACATACAAACTACACACATATAAGTCGCTATACTTGCAAATACGCGCAGCGAGCACAGCAATATATGGTAACACACGCATTTACACGGACATGCCACAGAGATGGATTCGACACTTATTTCATATAGTACATAATTATAATAATATCAAGCGCCAGACATCATGATGATTTAGAATTGTATATGATGGAGTGGTGTCATGTATGTGTATTATTTGAACGAAACCAGATAGACCGGTCATGTTTACTATTGAAGCAACCAGATTGATGTGTAGATTCATTTGATGCTTGTTGTGAAGTTGTGGGACATTGCAGCGGATAATTATGATTACATGTATAAAAGCTAAAATCACTTTTATTAGAACAATACATAGACCAAACAGGTAGTGGACAGGAAACTCAGGCCAGCCCTTTGGACGTCCCCAAGGCTGAACCTGTTCAGCATATACAAAGGAACTGGTGACTCATCGTGAATCCCTCCCCCAGAAACTGGATAACACATTGACCACACAGGAAGTTAGTGGCTGTAAGGTCTGAGACAATGATGGACTTGCTTGCCGATCAGTTCCTGTATTTATTTACAGAGAGAGTGATATGGAAAGATGAATTTATATAACTTAAAGATAATGGTATTGTATGCTGGCATGTAACTGTATGTAACTTTATGTATTAACTGCTTACTGTGTGAGTTGTAATCATGTAACTATAGGTATACTGTACTTTGTAATATATATTGAATCCATATCCTTTTAATAACAAATATATACATCAATGAGCTTTGGAACTCAGATAATGTGTGGGTGTATTGTTTTCTCTTATGGGATGCAGTGTTTTGCGATGAATAGCGCACATTCATGGGATATGGTAATAAGAGATGCAGGCATTTACAATATATATTAGAGCGGGCATTTTAAATATTTGTGAGAAATCAATTTGGCATTCATAGAGTGGGGGCTCTTACGGGATATCAGGGTCTTAATGATGCACTGTACATTACAAACGCGGCTGTAATTGACTGGCTCCAATGGACGCATTGCGAAGCTGATGAAAATAACATCCACGTTAGTGTATTGTTGTGGTATCAGTAAGCCAATGATATGAAATTCAAGGGACAATGCGTTTCTCATAATATTTAAGATGCTAAAATGTATTTTTATTGTTGCAAAACAAGGTTCAAATAAGTCATATTGTGTTTGATTCAGATTGGATTGTTTATCTGTTTAAGTAGGTTTAAAAGTATATTTAAAAGTTGCTGCATAGCCTTGGTATAGTTTTATTTTTAACTCAGGCCTAAAATAACTTCTGGTGCTTGTATGATGTGTGATTTCTTTGTGACAAAGGAAGCCGCATGGTCTGTCCTCCATTTTGGACTAACCACATGGCCTGTCCACCATTTTGTGTAACCCTCATGGATGTGGAAGGGGGAGGAGCAGCGGCCATTTTGGGAAGGTCATTTTCTAAATGGCTGATTTTCACTGCTCAGAAAAATCAGCTTTCCTTGGTCACATCAAACCCTATTTATGAGTTACCAATGCATTTATTTAACCCATGCCATAGTCAATTACAAATAGTTTCAGCTGGGCCTAGTGAGAGTTAATAGATGAATACTTGATGTAAGAATTACACACAGATATAAACAAAGTTTTTTTTCTTTTTTCTTCCAAGACTTGTAGAATCTGCTTGCTTTAAGATAGCCATTGAAATGCAAATTAACCTGTGTAACTGCTTTTTCTTAGCAGTAAAAAAACAACAACAAAAATAAGATTTTACTCACCGGTAAATCTATTTCTCGTAGTCCGTAGTGGATGCTGGGACTCCGTAAGGACCATGGGGAATAGCGGCTCCGCAGGAGACTGGGCACAACTAAAGTAAGCTTTAGGACTACCTGGTGTGCACTGGCTCCTCCCACTATGACCCTCCTCCAGACCTCAGTTAGGATACTGTGCCCGGAAGAGCTGACACAATAAGGAAGGATTTTGAATCCCGGGTAAGACTCATACCAGCCACACCAATCACACCGTATAACTCGTGATACTATACCCAGTTAACAGTATGAAATATAACTGAGCCTCTCAACAGATGGCTCAACAATAACCCTTTAGTTAGGCAATAACTATATACAAGTATTGCAGACAATCCGCACTTGGGATGGGCGCCCAGCATCCACTACGGACTACGAGAAATAGATTTACCGGTGAGTAAAATCTTATTTTCTCTGACGTCCTAAGTGGATGCTGGGACTCCGTAAGGACCATGGGGATTATACCAAAGCTCCCAAATGGGCGGGAGAGTGCGGATGACTCTGCAGCCCCGAATGAGCAAACTCTAGGTCCTCCTCAACCAGGGTATCAAACTTGTAGACTCTTGCAAAAGTGTTTGAACCTGACCAAGTAACAGCTCGGCAAATTTGTAAAGCCGAGACCCCTCAGGCAGCCGCCCAAGAAGAGCCCACTTTCCTCGTGGAATGGGCTTTTACAGATTTAGGGTGCGGCGGTCCAGCCGCAGAATGTGCAAGTTGAATCGTGCTACAGATCCAGCGAGCAATAGTCTGCTTAGAAGCAGGAGCACCCAGCTTGTTGGGTGCATACAGGATAAATAGCGAGTCAGTTTTCCTGACTCCACCCATCCTGGAAACATATATTTTTCAGGGCCCTGACTACGTCCAGTAACTTGGAATCCTCCAAGTCCCAAGTAGCCGCAGGCACCACAATAGGTTGGTACACATGAAAACTGATACCACTTTAGGAAGGAATTGGGAACGAGTCCTCAATTCCGCCCTATCTATATAAAAAATTTAGATAAGGGCTTTTGCATGATAAAGCCGCTAATTCTGATACACGCCTGGCCGACGCCAAGGCCAACAGCATGACCACTTTCCACGTGAGGTATTTTAGCTCCACGGATTTAAGTGGCTCAACCCAATGCGACTTCAGGAAATCCAACACCACGTTGAGATCCCACGGTGCCACTGGAGGCACAAACGGGGGCTGACCATGCAGCACTCCCTTAACAAAAGTCTGAACTTCAGGCAGTGAGGTCAGTTCCATTTTGGAAGAAAATCGATAGAGCCGAAATCTGGACCTTAATGGAACCCAATTTTAGGCCCATAGTCACCCCTGACTGTAGGAAGTGCAGAAATCGACCTAGCTGAAATTCCTCCGTTGGGGCCTTCCTGGACCACAGCACGCAACATATTTCCGCCATATGCGGTGATAATGGTTTGCGTTCACTTCTTTCCTAGCTTTAATTAGCGTAGGGATAACTTCCTCCGGAATGCCCTTTTCCTTCAGGATCCGGCGTTCAACCGCCATGCCGTCAAACACAGCCGCGGTACGTCTTGGAACAGACAGGCCCCCTGCTGCAGCAGGTCCTGTCTGAGCGGCAGAGGCCATGGGTCCTCTGAGATAATTTCTTGGAGTTCTGGGTACCAAGCTCTTCTTGGCCAATCCGGAACAATGAGTATAGTTCTTACTCCTCTCCTTCTTATTATTCTCATTACCCTGGGTATGAGAGGCAGAGAAGGGAACACATACACCGACTGGTACACCCACGGTGTTACCAGAGCGTCCACAGCTATCGCCTGAGGGTCCCTTGACCTGGCGCAATATCTTTGTAGCTTTTTGTTGAGGCGGGACGCCATCATGTCCACCTGTGGCCTTTCCCAACGGTGTACAATCATTTGGAAGACTTCTGGATGAAGTCCCCACTCTCCCGGGTGGAGGTGGTGTCTGCTGAGAAAGTCTGCTTCCACTCCGGGAATGAACACTGCTGACAGTGCTAACACATGATTTTCCGCCATCGGAGAATCCTTGTGGCTTCTGCCATCGCCATCCTGCTTCTTGTGCCGCCCTGTCGGTTTACATGAGCGACCGCCGTGATGTTGTCTGACTGGATCAGCACCGGCCGGTGTTGAAGCAGGGGTCTAGTCTGACTTAGGGCATTGTAAATGGCCCTTAGTTCCAGAATATTTATGTGTAGGGAAGTCTCCTGACTTTTCCATAGTCCTTGGAAGTTTCTTCCCTGTGTGACTGCCCCCCAGCCTCGAAGGCTGGCATCCGTGGTCACCAGGACCCAGTCCTGTATGCCGAATCTGCGGCCCCCTAGAAGATGAGCACTCTGCAGCCACCACAACAGCGACACCCTGGCCCTTGGAGACAGGGTTATCCGCCGATGCATCTGAAGATGCGACCCGGACCACTTGTCCAACAGATCCCACTGGAAGATCCTTGCATGGGACCTGGCAAATGGAATTTCTTCGTAAGAAGCTACCATCTTTCCCAGGGCTCGCGTGCATTGATGCACCGACACCTGTATTTGTATTAGGAGGTCTCTGTCTAGAGACGACAACTCCTTGGACTTCTCCTCCGGGAGAAACCCTTTTTTCCTGTTCTGTGTCCAGAACCATACCCAGGAACAGTAGATGCATCGTAGGAACCAGCTGCGACTTTGGAATATTCAGAATCCAGCCGTGCTGTTGTAGCACTTCCCGAGATAGTGCTACTCTGACGAACAACTGCTCCCTGGACCTCGCCTTTATAAGGAGATCGTCCAAGTACGGGATAATTATTTCGGCCATTACCTTGGTAAATACCCTCGGTGCCGGGGACAGACCAACGGCAACGTCTGGAATTGGTAATGACAATCCTGTACCACAATTTTGAGGTACTCCTGGTGAAGAGGGTAAATAGGGACATGCAGGTAAGCATCCTTGATGTCCAGATATACCATGAAATTCTCCAGGCTTGCAATAATCGCCCTGAGCGATTCCATTTTGAACTTGAACCTTCGTATATAAGTGTTCAAGGATTTTCATTTTAGAATGGGTCTCACCGAACCGTCCGGTTTCAGTACCACAACATTCTGGAATAGTAACCCCGGCCTTGTTGAAGGAGGGGTACCTTGATTTCACCTGCTGGAAGTACAGCTTGTAAATTGCCACCTCCCTTTCTCCGAGGGCAGCAGACAAGGCTGATGTGAGGTAACGGCGAGGGGGAGTCGCCTCGAACTCCAGCCTGTATCCCTGCGATACTACTTGCAGAACCTAGGGATCCACCTGTGGGCAAGCCCACTGGTCCCTGAAGTTCCCGAGACGCGCCCCCACCGCACCTGTCTCCACCTGTGGAGCCCCAGCGTCATGCGGTGGACTCAGAGGAAGCGGGGGAAGATTTTTGATCCTGGGAACTAACTGTCTGGTGCAGCTTTTTCCTTCTTCCCTTGTCTCTGTGCAGAAAGGAAGCGCCTTTGACCCGCTTGCTTTTCTGAAGCCGAAAGGACTGTACCTGAAAATACGGTGCTTTCTTAGGCTGTGAGGAAACCTGAGGTAAAATTCTTTCTTCCCAGCTGTTGCTGTGGATACGAGGTCCCAGAGACCATCCCCAAACAATTCCTCACCCTTATAAGGCAGAATCTCCATGTGCCTTTTAAAGGCAGCATCACCTGTCCACTGCCGGGTCTCTAATACCCTCCTGGCAGAATGGACATTGCATTAATTCTGGATGCCAGCCGGCAAATATCCCTCTGTGCATCCTTCATATATAAGACGACGTCTTTAATATGCTCTATGTTAGCAAAATATTAACCCTGTCTAGGGTATTACTATTATCTGACAGGGTATCAGACCACGCTGCAGCAGCACTATTTATGCTGAGGCAAATGCAGGTCTCAGTATCGTACCTGAGTGTGTATATACAGACTTCAGGATAGCCTCCTGCTTTTTATCAGCAGGCTCCTTCAAAGTGGCCGTATCCCCAGACGGCAGTGCCACCTTTTTTGACAACGTGTGAGCGCCTTATCCACCCTAGGGGATATCTCCCAACGTGACCTATCCTCTGGCGGGAAAGGGTACGCCAGCAGTAACTTTTTAGAAATTACCAGTTTCTTATCGGGGGAACCCACGCTTCTTTACAATCTTCATTCACTCATCTGATGGGGGAACAAAACACTGGCTGCTTTTTCTCCCCAAACATAAAACCCCTTTTATGTGGTACTTGGGTAATGTCAGAAATGTGTAACACATTTTTCATTGCCGAGATCATGCAACGGATGTTCCTAGTGGATTGTGTATATGTCTCAACCTCGTCGACACTGGAGTCAGACTCCGTGTCGACATCTGTGTCTGCCATCTGAGGTAACGGGCGTTTTTTGAGCCCCTGATGGCCTTTGAGACGCCTGGGCAGGCGCGGGCTGAGAAGCCGGCTGTCCCACAGCTGTTACGTCATCCAGCCTTTTATGTAAGGAGTTGACATTGTCGGTTAATACCTTCCACCTGTCCATCCACTCTGGTGTCGGCCCCACAGGGGGCGACATCCCATTTATCGGCCTCTGCTCCGCCTCCACGTAACCATCCTCATCCAACATGTCGACACAGCCGTACCGACACACCGCACACACACAGGGAATGCTCTGACTGAGGACAGGACCCCACAAAGTCCTTTGGGGAGACAGAGAGAGAGTATGCCAGCACACACCAGAGCGCTATATAATGCAGGGATTAACACTATAACTGAGTGATTTTTCCCCTAATAGCTGCTTGTATACACATATTGCGCCTAAATTTAGTGCCCCCCCTCTCTTTTTAACCCTTTGAGCCTGAAAACTACAGGGGAGAGCCTGGGGAGCTGTCTTCCAGCTGCACTGTGAAGAAAAAATGGTGCCAGTGTGCTGAGGGAGATAGCCCCGCCCCTTTTTCGGATGACTTTTCTCCCGCTTTTTTCATGGATTCTGGCAGGGGTAATTTATCACATATATAGCCCTGGGACTATATATTGTGATGATTTGCCAGCCAAGGTGTTTATATTGCCCTCAGGGCGCCCCCCCCAGCGCCCTGCACCCATCAGTGACCGGAGTGTGAGGTGTGCATGAGGAGCAATGGCGCACAGCTGCAGTGCTGTTGGCTACCTTGTTGAAGACAGAAGTCTTCTCCCGCCGATTTTCCGGAACACTTCTTGCTTCTGGCTCTGTAAGAGGGCCGGCGGCGCGGCTCCGGGAACGAACACCAAGGTCGGGTCCTGCGGTCGATCCCTCTGGAGCTAATGGTGTCCAGTAGCCTAAGAAGCCCAAACTACCACCAGTTAGGTAGGTTCGCTTCTTCTCCCCTTAGTCCCTCGCTGCAGTGAGTCTGTTGCCAGCAGATCTCACTGTAAAATAAAAAACCTAAAATATACTTTCTTTCTAGGAGCTCAGGAGAGCCCCTAGTGTGCATCCAGCTCAGCCGGGCACAAGATTCTAACTGAGGTCTGGAGGAGGGTCATAGTGGGAGGAGCGAGTGCACACCAGGTAGTCCTAAAGCTTTCTTTAGTTGTGCCCAGTCTCCTGCGGAGCCGCTATTCCCCATGGTCCTTACGGAGTCCCAGCATCCACTTAGGACGTCAGAGAAAACACTTTTACAGGCAGGCAAAAGCACATAGCTTTGATATGCAAATTAGAAGCACTGAATGGGTAAATGAGTCTCATAGGAGACCAGTGAATGGTACATATATATAATATTATTATAATTATGTGTATATTTATATCAGTGTATGTTCTGCAAGATAGCTATCCAATCTGAATCATATCATTTAAATTATTGATTATTGCTAGATTCATTATAGATCTGTGTGAAACCGAATACATTTGTTGCTATATAGTTTAAACTAAAATAAATGTTTAAGGAAGTAAGTGTAAAGCACAAATGCAGTCTGTAAAGGTTTATACAGATAAAACTGTGTGTTGTGTTAAGTGAGCGATTATAGTTAGTATTGCTCACATTTATAGAAGCTGTGTGATTTGTTTTATTGCGGACGCAGGGTTTTGTACACGTGTCTCGGACAAAATAAAGGACTGCGCATGCAGCATGAGACACGCACGGTCGCGTGTTTGCGCAAAGTGCGTAAGAATGCGGGCGCTGAGTACAAATTATACAATAGTGTCGTTTAGTTCAAATGTGGGATAGTAGACATTCAATACAATAGCACATAACTATCAGATTTCAAAAGCAGGTTACTCTAAATTTAGTTTCAAAACTGTATTTCCTCTGGGGTAAAGCTGCCTATCTGAATGAATCCAAATTTTCTGTACAGAAAAACAAAGTGTATTTGAGTGAGCGAACGTAGGAGTGAGTGGATATTTGAACCCTGGGAAATCGGGATCCCGTCATGTGGTACATCAAGTAAGAGGAGGCTTGGTGGCATGAAGTGGCTGACTCACTTTAGTATAAGGTTTAATACGCAAATTGTGAGGTGATTTGCAAAGGAGCGTGAGCATAAGTATTGCGAAGTATTGAAGTAAAAAAGGTTTTTGTATTACGCTCCGGGCTGAGGGTCACAGTTTGTACATTGACCCGTGGTTGTACGGCAGATAGGTAACAAGTACCTATACGCTGTGCAATTGGACCGCGCGTTTGTGGGTGCGATATATACAGCGCAACTTGATACCTCTTTACGAACTTTTGCGTAAAAACGTGGTATCATTAGCGCTGTATAGAGCACACGCAAGTGTGATTTGTGTATAAGTGTATAGGGAGTTTTCGCTGGTCTCTCTCAGGAAAATCTCCAGCGGTGTATATTCACTGGAATAGGTAAGTCACTCCTAAACACTTCCAGTGAATAGAAACCAGATAGGGGCCTCACTGGGTACGCAGTGGTCACTATTGGAGTGAGTCGTGGTACTCAGCGGAGAAGGAGTGGGTGAAAGCGCTCTAAGAACTTTCACCGTCTATCTGCGGTGTGCATTGGGGATTGCGATTATTGTCAAAAAGTCCGCGATGGGATAAAATTGCACAAGCAGTGGGCGTTTGGTAACCAGTGTTCAGGTTGAAGAGGTGCGACCAAGAGAGTCAGCAAGGTTTATTAGGTGTGAACAATATGGTTCACACACGGAGGCTTTTTGCAATGAATGGGTATGTATGACTGACAAAGATAGGGTACCATTCCCTAGGGTGGGCAGCTTTGAACCAGAGGTATTGCAGAACTTAAGGATAAGAATATGTCTAATAAAATCCCGAAAACAAAGGGTCAGTCATACAAATTGTTTAAACCTGTGACAGCAAGAGGGGTTGGTGAGTTTGATCCTAAGGTATTTCAGGTGGTATGTTTACCAAGAATGGAAATGTAAGAACTGTTTGAACTTGTAGCAACAATAAATAAGTAGGAAGAAAAAAAAAAGAGAATGCAAGTACACCGCCTTATGTAGATGTGGAAGCAGTTACTGCCAGCATACAAACTATAGAAAATAATAAAAATATGAAAAATATGACTGTAACCTATATATGTACTTATGAATGTTGAAGTTTTATTTAGGAGGAGAAGGTGACCTGATTGTTTTCAGCCATTTCTCATGCACCCAGAGGAGTATCCAACCGGTAAAAGAAGAGCAGTAGCCTGTGGGGGAAGTGGCTGAGACCAGTGGAATAGGTAAGTATGGTATCATTCGTGTACATGTATTTGCCAGTAGGAAAGCGGACAGAGACAAGGTAACCCCCGGGTATTTCTTTCAGTTACCATATAAGAAGTATTCATTCCTAATAATGCCCCTAGTAAAGATGAGCTTGGAAATGTTTGTTGAACCATGTACAGACCCCTAATATGGGATGAGAAGGATTGAATGAAATACTTCGCATGACCTAGAAGCTTGTTAAACTTTTTTTTTTTTTTTGTCTTTTGCAGAAATAAAAAACTCTCCATCTGGATAAGATCACTGGTAAACACTAATTCAGCAAATGGGAGGTGGCTGTCTCTGTGCAAATGGACGGACTCAATAAGGCATTGAGTGTCAGGGGTCACAGTAGCAAATCTTAGATAGTGTGCTATTGAACATCACAAGAATAGTGCTAGGCGCAGAGAACAACAGGTGGAGAGGTTGAGGATGGTAAGTATACTGGCACATACAGGAAAGACCCATCAGTCCAAACCCCAGATCCCTAATGGTCAATAATATGTTACACTTGTAGGAAGGAAGGGCATTTTGCCAGAGATTGTAGTCAATATAGATCCCCTAGACAGAAAACACAAGCCACATTATTAAACACATAGATGGGACCAAGGGACATATAGTAAGAAATCATAAGTCATATAGAAAACACAGATTCGGCTAATGGGAAGAACAAAATAAATGCAACATTACCCTTTGACAAAACTTGAAGACTTTTGTCGCATTCTACTGTTCTAGATTCATGTCCATCACAGGTAGAGGAAATTATCTCACAGATACCGGGTTCCCTATGAACTTAGGATGGACAGGACACTGGATTGATGGCTGGGATAGTCCCAATAGCGATACGATAAACACATATTTTTTTTTAGGGGTATAGACCAAGTAGAGAATCACTTGCCCGTAGTGCCCAATCCAGTTGTCAAATTTTTATAAAATCTTCTTCACGTCTACAAACTCATCTGTCACCAATCTCTATTCTGTTTCTCTACAGTTTTCCTCTTCATCTTTTGCGTTCACACAGGGTGGTACAATACATGGACCCAAGTACAGTTCAAACTCCACATGCCTAGGTCCTTCAGAGTTCTGCCCAAACCCAGTATATCTCAACAGCACGATGACACCAGTATTACTGCAGTGTGCTTTGTCATGCACAAAGGGTGGAGAATGGGAATACTGGTGAAGGGAAATTTTGTATAGACACTGATATGCCTGTTGGTAAATGGCAAACATGACATTTTCTTTTTCATTTTCTTCTTCTTTCTCTCCTCTAGAGATGTTTCTTTTTTCTTTTCTTTTTTTGAGTTATGCTCATGGTACTCTACATTGCAAACACACGATAGTTAAATTAAGATACAAAAATTTGTGTTCCCTGCAGGAAGAGGCAGCCCCCAGAGCATACCTTCCAAGTCTAGCTGAGGTGGCACACGGTCTGACTCATCTAGGCAAAGAGAGTAGGTGCAGGCTGATGAGAGCCTACTGGTGTGCGCCAGGATTCTATTCTCATGCAGGTAAGAGAGCAATGACCTGTCTTACTTGCTTGAGGAAGAATATTGGTAAAGCAATACCAACAGAGCCATCCCACAATCCCTCCTGCAGACGGATCTTTGCAGGAAATACAAATCGACTTCGTACAGTTAACACCCTTTAGGAATTATTGTTATGTATTGGTGTGCACTGATGTTTTTTCAAACTGGGTAGAGGCATTTCCTGCCGCCACGGATGCTGCTGTGTTTACCGCAAAGGAAAATTGCGCAGAAATTTGTGTGTAGATAATGGTACCCCTAGAAGTAGGAGCAAAGATTGAAATTGTATTATTGTGATCATAGATACTGCCACTAGTATTATGTAGCTTCGGAACCACTCCCAGATCTTCACTCAACAAATCACCCTCTTCGAAATTTGTTTTTGTTTTGGTATTTGTGTCTTTTTGGTTGTTTTTGGAAGACAACCTCATGTCATGATTGATCCGCACAATGATCAGAAATACACCAATGAGGTGACAGTACAGTACCTTATTGAGATGAGCCAGCATTTGAGAACTTGACAAAAGAACTTGAAACTGTTGATTGCTGGTATGCCAAATACTAATTGTCTTGATTGTGAACCAAGAGACTGTGTGATTGTTCTTACGCTCAGGTTGCCTAATAGACAGGTGGGAAGGACCATACCAAGTTTTGATGACAGCACTAAAGGTCGCCGAAAGAGAGACTTGGGTCCACTCGTCCCACTGCAAGAAGGTCGCTGACCCGGAGAGAACTCGTGACAAAGTAGTTTATTGCTCACATTCATCGAGTTTGTGTAGTTTGGTAACTGTGTGTTCCAAGTGAACTGTGTGTTCAAAGAGCAAGGTGGAGAGCAAAGTGAACTGTGTGTTCCAAGTGAACTGTGTGTCCAAAGAGCAAGGCAAAGAGAACCTCGTATCACCAGAGACTCTGTTCCGTGAAGACTGAGAGGCGGCACTGTTGAACACTACCTGAGCGTACTAAAGGATTGCAGAAAGACCAGTCACTGTAATTGATTTGTTATGAACAAAAGTTGTTTTGTTCTATTTCTCTTTTCTCTCTTTCCCACTGACAAACATTTTCTTTCAGGATATTCTATTTTTGCGAGGTTTTTTTATGAGGAGTCGAGTGTGGGACTGGAAATGGTTCTGTAAGAAGGAGTGATCTCCTTATAGGATCCCAGGATTAGCCGATCAGTTTGTTAAAGTCAGAGAAAAATCAAAGTTCTAGTAGTTATGGAGTTCAGAGGTAATCAGGAACAATCAGACAATGGCTATTCACACATTGCAGATAAAGAGCTCATTAATATATGTGGAAGAAAGGTTTATGAGTGGCTCTCCCCGAACTCCGAAGGTTTATGTTATTTAGGAAGGACACTACTTATAACCCTTGTTCAATGATTAAACAGACCTAGCATATGTTCCAGAAATGGAAACAATGTTCAGAAAATGATAGGAATACGTAGATCATGAAAATTTTATATGTCATTGTCACGATTTGTTTGTGTCTTCTTCACCTACCCAGCAGAACCTCAATTGAATCCAAACATCAGTGTACAAAGACGTAGGTACATGTATGTGTGAAATGTTCATCGCAAATCAGACATTATAGGCCAAAGCACTGTCCCAGCATACTCTATAGGTTGAATGTTGTCCCACACCCAACCAGTGGTCCCGTGACCGCCGAGTGCATATAGAGGATGTCTCGTCCTCCTCCCTGTCTTCCCCAAATATAGTCAAGTGTCTGATTTGCAAAATGCATACATACTTGTGTCTAGGTCACCGATTATGGTATGAAATATTTTTTTCTTATGTTAATAATTGATGGCAGTTATTGTTTACTGCCAAAGGGTGGACTGTTGAAGTAAAAAAAAATATTACATACAGAGAACATACAAACTACACACATATAAGTCGCTATAATTGCAAATACGCGCAGCGAGCACAGCAATATATGGTAACACACGCATTTACACGGACATGCCACAGAGATGGATTCGACACTTATTTCATACAGTACATAATTATAATAATATCAAGCACCAGACATCATGATGATTTAGAATTGTATATGATGGAGTGGTGTCATGTATGTGTATTATTTAAACGAAACCAGATAGACCGGTCATGTTTACTATTGAAGCAACCGGATTGATGTGTAGATTCATTTGATGCTTGTTGTGAAGTTGTGGGACATTGCAGCGGATAATTATGATTACATGTATAAAAGCTAAAATCACTTTTATTAGAACAATACATAGACCAAAAAGGTAGTGGACAGGAAACTCAGGCCAGCCCTTTGGACGTCCCAAAGGCTGAACCTGTTCACCATATACAAAGGAACTGGTGACTCATCGTGAATCCCTCCCCCAGAAACTAGATAACACATTGACCACACAGGAAGTTAGTGGCTGTAAGGTCTGAGACGATGATGGACTTGCTGGCAGATCAGTTCCTGTATTTATTTACAGAGAGAGAGAGTGATATGGAAAGATGAATTTATATAACTTAAGGATAATGGTATTGTATGCTGGCATGTAACTGTATGTAACTTTATGTATTAACTGCTTACTGTGTGAGTTGTAATCATGTAACTATAGGTATACTGTACTTTGTAATATATATTGAATCCATATCCTTTTAATAACAAATATATACATCAATGAGCTTTGGAACTCAGATAATGTGTGGGTGTATTGTTTTCTCTTATGGAATGCAGTGTTTTGCGATGTATAGCGCACATTCATGGGATATGGTAATAAGAAATGCAGGCTTTTACAATATATATTAGAGCGGGCATTTTAAATATTTGTGAGAAATCAATTTGGCATTCATATACTGGTCACATACTGGTCACACAACAATGCAGCAGATATTGAGCACTGATGATCAGGATACTGTCTAGAACTGAGTCTGACACAGAGCTGCAAGATACAGCAATGGCCTACTGTACTGTACTCTAATTATATACTGGTGGTCCCCACAATGCAGCACACTGATCAGATATTTGCAGCACACTGAGCACAGATATGGAGCTCTTCAGGCAGAGAACGTAGATATTTGCAGCACACTGAGCACAGATATGGAGCGTTTTCAGGCAGAGAACGTAGATATTTGCAGCACACTGAGCACAGATATTTGCAGCACACTGAGCACAGATATGAAGCTTTTCAGGTAGCCACGTCCTCTCCGGTTAATCTCCAAAGCACGAGTGAAAATAGCGTTGACGCGCAGCTCTTTATATAGAATATGAATCTCGCGAGAATCCGACAGCGGGATGATGACGTTCGGCTGCGTTCGGGTTAACTGAGAAGATCAGAGGCTGCCTCGGACCCGTGCAAAATAGGTGAAGTTCGGGGGATGGAGTCTTTGGATCTCGACGAACCGAACCCGCTCATCTCTAGTTCAAACCTGGTCATCTCTCAGTTTTTTGATAGGTTCTAAAAGACTACACAGAACCATAACTAGGTGTGTGCCAGTGGTGCCTGGCACACAACGCATATGCACTGTGGGCGCAGGACCGCCAGCAACACACGCAGGACCGTGACCACAGCCGCTAGCTGCAGTGCTACCCGGCTCCTTCTCTCACCATTACCTACATTGCATACCTAGCCGGGCAGCGCTGCAGCTGAAAGCCCCTCTCCGGCAGCAGCTTCTCCTGGCACCTTCAGTAGCCATCCCAGGCCCCAATCACTCACTCGTGAGTACAGATGCAAGTTCTGTAGTGCTAGTAGTGGAATAGTCAGTCTCTCTCTCTCTCTCTCTCTCTCTCTCTCACTATCTCCCCCAGACTCTAATATAATAATGTGTAAAAAGGGGCCTCTGCTGCCGTAATGTGTAAAAATGGGTATTCTGCTGCTGTAATATGTAAAGAGGGGACTCTATCTGCCGTAATGTGTAAAAGGCGACTCTACCTGCCGTAATGTGTAAAAGGGGACTCTACCTTCTGTAATTTGTAAAAGGGTACTTTACCTGCCGTAATGTGTAAAAGAAAACCCTGCTTGCTGTAATGTGTAAAAGGGCACTCTGCCTGCCTTAATATGTAAAAGGGGACTCTGCCTTCCTTTATGTGTATAAAGGGGGCTCTGCTGGCGTAATGTGTAAAAAGGGAGGCTCTGATGCCGTAATGTGTAAAAGGGGACTCTGCCTGTCGTAATGTATAAAAGGGGACTCTGCCTGCTGTAATGTGTAAAAAGGGACTCTACTTGCCGTAATGTGTAAAAGTGGATTCTGCTGCCGTAATGTATAAAGAGGGGACTCTGCCTGCCGTAATGTGTAAAAGGGGTTCTGCCTGCCATCCCTATAGATTGTAAGCTTGTGAGCAGGGCCTTCCTACCTCTATGTCTGTCTGTTTTTACCCAGTTTTGTTTTATTACTGTTGCTCTAATTGTAAAGCGCAACGGAATATGTTGTGCTATATAAGAAACTGTTAATAAATAATAAATAAATAATGTGTGAAAGGGGACGCTACCTGCTATAATGTGTAAGATGGGACTCTACCTGGAGTAATGTGTAATATGGGGCTCTACCTGGCTTAGAGTGTGACAGGGGCTCTACCTTGTGTAACCTGTATAAGTGGCACTACTGTGCAGCGTAATATTAATTGGTATTATTTTGTGGCTACGTCGTGCACTGGCCCTATTTTAAATATGGGTGGGGGGTGATGCTGTTTCTTGCACATGTAACCGGCCTCAGTAATGCTTATAAAAAGTGTATTAAGCCACAGTACTGTTCATAATGAGTTAAAACTGAATACCCTATACTAAGTCAATGTATTTGTGTATATGAATATGCTAACTGCTGACTGAATATGAACTATGCTGCTGTTATGTAGAGTCCTGTGTATATATATATATACATATATATATATATATATATGTGTGTGTAATTAGAGGATCAGACTGTGGCAGGGGAAGGGAAGCTTCTGATGCCCCCATGCACAGGCAAGAGCTGCAGGGAGGACGGGGTGACAGCGGCAGTTAGTGAGGAGAGAATGGATGCTGGGGAAGAGAGAGAGGTGTAAGTCCGGTGACCAGGGTTGGACTGGCCCACAGGGGAGCAGGGGAAATCCCCGGTGGGCCCCACTGCCTGTAGGCCCTCCTCCTCCTCTAGGGATCAAGTTCTAGACTTTATCCAGGTGCACTTGAATTGTGCATTATACATATGTTACATTATACAGGTTGAGTATCCCATATCCAAATATTCCGAAATACGTAATATTCCGAAATATGGACTTTTTTGAGTGAGAGTGACATAGTGAAATCTTTGTTTTCTGTGGCTCAATGTACTCAAACTTTGTTTAAAACACAAAGTTATTACAAATATTGTATTAAATGACCATCAGGCTGTGTGTATAAGGTGTATATGAAACATAAACGAATTGTGTGAATGTACACACACTTTGTGCATTAAACAAAGTTATTAAAAATATTGGCTAAAATGACCTTCAGGCTATGTATATAAGGTGTGTATGTAACATAAATGCATTCTGTGCTTAGACTTGGGTCCCATCGCCATGATATCTCATTATGGTATGCAATTATTCCAAAATACGGAAAAATCCGATATCCAAAATACCTCTGGTCCCAAGCGTTTTGGATAAGGGATACTCAACCTGTAATTCACAAGAATATGGTTTATTATATATTTACCACGGGGTACAGAACCTGTACTCTGTGATGGTTAGCCAAACCTATGTAGTGGCTGGCCATGCCCCCACTGGAGCCTGGATACACCCTTAAGCATGGGCCCCTACAACAGCATTCTCCCAGTGGGCCCTTAATGCCCCAGTCTAACACTGCCAGTGTCCCTCGAGTGGTGGATGAATCGGACTATTACTGAGAGGAGACCAGATGTGTTGCGGCTTGCGATACCCGCTGGCAGTGCCATAGGAATACCGCCACGGGAGCTGAGCCGACAGAGTCACTGGGACTGAGGAGCAGGACACGCAATTTACAGGCAAGAGGCAGGCAGCGTGGAGGCCTCTGGTAATCAGTGTAGACGGCAGCAAACATAGACCACTCTGGTCCCTGCTGTGACAGCATTTTAGTAACCAGATCCAGGTGGAAGCTTATACAAGGGACAGGTGGAGCCAAGGTACTGCATGTACCTAGAACACAGAAGACTCCTTTGCCTAAATAAGGGGAGGAGTAGGGGGAGCCCTTCCTTCAGAAATCCCAGTGGTTGTTAACCCATAGGACCCCAGTCAGAGCATGCTATTACATGATTACCCTCCATGCCGAACCTACATCTATCTAGCAAAAGTGAAGAGTGTTACGTTCACTGTACTTGGTACTCCTGAAACTGGGCTGATGAGCCCCAAGTACAGGAACGTAATGCTGCGGCTAGGAACGAAGTTCAGCAGCAACCCCTACAGAACCCCTGACTCCGTTGTCTCACCCCCGCGTGGTCAGTCTACGCCTGCGAGACTATGTTTGCTTGGGCCCACGGCAGCCGCGTTTGAAGGGCAGATTACGTCTGCCCAACTCCGATGCCCTCCCGGTCTTAGTTGGAGACAAGGCGTAAACTGAGACGGGGCGAGAACAAGGGGAGCCTCTAACTAAAGACAGAAATACAAAGTTAGGGGTGCTACAGAACTAAATGAAAGTATGTGCGGCTCAGCCGCCAAGACTAACAACAACAAAGGCAATGCTGTCCACACGCCTACACGATACTGTTGTATACTGGCGAGGACAGCCAACACAGGACCCTCTGCAGAAACTCCAAAACAAATATAACAAGACGCTGCGGCCTAGGCCGAGGGATGCGGCAGAGCCGCTACTAAAGAAACCGGTATGAATACTGGCAGATGGACAAGAACCCCCAAAGCTGCAGACATTGGCTCTCTGGACCGGAGGACCGGCAGAATTCCGGTGGACACCAAGACACAGGATTACTGGATCAGGATAGGGAAACTACAGGATTCCAGGACAGGAACGCTCCAGGACAGGAAGCAGTTCACCAGAAGCTGACAGGTTCTCACTGAAGGTAGGAATGCAGGTGGACAGTAGTAAACTCCAGATTCTGCCAGAACTTAGTATGCAGGATTCCACTATCAAACAAGACCTGGACACCGATATAATATTGGACATGAAACCAACCAGGAACATACAGGTATCTTTTACAAACGTCTATCACCAGCTCAGAACTGCAGGGGTAGCTAGGTAATAAGGGAACACGCCCCAATCAGGATGGCTGGAAGCCAGGCACAAGGTAATTGCACAAACACCTGCAAGTGAGTCTAACACAGACAAGAGCCAGATTGCAGTACAGAGACTCACCACATAATGATCAACTATCAGTCAGGTGAGGCTAAACACATTGAAACAGGCTGCAATTACACCGACTCACCACCGGCGGCCAACAAGAGTCTTCTAAACAGGTACAGGGGAAATCCTGGCATGTAAACAGAACTACAATACAAAATACATGAACAGAAAGTAACAGAAATGAACCACTGCTTGTGGTTCATAACAAAGAGTGGAGAGTCACCTCCCCATTTGAGTCAGAGGTGGGACTGCAGTGTACATACATAAGCATACTGAGTGGGGGATCCTTCATGCTATTTTACATCACTAATCATAACTCTATTGAGGACGCTATCGTCAGTCTCTATAGAAGGGGATATGAACTATTTGACAGCTGCTGGAAAGTGAACTATACATAAGGTTATGTAACTCAGCTGCTGGGACGGTAAAGCATATGCTATACAGATATAATATTAACTGCAGCTAAGGATCACTAGGGTCAGCAGTCTCCCCGGGTTCCCTGTAATACAGTACGGATGGTGTAATGGTTAGCATTACTGCCTCACAGCACTGAGGTCATGGGTTCGATTCCCACCATGGCCCTAAGTGTGCAGAGTTTGTATAGCAGAGCTTGTGTGTGTTTCCTCCGGGTACTCCGGTCTCCTCCCACAATCCGAAAATATACTGGTAGTTTAATTGGCTCCCAACAAAATGAACCCTAGCATGAATGTGTCTGTGTGTACATGTGATAGGGAATATAGATTGTAAGCTCCACTGGGGCAGGGACTGATGGACAAATATTCTCTGTAAAGCGCTGCGGAATATGTGTGCGCTATATAAATAACTGGTAATAAATAATAAATAATAAATAATGCGGTAACACCTCCTGAGCCCCGCCCTTAAAATTAACTCTGTCCTCCTTTACCTCTTCCCACCCGACATCTTGAGCTATAGGCAAGAGAAGTTGTCTGTGATAAGTTAACACGGGCCCTGACCCATCTTCAGGAGCTAACTGGTATACCAGAATATTAGGCAGTTGTTTCACAACAATGTAAGGCTCTGTCCTCCATCTATTTGCCAGTTTCTGTTTCCTGGGCTGTCCTAAGTTTTTAATCAACACCCGATTTCCCTGTAGTAAGGTATGTTGCCTCACCTGCCGATCATGTCTCACTTTGTTCTTTTCTCCTGCTTTCCGGGCCTCCGACTGAGCCAGAAAGTAGGCATCTTTTAATTGTTGTCTGAGTAGGTTAACATACTGAGAGTGTGAGAGCGTTGATGAAGTGACAGGATTGGTCCCTAAACATACATCAATGGGCAATCGTGCTTCTCTGCTGAACATCAGGAAATAGGGGGAGTACCCAGTGGCCTCATTCCGAGTGCAGTTGTAAGCATGCACTAGGTGTGCTAGATATTGATTCCACTGAGGCTTGCTTTTACTACTTAATGTCCCCAACATATTCAATAAAGTGCAATTAAACCACTCTGGCTGCGGGTCTCCTTGTGGATGATACGGAGTGGTTCCTGACTTCCTAATACCACAACAATCACATAACTCTTTAATTAGGCGGCTCTCAAAATCCCGGCCCTGATCGGTATGTATTTTAGAGGGGAGCCCATAAAGAGCAAAAAAATTCTCCCATAATGTCTTAGCAACCGTGACCGCTCGCTGGTTGCTCGTCACATATGCTTGGGCATACTTGATGAAATGATCAGTAACTATCAAAATGTTGCTATCTTCCCCATGGGCCCTTCAAACGACAGGAAATCTATGCATATCAGATCCGTGGTTCCCGTACTACTTATATTTGTCAGGGGAGCAGCTGCATGAGTAGGCAGGGTCTTTCTTATTATACAGTTTCCACATGTTCGGCAGAACTGATCAATTTCCCTATTCATAAAAGGCCAATAAAAACGATCCGCAATTAACCCCTGGGTTTTTTCATAGCCCAAATGGCCATGGTTGTCATGCAACGCTTTCATCACCAATGTCTTATACTTGTCAGGTAACACCAGCTGCAACTTATATTCTCCATTAGGCCTCCTGGGGCGTCAATATAATAGTTATTTTCGGTCTTTGTTACAATAACATCTTAGAGGCACTTGAAAGGATGGGTTGGCGTTCATCTCTGTTGAGATTAGTGACAATTTGTATTACTGGAGGTATAAATGTATCCTCCTGCTGATCTTCAACATGTTGGTATTGGTTCCGACTATGACAGGCAACTCTCCATTGTCTCCTGGAGAATCGGGGCACACTAGGGCTACCAAGGGAACCGTGTTATTGGAGATATTTAATCCCGGTTCGAAAGTGATCTGGGTGACTATATACCCCAAGTAGGGGTACTTCTGTTCACTTAATCCCCAGATGGTAAGGCCACTGAGCGGTTGTATGGGAACATCGGCCAGATGGGATCGGTACCAAGATTCGAAGACTATGAATATCTGCGACCCACTGTCCATAAAAATGCTACAATCATGCCCGTTTATCATAGCTTTGACCCATGGGGCCTGCCCCATCATACTAGGTGGAATGTCCGACCACTGATAACTCCCCATAGCTCTTACATTTATTGTGGGGGAGCCTGTGAGGGGATCACAGGGCTCCTGTTGGAGTTTTCCACCTGGGGTGCCATTCTCCATGGACCATTGTGACTCCCCCCCCATTTGTTCCATTAGCCTGGCATTCAAACGAGCGATGTCCTACCTGACTGCACCAGTAGCAGGTAATAAGCAACTGATTCTCCCGCCGTCGATTCAACCCTCTTCCTATGCCTGAGGGCATATAAGGCCGATTCTGTCTGGCAGTCTGTAGGGCAATAAATTGGTTGATTTTCTTGTTTTGTTCTTCCAGCAGGTTCAGTAGTCTTCCATCCATAGCTGGAGGGGTTGGGGTAGGTACTACCACTTTCACTTTCTTGATGGTTTTCTCGCGATTCTCAATTTGCGCTTCTTCCAGTTTCACCTCCTTCACTAACTCACTCAAAATAGGTGCAGGGCCACTAGCCATAGTACATCGTAACCATTGAGCAACTGGATTAGTGGTCAATGCTCCTTTTAATACTTGTCACATCCACCTTTCATCCACAGCTACTTTGTCCAGTCCCCCTTTTTCCACTAGCTTATAGATCAACTTATCCACTCTATAGATGTAATTAGTCAGTATCTCTCCATGTTCTTGATAAGTGTGATTCAATGGAGCTAATAAATCTCCCACATTTTCTAACATGCCATAGAAGAAGTCTAGTACTTCAAAATATTCTCTTAACGTGGCTTGTGGGTTACTCCTCCTAGTGGCCTGAATCACTCCCATGGCAGGCCCGCGAAGGCTCTCCACCACTCACTGCCTTTTTATAATGTCTGGGCACTGCTACACTTCTGAGTGCTGTATGGCAGCATCCCTCCACTGTTCATACGTCTCCACCCCAGTGGGTACCGGCACTATCCCAGAAAATATTCTTAACTGCCGGTAACCCCTTCATAATACCATCTCTCCAAGTGACTAACAACTTTATCCACTACTGTTGCTACCTGTCAGTCAGTGTTATTGTAAAAACACCCCCCAGTGACCAGCTGTCCGCCAGGAATGGCATCTGGGTCAACCAGAGTGTTGGTGGGCCAGAGCAGTTGTAAGCGTCTACCTGGACTACACTTTAACACTATCATCCTGGGAAATAAGTCTGGTTCTAATAAATTGGTTAAAAGAATTGTCCCTTTCGTTTATCCACTATAGTGGGTTGACAGATTCCATATATCCATAATAGTGGAAGTTAATCCCAAACTGAAGGTCACATTCACATCCCTCTGTATACACCATTGGTAAACATCGTCTCCTGTCATAATCTCCATTTTTCCACAAAGAATTCCTGAGACCTGAGATCTCAGCAGTGCCTCCACTATGTAACCCCCCTTTAGATTAACATTTTGAATAGTAACAGGGTTACAATATATACCAGTGCCTCCACCCAAGCTGAGTTATTGTTTATAGGCTAGCCTGGTAAAGCCTATTAATTTTAGTGGTATTGTGCCTATTATAACGGCACTATAGGTAAGTACTAGTAACGAGCTACCTGGATGTTTTCCTTGTCGTGGGTACTATCAGCCAACAGAAGATTAGATGTGTAAGTATAATGTATGCTTTATTTCCAGGATCAACACCGTAAATCACCGCTATATTCATTAAATAATAAGTTACAATAAAATTATAGTTCCCACTAACATTTCCCCTACAGTTTCCTATACAATAAAATATTTGCATGCAATACTAAATATTGGTATTATCCTTCAGGAATCCCAACTCTGTAAAGGAACATTTACCACTGAAATACCCGGGTATTCATTACCTCAATTAGCCAATTGACATATAATTGTGAACGTTGGGGCCCGTCCTGATGAGGAAGGAAATAGGCTACAAAAGGTTCTCTGAATAATGAAATTCTTTGCTGGGGAGCTCACAAATACTTGTATCTAGCTCTCTATGTGCGCTATATTTCATTGTGGTCTGTTATACTCAACCATACTCTGTTTTCATGAGTTAAACTGTAGCGAAGTGAAGAGTCTAGATAGTATACTTTGTATCGATCCTAGTCTATATGAAGGGGATGATGTGATATGAAGGGATTGGATACAGTGTAGTGCTTAATACTTAACTCCCTATATTTCACAGTCTGGCAAAGTATATATTCCAAGTCTGCTACTTCTCCACACAAAATATGGTACATTGGGGGTCATTCCGAGTTGTTCACTCGCAAGCTGCTTTTAGCAGCTTTGCACACGCTAAGCCGCCGCCTACTGGGAGTGAATCTTAGCTTATCAAAATTGCGAACGAAAGATTAGCAGAATTGCGAATAGACACTTCTTAGCAGTTTCTGAGTAGCTCCAGACTTACTTGGCATCTGCGATCAGTTCAGTCAGTTTCGTTCCTGGTTTGACGTCACAAACACACCCAGCGTTCGCCCAGACACTCCCCCGTTTCTTCAGACACTCCCGCGTTTTTCCCAGAAACGGTAGCGTTTTTTCGCACACACCCATAAAACGGCCAGTTTCCGCCCAGAAACACCCACTTCCTGTCAATCACATTACGATCACCAGAACGAAGAAAAAACCTTGTAATGCTGTGAGTAAAATACCTAACTGCATAGCAAATTTACTTGGCGCAGTCGCACTGCGGACATTGCGCATGCGCATTAGCGACTAATCGCTCCGTTGCGAGAAAAAAATAACGAGTGAACAACTCGGAATGACCCCCATTGATCCTTAGTTTTTTATCTATAGTCATGAGACAATAACAATTCTCTGCTTATTCCCTGCTTATCAGAGTCTCTAGAGTATATATACTCATACTGCAACTATTAGATGTTGAGTCTATTACCGGCTATTCCACTGACCAACCTCCTTAGCTGCAGTTATTATATCTGTATAGCATATGCTTTACCGTCCCAGCAGCTGAGTTACATAACATTATGTATAGTTCACTTTCAAGCAGCTCTCAAATAGTTCATATACCCTTCTATAGAGATTGACGATAGCGTCCTCAATATAGTTATGATTAGTGGTGTAAATTAGCATGAAGGATCCCCCACTCAATACGCTTATGTATGTACACTGCAGTCCCACCTCTGACTCAAACGGGGAGGTAACTCTCCATTCTCCACTTTTGCTAGATAGATGTAGGTTGGGCATGGAGAGTAATCACGGTGTAGCATGCTCTGACTGGGGTCCTATGGGTTAACAACCACTTGGATTTCTGAAGGAAGGGCTCCCCCTACTCCTCCCCTTATTTAGGCAAAGGCGTCTTCTGTGTCCTAGGTACAAGCAGTACCTCAGCTCCACCTGTCCCTTGTATAAGCTCCCGCCCTGGGTCTGGTTACTAATATGCTGTCACAGCAGTGACCAGAGTGGTCTATGCTTGCTGCCGTCTCCACTGATTACCAGAGGCCTCCACGCTGCCTGCCTCAGGCCAGCTCTCCTATACAGGTAAAACCTATGCTGCCAGCCCTCTTGCCTGTAAATTGCGTGTCCCACTCCTCAGTCCCAGTGACTCTGTTGGCTCGACTCCCGTGGTAGTATAACTATGGCACTACCAGCGGGTATCGCAAGCTGCAACACACCTGGTCTCCTCTCAGTCCGATTCATCCACCACTGGAGGGTCACCGTAGATACACCTCTCTCTCTTCCCCAGCATCCAGTCTCTCTTCACTAACTGCCGCTGTCACCCCGTCCTCCCTGCAGCTCTTGCCTGTGCATGGAGGCTCCAGAAACTTCCCTTCCCCTGCCACAGTCTGATCCTCTAATTACACACACACACATATATATATATATATATATATATATATATATATATATATATAGGACTCTACATAACAGCAGCATAGTTCATATTCAGTCAGCAGTTAGTATATACATATACACAAATACATTGACTTAGTATAGGGTACTCAGTTTGAACTCATTATGAATAGTACTGTGGCTTAATACACTTTTTATAAGCATTACTGAGGCCGGTTACACACACATCACTAAAATGTTTAGTGACCGCACTGGGGCTACACGTTTTAGTATTTTAGAATTGAACCAGTGTGTACCAACGAAAACAATAAGAGCGCTATTGTTAAGTTGTTGTATAAAAAATTTATATATTTACAAGAAACGATATAGTGTCATTATATAACCTTGTTTGTCTTATTAAAAAACAAGATATATGTGGGTGGCAGGGCCTGGACAGACATGGAATAAAACGTGTGTCTTAACATGCTCCAGCTCTATATCAGAGTTTCTCAAACGCGGTCCTCAACGGTCCAGGTCTTAGGAATTTCCATGGCTCAGCACAGATGGTGAGATCAAATTGGCTGAGGTACTAATTAAGTCACCTGTGCTCAAGCATGGATAAACTTAAAACCTGGACCGTTGGGGTGCCTTGAGGACCATGTTTGAGAACCTCTGCTCTATATCCTTTCTGAATATCCTGTGGCCACCAAATAACTCCTATTACCTTCTCCTTGCAACGGACTGTCTCCTACTGCCCTGGGGCTGTTTTCACTGGGCTCCGGTCTCCTGTGTGTATCTCCTCACAGAGTTGTGCAGACTTGGTGACTACTCCTGTTGCAAACACTGGGTTGCCATCTTGCCGCTTACTGCAGTTGGGTACTATGATTCCTTCCAGTGATTGGTAGCTCCTGCTTCTTAGCAGACTTCTGGGGTGCCACTTTGGCCTCTAGCTGCTTCTCCTCTGGTCCCCTGTGATGTTGCCATGCTGAATGGACCTTCCGAACACTGCGGCCATCTTAAGAGTTGGTCTCTGCTCCTGTGCAGTTCCTAATGCTGTTTCTGCTGCCTACCTCCATGATTCTAATTGTGTTTGAATCGTCTTTCTAGACCTGTTGGGAGATGAAAGATACTGTAATTATTATTTTTATTTATTAACAGTTTCTTATATAGCGCAATTTATTCCGTTTTGCTTACAATCGGAAACAGTGATAGAACAAATCTGGCCATTAACAGACACAAAACAGAGGTAGGAAAGCCCTGCTTGTAAGCTTACAATCTATAGGGAGAATAGGCATTGATGCACGAGGATAGGTGCACCTATTGCATAATGGTCCAGCCAGATTGCAAAGGTTCTTAATTTGCTATATCATATGGTCACCCAGCCATGTTGGCCAAGGGTCAGGAGGAAGTGAAAGTGAGAAAGAGAAGAAATGTGAGGTAATTTGTGGACTGTACAAAGGGGATGTAATTTATCCTCCTTTGCTGCAATCCGAGTCTCCTGTTCAGTGCTACCCTCTAGAATTTTGCATCATAACTGGACTGGTTCCCTTGAATTATTCTGTCAGTATTTGGGTAATAAGGTACTATGCTTCTCCTTCTTGCTGTTTACCTTGCAGCCATTATCTCCTCTGCAGTGCTAAACTCTGGACTTCTCTTTTATTGCTGATACTTACCTCCGGATATCATAGAACAACTCCTTCAAGTCATTATTGCCTTGCGACGGAGGGCGGTGGATCAGGTGGAGGCACTATTTACTGACTTGTATACACAGGGGTGGATTGGCCTACCAGGAAGATTCCTGGTAAGCTGACATGTCTGAGTTTTGTGTGTTGTAGTGTGCTCCCCCCCTCCCCACATGACAGGTAGTCCACCGCACTCAGTACACTGCATTGTCCTCATTCATTCTGTTATTCCATCTCTGCAGTACAACAAGTCTGCCATCCAGTGATGCTGCCATGGCTACATGGTATGTTTTACCTCTTGTGCTGCCCATGTTGCCCACTTCTACAAAATCTTACAGGACCACTTTTAGTTCCCAAGCCACCCCTGGTCTCAGACACAACTGCAGCAAAAGATGTGTACAATCACCCACTCATCAGACTGCACCCCATAAGTTTCCTGGGCTGGTTTTCTATCCCAATCCACGCCTATGTATACATCAGAATATACGAGTTACACAGGCTTGGATTGTTGAGACTGAGAATTTGATGTCCTCCCTTATGCCCTGTAATGCCTTTGCCAATGTTTAGCTGACTCCCTTGGAATCACAGTGGATGACACGTCAGAACAAACAAGAACAGCGACGTCTGCATGATAGCCAGCTACCTTGCTCCATGTTGTCTCCTATTCACCTCCGGTTTTGTGGGCTGTAGTTGTTTCTACGACTTTGTCTAAGAACTTGTGGCCTAGTTTTGCCTGCAGACATCAAAGGGGGATGATCCTCCTTAAATGACTTCAGAGCGTCTAAGTCATGGCCGGATTAAAGGAGGGGCGATATGGGCAGTCGTCCTGGGGCCCCCCACACATTAGGGGCCCCCATACTCTGACCCCCCTCCCCCTCTGAATTGGGCCCTGTACTGCGTTACATTAGCGGCACTATTAAAATCCTCTTTCAGTGCCGCGGCCCCCAAGAAGCACAGGACTGGAGCTCCACAGTCAGTCTTGCGGGAAGTCAAATCCCGCGAGACACTGACTTTCACAGAGGGCCACCAGCTCTGTGGCAGAGCTGCTCAGTGAGGCTCCATCAGCGCTCAGACGACCTCAGCGGCACTGGTGGCCGGTGGCAGACTGGATTGGTAGGTTAGTCCCTCCCGTGGTGCAGGTATTTAGTCAGTGTCACGGAGTCTGACTGACTCAGTGAGAATGTATGTTGATGCAGGGCACTCACTGCAGTGCACAAATGATAGTATTCATTCATGTATGGGGAGTATTTTAAATATCTCTGCTGCTTGATAGCCTTTATTATAAGAAAAAATAAATAGCAATAACTTTCCTATTAATGCAAAAATGTTTAATATACATCTTATTGTCGTTATCAGCAGGGCCGGATTAACAATGGGGCGGATGGAGCTGCAGCTCCAGGCCCCTCATTGAAAATAGGCCCAAAGCATCCCAGGCAGTTCAGCAAGTGGTGACAGGAAAACATTTTTCCTGTCACCACTACAGCCCATCTCACTCCCCTTCCGCCCATCCAAAATAACACCACCTAATTACCCCTGCCCGCAGCCGTCCGATAGAAGCCTCTCTCTCTCCTATGTCAGTCTGATGTTATGACTATGTCAGGACCCCGGCTGTGGATAGGCTGTCTCTGCGGCTGCCTGAACGCTGGAGGGCAGGGATGCGCCGCGCCGATGGACCCTGATGAGTTCCGCCACCGGAGAACAAAGACCCGCACCTGCTCTGGAAGGATGGAGGAGATCAGAGGATGCTGGGAGAGGCAGGGCCAGAGACGAGCCCGGCTGCATAACCCGGGCGCGGCGCAGGCAGTGAGAGAGGAGCCCCGCAGTGAGCACCCTCTCTGGAAGACCCCCAGGAGTCAGACCCGGAAAGCCTGCCCTGCCGGAGACATTTCAGGAGGAGAGTCTGATGGTGGGAGCGCCGCAAGGAGAGGAGCCACCCAGCACCAACTGAGAGAGGAGCCGTGCAGCGCCCTGGTCAGCTGGAGCAGCCGCGGGTGACACTGCCATGGGTGAGACCCTTGGTTAAGTTGCTTCAGCAGGCAAGTGCTGGGTTCTGAGGTCAGGTAGAGGCCGCTGTGGAGTAGAGAGGGGAGGATGTGCCCAGGTAGAAGCTGATGTAGGTGCCGTTACATTGGGCCCTGTGTTCTGCCTGTATTAACCCTTCAGCTTATAGTGGGTGTGTTAGTGCCAGAGGATGCCTGGTAGGAGTAGAGTGATATGAGAGCTCTTTATTGTCTGTTGGGAAATTGTTTAATCATTGGGGGACAGGCTTCTGCTAGGAGAGTGTCGGATTCATCTACACCAGGCATTCCCAACCACGGTCCTCAAGGCACACCAACAGTGCAGGTTTTAGTGATATCCAGGCTGCAGCACAGATGGTTGAATCAAAATAACTGAGCTACTAATTAAGTCACCTGTGCTGCAGCCTGGATATCACTAAAACATGCACTGTTGGTGTGCCTTGAGGACCGTGGTTGGGAATGCCTGATCTACACTGTAAAGACCCATACACACTGGGCGATTGTGAGCTGAGAGCAGGTCACTTTTGGTGTGTTGAGCTGCTTTCAGCTCAAAGCCGCACAGTGTGTATGCCCCGGCGATGAGCGGTGATGCGCGCTTCCGCTTCATCGCTGGCGGCCACCGTTCTTCTACTGGTATTACCAGTAGATGAACGGCGGGGTGAGCGGCTTTCCATAGCTATGGAAAGCCGTTCACCCCCGCTGACTTTGCTGGGCGGGGGGAAAAGCGCTTAGTGTGTACGCACTGAGCGCTTTTCAGCCCAGCGATGTCAGCCATCATCTCTGTGCATACACGCTAAGCAAAAACGCCCAGTGTGTATGCACCTTAAGTCTCCGCTGGGACAGTCCCGTTCTCGGCTCTGCCGGCCTAGGGTAATTCATACGTCTGCTGGGCTGGCTGCAACGCTTCCAGGATTTTCACTCCACTGTGGAACGCAAACCAGAGGCTGCCATCTGCTCTGGCTTGCTGGCACTTCCAGGTGCCATTAGCTGGGCAGGAGCAGCAGCTGCCGGTTCAGGGCTTCCAGGTGGGCAGGCTGCATGAGGGTCTGGCTGGGGTGGTGTACATTCTCAACCACATTTCCCACTAGTAAGTCAGATACTACTGTATCTGTTGATATTTGGCCTATTTTTTTTTATGTATGAACAAAAATGTTTCAGTGTACATTATTAAATCACATGATTTTATGTGATAATGTGTCATACTTGCCTTCTCTCCCGGAATGGCCGGGAGGCTCCCGAAAATCGGGTGACCCTCCCGGCCCCACGGAAGAGCAGGCAAGTCTCCCGGTTTTTCAGTACCCCCATGCCCGGCCGCCCACTTTGAGAGTAAAGTGGGCGGTCCGGACAGTAGATGACGCGATTCTTGTTGAATCGTGTCATCATAGTCACGCCCCCTGCTGTAAAATGCCGGTTATAGCGGCATTACAGAGTGGGGGCGTGGCTTAAGCAGTGTCCCGCTGTAACCCCGCCCTCGTTCTGCCTATGCCCCTCCTCCGCCACACCCCGTTACGCCTCCTCCTCTCATCATTGTTCAGCCCAGCCCCTCCACTGAGCCGTCCTGGCAGCTCTCTCCCGGAGAGAGCTGCCAAAAAGTAGGTAAGTATGTAATGTGTATACATGTGCATGGTGTGTGGGCATGTTGGTGTATGATAGTGTCTGTGTTTGTACAGTACATACTGCATGAGAGACTGTGTGTACACATCTGTGTGTGGTGTATGAGAATATTTATACATTAACATTGACAAAAAAGCATGCCATGGAATAAGACAACAACAAATCATGAAATAAAGCAAAGCACATCATAGAGGGAGCATGTGCCTGACTCAGACTAAAGAGGACTCAGTCTGGGAAACAATTATTAACAAAAACTCCTGAGGCCTAAAGGGTCACAGGGATGGGGGTGGGGGTTGTTAGCCGGTGGTGGCACATGTGCTTTACAATCTCAGGGCCATTTTCATGAAGAATACCCTGAGAATTGTTGTAACTGGATTTTCGGGGACGGAGCTTTCTCGCAAGCTCTGCCCCTTTATGTGATAATTGATACATCCTTATGATGTATTAAATTATCACAATGCGATTTTGGTTGAATTTATCGCATCCCATCCACATCTCTGATGTGGATTGTGATAAATATGCCTCATAGGGGGTCATTTCGAGTTGATCGCATGTAGCAATTTTTTACTGCTCGTGCGATCAACCTGACACCGCCTATGGGGGAGTGTATTATAACATAGCAGGGCTGCGATAGCTTGTGCAGCCCTGCTGTACTAAAAAAGTTTTCTACAAAATAAGACCAGGGTGAGACTTACTTACCCTGTGCGATGGATCCAGGGATGAAGGTCCTGGGATTGACATCAGACAACTGCCCTCCAAACGCCTGGTCACACCTGCGTTTGGATCTCCACGCCCGGAAAACGGTGAGTATCCGCCCCGGAACGCCTCCCTGCTGTCAATCTCCTTGCGATCGCGCCAGCGATCACTTTCTTCTCTCTTCTGGTCGTTGCCCGGCGACGGCTGTCGATGGGCAACAACGCGCGTGCGCATTGCAGCCGCCGCGCATGTGCAGTTCTGACCTGTTCGCACCACAGCGAAGAACCGCTGCGTGCGGATGGGTCAGAATGACCCCCATAGTACGTATGTACTGTAGTAGTGATATAGTGAAGAGATGTAGTGTGGGAAGTAAGTGCAGTGATATAGTATGCCACATCACCCCATGTCCACACCGTAAAATATTCTCTGTGGCGCTAATCACACCCACTGCGCAATACACAATAGGCCCATCAAAAATGTCAGCTCCAGGCCCATGTGGACCTTAATCTGGCACTGGTTATCAGGGCGGATCCAGTAGAAAATGAAAGGGGGGGGGGGGCACCATGGTAGGGGAATGATAATAGTTATATTTACATGCACCTAAGACACGCGTGCTCCCAGATAAGGGGTGTGGTATCACAGGGGGCGTAGCCTCACAGTATACGCCATCAGTTAATGATTGGCTGTAGGAGCGCATCCTGGTTTACTGCCAATGTTTCACCCTGATGAAAAGGCTGATTGGTCTTGAAATGTTGGTCACCTGTTCCATTAGTTATTAGTTGGTGGTGGCAGGTGCAGCATACCTTGTTTTGGGCACTGCACTGAGACTCAGACTGCAGGACACGAACTGCCCATCTTTGATTAGCAGAAGCAGCCAGCTGGTTCTCCAACAAGCAGCATAAGACATCTGCAGGACAGCCCTGTCACAATCACACGGGCCGTCTTCTCAAAGCTGAGGCTGAGTTTGACTGCACCTAGCTTGGTGGTAAAGAAAGTGGAGGAGCGCTGGGATTACTGTGCAGTGCAGTGAGGGCTAATGAAGCCTTCTGTACCGTCATAAGTAACAGTCTTACTCAATGCTGGCATTTGAACCCCGCGCCTGGGCTGGACTCTGGCCGGCTGGCAGTGGGGGAGGTAGGTTGCGGTGTGAGCAGGGGGAGGCTGGAGTTGCAGCTCCAGCCTCCCCATTGGTTACCACACGGACTTGCTGTTAGAGCCGCGACGGGTTCTAGTGCCTGCCGACTCTGTTATCAAATCTGACTGACGGAAATAGCAGTAGTGCTGCTGCTGTTCTCCTTTTGAAAAACAAAAGAAATCAGAAACAACAGGGGGGCACGGGCCCGAGTGCCCCCCCCCCCCCCCCCCCCCCGGATCTGCCTATGGTCGTTATGATATGCGCAGATGCACTAATTCTTGATAAGATGTAAAATCATAATTAATATTGGGCCAGTCATTCTTCTTAAGAGGTTATTGGTTATTCATTTACTAATAACCCCTAAGAAAGAATGTCTGATTTAATAATAAATATGATTTTATAGCTAAAACTAGTGCATGTGCACATATCAAAACCACAATAAGATGTATAGTAACTTTTTTTTTGCATTTATAGGAAAATTATCCTATATTCAAAATTTGTTATGTTCTGCAGATGGTGAAAGTGAATAAAAATATATTGGGAATATACAATAATGTTTTGGGGATAAATCGGGGTTATCATTGCCAGGCTGGAACTCCTTTTATCTATTAATCCATTACTTATGTTATTTGTATGACTCATTGGTGCATTAATTTCAAGATGATACTTACATCAGTAAGTAATGGATTCATAGATAAAAGAATTTCCAGCCAGGCAATGATGAACCCGAATTATCCCCAACAATGGCTAAATATTGTATTTCCCTATATATTTTAGCTGCACTCTCACATCATTTGAATACTAAATCCAAAAAATAGCTGCATTCCAAAACAGAGTCTATCCATGAGGAAGACATGGGGGGGGGGAAATGTAATAGGGTGTGAGAATCAGAAAGTGAGAGGTTTTGGTAAAATTCTCCTGTTTTTCTTTAAGTGGCAGTCATTCATGGCAAAATTTAAGTGGCAAAATGACTGACACATTAAAAAAAACAAAAAAAAAAACAGGAGTATTTTACCAAAATCTCTCACTTTCTGATTCTCACACCCTATTACATTTCCCCTAGGGAAGAAAGCGTAGAAGCTCAAGGGATTGAACAAAATGACAATGTTGTTTGATACAGATATACATATATACAGTTGTGCTCTTAAGTTTACATACCCTAGCAGAATTTGTGAGTTATCATTCATATTCTCTGACAAATGGCCAGAAAATCACAAATTCTGCTAGGGTATGTAAACTTATGAGCACAACTGTGTGTATATATATATATATATATATATATATATACAGAGAGAGAGAGAGAGAGAGAGAGAGAGAGGAGAGAGAGAGGATATATATATATATATATATATATATATATATACATATATAATATATACAGTATATTTTTAAACAACATTACCACTGTATCACTTTTATTGATAGGGCCCCCCACAAGTTTGTTGCCCAGGGGCCCTCACAGACCTTAATCCTGCCCTGGTCTGAGTTATCAACCTTGTATGATTCTGTCTGCATGTCTTGTTAATGCATATTTGGTTACTAATAACTCCTGTATTTATCTTTTAATTATCTGCTAGTTTTTAATTATCTCAAGGGTATAATCCATGATCCTATTCTCCTGGCTTCTGTTTGTTGTTAGTCTATATTCTATATTTGGTTGGGTTACTTTTGTCTGTTATATTTGGAAGTCTCCTTGTTGCCCCTTTAATCCTGAGCTGAATGCTCCATGACGGGTATACTGTAGTTACCCTAATTTTCTTCGGTTGGGGGGACAGGTAATGTAGAGTAATTGGGGTGGGGGTGTTTGTTTTATGTGATTATCCAAGTGTGCTGTAAGTTGGGGCTTTGGTATACAGGGTGGGGGGAACTGCGGGATGGTTGTTTTATGTTATGTTTTGTTGTCCATGTTTTGGTGGGGATCCGGTCTGAAGATCGACAGTGTCTAGGTCGACAATGTTTAGGTCGACCACTATAGGTCGACAGTCACTAGGTCGACATGGATGGAAGGTCGACAGGGTTTCTAGGTCGACATGTGCTAGGTCGACAGGTCTAAAGGTCGACATGAGTTTTTCAAATTTTTTTTCTTTTTTTTATTTTTTTCATACTTAACGATCCACGTGGACTACGATTGGAACGGTAAAGTGTGCCGAGCAAAGCGAAGGCACCATGCCCGAAGCATGGCGAGCGAAGCGAGCCATGCGAGGGGACGCGGTGCACTAATTTTGGAACCCGGTCACTCTACGAAGAAAACAACACCAAAAAAAATAAAAATCCTCATGTCGACCTTTAGACCTGTCGACCTAGCACATGTCGACCTAGAAACCCTGTCGACCTTCCATCCATGTCGACCTAGTGACTGTCGACCTATAGTGGTCGACCTAAACATTGTCGACCTAGACACTGTCGATTTGATGAACCACACCCGTTTTGGTGATAATGGTTTGTGTATAGTTTATTAGTTTATTCCTATTGATCTGATATGTTTGTTACATGTCTGCCTTTTGTAGAAACGTTGTCATTAGTGTTTTATATTGTTGAACCACTGTGTAGTTAGCACTAGTTTTAAATTTATCATTGGTACTCACTGCACCATGTTTTCTCTTTGTGATCACGTAAATAAGATACTTTAAAATTATTAATTTAATTGATGCTAGTGAGAAAGAAAATCCTTATCTATGTGACAAGTGTTCTAAACTCACACAAGTTTACTAACAACTGATCATTAAACCTCTCTCATTGTAGAGCAGCAATGCAAGGATGGAGGGAAGAATTATTTACCATGGTGTACTGCCCTCTTCTGGTCAAAATATATAATGTTATTTTTAAGAAAAAAAATAATAAAAACATTTCATGTCAAATAGATCAATCAGTATCTTAGGAAAAAATAAGATTTTAAACCTACCGGTAAATCTTTTTCTCCTAGTCCATAGAGGATGCTGGGGACTCCGTAAGGACCATGGGGTATAGACGGGCTCCGCAGGAGATATGGGCACTATAAAGAACTTTAGAATGGGTGTGCACTGGCTCCTCCCTCTATGCCCCTCCTCCAGACCTCAGTTAGAGAAACTGTGCCCAGAGGAGATGGACAATACGAGGAAAGGATTCTGTAAATCTAAGGGCAAGATTCCTACCAGCCCACACCATCCACACCGTACAACCTGGAACATACGCAACCAGTTAACAGTATGAACAAAACAGTATCAGCCAAAGACTGATCTCAACTGTAACATAACCCTTATGTAAGCAATAACTATATACAAGCCTTGCAGATTTTGCCGCACTGGGACGGGCGCCCAGCATCCTCTATGGACTAGGAGAAAAAGATTTACCGGTAGGTTTAAAATCTTATTTTCTCTTACGTCCTAGAGGATGCTGGGGACTCTGTAAGGACCATGGGGTTTATACCAAAGCTCCAGAGCGGGCGGGAGAGTGCGGACGACTCTGCAGCACCGACTGAGCAAACGCAAGGTCCTCATCAGCCAGGGTATCAAACTTATAGAACTTTGCAAAAGTGTTTGAACCTGACCAGGTAGCAGCTCGGCAAAGTTGTAATGCCGATACGCCTCGGGCAGCCGCCAAGAAGAGGCCACCTTCCTAGTGGAATGGCCTTTGCCGAATTTGTTAACGGCAATCCTGCCGTAGAATGAGCCTGCTGAATCGTGTTACAGATCCAGCGAGCAATAGTCTGCTTCGAAGCAGGAGCGCCAACTTTGTTGGCTGCATACAGGACAAACAGTGCTTCTGTTTTCCTAACTCGAGCCGTCCTGGCTACATAGATTTTTAAGGCCCTGACTACACCCAGGGACCTGGAATCCTCCAAGTCACTCGTAGCCACAGGCACCACAATAGGTTGGTTCATATGAAACGAAGAAACCACCTTAGGCAAAAATTGAGGACGAGTCCTCAACTCTGCTCTATCCACATGGAAAGTCAAATAGGGGCTCTTGTGAGACAAGGCCGCCAATTCGGACACCCGCCTTGCAGATGCCAAGGCCAACAACATGACCACCTTCCAAGTGAGAAATTTCAATTCAACCGTTTGAAGAGGTTCAAACCAGACTTCAGGAACCGTAACACCACGTTAAGATCCCAAGGTGTCACTGGGGGCACAAAAGGAGGCTGGATGTGCAGCACTCCCTTTTTCAAAAGTCTGGACTTCTAGGAGAGAAGCCAATTCCTTCTGAAAGAAAATAGACAGGGCCGAAATCTGTACCTTAATGGAACCTAATTTTAGGCCCATATCCACTCCTGTCTGTAGAAAGTGGAGAAACCGGCCCCGATGGAAATCTCCCGCAGGAGCATTCTTGGTGTCACACCAAGAAACATACTTCCTCCAGATACGGTGATAATGTTTTGCCGTCATTTCCTTCCTAGCCTTTATCAGAGTAGGGATTACTTCCTCCGGAATTCCTTTCCCTGCTAGGATTCGGCGTTCAACCGCCATGCCGTCAAACGTAACCGCGGTAAGTCTTGGAATACGCAGGGCCCCTGTTGTAACAGGTCCTCCCTGAGAGGAAGAGGCCAGGTATCCCTTGTGAGCATCTCCTGAAGATCTGAATACCAGGCCCTTCGAGGCCAAACTGGAACAATGAGTATTGTTTTTACTCTTTTTTGTTGTATGATTCTCAATATTTTTGAGATGAGAGGAAGAGGGGGGAACACATAGACCGACTGAAACACCCAAGGTGTCACCAGGGTGTCCACCGCTATTGCCGGAGGGTCCCTTGACCTGGCACAATACCTCTGAAGCTTTTTGTTGAGGCGTGACGCCATCATGTCTATGTGAGGAATTCCCCAAAGACTTGTTATCTTTGCAAAAACTTCTTGATGAAGTCCCCACTCTCCTGGATGGAGATTGTGCCTGCTGAGGAAGTCTGCTGCCCAGTTGTCCACTCCCAGAATGAAGACCGCTGACAGAGCACTTACGTGATTTTCCGCCCAGCGAAGAATCCTGGTGGCTTCCGCCATTGCCACTCTGCTCCTTGTCCCGCCTTGGCGGTTTACATGAGCCACGGCTGTGACATTGTCTGATTGAATCAGAACCGGTAGGTCGCGAAGAAGATCCTCCGCTTGCCGTAGGCCATTGTATATGGCCCTTAATTCCAGTACATTGATGTGTAGACAAGCCTCCTGGCTTGACCATAGCCCCTGAAATTTTTTTCCTTGTGTGACTGCTCCCCATCCTCGGAGGCTCGCGTCCGTGGTCACCAGAACCCAATCCTGAATGCCGAACCTGCGACCCTCTAGAAGGTGAGCACTTTGCAGCCACCACAGGAGAGACACCCTGGCCCGGGGGGACAGGCTTATCTTCTGATGTATTAGTAGATGGGACCCGGACCACTTGTCCAGGAGGTCCCACCGAAACGTCCTTGCATGAAACCTGCCGAAGGGGATGGCCTCGTAGGCTGCCACCATTTTCCCCAGAACACGAGTGCATTGATGAACAGACACTCTTTTTAGTTTTAGCAAGTCTCTGACCATGTTCTGGAGGTCCTGGGCTTTTTCCACCGGGAGAAAAACCCTTTTCTGCTCCGTGTCCAGAATCATGCCTAGGAACGATAGTCGAGTCGTTGGAATCAATTGTGACTTTGGCAGATTGAGAATCCAACCGTGCTGTTGTAGCACTCTCAGGGAGAGCGACACGCTCTTCTGCAATTGATCTCTTGATCTGGCTTTTATCAGGAGATCGTCCAAGTATGGGATAATTGTGAATCCCTGCCTGCGCAGGAGTACCATCATCTCCGCCATCACCTTGGTGAAAATCCTCGGGGCCGTGGAAAGCCCAAACGGCAATGTCTGAAACTGGTAATGACAGTCCTGTACAGCGAATCTCAGGTATGCCTGATGAGGAGGATATATGGGGACATGAAGGTATGCATCCTTTATGTCGAGTGACACCATAAAATCCCCCCTTCCAGACTGGAGATCACAGCCCGGAGCGATTCCATCTTGAATTTGAACTTTTTCAAGTACAGGTTTAGGGATTTTAGATTTAAAATTGGTCTGACCGAACCATCCGGCTTTGGGACCACGAACAGGGTCGAATAGTACCCTTTTTCCTATTGGACATGGGAAACCTTGACAATCACTTGCTGTTGATACAGCTTTTGAATTGCAGCGAACACTACTTCCCTCTCTGGGGGAGAAGCCGGTAACGCCGACTTGAAAAATCGGTGAGGGGGCACCTCTTCGAATTCCAGTTTGTAGCCTTGGGATACTATATCCATCGCCCAAGGATCCACGTCTGACAGAACCCAGACCTGGCTGAAGAGTCAAAGACGTGCCCCCACTGGTGCGGACTCCCTCAGTGGAGCCCCAGCGTCATGCGGTGGATTTAGTAGAAGCCGGGGAGGACTTCTGCTCCTGGGAACTAGCCGGAGCAGGTGCTCTCCTTCCTCTACCCTTACCTCTGGCAAGGAAAGATGAGCCCCGACCTCTTCTGGACTTATGCGACCGAAAGGACTGCATCTGGTATTGTGGAGTTTTCTTTTTCTGCGGGGGAACAAAAGGCAAAAAGGTAGATTTACCTGTGGAAGCTGTGGCAACCAGGTCCGCGAGACCTTCCCCAACTAAAACTTCACCTTTGTATGGCAAAACCTCCATATGCTTCTTTGAGTCGGTATCACTCATCCATTGGCGGGACCACAGGGCTCGCCTAGCAGAAATCGCCATGGCGTTGGCTCTGGAACCCAGCAGCCCAACGTCTCTTTGAGCGTCCCTCATATATAAGACTGCGTCCTTAATGTGGCCTAAGGTAAATAAAGTGGTATCCCTATCTAGGGTATCAAGGTCAGCTGACAAGGTATCTGTTCAAGCTGCAACTGCACTACACACCCATGCCGATGCTATTGCCGGTCTGAGCAAAACACCTGTATGCGCATAAATAGACTTTAAAGTAGTTTCCTGTCTGCGATCAGCAGGATCCTTGAGGGCAGCTGTGTCCGGAGACGGTAGCGACACTTTCTTAGACAGGCGAGTTAGAGCCTTGTCCACCCTGGGTGAGGATTCCCAACGTACCCTGTCCTGAGCAGGGAAAGGATACGCCATAAGAATCCTCTTGGGAATCTGCAGTTTTTTATCCGGAGTTTCCCAAGCTTTTTCAAATAACTCGTTAAGCTCATGAGATGCGGGAAAGGTTACCTCCGGTTTCTTTTCCTTATACATGCGCACCCTTGTGCCAGGAACCGAGGGGTCATCGGTGATGTGCAAAACATCTTTTATCGCAAGAATCATATAATAAATACTTTTGGCCACCCTTGGGTGTAAGCTCGCCTCATCGTAGTCGACACTGGAGTCAGAATCCGTGTTGGTATCAGTGTCTGCTTTTTGGGATAGGGGACATTTCTGAGACCCAGAAGGGCCCGGTGGCCCACCCGAAGCCATGGATTGACTCCCTGCTTTTTCCCTGGATTCTGCTTTGTCCAGTCTCTTATGCAATAAGGTCACATTTGCATTCAAAACATTCCACATGTCCATCCAATCATGAGTCGGCGTTGCCGACGGAGACACCACAATCATCTGCTCCACCTCATCCTTAGCTGAGCCTTCCACATCAGACATGCCGACACACTCGTACCGACACCCCCCCACACACAGGGATAATAGATATAAGGACTCGGAGACAGTTCCCCAATAAGGCCCTTTGGAGAGACAGAGAGAGAGTATGCCAGCACACACCCAGCGCCAACTGACACTGGAAAATAATCTCCCAGATAATAGCGCTTTTTATATTACTCACTGTGTTAATACACTCACTGCACCTTACAAGTGCCCCCCCCCCCCCTCCTCTTTTCAGCCCTGTGTCACCGTGTTCAGCAGGGGAGATACTGGGGAGCCAGCTTCTCTGCAGATCTCTGTGGAGAAAATGGCGCTGGTTAGTGCTGAGGGACCAAGCTCCGCCCCCTCCAGCGGTGGGCTTCGGTCCCGCTCAATCTCAAAACTGGCGGGGGATTTAAAGAATTACTGCCTCCGCAGTGCCTTTTATAATGCCAGATATAGAGATTATTATTGCTGCCCAGGGCGCCCCCCTGCAGGGCGCACCCATCAGTGCCCGCTAGTGGGTGTAGTGTGTGGGAGCAATGGCACGCAGCGTTACCGTTGCGCGCTTACCTCAGTGAAGATCAGAAGTCTTCTGCCGCCTTGAAGTCTTCTTTTCTTCTTATTCTCACCCGGCTTCAATCTTCCGGCTCTGTGAGGAGGACGGCGGCGCGGCTCTGGGACGAACGGCGGGGGAGGACCTGCGTTCCGACTCCCTCTGGAGCTAATGGTGTCCAGTAGCCTAAGAAGCAGAGCCTATCAGTTAAGTAGGTCTGCTTCTCTCTCCTCAGTCCCACGATGCAGGGAGCCTGTTGCCAGCAGTGCTCCCTGAAAATAAAAAACCTAACAAAATTCTTTTTCAGAGAAACTCAGGAGAGCTCCCCTGTAGTGCACCCAATCTCCTCTGGGCACAGGATCTAACTGAGGTCTGGAGGAGGGGCATAGAGGGAGGAGCCAGTGCACACCCATTCTAAAGTTCTTTATAGTGCCCATATCTCCTGCGGAGCCCGTCTATACCCCATGGTCCTTACGGAGTCCCCAGCATCCTCTAGGACGTAAGAGAAAGTATAAAAACTAGAATTATAGGCAAACTATCAGCCCCCTTAAACATATCTGTTGTTAAATGGACACTTCTCAAATGCTTCTGTTCAAAGTCAAAGATTCTTTTTTACCCATTTAAATTTTGAATAACCCTCAGAGGGAATTTCCTATGATTTGGTCCAGATGCTGGAGTTCCTGCTAGGAAGTGTCAAAGTCGAAAAATATCCTGATACATATGCCTTGTACTAACCCCTCATGCACATGCCCGCTGCACGTGCACACGCTCTGCCGTGCGTGCACATATCCGCAATTTGCGTAAGATCGCTCCGGCGATCATGCGCGGTGTATGCGCATTTACGGTAGAGTTTGTAAGCGTCTAGCGGGCCACTCGATCATAACATATTTTACCCACATACTGTGTTTTATAGATAATATTCCCCTTAACAATGTCAGAAAGTATGTTTAGTTTAAACGGTTCTTGGATGGAGAAATTCCTCTTTGCATGATGGGAAGGGTTAGATAAAGGTAGAACGGTGGTGTCTAGTATCCAGCTGTATAGTAACATTTCGGTGTTGGTTAGGAAGAGAATGCTCGCTCCTGCGCATAGTTATGTATAAAAGTAGTTTATAGATATTTACTGTATTTGCTGTTCATTACCCATGCGGCGGGAATCCTAAGGATACCTCCCACCTGAGCAGTTGGAGAAAGGCACAGCCCACCTGTTCGAACCCACCTATGACCTTTTGTTATAATGCAGAGACACATTCCTGTGTCCAATGAACCATGAGATTATAGGGACCATTGTATTGTTACTGTATGTTGTGTATATAAAGACCACCATTGCCTGTCCAGTCACTCACTCCCTCTGCAAGGTTTTCATATTGAAGGCTGAGGGCTGGATTCAGGACGTGCCTGCGAATCATTCCCACGTGTGTAAGTTCTCTGTAGCCATTTTGTTATCCTTTCTGTTTGCCATTTGTTCTCATTGTGTACTCATTCTGTTTTCTTGTGTTTGCGATCGTTCGCTATTGTTCATATTATTCCTCGTTATTTTGTTTAGATTTTTATGTTAGTTTTGTAGTGTATAAGCTGTACTGTTTTTCCCCTTTTTACTCAAATAGAATTATCCACTGGGTGTTAGAGCCTAAGTGGTTTTTATATCCTAACCAGGTCTTGTGTTTTCACTAGTTACTGTAAAGGGTTTTCTGAGCGTCTCAATCGCTCAAGCAGCTTCTCATATAATCAAGGTTAATAAGCATTACGTCGTTTTAGTATTTCATTGCCAAGGTTTAAAGTGTAAAGCATACCCTTATGGTGTGTTGTTACTAAGGGTTACTGTATAACATTCCGTGAGCGTGCGTGTCGCTCGTGCGTCTCGCCCACGGCCTAGCGTCTGCTACTCTAAGTGCAAACCCTTACGGTACTCTGTGCGCCAATAGTGTACTTAGTCCATAATAGAATATAGCTTAATGTTTTTAGGTAATAACTGACTTTATCAATTGGGGGCATCATCCGGGCCTCCTCATATCCACAGCCAAGCGGAACCAGGCAGACTTTATCCATCAGCAAAGGGCAGGAAGGTAGTATCCCCTGTTAGCCGTTTGGTGGTTGGGGATACGGTAAGTGCTGATTAGATAAGCGTCTGCTCCGCTTGGTTTGTAGGGATGCTGGTGAGATCCGGAACCGAAAGGTAAGAACGTTAAGCTATTGTCTTTTAAATCTGTTTAAATCTCTGTATTGGTGGAAATTGCGCACGCAACACACGCACACACCTGTATTTCCATTTGCGTATTTTCCCATATCTGCCTTTCTGTTTGCCATTAGCACTGATCACGTGCTGAGAAAATTTGTTGCTATTTAGGTAAAAGTAAAAGTAATACTTAAGGGAGTAATTGTAAAACACGCATGCAGCCTGACCCAGTTATAAAGGTTATACAGGAGATACTGTGTGGTGTTTGGTAAACGATTATAGTTAAATATCTTTTGCATTTATAGAAGCGTGTTATTTGTGTTACTGCGGACGTATCTGGCCTGTGTACACGTGTCTCTGACCGAGTGCGAGACAGCGTACGCAACGCAAATGACTACACACGTGGCGTACATTACGCAACGTGCGTACGGATACGCCCACTAAATACAAATCACACGATAGCATTGTTTTAGTAGTAGATACGGAAGCCACGAGATAATAGCACAAATTTGTTCAGTTTCCAAAATTTAGTTTAAAAAGATCCTCCTCTCGTTACATTACCTCTGGGATTAGCCTGTGTTACCTGAATGAAAGAAATTTTCTGTACAGAAAAATCAAAGTATATATGAAGTGAAAGAGCGTGTGTATGCAAGTAAAGTTTTCTTTGGTGTGAACCCCGGAATTCGAGATCTCGTAGAAGGATACCCGTGAAGTGAACACGTGGTGGCGTGGGAGACGGCCATCTCACGTTTAAAGTGAATAAGGTAAAAGGAGCAATTAGTGTTACAGCAGACCAGAAGGTCCGCGAAAGTCAGAAAGCCGTTAAAAGTACCTATACGAAGTTTCTGAAGACCCTGACTTAAGAAAGGTCAGAGGTAGTGAGCGCAGCCCTGGGGGTTGGCGCAGTACCCATATAGGCCCGTTTTGAGAATACGCTCCGGCTGAAGGTTTCGCAGCCTAAACAACCGATTCCGCTGGTCGTTCTGCGGATAAGTAATAGTTACTTATACGCATTACGACTGTACCGCATGTAATTGTGTGCATTAGTTGGTTACCTTGATACCCATTACGCAATTTGCGTACGCTTTGCGGGATCATAAACACTATTTGTACATTCTAACGTGATTTGTGTAGGGTTTTTTTTATTTTAAGGGAGGTTCGCTGTTCACTCAGGAATTCTCCAGCAACTGATACTTACTGGGGAGGGTAGCATACTCCCACATGCCCCAGTAAGTAGAGGTCACATAGGGGCCCTGGGTTGAGTACGCCAGCGCTGAAGCAGTGTGTGGGCATATTGGTCGACGTGGGCGAGAGTGGGTGAAGGCACTCGTTGGACTTTCACCGTCGCCTTACCTCTGGGAAAGTGGTTTTTGTAGGAATTCGCTGAGAAGGCAATACCTGCAAAGAATGGGGGCCAGTTGCTCAAGTAAGGGACGATCAACCAAGGTCCAGGTTGATATTATTCCGCGACCAGTCGGGTCGGCGAGGTACATAATGTGTGAAAAATATGGATCACACGCAGAGGTTTTATGCAATGAGTGGGAACGTATGACTGTGAACGATGGGGAGAAGTTTCCCAGGGTAGGCAGTTTTAATCCTGAGGTTTTGCAAAATTTAAGGAGTAGGATATGTCTAATAAAGTCCGGCAAGCAACGGATTAGACATTATGATTATTTACAGTTATGGCAACAGGAAGGCGAGATACAAAGAGGATTAGCTCAAGCAGCTGGTTCCAATCCTATCAGGAAACTGATAGCTACTGCACCACCACCACCATACATAACAGGAGAGAAAGTGGCTACAGAGAATGGCATACTGGTATATGATAAAAGTGCACTTAATAAATGTATAAATGATAAGAGTAAAGTAGATAAGTGTATTAATGCTAATGTTAACCCGTGCAAGTTGTATCCTGTCTTAAACTTCCCTCAGGACTGCGACCAGGAAGATGAGCCTACCACAATATCGGCACTCTCTCTAGCATCCACCATAAGAGAGACTACAGTGGGCACGGCCCAACCAGTAAGAGGAGTAGCAAAGGCCCCTAGTGGAGGGACAGGTGAGGTCGTGTCCGCAGGTAAGTACGGTACTGTACATTATGCAGAAACAATTACACCACACATTGTAGAATCAACCCAGAGTGATGTGATTGAACTTAATCCTGTCAGGGTAATTGCAGTCCCAAATGGAAAAACTGACGCTACAGGAGTCACTCCCGTCAGGAACATTGCAATGCATTGTCCCTTTTCCCGGACAGAATTAAGAACAATTATGTCTGAATTCCCTGATCCTAGGAAAGATCTAGTTGCAAGCCAAAGGTTCATTAGAGAATTAGGTAATTCCGCAGAACCCAATAACAAAGATTGGCGGACATTGCTGAGGGCATGCTTGCCCCCCAATATCGACTCTGCGAAATTTATCACTGATTGTAGGTTAGATGAAGAGGTACCTCTCACTGATGAGTACAATCAGGACAATGTAAAACGTATCAACCTGCAGTTAGGAGTATATTTCCCAACTGTTGTCAAGTGGAACAAAATCTTCTCCATAAGACAAAAAGAAGGGGAAACTGCTTCTGATTATTTCCATCGGGCACTGCAGGAAATGGCTAAGTACACTGGAATAGTAGACATTAAGACAAATGTGCACCATAGGGAAGTAGCAGTTTCTGTATTAATGGATGGTTTAAAGGAAGTGTTGAGGACAAGGGTACAGACCACTCAACCTAACTGGAGAGGTATGTCGGTGGCTGCTTTGAGAGAGACCGCTATTGAGCATGATTGGAACATCATGAGACACAGGGAGTCACAGGGCGATAAGCTGATGGCAGTAAGTATACAAGCCCTTACAACGAAGCCACCTCAGCCTAAGCCCCAAACCCCTGTGGGTAAGTCAAATGTGATAAAATGTTATACCTGCCAGAGGGAAGGGCATTATGCACGAAATTGTATGTTTAACGACCCACATAAGGTATATCAACCCCCTAGACAACGACATGACACACGTAATTGGGATCAGGGACCGCAGAGACGGAGTTATGAGCCACATGCAGGGGAAACAAGAAGGTACCCACCAAAAAGAGACTGGCAAGTCTCTGAAAATTCCCAGTTACCCCCTTCACTTGTTGTAGCTGCCAGCGCGCTGCGGGAAGGTCACCACACACAATAGGGGTGGGGCCACACCTGTAGTCTGCAGCCAGTGAAATTAATTGCGAGCCTTGGAAGTGAACCCGAGGTCACAATTGATGTAGCTGGTAGATCTCTACCTTTCCTTGTAGACACGGGGGCGGCCAAGTCAGTGTTAAATTCAACAGTGGGTATGAAGACCACTGGTAAAACAATTCCAGCCATGGGAGTAACAGGAGTAGTACAACACTACCATTTAAGCAAACCAGCAGAGATTATGATAGGGCCTTTGCAGACCAAGCACTCCTTTCTGATAGCTGCATCGGCTCCGACTAATCTACTTGGGAGAGATTTACTGTGCAAGATGGGGTGTGTCATATATTGTACTCCTGGAGGTGTGTTCTTAGATATACCCGAGAATCACGCTCAGGAAGTGCAGGATATGCTAGACTCCCCAAATGTCACACACTGCTGTTACAGATAGGTGTCCGTCCAAGGTAGAGAAAATGATTTCCCAGATACCGGAGTCACTTTGGACCAAGGATGGACAAGACACTGGATTAATGGCAAATGTAGCTCCTGTAGTAGTCCAAGTAAAAGATGGTAGGATAGCTCCAAAAATCCCACAGTATCCTCTGAAGCCAGAGGTGGAGTTAGGAGTTTACCCAGTAATAGAGCGCTTGCTACAACAGGGCATTCTGGTTAGGACGTCCAGCACTGCCAATAGTCCCATCTTCCCTGTGAAAAAGAGCGGGGGGAGGGGTTACAGGCTAGTGCAGGATCTAAGGGGGATCAACAAAATAGTTGAGAGCCAATTCCCCGTAGTGCCAAATCCAGCCGTCATCCTTATGCAAATCCCTTCCACTGCGAAATTTTTCACTGTGATTGACCTCTGCTCCGCCTTCTTCTCGGTACCTCTGCACCCTGACAGCCAATATTTGTTTGCATTCACATACAGAGGAGTACAGTACACCTGGTCTCGCTTACCACAAGGTTTCATTGACAGCCCAAGTATTTTCTCACAGGCTTTGCATGATTGTCTACAATCCTTTCAACCTGAGAGCGGATCAGTATTAATACAGTATGTAGACGACTTACTGCTGTGTTCTGATTCACTCGAATCGTCCTTGAGAGACACGAAACAGCTTCTGTTTCATCTTTCTGATACGGGACACAAGGTTTCAAAGGATAAGTTGCAATTATGCCAGACCAAGGTAAAATATTTGGGACATTGCTTGACGCAAGGACTGAGACACCTCACTGCTGATAGAGTACAGGCGATTCGCGACATGACTCTGCCACAAACCCAGCAACAGATTCACACTTTCCTAGGAATGTGTGGGTACTGCCGTAACTGGATCCCAGGGTTTTCCATACTAGCCTTACCTTTACAAGAGATGGTCTCATCAAACAAACCAGATCGGATTTCGCACACAGATGAGTCCGAACTGGCATTTGAGAGACTCAAACAGTGCCTAACGCAGGCACCAGCATTAGGTATGCCGGATTATGGGAAACCCTTTGAACTGTACGGTACGGAAAGTGCTGGGTGTGCGGCAGGTGTCTTAACCCAGAAGCATGGTGATGCCAGCAGGCCGGTAGCCTACTACAGCGCTCAGCTAGACACGGTAGCACGATCCCTCCCCACATGCTTGCGAAGTGTTGCAGCGATAGCATTGCTAGTGAGTAAAAGCGAAGATGTAGTGCTAGGACACAACCTGACAATCCATACACCTCATGCAGTGTCAGCCTTACTGAATTCTGCCCAAACCAGACACGTCTCATCCGCACAGTTTACATGCTGGGAATTAGCACTAATGGCCCCTGTAAACATCACCATAAGGAGATGCAGCGCACTAAATCCTGCAACGTATCTCCCAGGTGTGCCTGGACAGGCACAAAGGCTGGGGGATGAGAGTAATGGTGAAGGAGGATTTAGTACAGACACTGACACACATGATTGTATGGAATATTTGACCCAAAATTTCACTGCAAGGCCTGACATCAGTGACAACCCACTGGAAGGTGTAGATTTTACTTTCTACACTGACGATAGTTGCCACAGACAGACGGCCTTGGGAGACTTGTGTACTGGATACGCAGTCGTAGATGACAAAGGTACCATAGAAGCGGAACCCACCTCACTCAGCACAAGTTGCTGAGCTGGTCGCCCTAACCAGAGCGTGTGAATTGGCTAAAGGTAAGTCAGCCAATATTTACACGGATTCTAGGTATGCCTTTGGAGTAGTGCATGATTTCGGGGCCCTATGGCGCCTCAGAAATTTCATGACGGCAGCTGGCACACCCGTGGCGCATGCGACCCACATCAAAAGACTTTTAGCAGCAATACAGGAACCTGACAGAGTGGCTGTTATCAAGTGTAAAGCCCATACATACAGCCAAGACCCAGTGTCACTTGGTAACAGCCGGGCAGACGAAGCTGCTAAATTAGCAGCCAGTACCCCCATACAGACAGACATCACACAACTGATGGTATTCAATACCGTCAGCACACAGAAATTGAGTGAAATGCAAGATTTGTGTTCTCCACAGGAAAAGGCAGTCTGGAGGTCAAAAGGATGTGGCCAGGAGTCCTCAGGACTCTGGACAGATGGACGGGGTAAGCCAGTGGCACCCAGAGCATACCTTCTGAGTTTAGCGAAGGCGGCACATGGGCTGACTCATCTAGGTAAAGAAGGTATGTGCAAGTTGGTAAGAGCCTACTGGTGTGCACCAGGATTTTCTTCCCATGCGGGTAAGAGGGTGATGACATGCCTCACCTGCTTGAGGAAGAACATTGGAAAGGCGATACCAACAGAACCATCCCATATTCCGCCAACTGACGGCCCTTTTCAGGTAATACAAATTGATTTCATACAATTGCCACCCTGTAGAAATTTAAAGTATGTATTGGTTTGTATTGATGTGTTTTCAAATTGGGTTGAAGCGTTCCCCGCTGCCACAAATACCGCTACGTTTACTGCAAAGAAAATCGTGCAGGAATTTGTGTGCAGGTATGGTATCCCTAGAATAATTGAAAGTGATAGGGGTACCCATTTTACAGGTGAAGTCTTTCAGGTAATGTGCAAATTAATGGGAATTAATAGTAAGCTGCATACTCCGTACCGCCCACAGGCGAGTGCGAAAGTGGAAAGAGTAAACAGCACTATTAAAAACAAGTTGAGCAAAGTAATGGCTGAAACTGGATTGTTGTGGCCAGAAGCTTTGCCACTTGTATTGTACAGCATCAGAACCACTCCCAGGTCCCCTCTTAATCTGTCCCCCTTTGAAATTCTTTTTGGTCGACAACCCCATGTAATGATTGACCCCCAGGGTGATTTGAAATGTAACAATGAAGTCACTGTAAAGTATTTGGTTAAGATGAGCAAGCAGTTGAGGAATCAGAATAGCAATCTAAAGCTGGTGATTCCTGATCTGCCAGACAGTAATTGTCATGACATTGAACCTGGGGATTATGTAATGATTCGGAATTTTCTACGCTCAGGTTGCCTGATTGACCGTTGGGAAGGACCGTACCAAGTCTTACTGACCAGCACGACAGCATTGAAGGTTGCCGAAAGAGAGACTTGGGCCCACTCGTCCCACTGTAAGAAGGTCGCTGACCCAGAGAGAGCCCGTGACAAAGAGCAGAGTGGAGGAAACCATATCACTGGAGTGTCTGTTCCGGGAAGGCTGAGAGGCAGGACTGTTGTCACGGCAGCTGAGCACAGAGAACTACAAGATCGGAGGCGGTTGTCGTGCCAAGTTTTCTTTCCCTTCTAGTTGTTTTCTTTCCCCCACTACAACTCTTTCTTTCTCCTCCTAAGATGGACTCGCCCCAAGAGACTGCAGTCCGTCTTTTCCTGTTGACCCTGTTGTTGACCAGAGCAGTCTGTTTCGGTGAGAGTACCAGTGAGGTCGAGAAAGGATCTGGAATGGGTTCTGATGACCAGGATGGATTCGTAGAGTTCCAAGAACAACACAATCACCGAGCAAAGGTGAGTATCATTAAACGATCTGGTAGCCATGACACTAACAGACATTGTGAAGGATTGTTAAGTGAAGAGAATTGTATCTGTAGAAATTGTGACAACATAGTTGAGGACGGGTGCATCCAGAGATGTCAGTCCAGCATTAATATCAATATGGACCGTCATCCATTGAGTGACTATCACTCATTAGTGGGTAAGGTTTTAAACCAAACGGAATGCTGGGTGTGCTCACAAGTACCTCAAGGTCATAGAAAGTCAGGACTAGTGCCATACTCTTTAACGATAGATGAGGTACTTGAATTAAGGGATGGGAGACCGGTGGACAAGAAATTTAATATTTCTAGGCCTCCTAGTTTGAAGCTCCACCAATATCATGTGGATAGGTCCTTAATATGTTTTAACATTTCCAATCCCCGAAAGCCGGGAAATTGGGAAGTGACATGGAACAACCGAACCATGACATTCTCACACAGAGCCGATAGAATGTCCATTGACTCAGAGCTTATACGCCAAATAGCCAACAGTGGAAGATATTTCCAATATAGGTACACTCTAGGAAGTAGGCCCATGCGAGTTGGAGAAGTATCACCAGGATACTGTGCGCATATCATACAACCTGATACGTGTACTAGACAGATGAGAGAGTTAGGGATAGGATTTTTCACCTGGAAGGTTTGTAATATGGTGATGTCATATTCTGTCCCATATGTCCTCCCCGATTATGCATATTTCATATGTGGGAGGAAGGCGTATAAGTGGCTTGCCCCAAACTCAGAGGGATTGTGTTACATTGGAAAAGTGTTACCGGAAGTAATGACCATTACCCATGATAGAATGAAAGACGTTCACCGCAATGCTCAAGCTCCTTACACTCACACCCATTACGAACACATTGTAAAGAGACACCTTATAGATAGGACAGAGCATGAAGCCTCTGATTTGATCCACAAATCCACCGGGATTCAACTCCTGCTCGCGCTAGATATCACCCGTACCGCCAGAGGAGTTATAAATTTTAGGTATATTACCGCGCTAGCGAACCTGATAGACAATATCACCGAGATGTATGATGACACCTTTAGATATACTGGGAGAGAATTGCAAGCTTACAAAATGGAACTGATCCAGCACAGGATGGTTCTCAATTACATCACAGCAGTGACAGGAGGGTATTGTGTCACCCTAGCAACTCAGTATGGAGTGAAGTGTTGTACGTATATCACAAACAGCACTGAGGACCCAACCGACGTCATAGATCAAAAGATGGACGATATCTTGCAATTGAAGTGGGAGTTCCGAAGGAGACACAACCTTACCCTTGCTTCTGTGGGTAATGAACTGACCGGCTGGGTATCATGGTTGAACCCACGCAATTGGTTCTCAGGTTTAGGAGAATGGGCTCAAAATGTTATCGTTGCTGTAGGGAAATTCCTCTTATGTATCCTAGGAGTTGTCATAATGACTGGTTTGATATTCAGATGTGTTCGAATTTTAATGAATTGCAAGCGTAGTACCAAATTGATGAGTTTGAGGAGCGAGGGCATTGTAACAACAACTAGTTTAATTTATGACCCAGCAATCGAGACAATGTTGTGATAAAACGTGATTCCACGGTCCGTTTCTTTCACCCGTTTCTCCTTTGTTTTCCTCCAAGGTAAAAAGACACCGACTCGGAAGAAGATTTTGATGACCCATTATACAGACCATTGATGAACTTTGTCACAGCCATTTGATGAACTGTTAGAGACTTTCATTTTATGGACACTTGAAGAGCTTTGCTTGCCACACAGCAAAGATACAGCAATCCGGACAAGACTTCAACAAGATATCAACAAGACTCCAACAGACGCCCAAGGACGACCACACACATATATATACATACGAATGCATTTATAACGCATGTTTCTTATCTTCATCTCTTCTATCTTCAGGTAGTGGCACACATAGTCGACAGGTGATATAGACACATATATTAGCACTCACATACTTTCCCCCTTCATGTATCATCAACTAATGTGCACCCCATTTGTTGGAACTAAAAGCCGAAAAGAGCTCGGTAGAGTTTGTTAGCCCACTTACAGACCCCTAATATGGGATAATAAGGATTCAATGTATACTTCGCAATACCTCGAAGCTTATTTTTAGAACATGTACGGCACGATGATACATGACCCCTCAGAGAAGGATTTCATACATACATACATGCTTTTACTATCACACTAGGTCATACATTTCCCACCTCCTCCTCTTCTCCCTACTCCCAATCATAATAAGGTATTTCATGGTAATATATATTTTTCTGCTTAAATTGTTTAGATAGTGGCAGTTATTGTTGACTGCCAAAGGGTGGACTGTCAAAGTCGAAAAATGTCCTGATACATATGCCTTGTACTAACCCCTCATGCACATGCCCGCTGCACGTGCACACGCTCTGCCGTGCGTGCACATATCCGCAATTTGCGTAAGATCGCTCCGGCGATCATGCGCGGTGTATGCGCATTTACGGTAGAGTTTGTAAGCGTCTAGCGGGCGACTTGATCATAACATATTTTACCCACATACTGTGTTTTATAGATAATATTCCCCTTAACAATGTCAGAAAGTATGTTTAGTTTAAATGGTTCTTGGACGGAGAAATTCCTCTTTGCATGATGGGAAGGGTCAGATAAAGGTAGAACGGTGGTGTCTAGTATCCAGCTGTAGAGTATTTTAATAGTAACATTTCAGTGTTGGTTAGGAAGAGAATGCTCGCTCCTGCGCATAGTTATGTACAAAAGTAGTTTATAGATATTTACTGTATTTGCTGTTCATTACCCATGCGGCGGGAATCCTAAGGATACCTCCCACCTGAGCAGTTGGAGAAAGGCACAGCCCACCTGTTCGAACCCACCTATGACCTTTTGTTATAATGCAGAGACACATTCCTGTGTCCAATGAACCATGAGATTATAGGGACCATTGTATTGTTACTGTATGTTGTGTATATAAAGACCACCATTGCCTGTCCAGTCACTCACTCTCTCTGCAAGGTTTTCATATTGAAGGCTGAGGGCTGGATTCAGGACGCGCCTGCGAATCATTCCCACGTGTGTACGTTTTCTGTAGCCATTTTGTTATCCTTTCTGTTTGCCATTTGTTCTCATTGTGTACTCATTCTGTTTTCTTGTGTTTGCGATCGTTCGCTATTGTTCATATTATTCCTCGTTATTTTGTTTAGATTTTTATGTTAGTTTTGTAGTGTATAAGCTGTACTGTTTTTCCCCTTTTTACTCAAATAGAATTATCCACTGGGTGTTAGAGCCTAAGTGGTTTTTATATCCTAACTAGGTCTTGTGTTTTCACTAGTTACTGTAAAGGGTTTTCTGAGCGTCTCAATCGCTCAAGCAGCTTCTCATATAATCAAGGTTAATAAGCATTACGTCGTTTTAGTATTTCATTGCCAAGGTTTAAAGTGTAAAGCATACCCTTATGGTGTGTTGTTACTAAGGGTTACTGTGTAACATTCCGTGAGCGTGCGTGTCGCTCGTGCGTCTCGCCCACGGCCTAGCGTCTGCTACTCTAAGTGCGTACCCTTACGGTACTCTGTGCGCCAATAGCGTACTTAGTCCATAATAGAATATAGCTTAATGTTTTTAGGTAATAACTGACTTTATCAGAAGTGGGCAGGGCAGGGTGTGGGTCAGCATGCGCAAGCTTGAAAAAAGGGGAGTGGCCCCACCAGCATCACTATTGGCGGAGGTGCAGCACCTGTCAGCATCACAAATGGAGGCGTGTCCAGCCATTGACATCACTAATGGGGGCGTGCCCAGCACTTACGGAGTGCTGAGATTCCCCCAACCTCTCCCCTTAATATGAATAGATACCGTGCACATGTTGCAGCTGCTGGGGCACATTTTGCCCTTTAAAAATCATGCAGGGCGCAGCGCCTTGCTAAAACAGCCTGGCGTGAATCTAGATACTGAGGGTCCTATTCAACAATAATCCCACTGGAGCAGTGCACATGAAGGGTCCAACTCGTCAGTGTGCAGCGCGGCAGACACAAATCTACCAGAGCAATTCATTATTGCTCCAGTGCCTGGACAGCTGTTCTGTAAAGCAGTTGCCCTAGTAAAGTCCTAACTCTACCAATTTCTCTGCTAGTGCTATCAGCTTACTGCCAGGAAGTGATACTGCGCATACACAACCTTTGGTCACGCTTACGCACAGTCAGGGCTGGAGGAGGACACCAGGGGGAAATGCACTATCAAGAGATAAGGGTACCAAACAAAAAAGGCAGAGAAAATTTCTGTGCATATCGCTTCTCGATATGTACTAAAGGGATCTGCTCTGCCTTCCGCTGGCTAGTGCTAATAGCAGGCTAGAATAATGTGCTGCCATAGCCAACTATGGTAGCACTAAGTGACCCTAGGCTTCATCACATGTAGCTGCCATTATCTGCCACTCATCACTGTAGAAGCAGGAAGTGAGCTCTGTGGGTCTGATTCAGGTCCCGAAGCAACTGTGGCCTCCGATGCAAAGTACTGATGGGTGGTACTTTGCACGTGTGCTGGACGCACACTGAATATGGGTCCTGTGTCATCGGATGCAGAACAGCTGCAAACACCAAGTGCTGTTTGGGGGCAGCAATGACAGCCAATTCACAAATCCTAGGCGTGTTGCCTGTTTTGTGGGAGTGCCAAGGCCGGGGTCTACATCTTCCGACTGAGATTTTCTGGCCTCTTGGTTGTGGCAACTGGCCTGCGTGACCTCATGGGTCACTCAACTGGCTGATTGGTTCGTTATGTGATCCGATGCTGCATCCTCGGACACTGCACTAGATCACACATGCATGCAGGAGGTGTCTACTTATACCAGACACCTCCTGCTGCATTACCATATCTGAACATTGCTGCCGCTACCAGTCTCACCGCTGCAGCTCTTTGGGAGAAAGGTGAGTCCACTGTCTCCGCTCTGCTGCCTGTCACCGCCGAAAGGGGCTTAGGGCTTACTCTCCTCTGTAGGGATATTATTAGTAAAAATTGCGGTAGCCGCCTCCTGCTTTGCAGCAATAGCAGCAATGCAGCAATAGCAGCAATGCAGGAGCGGCTTTGGGGGTCATTCCGAGTTGTTCGCATGCTACCGATTTTCGCTGCACTGCGATCAGGTCCGTACTGCGCATACGTATGCACCACAATTCGCACGCGCGTCGTACGGGTACAAAGAAGATCGTTGCTGAGCTATGGATTTAACGAAGAATCCATACGCACAGCCGATCGCAAGGAGATTGACAGGAAGAGGGCGATTATGGGTGTTAACTGACCGTTTTCTGGGAGTGGTAGGGAAAACGCAGGCGTGTCGGGCGTTTGGAGGGCGGGTGTGTGACGTCAATTCCGGCACCAAAAAGACTGAAATGATCGCAAGGGCTGAGTAAGTTCAGACCTTTTCTGTAGCTGCACAAAATGTGTTTGCAGAGCTCGGCTGCACAGGCGTTTGCACACTTGCAAAGCGAAAATACACTCCCCCGTGGGCGGCGACTATGCGTTTGCAAGGCTGCTAAAAACAGCTAGCGAGCGATCAACTTGGGCCTTTATCTCCATGGTAAGTGAAGTCCTAGTAAATGGACCCAGGGGCGTAGCCAGTGCTTTGCGAGCCCCAAAGCAACATTTTGACGGGGACCGTCCCAATGCTTCTAGAGAGACACTTCTCTGCAGCAGTTGTTAACGTTATGCCCTATAATAGTGCCATAGTTAATTTTCTGAACCTTAGTAGAGCCTTATTTAATGTTATGCCTCATAGTAGTGCCCTAGTTTCTTTTGTGAATCGCAGTAGTGCTTAAGTTCACCCTATGTCACATTTCATAGCTGCCAGTACACATTATGCCGCACAGTACCCCCAATTCACATTATAATATATAGTGCTCCCCGTTCATATTGTGCCTCATTACAGTGCCCCAGTTCATATTATATAACATTAAAATGCCCTCCAGTTCATTTTATACCACACTACAATGAGCAGGTCCAGGGGCATACCTAGATATATTGCAGGCGCCAAGGAAAACGTTTGAAAGGAACCCTACTTACCACCCAATGGCGAAAAATGTATATAACACATGTAACATTGACAGGGAAGGTGGCCCCTCTCAGCTCTGGGCCCCATAGCAGCTGCACTGTCTGCACCTTTGGTAGCTACGCCCTTGAATCGACCCCCAAGTCTGGATCTCATTCCTATAGAAAGATGGCGATAATTCCCCCAGTCAAGCTCTGAAAACATTCAGTTTTTAGAATCTAATAGCGGGAATGGCATACAACATCGGGTCTGCATACCTCCCAACTTTTCTCCTACAGAAGGAGGGACATTGGCGCGGCGTACCCGCGCCCTGTCAGGAAAAGGGGGCGTAACCCCAGAGAAGGGGCGTGGCTTCATGGGAGTGCCACGATCGTGAGCCTTGCCCCCTGGTTTTCGTCACTGAAGGGGCATGGCCAGCACTCTGTGAGCTGCTGGCATGCCCCCTTTCCCTCTGATTACAGTGAAAAGACGCTGTGCGACAGAGCCTCCCAACTGCCCTCCCCCATTGCGGGACACTGCGGCCCGCGGGTGGGACAGCGGGACAGTCCCAAAAAAACGGGACTGTCCAGCGAAAATCGGGACAGTTGGGAGGTATGGGTCTGCAGTGTGTGCAGCAGATATCCGTGCTCCCTCCTGTGCTGCTACATTGCTCAATGGGTCCTTTAATTAAAAAATGTGAAAAACATGCACATGTTTAACATCCATTCACGTAGATGAGTAGGTCCCTCATTCAGGAGTCCTGCACCTGACAAGTTTATTATTTCCCTAATCGTTACTGTAGAGCTTTCAAATAGAAAACGATTTGTTTCTGTTGTGTAGCCTGTCAGCCCGTGGGATCTTGGTGCGGGATCATCCTTAACTCTTACTTTGCTGCGCCCTGGGGTCAGCCACCTGGCTGTATGATCCACACTATGCGCAGGCTTCTGTGGGTTAAAACTCTGGCAATCAGACGTCCCTGCAGGTTAATCACAGTGAAGGAGATACAGCTGGTACCACAGTGTACAGTTACAAGTAATGGAATGAATGGCACCAGGCCACTTCATTTGGATGAAACACCTAGTACTGAGTTACTTTACATACATGTGTCACTATGGGCCTGATTCATATTTGTATGCCAATGCTGCTGCAGACACGATTGCTTAAACAATTAAAGTGCTAAAATATTCAAATGCTATTTTAAGCAGTCTCCGCGTTGTGGCAAGACGATAACAGATGATGCTCACGTAGATTTTCCGGCTGCAGTTTATTCAGGGATGTCAGGATGGTACAATCAGCATAAGGTGTGGTTCCAACAATCACCAACGAAAACAATATAAATGGGTCTATTTACTAAGGCTTGGATGGAGATAAAGTCGACGGAGATAAAGGGGGTCATTCCGAGTTGATCGCTCGCTAGCAACTTTTTGCAGCGCTGCGATCAGATAGTCGCCGCCTATGGGGGAGTGTATTTTCGCTTTGCAAGCGCGCGAATGCTTTTGCAGCCGACGGCACAAAAAAGTTTGTTGCGGTTTCTGAGTAGCTCTGGACTTACTCAGCCGCTGTGATCACTTCAGACTTTTTGGTCCCGGAATTGACGTCAGACACCCACCCTGCAAACTCCTAAACATGCCTGCGTTTTTCCAAACACTCCCAGAAAACAGTCAGTTGACACCCATAAACGCCTTCTTCCTGTCAATCACCTTGCGATCGCCTGTGCGAATGGATTCTTCGTTAAATCCATCGCCCAGCACCGATCCTCTTTGTACCCGTACGGCATGCCTGCGAATTGCAGTGCATACGCATGCGCGGTTTTGCAGAGTTTTAACCTGATCGCAGCACTGCAAAAAGTTGCTAGCGAGCGATCAATTCGGAATGACCCCCCAAGTCCCAGCCAATTGGCTCCTAACTGCCATGTCACAGGCTTGGTTTGAAAAATGACAGTTAGGAGGTGATTGGCTGGTACTTTATCTCCATCCACTTTATCTCCATCCAAGGCTTAGTAAATATATCCCTCAGTCTCCCGTCACCCTGCTTCTAATGAAACACTGTAGTTACCTCTCTAGTGATCTGCCAACTAGATCAATGTTGCTCGCCCCCAACACAGAATCAGCTTTTATGCTTCCTCCCCCAAGCACTAACTACCTAAACTACCTAAACTTCAAATCAATCACACCCATGTGCTCCACCTTTGAATCTGTGTTCTGTGTGCAGCAGTGGTGCAAGTAGAAAAAAATTCTTGGTGGTACTGTGTGCATGTACAAAAAAATAGGTGTGGCCACATGCCACATAGGGCATGTCCAATGAAAATGGGGCGTGATACACATATGGGGGGTCAGCTACACATATGACCCCAATAGTGCCAGATACACATATGCCCCCACAATACCAGAAACACATATGCCCCCACAGTACCAGATACACATATGCCCCCACAGTACCAGATATGCCCCCACAGTGCCAGATACAAACATGGCTCCACAGTGCCAGATACACATATGCCCCAACAGTGCCAGATATGCCCCCACTGTGCCAGATACACATATGCCCCCATGGTGCCAGATATGCCCCCACAGAGCCAGATACAATATGCCCCAACAATGCCATATACACATATGCCCCCACGGTGCCAGATATGCACCCACTGTCCCAGATACAAATATGCCCCCACAGTGCCAAATACACATATGTCCCCACAGTGCCAGATACACATATGACCCCCAAGAGTGCCAGAGACACATATTCCCCCAGTACTGTAGTGCCATATACACATATGCCCCCCCAATAGTACTAGATACACATATGCCCCCCAATAGTACCAGATACACATATGCCCCCAGTAGTGTAGTGCCAGATACACAATTACACATATGCCCCCCAATAGTACCAAATACACCTATGCCCCCATGAGTGTAGTGCCAGATACACATATGCCCCCCCCCCATTAGTGCTAGATACACATATGCCCCCAGCAATGCAACTCACCGCTGCTGCTCCTGCCTGGAGCCAGCTTTGCTGTCACTTAGGGGGTAATTCCAAGCTGATTGCAGCAGGACATTTTTTAGCAGTAGGGCAAAACCATGTGCACTGCAGGGGAGGCAGATATAACATGTGCAGAGAGAGTTAGATTTGGGTGGGTTATTTTTGTTTCTGTACAGGGTAAACACTGGCTGCTTTATTTTTACACTGCAATTTAGGACGCAGATTGAACACACCACACCCAAATCTAAAGGGCCCTACTCATTTCCCGATGCGCCGACGAGCGACCCGGCGGCGGGGGGGCAGTGACGGGGGGAGTGAAGTTTCTTCACTCCCCCCGTCACGCGGCTGCATTGAAGTGCAGGCAAATATGGACGAGATCGTCCATATTGGCCTGCATGCACAGCCGACGGGAGACCAGCGATGAACGAGCACGGGGACGCTAATCGTTCATCGCTGGAGTCTCCACACTGAAAGATATGAACGAGTTCTCGTTCATTTATGAACGAGATCGTTCATATCTTTCTGAAAATCGGCCAGTGTGTAGGGCCTATTACTCTCTCTGCACATGTTATATCTGCCTCCCCTGCAGTGCACATGGTTTTGCCCTACTGCTAAAAAATGTCCTGCTGCAATCAGTTAGATTTGGGTGTGGTGTGTTCAATCTGCAAACTAAATTGCAGTGTAAAAATAAAGCAGCCAGTGTTTACCCTGTACAGAATCAAAAACAACCCACCCAAATCTAACTCTCTCTGCACATGTTATATCTGCCTCCCCTGCAGTGCACATGGTTTTGCCCAACTGCTAACCAAATTCCTGCTGCGATCAAATTGGAATTACCCCCTTAGTCTGAGGAGGGGAGAGTGCAGCGAGCACCTCTCCTGCCCCTCTCCTGCTCTCAGTCTGGTCTCTGGCGGCGGTGCCGTTTATCTCAAATCAGGCGCCAATACATAAACCAATCAGAGCTCGTGGTCCAGCAGTGGCGGCTCCTGATTGGCTGCCGGTCTGTGAGCTCTGATTGGATCATGAACTGGCGCCTGATTGTGATACACACCGCCACAGGGAGAGCGGACTGACGGGGCAGGAGAGGGTCAGGAGAGGGCCAATGGCTGAGCGGCAAGCTATTTAATTCATACATTATTAGACAGCTGAGCCGTCGCTCAGCTGCCCTGTCTGTGCTCTCTGCTGCGCTTAGCTGGCCGCCGCCGGCGGTGTTTGCCAGTGCAGTGGGGCCGGGAGTGCAGCACAGCAGATTGGATTGTAAGAGAGAGATCCGATCTGTGGCGTGGTGGGGGGCGCTTTTGCAAAGGGGGGCCCGGGGTACATACCAGCAGCCCCCCCCCCCCCCCCCTCTTAATCTGGCTCTGCTTAGGCACAGCACCATCACCTTTGCAAGCAGAAACAATTGGTGGTTTTTGTAAAACCATTCTAGTTTCACACCATTGTGTTGTATTTGTCTTTTAATATCAATATTCAGGGTATCCATAAAACTTTCCCAAATTTAAGGAATGGATCAGTAATAGTTTCTTACATCCCTTAGAAACACTAGTAGTCCCTGGAAGATATTCTACTAATGCCCATTGAGGTGTCAGTGGGAGGTAAGTAACTAGATCATCTAACGCAAAATGTTTAACCTCAATCCAGAATTTCTTAATTACATTACAGTCCCACAGACAGTGATATAAACTTGCTTCTGCCTGGGCACATTTTGGTCCATACTGAGGAATTTGCTAAGCCCACAAGATGGCAGTTGTCGTGGGACAGATAGCCTCTACAAGAGTCTGTAGAACATTTAGTGCAGGCAGTGAGTGTTCGAAAAGAATATTGCAAAATAGTAGCCTCCATTAGATCTTGAAAGCATGTCTGACATTTAGTAATGCCCTTAGTGAATGAGCCGGTAAAGTAGGGAATTCTTAGTATATGAAAAAAAAAGAGCTATAGCCCTATACTCATAGCCCTCGGACAAGAGAGCGGCATCAAACTGGTTCTCCCAATCCTTTGGAGACAGAAAAGACAGGACAGGACCTTACTGGCACAGTGTGCCTGTAGAATGGCTACTCAGAGGATTGTAGAAAATCATATTGTGTGTGTGTGTGCCTGTTCCAATGTTATAGGACATTTAAGCGAGGAGTTAGTGATGTGTCTGTTCTTACTGAGGGCCCGATTCAGACCTGATTGCTGCTGTGCCTTTTCACACAGCGGGGGCGATTATCGAACTACTGCGAATGTGTATTCACCAAAATCGCATGCGAGTCACCAAACAGCGACAGGATGGAGCGAAAATTTTGATTGTACGGGTATTCGCAAGGTGATTGAAAGGAAGAGGCCATTTGTGGGTGGTAACTGGCCATTTACTGGGAGTGGCAGGAAAAACGCAGATGTTGCCAAGCGTTTTCAGGGAGGGTGTGTGACGTCAGCTCCAGACCCGATCTGCCTGTTCTTTTCGCACTGTAGGAGTAAGTCCTGGGCTGCGTACAGACTGCACACACTGGAAAAACCATTAGATGGTGAGTGAGTTGCGAACAGATTTGCAGCTGTCTGCTGACTGAGGGACATTTTCGCACGGCGTACATGCGATCACACACTTGCACGGGTGCATTTACACTCCCTCTTGGGCAGCGACTATCTGATCGCAGGACAACAAAATTTGCAGCACAGCGATCAGGTCTGAATTAGGTCCTGAGATTTCCACATTTGAAATGGATTAACAGCCAACCAATTCTGACAGTTGTTACTACCCAGCAGAGGGCGATGTAGTGAATAGGAAGTATTCCATTTGTTGTGCATAGAGTGCGACGTTGACCATGCTGACCTCAAGAGTGGATTATCTAGCAAGGGTGGCGGGATATTGTGTTTAGGCAACTGCAAAAAAACAAACTAAATCCAAACCAGAAAGGAATTGTTTCTCTAAAGTATAATTAGCAAAATGGTCTCGATGTACAATCCAATACTTAATATACCTACAGAGTGGAGCATAATTGTATAAAAGAGGACATGGGGAAATTAACTCCCGCTTCTTCCTTAGTATGTTGAAGGACTTTTAAACTCAATTTTGTTTTTTTTTATTATTCCACACACATTTTCAGAATGCAGCAGCATCTGTTAGGGTAAGAAGCACCGGGAGGACTTGCAATGGATATAACAGTTCAGGAAAAATTATAATTTTTATTACATTGGCTCTTCCTAAATAAGAAAGTTGAAAGTGTTGACATCTCTCCATTTCCATAACAATTTTGTTTATTATTGAGGTGACATTTAAAGAGTATAAATTGTATATATTTTTAGGTGATTGAACACCCAAATAAGGTATACCAGATGTCACTCATTGCAGTACTTTCATATTACCTCTAGGACTGAAAGGCCTACTACTCAAGGCTAATGCCTTTGATTTGGTGAGGTTAACTCTGCATGTGTTTTTTTAATATATTCTTATAAATTTCAAGTTTATTACTGCTGTGAAGTCATTGGGGATGGCAGGGAGACAGTAGGAGGCAGCAGGTAATAAGGGAGGTAGTGGGTGACGGGGAGAAGGCAGTGGATACAGGGATAGGCAAGGTGCGGGGGAGGCAAAGGGTGGCAGGAAGGGGCAGTGGGAGACTAGGGAGGCAGTGGGTGGCAGTGGAAGAGAGATTAAGGCAGTTGTTGGCAGGGAGAGGTAGTAGGTGACTAGGGAAATGCAGAGGGAGGAATAGTATAATGGGGAGGCAGAGAGTGAGGAGGATGGCAGTGGGGAACAGAAGCATGTCAGAAGGTGACAGGGGAAGAGCAGATGGTGACAATATAGTGACGGGGGTATAGGTTGGCAGGGGGAGGTGGTGGGTGATGGGATGTCAGTGGATGACAGGAAAAGGCAGTGGGTGAGATGGAGAGGCAGAAGGTGGCAGTGGGAGAGGTTGAGGTAGTGGCTGTCAGGGAGATGCAGACGGTGACTAGGGAGAGGCAGTGGGTGATAAGGGGAAGCAGTTTGTGAAAGGGGTGAAAGAGGGTGACAGATAGCAGAGTGATACAGGGTGGCAGAGGGTGAGTAGGGAGAAGCAGATGGTGACTAGGGAGAGGCAGTGGGTGACTGCGAGAGGCAGAGGGAGGTATGCAATGATGGGGAGGCAGAGGTTGGCATGGAGAGGCAGTGGGTGATGAGAATGGCAGTGGGGGACAGGGTAATGTCAGAGGTTGATTGGCTAGCAGAAGGCGACTAGAGAGAGGCAGAGGGTGATGGAGGCATAGATTGGCAGGGAGAGGCAATGGGTGACAGGAATGACTGTGGATGACATGGAGAGGCAGTGGGTGGCAGGCAGACGCTGGCAGTGGGAGAGATGTTGAGGGAGTGGCTGCTGGCTGCCTGTTTCATCTGCAAGTATCCTACAGCTCAGAAGCCCAAGGTCCCAGAAGCGCCCTCGCTGCCAGCCATGTGCCCCCTGTGGATATCTGCATGTAGATGAGGGAGGCAGGAGTGCAGCCTGCTTGGGGTAGTGGCGGCAGCAGCAGCAGATGTTGGACGGGACAGGAGAGGCAGAGCACTGGGGTGGGGGCGGAGCTACAGTTACATTGTTACATAGTTGTCGTGGTTGAAAAAAGACAAATGTCCATCGAGTTCAACCTGTATTATAAATTTTATATTAATTAAGTGCTGTATCCTTGGATATTTATTTCAGCTAGGAATTTATCTAATCCATTTTTAAACTGATTGATTGAATCCACCATTACTACCTTCTCTGGCAGATAATTCCAAATCCTTACTGCTCTTACTATGAAGAACCCTTTCTCCGTTGTGTATGGAAAAAAAATTCTGCTAACTTCAGGGGGTGTCCTCGTGTCCTACTGTATGTTGTGTTTTTTTGGTAAACAAATAATTTGCTAAATCCTTGTATTGTCCTTTTATGTTTTTATAAATATTAATAATGTCCCCTCTCAATCACCTCTTTTCCAGTGTAAACAAATCTAACCTTTTGAGTCTTTCCTCATAATTCAGTGCCTCTAACCCCTTAACCAGTTTGGTGGCTCACCTCTGAACCCTTTTGAGTACCAAGATATCTTTTTTATAGTGAGGTGCCCAGAACTGTACACAATATTCCAGGTGTTGCCGCACCAATGATTTATACAGTGGCAGGATTATACTCTCATCCCTTGTCTCCATTCCCCGTTTTATGCATGCTAACACCTTATTTGCTTTAGTTGCTGCATTTTGACATTGCGTACTGCTACTAAGTTTATCATCGATGAGCACCCCCAAATCTTTTCCAACTACCGTTAACCCTACATTTTCCCCATTTAGTTTATATGCTGGCCGATTGTTCTTAGTCCCAAAGTGCATAACTTTACATTTGTCTATATTGAACTTCATTGTCAATTTATCCGCCCAGACTTCTAGTCTTGATAAGTCATTCTGTAGAGACTCAACATCTTTGTCTGAATTAATTACCCTACATAGTTTAGTATCGTCTGCGAAAATTGCCACTGTGCTTTCTAAGCCCACTCCTAGTTCATTAATGAATATGTTAAACAGCAATGGCTCGAGTACTGAACCCTGCGGTATTCCACTGAGTACTGAGGCCCATTCAGAGGACATCCCATTAATCCCCACTCACTGTTCTCTGTTGTACAGCCAATTACTCACCCAAGTACAAATAGTGTTTCCTACCCCAAGCTCTCTTAGTTTGAAAATTAGTCTCTTATGTGGGATCTTGTCAAACGCCTTAGCGAAGTACAAAAAGACCACATTCACTGCTTTACCCTGATCAATATTATCACTCACTTTCTCGTAGAAGCTTAGTAAGTTAGTTTGACATGATCTGTCCTTCACAAAATCATGCTGATTCTTAGTAGAGACTCGGATTTACCCGAATCTCCTTATTGGCTATCGGACGTCACGTGTTTTGGTTAGCCAATAAGAAAAATCCAGAAAATAACAAATGGCGATAATTCTGGAGTAAAGAACCAAGTAAATTCGAACCCGCTCATCTCTAATTCTTAGTAATAACCTTGGAGGCATTCCAGGGCTCTAGTATGCTATCCCTTAATATACCTTCCAATATTTTTCCCACTATAGATGTCAAACTTACCAGTCTATGGTTGCCGGGATGAGTTTTAATACCCTTTTTAAATATTGGGATTACCTCTGCTATACGCCAGTCCTTCGGTATTATTATTATCCTTTATTCATATAGCGACACAAGAGTTCCGCAGAGCCCAATTACAGAGTACATAAACAAATAATCAAAACAGGAAAACAGCAACTTACAGTTGACGACAATATAGGACAAGTACAGAGTAAATAAACATAGCTACATCAGCAGATGACACTGGAATAAGTATCAGGTGGCAGAGGACTGCTGGATTTGGTGCAGTTGAAGATTATTAAAGTAAGAAAAAGGATAAGCACATGAGGGAAGAGAGCCCTACTCGTGAGAGCTTACATTCTAAAGGGGAGGGGTAGAAAGACAAGGGTGACGCAGACAGGTTACATAGAAAGTGTGGAACTGTTAGGGTCTCCTGCCCTGTGCTGCCACGTCGTCATGGCAACCGGGAGACAAGTGCTAGTGGAGTAGCCTGAGCGCAGCTGATACTCCGGTTCGGGTCTTTTGCTGTGCAGTGGTTATAGGCTCTGTGCACAGCAGGGGATCCGGTGCTGGCTTTTGTGCTCACAGTCTGTGAGGTCTGAGTGGGGCGTGGACAGCACCTGCTTTATAAGGCCTCTTTTCAGGGTAAGCAGATGCTGCTGAATCTTTGTTGGTTAGTCAGTTCATGAAAGTTAGCCAGTACTGTGTAGCTTTGTATTTGTTTGTTGCTTACTGCAAATAGGCCTGGGGATTTGGTATTACACTCTGCCAATCCAGACCTAGCAGTAAGACTGGAGTCAGTCGTTTAGCTTGCTGGGGTTCTGTTACTACTCTGTGAACTTAGCAAGTTTGCGGCTGTATTCTAAGACTTGCCTGTCTAATCCTGTCTCACTGTGCTAGGTGTCAGGGGTCAGTTTAGTGGCAGTAAGCTAAAACCTGTGCACTGCAAGTGAGAAATAGGATTGTGGAGACTCTCCTTGTGTCTATCATTCCATCTCTGACCAAGGAGTTTACTGCCACACCCGTTGGTAACCCTTTAGGGTTTTGCTGTTGCCCTTAGCAACAGCATTTCGGGTTCTCTACGTATTAAAACACAACATCTTGCTTTTTCCATCTGTGCAGTTCTAATACAAGGGAGATACCCAGTTCCTTAGCCTCTGGGCTTCTCTGTTCACTTTGTGTGTATTTTGTTACCCTATTACCTTCTGTGTACGTTATGTCATATTCCCCAGTTTGTCTGTGAGTCCATTTGTTTTGCATAACAGTTCAAACACCAGTACATTCCTGCAGACACTGGAGTGCATAACAGTTCTGACACCAGTACTTTCCTGCAGGCACTGGTGTGCATAACATATTCAGCAGCCTAATACTCCTGTTGAAATTTTGTGGGAATATGGAGCATACCCCTCAAAATACGTTGCAACAGGTGGTCGATCAGGTGCAGGTCCTGACTCGACAATTTAATGATTTGTCCATTAAAATGCACACCTCCCAGGCTGCTGGCGGAGCTCCCGCAGCAGCAGCACCTGCAGGGGTTAAGGAGCCGAAAGTAAATCTCCCGGATCGTTTTTCTGGAGATCGCTCGCAGTTCTTTTGTTTCAAGGAGAGCTGCAAGCTATACTTCCGGCTTAGGCCTCAGTCTTCTGGGTCGGAGATTCAGCGGGTGGGCATAGTGATTTCCTTGCTACAAGGAGACCCACAGGTCTGGGCATATGGGTTGCAGCCTGACTGTCCGTCGCTTAAAAGTGTTGATGCTTTTTTTACGGCACTGGGCATGTTGTATGATGACCCTGACAAGACGGCCTCAGCCGAGGCTCAGATTTCGATCCTTAAGCAAGGGCGAAGGCCAGTTGAGGTTTACTGTACGGAGTTTCGGAGGTTGGCCCATGATACCCAGTGGAATGACCCAGCCCTGAGACACCAGTACCGAAGAGGTCTTTCTAACCAGATAAAGGACCAACTGGTACAATATCCCTTGCCTGATAGCTTGGATCAGCTCATGCAGTTATCCATCCGGGTGGATAGACGGCTGAGAGAGCGTAGGCTTGAAAGGGAGACTGAGATTTCCTTCCTTCCCAAGGGAACCTCAGACTCTGAGGAATTTTCTGAGGAGCCTATGCAGATTGGGGCTACTCGCCTCTCCTCGCGTGAGAAGACGCGGAGGAGACAGCAGGGGTTGTGTTTGTACTGTGGGAATAAAGGTCATGTGGTAGTATCATGCCCAGAAAAGCCGGAAAACTTCAGGGCCTGAGGGTGATGGGAAATATCCTGTCAGGCCAGAAGTCAGAATTTCCCAAGAAGACTTTTATCATTCCGGTGACCTTGAAGATCCTCGGTCAAACTGTCAAGACTGAGGCCTTTGTGGACAGTGGGGCCGACGGGGTTTTTATGGACCGCCAATTCGCCCTGAAACACTCTGTTCCCTTAGTACCCTTGGCATCGGAAATTGAGATTTGTGGGTTAAACGGGGAACCATTATCCCAAGGTAAAATTACCTCTTGCACTAGCCAGATTTCTTTGTTTATTGGAGCCACACACTCTGAAAAATTGTCCTTTTATGTGACTGTCTGTACTTTTGCCCCATTGGTGTTGGGGTTACCCTGGTTAAGGGCCCACAATCCTCAATTTGACTGGGTCTCTGGGGAGATTCTTAGTTGGGGTACTGATTGTTTCAGGAGTTGCTTGAGCCTTCCAGTCAGGCTCTCGCAGCTAAGTTTGCCAGGATTGCCAGGGTGTTATGCAGATTTTGCGGACGTGTTCTCCAAAAAAGTTGCAGAGGTACTACCTCCCCATCGCCCCTATGACTGTGCCATTGATTTGTTGCCAAATGCTAAGCTTCCCAAGAGCAGGTTGTACTCCCTGTCACGTCCTGAGACTCAGGCTATGGCAGAGTACATTCAGGAGAACTTGGCTAAGGGATTTATCAGACCTTCACAGTCTCCAGTTGGGTCGGGGTTCTTCTTCGTGGGTAAAAAGGACGGTTCGTTGCGACCCTGCATCGACTTCAGGGAATTGAACCGTATCACGATTAAAAACTCATACCCACTGCCTCTCATTTCGGTCTTGTTTGACCAGCTTCGTACTGCCACCATTTTTTCTAAGATTGACCTACGCGGTGCGTACAATCTAATCCGAATAAGAGAGGGGGATGAATGGAAGACTGCCTTTAATACCCACTCAGGGCATTATGAATATTTGGTGATGCCTTTTGGGCTCTGTAATGCCCCGGCAGTCTTCCAGGATTTCATGAATGATGTGCTCAGGGAATATTTGGATAGATTCTTAGTTGTATACTTAGATGACATCCTAATCTTCTCCCATTCCCTGGAGGAACATCGGAAGCATGTACGCTTAGTCCTCCAGAAACTCAGAGACCACCGGCTTGGGGCGAAGCTGGAGAAGTGCGAATTTGAAGTTCAGCAAATCGCATTTCTAGGATATATTATCTCCCCAGAAGGTTTCCAAATGGAGGGTTCCAAGGTACAGGCAGTCCTGGATTGGGTGCAGCCCACTAGTTTGAAGGCGCTTCAGCGTTTCCTGGGCTTTGCAAATTTTTATAGACGATTTATCGCTGGATTTTCGTCTATAGTGGCGCCCTTGGTGGCACTCACTAAGAAAGGGGCGGATGTTGCTCACTGGTCTTGTGAGGCTAAAGCGGCTTTTGCCCGTCTCAAAAGGGCATTTGTTTCGGCCAAGGTGCTGCGACACCCAGATCCAGAGCGTCCTTTTGTGGTGGAGGTGGATGCCTCTGAGATGGGTATTGGGGCAGTGCTTTCTCAGATGGGAGTGTCTGATAATCGCCTTCATCCCTGTGCTTACTTTTCCCGTAAGTTTTCGCCTGCCGAGATGAATTATGACGTGGGTAACCGGGAATTGTTGGCTATTAAGGATGCACTCGAGGAGTGGAGACACTGGCTTGAGGGGGCTAAGTTTGTGGTCTCAATTCTCACTGACCATAAGAATCTGGCATATTTAGAGTCAGCGAAGCGTCTCAATGCCAGGCAGGCACGATGGGCTTTGTTTTTTGCTCGCTTTAATTTTTTTATAACATATCGCCCTGGGTCAAAAAACATCAAGGCTGATGCGCTCTCGCTGAGTTTTGCTCCAATCCAGGAGACCACCGAGGAGCCGTTGCCCATTGTTTCCCCATCATGTATTAAAGTGGGCATTACCCAGGACCTCTTATCATTAGTCCTTAGAGCACAGGAGCAGGCTCCTCCAGACCTTCCGGTAGGTCTTTTGTTTGTGCCTCCTAGGTTAAGACAGCGAGTGTTCCTGGAATTCCATGCCAAGAAGTCGGCAGGTCACCCGGGTATTGCCAGAACTCGGGAGTTGCTATCTAGGGCGGTGTGGTGGCCCTCGGTGGCTAAGGATGTGGATCAGTGGGTTCGGGCATGTGACATCTGTGCCCGAAATAAGACTCCTAGAGGGGTTCCTGTTGGCCCATTACATCCACTCTCTATCTCATCTAAGCCATGGACCCACATTTCAATGGATTTTGTGGTGGACTTGCCCAAATCCTCGGGGATGACAGCCATCTGGGTTGTCGTTGACAGGTTTTCGAAGATGGCGCACTTCGTTCCACTGGTTGGGCTGCCATCAGCCAGACGCCTGTCTGAATTATTTATGCTGCATGTTGTGCGTCTCCACGGGTTGCCACTTGATGTGGTCTCTGACCGCGGATCCCAGTTTGTGGCCAAATTCTGGAGGGCATTTTGTTCCGATCTCCAGATTTCTGTCAGCTTGTCGTCAGGCTACCATCCGCAGTCTAATGGGCAGACTGAAAGGGTGAACCAGTCCTTGGAGCAGTTCCTCAGGTGTTATGTCTCCAAGTGTCAGACTGACTGGGTTGCTCATCTGTCCATGGCGGAGTTTGCCTATAACAACGCGGCTCACTCTGCTACAGGGATCTCTCCCTTCCTTTGTGTGTATGGGCATCATCCTAAGGCCAATTCTTTTGACCCCCTGGACTCCACGCCTGGTGGTTCCTCTGTGGTTTCGGTCCTTAGAGGTATTTGGCGGAAAGTGAAGAAAGCCCTTGTGTCTGTGTCATTAGTGACCAAAAGGGTTTTTGATAAGCGGAAAAGACCCTGCAGCTTCAAATTAGGAGACTTCGTCTGGTTGTCTACCAAGAATTTGAAGTTGAGACAGCCATCTCATAAGTTAGGGCCCCGGTTCATCGGCCCTTATAAGATCACCAGGGTTATCAATCCGGTGGCATTTCAGTTAGATCTGCCCCGTTCTTTGGGTATCAATAAAACATTTCATTGTTCCCTTTTAAAACGGGCGATTAGTAATCCTTCTTCCAGTGGAAGACCTTCCCCTCTTCTGATACGTGGCCAGAGGGAGTTTGTTGTTGAAAGGATTCTTGACTCCAAGATGGTTCGGGGTCGGCTGTCATTTTTGGTGCACTGGAAGGGGTATGGCCCGGAGGAGCGGTCGTGGGTGCGCAGTTGTGATCTTCATGCCCCCAGACTGATACGCTCTTTCTTCTCGCAGTTCCCCGATAAACCCGGTGGTAGGGGTTCTTTGACCCCTCGTCAGAGGGGGGGTACTGTTAGGGTCTCCTGCCCTGTGCTGCCACGTCGTCATGGCAACCGGGAGACAAGTGCTAGTGGAGTAGCCTGAGCGCAGCTGATACTCCGGTTCGGGTCTTTTGCTGTGCAGTGGTTATAGGCTCTGTGCACAGCAGGGGATCCGGTGCTGGTTTTTGTGCTCACAGTCTGTGAGGTCTGAGTGGGGCGTGGACAGCACCTGCTTTATAAGGCCTCTTTTCAGGGTAAGCAGATGCTGCTGAATCTTTGTTGGTTAGTCAGTTCATGAAAGTTAGCCAGTACTGTGTAGCTTTGTATTTGTTTGTTGCTTACTGCAAATAGGCCTGGGGATTTGGTATTACACTCTGCCAATCCAGACCTAGCAGTAAGACTGGAGTCAGTCGTTTAGCTTGCTGGGGTTCTGTTACTACTCTGTGAACTTAGCAAGTTTGCGGCTGTATTCTAAGACTTGCCTGTCTAATCCTGTCTCACTGTGCTAGGTGTCAGGGGTCAGTTTAGTGGCAGTAAGCTAAAACCTGTGCACTGCAAGTGAGAAATAGGATTGTGGAGACTCTCCTTGTGTCTATCATTCCATCTCTGACCAAGGAGTTTACTGCCACACCCGTTGGTAACCCTTTAGGGTTTTGCTGTTGCCCTTAGCAACAGCATTTCGGGTTCTCTACGTATTAAAACACAACATCTTGCTTTTTCCATCTGTGCAGTTCTAATACAAGGGAGATACCCAGTTCCTTAGCCTCTGGGCTTCTCTGTTCACTTTGTGTGTATTTTGTTACCCTATTACCTTCTGTGTACGTTATGTCATATTCCCCAGTTTGTCTGTGAGTCCATTTGTTTTGCATAACAGTTCAAACACCAGTACATTCCTGCAGACACTGGAGTGCATAACAGTTCTGACACCAGTACTTTCCTGCAGGCACTGGTGTGCATAACAGGAACAGAGGGTTAGGATGAGATTTGGCTGGGTTTGGTGAATAAGTGGGTCTTGAGAGCTCGTTTAAAGTTTTGTAGGGAGGTGGAGAGTCTGAAGGGGAGAGGTAGGGAATTCCAGAGAAATGGAGCAGAATGTGAAAAATCTTGGAGGTAGGAGTGGGAGGAAGTAATCAGTAGGCAGGAGAGTCGGCGTGCATTAGCAGAGAGAAGAGGATGGGTGGGAGTGTAAAGGGAGATAAGGTCAGAGATGTAGATGGGAAAGGAGTGGGTGAGGGCTTTGTAAGTGAGTGTGAGAAGGTATCATTCCTGATGCAATTGACTCCCTGAAGATCAAATATAGGAGTCTATATAGCTCTGCGTTAAGTTCCATAAGAACCCTGGGGTGAAGCCCAGGAGATTTATTTATCTTAATTTGACTTAGTCTCTCCAGGACTACTTCCTTGTTTAACCAATTACCTTGCAACGGTCGTTATTATAGTTTATGTTGTGCTCTACTCTCTTCAACCTGTCCTCTCTAGTGAATACTGATAAAAATAATTTATTCAAGAAATCAGCTTTTTCCCTATCATCATTAATCAAGACCTCCGACTCGCCCTTTAAATGCCCAATATTCTTCTTCTTTAACCTTTAAGGGGTATATGCAATTGCGGTCGAATTCCGGCTGGAATTCGACCGTTTTTGAATTCGACAGTCGAATCCTGTCCGCCGGGACCCGAATTCGACATATTCAATGAAAAACGGATTCAACAGTCCCGCTGTCGAAAAACGGACCAATTGACGATAGTGTGCGTCCTGGATTTGACTTCATGGATGGTACAAAAGTGTTAAAAAAAAACCTGAAAAAAATTGCGTGGGGTCCCCCCTCCTAAGCATAACCAGCCTCGGGCTCTTTGAGCTGGTCCTGGTTGCAAAAATATGGGGACAAAAATGACAGGGGATCCCCTGTATTATAACAACCAGCACCGGGCTCTGCGTCCGGTCCTGGTGCCAAAAATATGGGGGACAAAACACGTAGGGGTCCCCCATATTTTTAATACCAGCACCGGACTCCACTAGCTAGAGAGATAATGCCACAGCCGGGAGACACTTTTATACAGGTCCCTGCGGCCGTGGCATTAAATCCCCAACTAGTCACCCCTGGCCGGGGTACCCTGGAGGAGTGAGGACCCCTTAAATCAAGGGGTCCCCCCCTCCAGCCACCCAAGGGCCAGGGGTGAAGCCCGAGGCTGTCCCCCCCCATCCAAGGGCGGCGGATGGGAGGCTGATAGCTAAGTGTAAAAAAAAAGAATATTGTTTTTTGTATCAGAACTGCAAGTCCCAGCAAGCCTCCCCCGCAAGCTGGTACTTGGAGAACCACAAGTACCAGCAGGCGGGGGGAAATGGGCCCGCTGGTACCTGTAGTTCTACTACAAAAAAAATACCCAAATAAAAACAGTACACACACACCGTGATAGTATAACTTTATTACATACATGCACACCTACATACACACATACTTACCTATGTTAACACGAGGCTCGGTCCCCTTCTCCACGTAGAATCCACGGGTTACCTGTAAATTAAATTATACTCACAACAATCCTGTGTAGATCGGTCCTTTTCAGAGTTTGTAATCCACGTACTTGGCAAAACAAAAAAAACGCAAAACACGATCCACGCACTGAAAGGGGTCCCATGTTTACACATGGGACCCCTTTCCCCGACTGCTGAGACCCCCCGTGACTGCTGTCAAAGAGGGTCCCTTGAGCCAATCAGGGAGCGCCACGTCTGAGCTGTCAGGCGGCGCATAGCGCATAGGCGCTCCATTATATTCAATGGTGGGAACTTTGCAGTCAGCAGTTGACCTCGAGGTTACTCGCGGTCAACCGCTGACCGCAAAGTTCCCACCACTGGCAGCTCAGACGCGCACAGCCAATCAGGAGAGTGCCACTCCCTGATTGCCTCAAGGGACCCTCTTTGACAGCAGTCACGGGGGGGTCCTGGCAGTCGGGGAAAGGGGTCCCATGTGTAAACATGGGACCCCTTTCAGTGCGTGGTCCGTGTTTTGCATTTTTTTATTTTGCCAAGTACGTGGATTACAAACTCTGAAGAGGACCGATCTACACAGGATTGTTGTGAGTTTAATTTATTTTACAGGTAACCCGTGGATTCTACATGGAGAAGGGGACCGAGCCTCATGTCAACATAGGTAAGTATGTGTGTATGTCGGTGTGCATGTATGTAATAAAGTTATACTGTCACAGTGTGTGTGTACTGTTTTTATTTGGGTATTTTTTTGTAGTAGAACTACAGGTACCCAGCGTGCCCGTTTCCCCCCACATGCTGGTACTTGTGGTTCTCCAAGTACCAGCTTGCGGGGGAGGCTTGCTGGGACTTGTAGTTCTGCTACAAAAAACAATATTTTTTTTGAGACTTGGCTATCAGCCTCCCATCCGCCGCCCTTGGATGGGGGGGGACAGCCTCGGGCTTCACCCCTGGCCCTTGGGTGGCTGGAGGGGGAACCCCTTGATTTAAGGGGTCCCCACTCCTCCAGGGTACCCCGGCCAGGGGTGACTAGTTAGTGATTTAATGCCAGGGCCGCAGGGACCTATATAAAAGTATCCCCCGGCTGTGGCATTATCTCTCTGACTAGTGGAGCCCGGTGCTGGTGTTAAAAATATGGGGGACCCCTATGTGTTTTGTCCCCCGTATTTTTGGCACCAGGACCGGACGCAGAGCCCGGTGCTGGTTGTTAAAATACAGGGGATCCCCTGTCAATTTGTCCCCGTATTTTTACAACCAGGACCGGCTCAAAGAGCCCGAGGCTGGTTATGCTTAGGAGGGGGAACCCCACGCTATTTTTTTCAGGAATTTTAACCCATTCCCACCCCTTCCCACTGAAAAACATGCACTGATCTCTCCTATTTTTTTTTAGTCAGTAAAAAAAAATATTCTTTTAAAAAATCTATTAAATAATACTTGTTGCTCCTAAATACACAAACCAAGTAGATAATCCCTTCTAATATAAATAGATATGCTATTAGCAATCAAAAAAACACAAAAAAACATGTTTTTAAAAATTTTTATTAGATCACGACAGCAAAATGAGGCGGAATGAAATTGACGAAATGACTGTTGAAAAGCACTGTTGTCGAATCGATATTCTTCAATTGAATATACTTTTGTCAAAAAGCCGCATTTTTACCATTGCAGACATGTCGAATTTGAGAAATGTCGGATTGCAAAAAGTCGAATCTGAAACGGCAGGTTTTTTGTCGAAAAGTACTGTATTGTATTGTCGAAACCAATTCAACAGGTTTTTTGTCGAAAATGCCCCGTTTTTCGACTTTTGCGGCAATTCGACCGCAATTGCATATACCCCTTGGTGTTTATATACTTTTAAAAAAATGTTGGAGTTTGTTTTACTCTCCCGTGCGATTTGTTTTTGTTTTCTATTTTAGCTGCTCTGATTTCTTTTTTGTATTTTTTGTTACATTCCTTGTAGAACTGAAATGATTCCGCCTTCCCATCAGACGTAAATGCTTTGAAAGCACACCTCTTTTTATCTATTTGTTCCTTTTACATACTAATTAAGCCATATTGGTTTGAATTTGTTAGTCCTGTTTTTGTTGACCTTGGGAATAAAAAAATGAGTGTACATCCCACATTTCAGCCGTATTCTTACCATGAAATACAATTTCCCAATTTATGTCCTTCATTGCTTGTTTCAGCAAGTTAAAATTTGCTTTTTTGAAAGTTAAAAGTCTCAGTTAGACCCCTATAGTGTTGTTTTTGGAAGCTGATATCGAATGTGATCATATTATGATCGTTATTTCCTAAGGACTCCCCTACTTTAGTATTTGATATTATTTCCTCATGATTAGTTAGTACTACGTCCAGTATAGTCTTATGCCTAGCCGGTTTCTCGATTACCTGGGACAAGTAATGATCTTTAAGCTGTATTTACTGTTTCAGTGTTCCAATTTATGTCCGGGTAATTAAAATCCCCAATGATAATGACGTCCCCCATTCCTGCAGCTTTTTTGATTAGCTGCAAGAGTTGTAATTCGTCAGACACACTAATATCTGGTGGTTTATAGCATGTCCCTATTAAGAGCTTTTTTTTTAGTTGGTCCAATGATATGTGAGATATAATTTAAAGTCCTCCAAGTCTGCCAGGTATTGTGGGAATCGCCAAATGTGATCTGTTGAATGCATATGAGGATTGGTTAAAGCCAACGTAACAGGGGCATGATCAGAGATCAATATGTCGAGTATATCCACCCCAGCAACCTGAGACATCAAGTCATCGGCAATTAGGAACTTGTCGATACGAGACAACGTCCCATGTACCAGCGACAGGTGGGTGTGCGTTTTGTCAGTAGGGTGCAGCAATCTCCATGGATCAGAAAGATCTAGTGAGTCTCGAAATGCCAGCAAGTGTCTGCTATGGGAGTCAGTAGTTCTCGGTACAATCGGTGATCTGTCAACTGTAGGGTCATCCACCATGTTATAGTCCCCACCCACTGACAGGGAATAATTAGTTCTGCCTTAAAGAATGTGGGCGAGGTCTTGAATAAATATGTGCGTGTTAACATTTGGGGCGTACAGGTTGACAAGGGTGAATTTGGAATGAAAAAGCTCTATATCCAATATTATGTATCTGCCCTCGGGATCAATGACTTCTGCCAAAACAGTAACAGGAAGATTCTTTCGAAAAAGTATAGCTACCCCTCTGGCTTTCGTGCGAAAGGGAGCAGCGATACAAAAACCAAGCCATGGAGCTTTTAATACGTTTTCTTCGCCCATCAGCCAGTGCGTTTCCTGTAAGAAAATCACATCTGGGTGAGAGAGTTTAAGGTGCGTGGCCACCCGGCATCATTTGACAGGGCAATTAAGGCCTTCGACATTCCAGGAAAGAAAATGTATAGGTTTTGGGAGTAGTACCTCAGACGAGGAAGAAATTACTGACGACATGGCTACCCAATCCCCACAGGGCAATGAAGCACTTGACAGACAATCAGTAAAATCAGATGTACAATGGCGGCTCCCCTCCCAATCCAATGTCCCCTGAATAGCATAGATTTCAACAGCATAAACACCAGTGTAACATAAAATGCAATGCACAGTCTTTGTAATCGAGATATCAATAGTGAACCATAATGACTCATAACACTATTTTCTAACATTTTTCTTAAAACCAAAACCATGGTGGGCACCAACTAGGCCTAGTGGTGCGCACACTGAACATTAACAAAAACAATTACCGAATCAAAAAGAAGTAATATTGATAGTTAATTATAATAACAAGTAGAACAAAAAATACAAAGTAGGTTAACACACATCCGCCCGAAGCGGGAGTACCCGAACTGCTCAACCCATTGCGCTCCACCGACTGGTACCCTAACTAATGGGCGACCGTGACGGGGACCTGTGGGTTAGAAAGTGAGACCTCACCACCTCTGGGTCTGTATAAAACATCTGATTTCCATTTTATGAGACCCGCAGTTTGGCTGGGTACAGCAGGGCAAATCAGATATTTTTATTATGTAGGTAGGAACAAACGTCGGAAAATTATTTTCTCTTTTGAGCCACGGCTGCCGAAAAGTCCTGAAATATCAAGACCTTATGGCCCTTGACTAACAATTCCCCAGTTTTACGATATGCAGCGAGAATTTGTTCCTTGGCCCTGTAATCCAGATAGCAGGCAATGACTGGACGGGAGCGCTTCCGCGCTCCGTCCTGCATCGCTCCCAACCTATGGGCTCTCTCGATGTGTGGGACTTCAACATTATCTATGATTCCCAGTGAGGTGGGGAGGTCCACGCTAAGATAAGAGGAAAGGGCCTGGCCCGTCAAGGACTCTGGTACACCTATAAACCTAAGGTTATTTCTACAAGATTTATTTTCCAGGTCCTCAACTTTATCCTGAAGTTGTTGTATATATTTACACTGAGTTGACACCTCCTCCTGACAAGTTTGGACTAGGTCTTCAGTATCACCTGTTCTCGTTTCTAACGCGGAAATACGTGTCGCGTGTGAATCTATGCGGGCTAAACCCGCATCTAAGCGGGCCTGTAGGTCGTCAAATCGTTTATCAAGCAAGGGCATAAGAAAATCTGAAATTTCTTTAGTGTCAAGGGGGGACGTTTTATCACTAGGTACACTAGATGAGTCCGTCCCAGGGCCAGCTGGGGAGGGTGGACCCAATTTAGGGGGAACGTCCTTCCCCTTCCCCGCTTTATAAGAGGTATTTGATTGTTTTGGAGGCATGGTTTTGTCGAGGTATTTGTCCATACCCCAGGGAACGAGGTGTAGAACAACCGGCGTCCTCTACAGGCAACAATCCAGCAGCTACAGGCAACAGTAGTTAAACAAAAGTAGTTATAGATGAGGCTCGGGCGAACGTGTGAAACCAGATCAAGTTATTTAAAACATATTTCACCACCACAGCATTCCCACTAGGGGAAAAAGGAGACTGCAGCTATTCACGATGGCCTATAACCTGTGGAGGAGCGCATGGGAATGACCCCAGCAACAAGCGACGGCAGACCCCAGTGGGGGTGAGAACATATAGCAGAAACCAATTTGAAATGTCAAGCAATACAGAATAAAGTTGTTAAATGAAAATAACAAACGGCACATATAGTTCTCAGCGGGAGAAGAATAAAATAAATATATCACACAGAATCCATAGTAGAAGAAAAATAACAAACGCCACATGAGCTTCTCAGCGAGAGAAGAATAAAAATATATCACATAGAATCTTTGGTGTGAGAAAAATAACAAACGTCACATAAGGTTCTCGGCATGAGAAGAATAGAAATGCATTATGTAGAGTTCTTGTTGTGAGAAAAATAATAAACGTCACATATAGTTCTCCGCAGAGAAAAACAAAATTATTACATTCAACAGTGTGAGAAAAAAATAAAATAATAAACAGTACAGATGGGGATCAACGGTAACCAGCAGGGAGAAAGATGTGATTAGGACATATAACAGTGTGGCACAGGCGGCTAATAGGGCCTAAACCCGGTAATCAGACACACAATGGAGAAGATCTGAATCTCGCAGCCAAACAACGGGCAATCGGGGCTCCCTTCCAATTGTGGGGCGTCCATGAGTAGCACCAGCCGGTGCAATGTGTTGCCCCCTAGTATAACAGCCGTCTCACGGTAGTTGTAGCAATACAATCCATAAGGATTGTGAACACACCCCTATAAGGTCCTGTTAATGTCCCAATCAGCAGCCAACTGTCCCATGCATTAGAAGGAGGCACCCCAGCATACTCGCAGTGTGGCAAGTGCTTTTATAATAAGAGAAAAGAAAAGGGGATCAAGTAAAGGTAACTGTAATCGGGAAGGGGGGGTGTATCGCAAGAGAGGGAAGAGGAGCACACAAGAGGGGGGACGGTATCAAGTAAGGGGTAATAAAAGAGAGAGAAATGGGGGTTGTTAGTAAAAAGTGGAGGGGGGACAAACAGGGTTAGTACCTGGAGTGTTTAAGGGATTGTAGATCGCCCGGCAAAGTCAGCCCCCGCAGCAGCTTTCATCCACAAAAGGTCCCAGAAGACTAGCCTCCAGGTTCCCTGGATGCCATCAGCAGGGACGGGCACACAGCTAGGCTTGGCGGTCACTCTCAGCGGCACAGGTGAGGATGGGTTTCAGCGGACTTGGCAGGATCAATGGGGGAGAGGTCAGCAGAGGCAGGTCATCCCAGGCGTCTCAAGCCGATCAGCAATCTGCACAAGCGTCGTGCTCCAGCCGCTGCCGGGGAGAGATGGGAAGGCAGCTCCGTGGCAGTATCTCCCGCCCGGCAAGCTGCGGCACCACTGATCTCAGTAGATTCTGCTGCAGTGTCACGGCCGAGGGATCCTCCGTCCAGCAGATCAGGTTTCCAGATCACAGTGCCAGGAATCCTTCTGCGTTGATCCGGGCTCCCGCGGCGGGGACGCCACCACCCGAAGCACACGGACGGGCGCCCAGAGCTCCGGCCACCCGGAGAGAGTAAGTCTATAGATGGGGGGATGGCAGGGGACGTTGAAGACCAAGCAGTAAGAGCTCCGTGGCATCAGGTCCGTCCCTCCTGAGTTTCGCGCCAAGTGTAGGTGGCCATCCACGCCATTAATTTAAATGGCCAGACTTCTGTGAAAAAGAGGTCTAGAGGGGCAAGTGTGGTATCAAACTGTTCCTCTACTCACAAGGGACACACTCCCACAAAGCAGGTATCCCCAAGGTGACAATAGGAGGAGGATTCGAACAGATTGCTGTAGCCCCTACACAGACAGGAATTAAAAAGCCGCCATGCTAGATGCCCAGCCCACCGGAAGTCCCCAAAGAGGTGTATCTTGTTAGACAGAAAAAGACTAAGAAAGTAATGAGATGTGCAAATGCACAGGCTAAGGAGAAAATGGCCCAGTTAGTAGGCCAAGAGGACAAAACTTTTTTTAAATATATAAGTGAAAGAAGAAAATGAAACAAAGAAATAAGACTTAAGACAGAGTGAGAGTCTGGTTGAGGGAGACAAACAATAGATCATCTAAATATTTTTTGCTCAGTGTTAACTACAGAAGGAGAGAGGAAGGGGCCACAATTAAGTTGCAAGTGCATTCTGAAAAATTAGGTAGGTACAAGCAGGGGCGGATTGGGATGGAAAATGAGCCTGGCAAATTTATTGGACCAGCCCTATAGGAGTGGGGCCTGTTGAGGGGGTGGGGTCTGTTGAGGAGGGCGGGATCCCTCCTCATAGGGCCTCCTCATATGACCTTGTTCTGAGTTGCATCATTTGCTGCAGTTGTGTCTGTGACTTTATGCTAATGCTGCTACAATGCCCTTCATTAGTAATATGCAAGGTCAGTGTCTACATACACTGCAATCATGATTTGTGCATCACCAGTTGCACCAATGGAACTTTCACCAGCCCCATGCTAGGTACAGATCATCTGTCTGAGTATGGCCTCTAATGTGAGTAATTAAGCATCTCTAAACCTATCACTTTCATCAACACGCCCATACTACGTTACATCTGCATCTGATTAGCTAATCCCCTGTAACCACCTAGGAATGACCAACACTTTTTTAATACACTTCTTGGTGAATGCATTTGAATCTTTACTGCAACTCTGTACAAACACCATCAGGATGCATGCGCAGTGCAACTCAGAGGAAAATAATTTGCACATAAAAACACACACATTGGTTCCCACAGGATAAAAAAAATACACACGTTAGCCCCTACATAAAACAATGAAACACATTGCCCCCCACAGGAAAAATACAAACAAACAAACACACTGGCCTCAACAAGAAAAAACAAACACATTGGCCTCTACAGAAAACAATAAAACACATAGGGGGTAATTCCAAGTTGATCGCAGCAGGATTTTTGATAGCAACTGGGCAAAACCATGTGCACTGCAGGGGAGGCAGATATAACATGTGCAGAAAGAGTTAGATTTGGGCGGGTTATATTGTTTCTGTGCAGGGTAAATACTGGCTGCTTTATTTTTACACTGCAAATTAGATTGCAGATTGAACACACCACACCCAATTCTAACTCTCTCTGCACATGTTATATCTGGCTCCCCTGCAGTGCACATGGTTTTGCCCAGTTGCTATCAAAAATCCTGCTGCGATCAACTCAGAATTACCCCCATAGGCTCCACACAGGAAAAACAAACACACACATTGGCCTCAATAGGAAAAATATAAAATGTAATGGCCCCAGACAAAAATAAATAAAACACTCTGGCCCCCGACATAAAAAAACCCCAAAACATTTTGGCCCCCGGTAGGAAAAAGCAAATCACAGTGGCCAGTGACAGGAAAAAACTAAACACATTGGCCACCGACAACCCTCTCCCCCCCCCCCCCCCCCCCCACCAGAGATCTGTACTTGGACTTTTTTATATCTTTGTTGGGGACATTGCAAATGGTATCAAAGGGAAGTATGCTTATTTTGCAGATTACACAAAGGTGTCATGGTGCTTCGGATCCCGCTGTTGCACAAGTGGTACGGTAGCTGCATGACCAGTCTTGGCCACAAAAACAGTTACCGTCTGCTTGGCCACACTGTGCTCACGTAGGACCTTCTGTGGCAGCTTACCTCCACCTGGGGTCCACTGGGCCAAATGTTGGTGTCAGGATTGAAACTATAGATCCAGGATTCAGTGCCACCGATTATCTCCCAGAGTTTGAGAGACCACTATCAAAAATGGCCAGCATGTTGTGGCACCAATTCACCTGAGCCTCCTCCTGCTCTCAAGTCAGCTGATGTGGCACCCAGCATGCAGAAACCTTGCTCAGGCTAAACTTTTTGTGGAGTATCAAGCAGACAGATCAGATGACATGGCTATCTCCTTTTCTAACTGGACCATGGTCACCCCAGTCTCCACATCAACTAAGGCCTGCACGGCAGCAACATTGTCCTCCGTGACGGCGGACGGAGGTCGGCCACAGCACTCCTCGTCTTCCAGGGACCATCTCCCATGCCAAAATTCTGCAAACCACTCAAACATTGTGGCATGCTTCCTCCCCAAAAGCAGCTCACAATTGGTCAAAACTATCCTGCTGTCACAGACCACTTTCGTAGTCGTAGAAGATCATGGCTCTCCAGGGGCCTCTGTTGAGCTCCATAACGAGTTTGTGAAGAAAGTGAACATGCTGACTTCTTCTGTGTGCAATGCTGCTTATGTACGGTTCTGTGCCTTGACATTTCACAAGAACTAGTCAGAGATTACAGTTCACAACCAGCCAGATTGTGTCTACTCTACCTATGAACTGCACATCCAAAAACTTATTGCACACCCCATGAATATTATTTCTGGTATCCACATGATAGGTTGACAGTCAATAGGTCGACCCCAAATGGTCGACATGCATTTGGTTGATGTGTACAAAATGTCAACATGGTCAAAACATTGACATGTAAAAGGTAGACAGTACAAAAGGCCAACAGGTTCAAAAGTTCAACATAACAATGGTCGAGACACTTTTTTTATTTTTTTCATACTTTACCATCCACGTGGCCTACGATTCGGAATAGTAACCTGGGCTGAGCGCAGCAGTAGTGGAGTGCGGCACCTTGCCTGAACGTTCACCACGTGAAGGGACGCAGTACACTAATGGGAGTTTTTAGTAGGGTAAAAGTGAAAAGAACACAAAAAAACCCAACACAACTTGTGTCGACCATTTCCATATCAATATTTTGACCCTGTTGACCTTTTCTACTGTCTACCTTTTGCCTGTCGACTTTATCCATGCTGACCATTTCTAGACGATCTATTGACTGTAGACCTTTTAATGTAGAGCTATTGAACCAAACCCATTATTCCCAATCAACTGGTGACTGTACTGAGAATGCTGCCTAGTATATCCCATGAACAAGTGACATCACTGTGAATGCTGTCTAGTATTTTTTTAGGGACAAAAGATATCACTGTTAATGAAATCTTGTATTCCATATGAACCAATGACATACCTATGAATGTCTATTATTCACAGGGAATCGGTGGCTTCAATAAGAATGCTGCCTGGTATTACTGTACCTAGGAATTGGTGGCATTACTGAAAATGCTGTATATTATTCCCTACCAACCAATGACATCATGAAATATGCCGTTTTGTCTTCCTTCATAACTGGTAAGATCACTGTAAATGTTGTCATATCCCCTAGGAACCAGTGACATCAGTATGAAAGCTATCTAGGATTCCCAAGGAACTGGTGACATCACTATTAATACTGTGTATTATTCCCTAGTAACCTGTGACATCACTAAAAATAAAGTCTATAATTCCCAAGGAATTGATGGCATCACTGGTAATGCTTGACAATTCAATCTATTATTCCCATGAAACCAAAGACATCACTGACAATGGGGTGTATTCAATGCATGTCGGATCCTTTCCGACGGAAAGGATCCGACAATGCAGTATTCAATTTGCGTTTTTTTTAAAGTCGGATTGACATTGTTGAAAACAGTGCTAAAAGCTGTCAGATTTGGCAGCAAATCCGACAAAACACGTGGATCCCCGACTAATCCACCAATCCACATGTTTTCCGACAAGTCAGAATTGCCGACCTGTCTGAAAAACGGCAGCCCCACTGAAAAAGTTGGAAACTGATTTCTTTCCGACAAGACGGCAGTTTCGACAAGAATTGAATACACCCCAATGTTGTCTTTTATTCCGAAGAAACATTGAATTACATCACTCACAATGCAGTCTATTATTGCCTAGGAATCAGTGACATTACTGAGAATGTTGTATACTATTCCCTACCAACGTTGACATAACTGAGAATCTGTGAAAATTAATTGGTGGAAGCAGTGGCGTAAGTTCGTCCTAGTCGCCCGGAGGCATGATACATTTTGGTGCCCCCCTACACATACACACACATACCATATGTAGCTATCCGGCACCCAGGGTGAACAGTAGCAGCGTGCTCAGGTACCTTTCCCAATAGTAATATAGATACACATAGAAAGTGGACGCACTCCAAGTCAGTCATTACAATAAAACAGACACCAGCATACCATTATAGTACACCTACAGTGCTCCCTCACCCGCCAGGTCTCCATGGAGATGCTTTGGCGCAGCGGTGTGCCAATATAATTAGTGTTCACTGTGGTATTTTTTTTTAGGGCAGGGTGCTGATCACGGGGAGGGCACATTTTTCATTCGGGAGGGCACATTTTTAAGTTAGATGGGCAAACTTAGGTACATACTATAATGCTTGGTGCTCCCATTCCTATGGCCAAAACATGGACAGTGCGCACCGAAGGTGCGCAGCAAAAATCTAGGGGCGTTGTTTCGTGGGGAAGGTAGTGCCCCTAATACACATTGCACCAGTTAGAACCTCCTATACACACTGCGCCAGGTAGAGCACGTTATACATATTGCGCCAGATAGAGCACATTATACACATTGCGTCAGATAGAGCACATTATACACATTGCGTCAGGTAGGGAGCACTGAGGCACATTGCACCAGGTAGAGAGCACTGAGACACATTGCACCAGGTAAAGAGCACTGAGGCACAATGCACCAGGTAGAGAGCACTGAGATACATTGCACCAGGTAGAGAGCACTGAGACACATTGCACCAGGTAGAGAGCACTGAGGCACACTGCACCAGGTAGAGAGCACTGAGGCACACTGCACCAGGTAGAGAGCACTGAGGCACACTGCACCAGGTAAAGAGCACTGAGGCACACTGCACCAGGTAGAGAGCACTGAGGCACACTGCACCAGGTAGAGAGCACTGAGGCACACTGCACCAGGTAGAGAGCACTGAGGCACACTGCACCAGGTAGAGAGCACTGAGGCACACTGCACCAGGCAGAGAGCACTGAGGCACACTGCACCAGGTAAAGAGCACTGAGGCACACTGCACCAGGTAAAGAGCACTGAGGCACACTGCACCAGGTAGAGAGCACTGAGGCACACTGCACCAGGTAGAGAGCACTGAGGCACACTGCACCAGGTAGAGAGCACTGAGGCACACTGCACCAGGTAGGGAGCACTGAGGCACACTGCACCAGGTAGGGAGCACTGAGGCACACTGCACCAGGTAGAGAGCACTGAGGCACACTGCACCAGGTAGAGAGCACTGAGGCACACTACACCAGGTAGAGAGCACTGAGGCACACTGCACCAGGTAGAGAGCACTCAGGCACACTGCACCAGGTAGGGAGCACTGAGGCACACTGCACCAGGTAGGGAGCACTGAGGCACACTGCACCAGGTAGAGAGCACTGAGGCACACTGCACCAGGTAGAGAGCACTGAGGCACACTACACCAGGTAGAGAGCACTCAGGAACACTGCACCAGGTAGGGAGCACTGAGGCACACTGCACCAGGTAGGGAGCACTGAGGCACACTGCACCAGGTAGAGAGCACTGAGGCACACTGCACTAGGTAGAGAGCACTGAGATACATTGCACCAGGTAGAGAGCACTGAGATTAATGTTTACAGCTGCAAAATACTTACAAGGTTAATTTAGCCCAGGGGGACTCTCATGTACGTACCGGGTCTGGCGGCGCACGGCTGGCCGACGTGGAGGGGTCCGGCAGGCAGCAAACGGCGGGGCGGCAGGGCGCACAAAAACTGGCAGGGCGGGATTCAGCTGTCTAAAAAAGGGGCAGACACCTAGCGTGAACACTAGATATATATTAAAAAAAACACAAACGCCTCATTCACTTAAACACTCACACACGTCTCACTTAAACACACACGCCTCTCACTTACATACACATGCCTCTCACTTACACACACCTCTCACACACGTGCCTCTCACTTACACACACCTCTCACACAAGTGCCTCTCACATACACGTGCCTCTCATATACACATGCCTCTCACTTACATACACATGCCTCTCACTTATAGGCCCTACACACATAGCGATTTCACTGCACGATATGAACGATCTTGTTCATTAATGAACGAGATATCGTTCATATCGTGCAGTGTGGAGTCCCCAGCGATGAACGATGTGCGGCCCCGCGCTCGTTCATCGCTGGGGCCATGTCGGCTGTGCATGCAGGCCAATATGGACGAGATCGTCCATATTTGCCTGCAAGTCTACGGAGCCGAGTGACGGGGGGAGTGAAGAAACTTCACTCCCCCAGTCACTGCCCCCCCGCCGCCGGGTCGCTCGTCGGCCGTATCGGCCGTCGGGCACCTTGGTGGCGCATCGCCTAGTGTGTAGGGCCCCTTACATACACATGCCTCTCACACACACACACACACACACACACACACATGCCTCTCACTTACATACACATGCCTCCCACTTACATACACATGCCTCACACACACACACACACACACACACACACACACACACACACATATGCCTCTCACTTACATACACATACATGCCTCTCACACACATGCCACTCTCACACACACATCACACATGCCTCTTTTACTTGAATGTACAACTTTCCTTAAAAACACACACACCTCACTTAAAAACAAGCACACACAAAACACAGTACTTCCCCCCCAAATACACCTCTCCCCCACCCCCCACACAGTGCCTACCTTTGGCTATCATCCAGAGCATGGAGGAGCAGAGAGTTCTGAGCTTCCCTCGGCTGGCTTACTAAGGGCCCGGGAGGAGCTGTGCTCTGGAGCTCCCCCTAGCTGCAGCCAGTGCCATCTCTCTCTACAGGAGGCAGCTTCCGTGTCACTGACACAGCTCCTCCATCTGCAATAGCAGCGCAGTTCTCAGGCTGCGGGAGACAGTGGAGGAGATGCGCCCCCTTGTGGCCAGGAGCCCGGCGGCAGCCGACTCCACTGCCTCCCACAGTTCCGCCCCTGGGTGGAAGGAAGATCAAAAGGCGCTGCTGTACAGATAATGACAGAGATATAGAGATCTAAAATATACTTGCAAACTTTTTGATCCTTTGTTGATCTTTCGCTCTTGATTCAATGATTACAAGGTGTATACATGCAATAAAGAAAAAAATGAACAGCAGATGTGTAGTAATGTCTATAATAAGTTCAATATTCTGTGAGTTCTCCGATGGAAACAGAACCCTAGGGTGTGGGGGATTTTCTTGATAGAAGATAAGGACAGTTCCTCACCACCACTTCACAAACATAGGTACACGTACCAAAACTCACTTAGAGTTAAATATCACCATGCACATTAAGGTTTCTTTTCTACTTCCGACCATAACATATGAAGCAGGCTCTATTTAATAAAAACGTACCACACTCACGTTTTCAGCAGGTGATACTCCACACGTAGCGGTTTCTTTAAAGGATGAATAACTCTTCTCTTCCAAAAAGAATTAATTTATTGCAGCATATTACAATTTAAAAAACAATTATAAAAAATCTCCTAATTTTAGTTTCCCAAAAAATCCGGGATAGAACAAATGTGTGTCAGAATGAAATAAGACAATCGCAGGTGAATTCCGGACTTACACTTGCGGACACAGATGTTACAAGTTACCTTGGATTAGTGGGAACTTAGGAGGATAAAAAGAATCACTGTCTGATATCACCAACGCCGTTTCGACACAAAGTCTTTTTCAAGGTGGATGCTCAGACAGTGATTTACAGCCACATTTATACCAGTGAACAGGAAATGGAAATGCATCATGGGTAATTCAAGTGAAAAATAAATATAAGTATTTTCTTATCTTTCTTCATATTAATAACAAATACAGCACATCCTAATGCTCCCCCAGCTATTGAATTTTTGATTTCATAAACATTATGTCCTCATATGGCTTGGAAAACATCGTGGTCGTGGCCAGCCGCACTTCCGCGTTCCACGATGCGTTCCATTGCCCGGAAGTAGGTCGCGGTCATGTGACATCTACTTCCTTTCTTACCAGTGAATGCAATAACTAATTAGTGTGATCGCGGTCAGGTAAATTATGCGTCTCAGGGTGCGTTCCAGCACCCGGACGTGGGCCGCAAACACGTGATGTTTCTTCCCCATTCACGGGGAATATTATTTACTACGTGCCCGGTTGCCTGGCAACAGTGGTCAAACAGCTCACGGTGCGTTCCAGCTCCCGGAAGGTGGTGGGCACATAGATCCATCCTCCCCATTTACAGGGAATGATAGTATATGTGTGCCCAGATATAATAGATATAAAGCATATTCATTAGTTACAGCATATATATTAACCATCTTACTTTAACAACCCCTTGGTTGATGGACATAGGGAATTTTTTTAAACCTCCCAGGTAATATGTTTACATTCTAATTATAAATAGAAATGTGTATTCTTTTTTTAACACACAACAACCATATCAATAAAAACACTTTAAAACCATTTTAAAAAATAAAGGATAATGACAAGGAGAAGACTAAAATTAGTTACATGAACCATTTTAGCTCAAACTCTGAATTTAAGCCACAAGGGATAAGAGTGTTCAATTTAAAAATCCACTGCATCTCAGCTTTTGCAAGATTTGTCTCCAAATCTCTATCCCTCCAATTTGATCTAATTTGCTGGATTCCCATAAAGGAGGATATTTTTGATGTTGCACAATTATGTTTCTTAGCAAAATGATCAGAGAGGGAGTGGGTCTGCAGTCCTTTTTTCACATTATGTATATGGGCCCTCATTCCGAGTTGTTCGCTCGGTATTTTTCATCGCATCGCAGTGAAAATCCGCTTAGTACGCATGCGCAATGTTCGCACTGCGACTGCGCCAAGTAACTTTACTATGAAGAAAGTATTTTTACTCACGGCTTTTTCTTCGCTCCGGCGATCGTAATGTGATTGACAGGAAATGGGTGTTACTGGGCGGAAACACGGCGTTTCAGGGGCGTGTGGCTGAAAACGCTACCGTTTCCGGAAAAAACGCAGGAGTGGCCGGAGAAACGGTGGGAGTGCCTGGGCGAACGCTGGGTGTGTTTGTGACGTCAACCAGGAACGACAAGCACTGAACTGATCGCACAGGCAGAGTAAGTCTGGAGCTACTCTGAAACTGCTAAGTAGTTAGTAATCGCAATATTGCGAATACATCGGTCGCAATTTTAAGAAGCTAAGATTCACTCCCAGTAGGCGGCGGCTTAGCGTGTGTAACTCTGCTAAATTCGCCTTGCGACCGATCAACTCGGAATGAGGGCCATGTTCTGCAATCCTAGTTTTTAAAGCTCTCCCTGTCCTACCTACATACAGCAACCCGCAATCACATTTTATTAAATAAATGACATTAATTGTGTGGCACGTAATGAAATTATTTATTTCATAGTTTGTGTTATTGACTGAAAAACTGGTTGTTTTTGAACTTTCTGAGGATATGGTTCTACATGCTATACATGTACCACACCTGTGAAAGCCTTTCGTGCGTATGGGATTGGATGAATTAAATGGTAATGCACTTTTTACTAATGCGTTTTTTAAGTTTTTTCCTCTTCTATAAATAAATCTGGGTTGGGCAGGAATAATGTCTTTCAACACCGGATCTCTTAGAAGGAGATGCCAGTGTTGGCGAATTATATATTCCTGTTTCTTATAATTCGCCCCAAAACCAGATATAAAGGCCCACTCTGCTTGATTATTGATAGATTTCTTCTTTTCCTTATTTAGGATTTCTTTCCTGTCAAGCCTTTCTACTTCTTCTTCTGCCTTCATAAGGAGCTTTGGATCATATCCCTTTTTCAAGAATTTGTTTTTCATTTCTTTCTTCTGATCATTGTAATGCTGAGGTTCGCTACAATTCCTTTTTAACCTCAGGAATTGTCCTTTTGGGATTCCTCTTATCCATTGGGGATGATGTTGACTTGAAAAAGGCAGGAGACTATTAGAATCCGTTGGTTTTGTATAACCTTTTGTGTGTATGGCGTCATCCTTAATATAAATAGTCAAGTCTAGGAAGTTAATTCTCTCCTGACTTATATCAAAGGTTAATATTATATTCATAGTGTTAATATTCAAGTCAGAGCATAGTTTTTCCAGATTGGATCGTTCTCCTTTCCATACAAAGATGATATCGTCGATGTACCTAAACCATGACACCAAGTCCGCACCGGCCAGCGAGTTGTTATATACTGAGTCTTCCTCCCATTTTGACATGAAGAGGTTCGCATAGCTCGGTGCGAACTTGGTGCCCATGGCGGTCCCGACTTTCTGCAAAAAATATTCCCCATTGAAGAAGAAATAATTGTTTTCAAGTACAAATTGGATGCTTTCCAAAATAAATTCTATTTTTTCTTGTTCCATTTCAGATCTTTCCAAGTGCCATTTTACTGCATTCAAACCATCACTGTGATTAATTATGGTATACAGTGATGTGACATCGGCTGTAACTAGAAAGGAATTGTGCTGCCACTCTAACTTTGACAATTTGTTAATTGTGTCCGTTGTGTCTTTGAGGTGTGAAAACTATTCAAGACGAGTAGGAGGAAGATACCCACCAAGAAATAGAGATGAAGATCGTTTCCAACAAACCAATTGGACATACCCGAGGAGATTCGCCAGAAGGGATTTCAGATATAATAGATGGAATAATAGACCCCCATTGGATACCTACAATAGATTCGAGGCATTTGACAACTTTAGAGAGAATAGAGGGCCTTTTTTAGAACGTCGAGACAATTGGAGAAACATGAGATAACTAAATTAAAAAGTCGGGGGAAAAGGGGTGGACAAAAAAAGAGAGGAAAAAGAAAAAAGAAAAAGAAAGATGACATCTGTGGAACAGAAGATACAGAGAGCCGGCGGTGGCGAGCTGAAATGTATGAAAAGTGATCCAAATGGCACTTTTCCCAATCGTGCCCATTCGTTTAGTCAGGTTTAGCGGCTTTACCCTAGGAATCAGTGGCATCAATGAGAATATGCCACATATGAAATCAAGAAAAACTTCCCTCAGAGTCTATAGTCCTTGTGTAAGTCCAAATAAATCTGTCCACCTAAACCATATGTAACCACTTGATCTGTAATATTAACACCAGACTCCTCTTTGCAGCTGACTTTGTGATGGTATTCTCCAACACGAATTACCACAAAAAGAGAGAACAGGAATATATAGTGCAGGGGATCCAAAAATGTGTTGCAAAAATTATTAGCAGCAAATGGTCACAGATATCGACCTAACATAAAATTGCATATGAACAAACCCAAAATAACATGAGTGACAATGTGAAATGGGATCATACTGTGCAAGAAGGAGCAAAGAATTCACCTTAAAGGTGGGAGGCTCCGGAAACTTCCCTCCTCACTCCCAGCCCATTCTTAGATGCATACACGGAAAGGTCTCACCAAATTTACTAGTCAGTCTACCAGATAATGGCAGGTAAGTGCAGCAGTCTCTCTAGGATGTACACTAGATCTTGACATGGTCCAACAGGTCTTCAATCTGGAAACCCCTGCCTTATAGGTGACTTGTGACATCTACCTCACATACTCAGAAAAGGGACTTGGCATGTATACTAAAAGGCAGCTTATTCTGCCCCTTATACTCTGATCTTACAAAATCAGGACGCATGACCGGTTTCAACTCAGACGCATGCGCAGACTATGTCCAACATTGCCGCTGCAATGAGACTGATGAAGAGGGCAATCAGCCAATTTATTAAGATTATGAGAATGCTAGTTATATACCAAATAATGATTGAAGTCAATAATGCGGGTAGTATATAAAGTTTGTTTAATAACTTGAGAGTACCTATAATCAAGAAATACGGGCATAGATGTATTAAGCCTGGAGAAGTGATAAAACAGTGATAAGTGCAAGGTGATAACACACCAGTCAGCCAGCTCCTAACTGTCATTATTCAAATCTGTAATGATTGGCTGGTGCGTTATCACCTTGCGCTTATCACACTTCTTTATCCCTTCTCCAGGTTAATACATCTGCCTAAATGTTCCTTGTTCCAGAATAATTTGGTTCTCAAGTGACTCTCCTCTCTGATTGGCTTGGCAGAACAGTATGGTGCAGCATCATTAACTGGAGTAACTAAAAGGAAACTGGACAATCGAGACAAGTTGAATACATCCAGACAGTTCTTGAACCTCTGAGTCGGACATTTACTGTACAGTTACTCTGGTCTTTTCCTCTGGGCTGGACTTAAGCCTCTTTTTGAAATAACAACAGGGGATAACAAAGAATTATAGATTGCGCACAGCAAATATAAATCTGGTGCTAAACACCTCAAGTACCCCACTTCTATGTGCTGAATATACTGTATTTGCCAATTTTATTAACACCGACAAGCAGTAAATCAGCATTCTACCTATTATCCAATTACATTTCGGCCAGTCACTGGCACTAAAAGGGGTATCCAATTAGAGGTGAAGAAACATCGGGCAATTTTTCCAGGTGTTTCACCCGTATTATTTTACAGGCTATCCAATTTGATAGCATGTAAAAAAAAAATACATTCTATCCCAAAAATACCAAGGTTCAGTGAAACCTATGTGTTTTCGGTAGAAACAGCGCTGTTTTTGGATGAAAACAGGGCTGTTTCTTAGGGATTTGGTTTCGCCTGCCTGCTTATCGGGGCTAATAGGATAGCCCCCGGCGGGAGAATTAGTCGTGGTAATTAACGGCAGCTAATTGGATACCCCCCTAAGCATCATAGGATGGTATGTAAATACTTGGAAATATATAATTTCCTCATAAAAAAAAAAAAAATAGTAGTTCTAACAAAACCTAAACATCCACTGTCAAGCTTATTTTTGGGGGACCATGCCATTTTATATCTTTATGAAACTGAATTTTACAACACTAGAAACATAGAACGTTATTTATGAGAAATGGTATGGTTGAATGATACTGGTTTTCAACTGAGATACGCATGTAGAAGGTTTGATAAGTGCAGAATGACAAGTCTCTGCCTGCTTGGCCTCAGGTTGGCTTGAACTGCAGCGTAAACTGAACGAAAATGCCTTACACAGCTTTTTATTTACAAATCTGAGGATTTCGATCCCGCCAAAATATCTGTTGGATATTTAATCAAATTCTGACATGTTTAACATATCTATTTTTGGCATGAAGCTATTAACGTAAAATATGTGTAACTGTTTTTTCAAATACTGGTTCATGTGTAAAAAGCTGAATTTGAATTCAAATAAGTATATAAATTCAACAGCCAATGAAAGTGCCTCCCACCTCCCGCCTTCATCAAAGTATTCTCTCTTTCACCTACATAAACTACACCTGCACTTGAATTTATGAACATGAACTATACGCATAATGAGGAAACATTCTTCCCATTCCAAGCTGGAAGGATCTGATCTCTGGATTTGTAGTCAGATGTATTTAGACGGGTGTGGTACAAAATGTTGACTTCTGGGATGTCGACATTCTGTAGACACCAGAATGCCTATGTGTTCTGAATGTCGATACTCAGAATGACGACATGGGTGGCAGGTGAACCCTTACTCTAAAATCAGAAGTAAAATTGTCTGTAATACATTCTATTGCCAACATTCACAATGTCGGCACTCTGTCATGGCAACATTCATTGTCGATATATATGTGATTGTCGACATGTTCAATGCCAGTATAGACATTTTTAATGAATGTCGATATTATATGAACGTATACCTTTTTAGACTGCTCTTTAAATATGGTTTTAAAATATACTATTTTAACTTGTTTGTTTTTATTTAGGTGTGAGACATGACTAAAAGGTAAAGTCCTCATTATCTAGATGTTTTCCCATGTATCCATTATGCCTTATAAGTATTTTCTCAAAAACCACCTCGTATTGAGGGCGATTGCGACCCGATCGCATGCTGCGCTTCTTCGCAGAGGTGCAATCGGGTCGGAACTGCGCATGCGCGGCATTTCTGTCAAGAAGATTGACAGGAGGAAGGCGGATCCGGGCATCAACTCATCGTTTTCGGGACGTGGAGATCCGAACGCAGGCGTGTCGAGGCTTTGGAGGGCGGATGTCTGACCTGATCGCACAGTGGCCCTCATTCCGAGTTGTTTGCTCGCTTGCTGCTTTTAGCAGCATTGCAAACGCTAGGCCGCCGCCCTCTGGGAGTGTATCTTAGCTTAGCAGAATAGCGAACGAAAGGTTAGCAGAACTGCTACTAAATAATTCCTTGCAGTTTCTGAATAGCTCCAAACATACTCCTAGACTGCGATCACCTCGGTCCGTTTAGTTCCTGGTTTGACGTCACAAACACGCCCTACTTTCGGCCAGCCACTCCACCATTTCCCCAGCCACTCCTGCGTTTTTACCTGGCACGCCTGCGTTTTTTAGCATACTCCCTGAAAACGCCATGTTGCCGCCCAGAAACACCCACTTCCTGTCAATCACACTACGATCACTCGAGCGTTGAAAAAACGTCGCTCGAGCTTGTGTAAATCTCCAAAGTTTTGTGTTAAATAACTAAGCGCATGTGCGCTCATTTTCTACCTAATCGCTCCGTTGCGAAAAACGTCAACGAGCGAACAACTCGGAATGACCACCAGGGTGAGTAACTCTTACCCTAGTTTAGTTCTGCACAAAACATTTTTGCATAGCACGGCTGCACAAGCGTTTGCAGCCTTGCTATGCAAAAATCCACTCCCCCATAGGCAGCGTCTAGTTGATCGCACGGGCTGCAAAAAGTTGCAGCGTGCAATCAACTCGGAATGATCCCTATAGTACCTGACTTCTTTTGTTCCCTAGCTAACTCTTGGTAACTCTACCAACTCTGCAATAGTAAATGTCCTCCTCTGTCTGAGGGTGAAAATAGATCTTGAAGCATAGAGATCAACAGCTTGTTAGCTAATTTTCCCCCATACATTTCAAACGGGGATATAATAATAATAATAATAATAGTAGTAATAATAATAATAATTTTATTTATATGGCGCTCTTTCTCTAATAGGACTCAAGGCGCTTAATAGATACATAGCATAATATAGTACAGAAAATAATGAAGTACAGAACAGCTTTTCATAAAATGCAGAAGCATGGAGATACTAAAGGGACATTATGGAAATGCTTGAGTAAACAGGAAAGTCTTGAGTCTACTTTTGAAGGATTCTATAGTTGGGGCCTCTCGCACTGTGCAGGGAAGTGAGTTCCATAGAGTCGGTGCCGCATGACCCCCAGCTGCTAAAAGCCCTTCGTCTACAGATCGCAGTAATCGAGTGGGGCAGTATGGGGTCAGAAGCTGCTTCCGGTACCATGGGCCCTGGTCATGTAATGCTTTGAAACTCAGTAAGCCAATCTTGAAGATGATTCACCAACTTAAAAGCAGCCAGTGAAGGGAGCAGAGGATGGGTGTTATGTGGCTAGAACGGGGCTGGTTGGTTAATAGCCTGGCAGCTGTATTTTACACCAGCTGTAAGCGGTGCAATTCTTTTGCTGGGAGTCCAAGGTAGAGGGCATTACAGTAGTCTAATTGAGATGATACAAATGCATGGATGACTTTTGGCAGCTCATCTGAGGGAATTAAGTGCTTGATTCTGGCTATGTTCCTCAGGTGAAAGAATGAGGATTTGATTGTGGCTGATATTTGATGTTTAAGTGTCAAGCCACCATCCAGGACAACGCCAAGATTTCACACACGATCAGTGGTTTGTAACTCTGAATCCCCGATGGTCAGTTGGTTGGCTATGCTGCAGTCTTGTCCTTTGATGTTATGGTCCCATCATAAGGACCTCTGTTTTATCCGGGTTCAGTCGCAGCCAACTGGCACTCATCCACTCCTGGAACTCAGCTAGACAGCCATTTAGGGTTGCTATTGGGTTATCAGTGCAGGGAGCAAAGGACAAGTACAGTTGTGAACCCTGTACTTAAGGCAAACCCTGGCGCTCAGTGAAGCTCTTGTTGTGATGCCGCTTTTTACATTATATATATATAAGTATAATACCGGTAAGACCGAGTGTGAATTCAAGGTCAGAATGGGGGCAGCATAGATATGCTATCAGAGAAGCTGTTTTGTCTGGCAAGAGTGAGCAGCCAGTTGTTTGGCATTTTGCCTTGGCTGGTCATTCACTGACATCACTAAAGCATAAAAATATTGACCATATTCCACCGTTGTCTAGGGGAGGAAACCGATCCAAGCTGCTTTTGCAGCGTGAAACAAAATGGATCTTTTTATTAGATACCCTTAGCCCTAAAGGCTTGAATGAGAATAGTGGGTTGAACAGTTTTATCTGATATGAAGATGGATTGTTTATTCATTTCAGTTTATGCTTGTGTAGTATATCTTCTATCACTTATTTTAAGATATGTGTCCTTATTATATTTTGGTTGGATTGCTGCTGATGCGCTTTACTCTGTGGCTATACTACTGTTGTATATGTACAGCTTTTTATTAGGATTGTTGTATATGAGTGATATTGAGTACCTCTATGCAAGATGCCCATTGAAAGAAACACTTATAAACTATGTGATTTTTGTATACTCGGTTGTATATCTGTTACTATGATGACGGGTTGCACTGGTGACGTCTTCAATTCGCGCACAGCATACCGGAAGAGACGCCGGCATGGTGAATGGTGAGCACATAAAGGGGTGAGTGTATGTTATTTTGTATATGCCCTGATGAAAAAGCCATTGCTCTGAAACGTTGGCAAAACTGTCTGTCTTATGTTTTTATTTATCTGAGTGCCGCCGTACACGTTCACTTTACATTGGGGAACCGCAGAGGTTTCTACAACGGAAGGCAACGGGAAAGGTATCCATATTGTTGTGTGCGGAGAGTGCCGGGCTCAACGATATATTATATATATATATATATATATGCAGAAGTCCTCACTGACTGACTGATCACTAGTTCTCTTACTTCCCAATATGTTAGGAAGCTGAAATATAGCATAGGTACTCTTCAGGTGGGATATAGGAAATAGGAAAACTACGTAATTAGAATTTTAATTAACCTCCCCTAAGGGGATGAAAAGGGGGTTGACATAATGACATCACCGATGCATGGCTTGCGTTGCGTGAACGATAACACCCAAAAGGACAATCGGATCAAAATTTGCATTGCACCTCCAATGTGTAGAATTTACCTTTTCCCATATATGCTACGGGTGCTCCTCGGGTAACGCCAAGAACCATGGATTAATATTTACTTACATTAAGACGTCTCAAATTTACATCTCTATAGATTAACCACATTTTTAACTCTCATTTATATTTACAATCGTAAAAATCTGAAACTCCTGTGCGAAGAACAGCTAGAACAGCTAGTAAACATGTCTGTCTGTCTATCTATCTATCTATCTATCTATCTATCTATCTATCTATCTATCTATCTATCTATCTATCTATCTATCTATCTATCTATCTATCTATCTATCTATCTATCTATCTATCTATCTATCTATCTATCTATCTATCCATTTATAGAACACCTATACTTAAAGAACACTCCTAAAGAAATGGATTTGGACACCAATCCTCTTAATACCATCATTTCTGCACTTAATTCAGAATCAGAATCAGCTGTATTGGCCAGGTGTATGCCCGTACACTAGGATTTTTTTGCGGTACAGTGCATCGCCAAGCAGCAACATGAAGGGGGAATACATAGCATAAAAAGGGGGAAAACATAGCATATATTACAAACATTACACGTATGAGTTCATACAGCAGTACGGATGGTGTAATGGTTAGCATTACTGCCTCACAGCACTAAGGTCATGGGTTCGATTCCCACCATGGCTATAATTGTGTGTAGTTTGTATATTCTCCCCGTACTTGTGTGGGTTTTCGTCACACAATCCTAAAATGTACTGATAGGTTAATTGGATCCCAACAAAATTAACCCTAGCATGAATGTGTGTGTGCGTACATGTGGTAGGGAATATAGATTGTAAGCTCCACTGGGCCAGGGACTGATGTGAATGGACAAATATTCTCTGTAAAGCGCTATATAAATAACTGATAATAATAATAATAATAATAATAATAATAACACTGCACATTGCAACTGTACGATAGACTCGACATATTATACATGTTAGACTTTTTATATATTGTTCAGCTGGTGGACAGCTAGTGGGAAGAAGCTTTTAATGAAACTGGTCGACTTCACAGGAATGGACCTGTAGCGTCTGCCTCATGGAAGCGGTTCAAACAGTTGAGAGTTCTTTGTCATTTAATTGCATATCCTTTATTTTAGAGCACACATTTCATAGCAGTCATACTCAGGACCTTCAATCACAGCCTTCTTTATTTAAAGTATACATTTCAAGATACTGATATACCCAGGCTTCGAACCTATGACCTTCCATATTGCAGTCAGACATCTCACTCATTGAGCTATTTGCTCCTGTATGGGAAGCAGGGGCAGATTGGGAACAAAAAGCGGCCCTGGAAAAATTTGTACTAGTGGACCCACATGGGCAGCACCAGAGGTGTAAGGTCTAGCCATGGGCCATGGCAGCAGCACCCTTCCCCCAAGACTTTCCAGATAGTGGGCATGTCCAGCATCAAGGGGGAATTTAAAAAGAAATAAAATTAAATATTATGAGCACATTATATGATACACCTTCAGAATTTAGGAAACTATATAATTATTTAGTAAGATATATTTTCTCAGACATCCTAGTGGATGCTGGGGACTCCGTAAGGACCATGGGGAATAGCGGCTCCGCAGGAGACTGGGCACAGCTAAGAAAGATTTAGGACTACCTGGTGTGCACTGGCTCCTCCCACTATGACCCTCCTCCAGACTTCAGTTAGAATCCTGTGCCTGGCTGAGCTGGATGCACACTAGGGGCTCTCCTGAGCTCCTAGAGAGAAAGTATATTTTAGGTTTTTTATTTTACAGTGAGATCTGCTGGCAACAGACTCACTGCAGCGAGGGACTAAGGGGAGAAGAAGCGAACCTACCTAACTGGTGGTAGCTTGGGCTTCTTAGGCTACTGGACACCATTAGCTCCAGAGGGATCGACCGCATGGAACCAGCCATTGGTGTTCGGTCCCGGAGCCGCGCCGCCGGCCCCCTTACAGAGCCAGAAGCAAGAAGACTCCGGAAAATCGGCGGCAGAAGACATCAGTCTTCACCAAGGTAGCGCACAGCACTGCAGCTGTGCGCCATTGCTCCTCATACACACTTCACACTCCGGTCACTGAGGGTGCAGGGCGCTGGGGGGGGGGGGGCGCCCTGAGAAGCAATAAATACACCTTGGCTGGCAAATATATCACAATATATAGCCCCAGAGGCTATATATGTGATAAATACCCCTGCCAGAATCCATAAAAAAGCGGGAGAAAAGTCCGCCGAAAAAGGGGCGGTGCTATCTCCCTCAGCACACTGGCGCCATTTCTCCCTCACAGCTCCGCTGGAAGGAAGCTCCCTGGCTCTCCCCTGCAGTCTACACTACAGAAAAGGGTAAAAAAGAGAGGGGGGGCACTAAATTTAGGCGCAATATACATATAGCAGCTATAAGGGGATATAATTTAGTTAATCCCTGATTTATATAGCGCTCTGGTGTGTGCTGGCATACTCTCTCTCTGTCTCCCCAAAGGGCTTTGTGGGGTCCTGTCTTCTGTCAGAGCATTCCCTGTGTGTGTGCGGTGTGTCGGTACGGCTATGTCGACATGTTTGATGAGGAGACTTATGTGGAGGAGGAGCAGGTGCCTATAAATGTGTTGTCACCCCCTGCGGGGCAGACACCGGAGTGGATGGACTTGTGGAAGGAATTACGCGAAAGTGTCGACTCCTTACATAAAAAATTTGACGACATGCCAAATGCGGGGCAGCCGGCTTCTCAGCCCGTGCCTGCCCAGACGTCTCAAAAGTCATCAGGGGCTCTAAAACGCCCGCTACCTCAGATGGCAGACACAGATGTCGACACGGATACTGATACCAGTGTCGACGACGAAGAGACTAATGTAATGTCCAATAGGGCCACTCGTTATATGATTGAGGCAATGAAAAATGTTTTACACATTTCTGAGGTGACCCCAGGTACCACAAAAAAGGGTATTATGTTTGGGGAGAAAAAACTACCAGTAGTTTTTCCCCCTTCTGAAGAATTGAATGAAGTGTGTGAACTAGCGTGGGCTTCCCCCGATAAAAAATTGGTAATTTCAAAAAAATTACTAATGGCGTACCCTTTCCCGCCAGAGGATAGGTCACGTTGGGAAACACCCCCTAGGGCGGATAAAGCACTTACGCACTTATCAAAAAAGGTGGCACTGCCGTCCCAGGATACGGCCGCCCTAAAGGAACCTGCTGACAGAAAGCAGGAGGCTCTCCAGAAAGCTATATATACACACACTGGTATTATACTGAGACCAGCTATTGCCTCAGCATGGATGTGCAGTGCTGCAGCTGCATGGTCAGACTCCCTGTCAGAAAACATTGACACCCTAGACAGGGACACTATATTGCTAAACGTAGAGCATATTAAAGACGCTGTCTTTTACATAAGAGATGCACAGAGGGATATTTGCCGGCTGGCATCAAAAATAAGTGCACTGTCCATTTGTGCCAGGAGAGGGTTATGGACCCGGCAGTGGACAGGTGATGCAGATTCTAAAAGGCACATGGAAGTTTTGCCTTATAAGGGTGAGGAGTTGTTCGGGGATGGTCTTTCAGACTTAGTGTCCACAGCAACAGCAGGGAAGTCAGCATTTTTGCCACATGTCCCCTCACAACCAAAGAGAGCACCGTATTATCAGGTGCAGTCCTTTCGCCCCCAAAAGAGCAGACGGGGTAGAGGCGCGTCCTTTCTGCCCAGAGGCAGAGGTAGGGGAAAAAAGCTGCAGCATACAGCCACTTCCCAGGAACAAAAGTCCTTCCCCGCTTCTTCTGCTAAGTCCGCCGCATGACGCTGGGGCTCAGCAGGCGGAGCCAGGTACTGTGGGGGGCCATCTCAAAAACTTCAGCAATCAGTGGGCTCGCTCACAGGTAGATCCCTGGATCCTTCAAGTGGTATCTCAGGGGTACAGGCTGGAATTCGAGACATCCCCCCCCCCGCCGTTTCCTCAAATCTGCCTTACCAACGACTCCTTCAGAAAGGGAGGCTGTGTTAGAGGCAATTCACAAGCTGTATTCCCAGCAGGTGATAGTCAAGGTGCCCCTACTTCAACAAGGACGGGGTTACTATTCCACAATGTTTGTGGTACCGAAACCGGACGGTTCGGTGAGACCCATTTTAAATTTGAAATCCTTGAACACATATTTAAGAAAATTCAAGTTCAAGATGGAATCGCTCAGGGCGGTTATTGCAAGCCTGGAAGAGGGAGATTACATGGTATCTCTGGACATCAAGGATGCTTACCTGCATGTCCCCATTTACCATCCTCACCAGGAGTACCTCAGATTTGTGGTACAGGATTGTCATTACCAATTCCAGACGTTGCCGTTCGGCCTGTCCACGGCACCGAGGGTATTTACCAAGGTAATGGCCGAAATGATGATACTCCTTCGGAAAAAGGGAGTTTTAATTATCCCATACTTGGACGATCTCCTGATAAGGGACTGCTCGTTGTTGGTCGGCGTAGCATTATCTCAGGAGGTGCTACACCAGCACGGTTGGATTCTGAATATTCCAAAGTCTCAGCTGGTTCCGGCGACACGTCTACTGTTCCTGGGGATGATTCTGGACACAGTCCAGAAAAAAGTGTTTCTCCCAGAGGAGAAAGCCAAGGAGCTGTCATCTCTAGTGAGAGGCCTCCTGAAACCAAAACAGGTGTCGGTGCATCATTGCACGCGAGTCCTGGGAAAGATGGTAGCTTCCTACGAAGCGATTCCATTCGGCAGGTTCCATGCCAGAACCTTTCAGTGGGACCTGTTGGACCAATGGTCCGGATCGCATCTTCAAATGCATCGGTTGATAACCCTGTCTCCAAGGACCAGGGTGTCTCTGCTGTGGTGGCTGCAGAGTGCTCATCTCAGAGAGGGCCGCAGATTCGGCATACAGGACTGGGTCCTGGTGACCACGGATGCCAGCCTTCGGGGCTGGGGTGCAGTCACACAGGGAAGAAACTTCCAAGGACTTTGGTCAAGTCAGGAGACTTCCCTACACATAAATGTTCTGGAACTGAGGGCCATTTACAATGCCCTAAGTCAAGCAAAGCCCCTGCTTCAAAACCAGCCGGTTCTGATCCAGTCAGACAACATCACGGCAGTCGCCCATGTAAATCGACAGGGCGGCACAAGAAGCAGGACGGCGATGGCAGAAGCCACAAGGATTCTCAGATGGGCGGAAAATCACGTGTTAGCACTGTCAGCAGTGTTCATTCCGGGAGTGGACAACTGGGAAGCAGACTTCCTCAGCAGGCACGACCTCCACCCGGGAGAGTGGGGACTTCATCCAGAAGTCTTCCAACTGATTGTAAACCGTTGGGAAAAGCCACAGGTGGACATGATGGCGTCCCGCTTAAACAAAAAGCTAGAAAAATATTGCGCCAGGTCAAGAGACCCTCAGGCGATAGCTGTGGACGCTCTAGTGACACCGTGGGTGTACCGGTCGGTTTATGTGTTCCCTCCTCCTCCTCTCATACCCAAGGTACTGAGGATAATAAAGAAAAGAGGAGTAAGAACTATTCTCATTGTTCCAGATTGGCCAAGAAGGTCTTGGTACCCGGAACTTCAAGAATTAATCTCAGAGGACCCATGGCCTCTGCCGCTCAGACAGGACCTGCTGCTGCAGGGGCCCTGTCTGTTCCAAGACTTACCGCGGCTGCGTTTAACGCCATGGCGGTTGAACACCGGATCCTAAAAGAAAAGGGTATTCCAGAGGAAGTCATTCCTACGCTTATTAAAGCTAGAAAAGATGTAACCGTACAACATTATCACCGCATATGGCGAAAATATGTTGCGTGGTGTGAGGCCAGGAAGGCCCCAACGGAGGAATTCCAGCTAGGTCGATTTCTGCACTTTCTACAGTCAGGGGTGACTATGGGCCTAAAACTGGGTTCCATTAAGGTCCAGATTTCGGCTCTGTCGATTTTCTTCCAAAAAGAACTGGCTTCACTGCCTGAAGTTCAGACATTTGTCAAGGGAGTGCTGCATATTCAGCCTCCTTTTGTGCCTCCAGTGGCACCGTGGGACCTCAACGTGGTGTTGGGTTTCCTAAAGTCACATTGGTTTGAGCCACTCAAAACCGTGGATTTAAAATATCTCACGTGGAAAGTGGTCATGCTTTTGGCCTTGGCTTCGGCAAGGCGTGTGTCAGAATTGGCGGCTTTGTCATGTAAAAGCCCCAATTTGATTTTCCATATGGATAGGGCAGAATTGAGGACTCGTCCCCAGTTTCTTCCTAAGGTGGTATCAGCTTTTCACTTGAACCAACCTATCGTGGTGCCTGCGGCTACTAGGGACTTGGAGGACTCCAAGTTACTGGACGTAGTCAGGGCCTTGAAAATTTATGTTTCCAGGACGGCTGGAGTCAGGAAGACTGACTCGCTATTTATCCTGTATGCACCAAACAAGATGGGTGCTCCTGCTTCAAAGCAGACTATTGCTCGCTGGATTTGTAGCACAATTCAGCTTGCGCATTCGATGGCTGGCCTGCCGCAGCCTAAATCTGTAAAAGCCCATTCCACGAGGAAAGTGGGCTCTTCTTGGGCGGCTGCCCGACGGGTCTCGGCTTTACAACTTTGCCGAGCTGCTACTTGGTCAGGGGCAAACACGTTTGCAAAATTCTACAAATTTGATACCCTGGCTGAGGAGGACCTTGAGTTCTCTCATTCGGTGCTGCAGAGTCATCCGCACTCTCCCGCCCGTTTGGGAGCTTTGGTATAATCCCCATGGTCCTTACGGAGTCCCCAGCATCCACTAGGACGTCAGAGAAAATAAGATTTTACTCACCGGTAAATCTATTTCTCGTAGTCCGTAGTGGATGCTGGGCGCCCGTCCCAAGTGCGGACTGTCTGCAATACTTGTATATAGTTATTGTTAACTACAAGGGTTATTGTTGAGCCATCCTTTGAGAGGCTCTGTTGTGTTCATACTGTTAACTGGGTATATTATCACGAGTTATACGGTGTGATTGGTGTGGCTGGTATGAGTCTTACCAGGGATTCAAAATCCTTCCTTATTGTGTCAGCTCTTCCGGGCACAGTATCCTTACTGAAGTCTGGAGGAGGGTCATAGTGGGAGGAGCCAGTGCACACCAGGTAGTCCTAAATCTTTCTTAGCTGTGCCCATTCTCCTGCGGAGCCGCTATTCCCCATGGTCCTTACGGAGTCCCCAGCATCCACTACGGACTTCGAGAAATAGATTTACCGGTGAGTAAAATCTTATTTTCTTGCTTATTACACCAACCGTATCCCAATCACTATTCACTCAATCTTATATGTCAGCCAAGCAGGCAGACAGAGCATACACTAGATCATCTGCAATCACAGGCTAAGTGGCAAAGTCATTTTCATATAAGTGTAACCCAGTTAAGTATTTATTGTTATTAGTATACAGCATATATACATATATAAACCATGTATAGATAATTGTATATAGTAGCTTTATTGTCACTGCTATAAATCAGAAGAGGAGTGAGTGAAGATAAATTAACCAACAACGATGGATGGCTAGAGAAGTTTCTGGAGCCCCTCGTGGAAGAGAAGGGAGCCACGCGCCGGGCAAGGAGAGCTGGTGAGCGAGGACAAGAAAAAATTATTCACGAGCCGCAGGAGGAGAAGCTATAAGAGGCACCCGCAGGCGGCGGGTAGGAGAGAGCCGTTGGACGCGAGTGGAGGGCTGGATCGAGAGAGAGAGCGGGTAGGAGCCGAGGTCCGTCACCGCTCAGCTGCCAGCATCCTGTAGGCTGTGAGGAAAGAGACAACCCGTTAGAGACAGTGACGGAGATCGATCTTCTCTGCACAGCTCCGCCGGAGCCGCCGGAGAGAGCAGAGATGGAGCTGATCACAGTGAGGCACCGCTAGAACTGCCGGAGTGAAGGAGAGAGCTGCGGCGCTGGGGACCGGGAGGAGACGAGCGGTCACAGCGCTAAGGACGGCAAGAGGAGGTGTCGGTGTGCTGGAGAGCGGACAGTGACCCCGGAGACGGTGGTGCTGACAACGCGGCGCCTTGGCAGTGCGGTAAGAGCATCCAATAATTACCGCTGTAGAGAGGTGCCCAGTAATTACTAGAGATGAGCGGGTTCGGTTTCTCTGAATCCGAACCCGCCCGAACTTCATGGTTTTTTTCACGGGTCCGAGCAGACTCCCGAACGGTTAACCCGAGCGCGCCCGAACGTCATCATGACGCTGTCGGATTCTCGCGAGACTCGGATTCTATATAAGGAGCCGCGCGTCGCCGCCATTTTCACACGTGCATTGAGATTGATAGTGAGAGGACGTGGCTGGCGTCCTCTCCATTTAGATTATAAGAGAGAGAGATTTACTGGAGCTTAGGACTAGGAGGAGTACTGTAGAAGTGTAGAGAGTGCAGAGAGTTTACTAGTGAGTGACCACCAGACAGTGCAGTTTATTTAATATATCCGTTCTCTGCCTGAAAAAAGCGATACACACAGTGACTCAGTCTTATACCATATCTGTGTGCACTGCTCAGGCTCAGCCCAGTGTGCTGCATCATCTATATATCTTATATATCTGTCTGACTGCTCAGCTCACACAGCTTATAATTGTGGGGGAGACTGGGGAGCACTGCAGTGCCAGTTATAGGTTATAGCAGGAGCCAGGAGTACATAATATTATATAGTGAGTGACCACCAGACAGTGCAGTTTATTTAATATATCCGTTCTCTGCCTGAAAAAAGCGATACACACAGTGACTCAGTCACATACCATATCTGTGTGCACTGCTCAGGCTCAGCCCAGTGTGCTGCATCATCTATATATATTATATATCTGTCTGACTGCTCAGCTCACACAGCTTATAATTGTGGGGGAGACTGGGGAGCACTGCAGTGCCAGTTATAGGTTATAGCAGGAGCCAGGAGTACATAATATTATATTAAAATTAAACAGTGCACACTTTTGCTGCAGGAGTGCCACTGCCAGTGTGACTGACCAGTGACCTGACCACACTGACCACCAGTATAGTTAGTAGTATACTTATATTGTGATTGCCTGAAAAAGTTAAACACTCGTCGTGTGACTTCACTTGTGTGTTGTTGTTTTTTTTATTCTATAAAAATAAAACTCATTCTGCTGACAGACAGTGTCCAGCAGGTCCGTCATTATATAATATATAATATATACCTGTCCGGCTGCAGTAGTGATATATATATATTTTTTATATCATTTATCATCCAGTCGCAGCAGACACAGTACGGTAGTTCACGGCTGTGGCTACCTCTGTGTCTGCACTCGGCAGGCAGTCCGTCCATAATTGTATACCACCTAACCGTGGTTTTTTTTTCTTCTTTATACATACATACTACTACGACATCTCTTTATCAACCAGTCTATATTAGCAGCAGACACAGTACAGTACGGTAGTTCACGGCTGTGGCTACCTCTGTGTCTGCACTCGGCAGGCAGTCCGTCCATAATTGTATACCACCTAACCGTGGTTTTTTTTTCTTTCTTCTTTATACATACATAGTTACATAGACATCTCTTTATCAACCAGTCTATATTAGCAGTAGACACAGTACAGTACGGTAGTTCACGGCTGTGGCTACCTCTGTGTCTGCACTCGGCAGGCAGTCCGTCCATAATTGTATACCACCTAACCGTGGTTTTTTTTTCTTTCTTCTTTATACATACATAGTTACATAGACATCTCTTTATCAACCAGTCTATATTAGCAGCAGACACAGTACAGTACGGTAGTTCACGGCTGTGGCTACCTCTGTGTCTGCACTCGGCAGGCAGTCCGTCCATAATTGTATACCACCTAACCGTGGTTTTTTTTTCTTTCTTCTTTATACATACATAGTTACATAGACATCTCTTTATCAACCAGTCTATATTAGCAGCAGACACAGTACAGTACGGTAGTTCACGGCTGTGGCTACCTCTGTGTCTGCACTCGGCAGGCAGTCCGTCCATAATTGTATACCACCTAACCGTGGTTTTTTTTTCTTTCTTCTTTATACATACATAGTTACATAGACATCTCTTTATCAACCAGTCTATATTAGCAGCAGACACAGTACAGTACGGTAGTTCACGGCTGTGGCTACCTCTGTGTCTGCACTCGGCAGGCAGTCCGTCCATAATTGTATACCACCTAACCGTGGTTTTTTTTTCTTTCTTCTTTATACATACATAGTTACATAGACATCTCTTTATCAACCAGTCTATATTAGCAGCAGACACAGTACAGTACGGTAGTTCACGGCTGTGGCTACCTCTGTGTCTGCACTCGGCAGGCAGTCCGTCCATAATTGTATACCACCTAACCGTGGTTTTTTTTTCTTTCTTCTTTATACATACATACTACTACGACATCTCTTTATCAACCAGTCTATATTATTAGCAGCAGACACAGTACAGTACGGTAGTTCACGGCTGTGGCTACCTCTGTGTCTGCACTCGGCAGGCAGTCCGTCCATAATTGTATACCACCTAACCGTGGTTTTTTTTTCTTTCTTCTTTATACATACATAGTTACATAGACATCTCTTTATCAACCAGTCTATATTAGCAGCAGACACAGTACAGTACGGTAGTTCACGGCTGTGGCTACCTCTGTGTCTGCACTCGGCAGGCAGTCCATAATTGTATACTAGTATCCATCTCCATTGTTTACCTGAGGTGCCTTTTAGTTGTGCCTATTAAAATATGGAGAACAAAAATGTTGAGGTTCCAAAATTAGGGAAAGATCAAGATCCACTTCCACCTCGTGCTGAAGCTGCTGCCACTAGTCATGGCCGAGACGATGAAATGCCAGCAACGTCGTCTGCCAAGGCCGATGCCCAATGTCATAGTACAGAGCATGTCAAATCCAAAACACCAAATATCAGAAAAAAAAGGACTCCAAAACCTAAAATAAAATTGTCGGAGGAGAAGCGTAAACTTGCCAATATGCCATTTACGACACGGAGTGGCAAGGAACGGCTGAGGCCCTGGCCTATGTTCATGGCTAGTGGTTCAGCTTCACATAAGGATGGAAGCACTCAGCCTCTCGCTAGAAAAATGAAAAGACTCAAGCTGGCAAAAGCAGCACAGCAAAGAACTGTGCATTCTTCGAAATCCCAAATCCACAAGGAGAGTCCAATTGTGTCGGTTGCGATGCCTGACCTTCCCAACACTGGACGTGAAGAGCATGCGCCTTCCACCATTTGCACGCCCCCTGCAAGTGCTGGAAGGAGCACCCGCAGTCCAGTTCCTGATAGTCAGATTGAAGATGACAGTGTTGAAGTACACCAGGATGAGGAGGATATGGGTGTTGCTGGCGCTGGGGAGGAAATTGACCAGGAGGATTCTGATGGTGAGGTGGTTTGTTTAAGTCAGGCACCCGGGGAGACACCTGTTGTCCGTGGGAGGAATATGGCCGTTGACATGCCAGGTGAAAATACCAAAAAAATCAGCTCTTCGGTGTGGAGGTATTTCACCAGAAATGCGGACAACAGGTGTCAAGCCGTGTGTTCCCTTTGTCAAGCTGTAATAAGTAGGGGTAAGGACGTTAACCACCTCGGAACATCCTCCCTTATACGTCACCTGCAGCGCATTCATAATAAGTCAGTGACAAGTTCAAAAACTTTGGGTGACAGCGGAAGCAGTCCACTGACCAGTAAATCCCTTCCTCTTGTAACCAAGCTCACGCAAACCACCCCACCAACTCCCTCAGTGTCAATTTCCTCCTTCCCCAGGAATGCCAATAGTCCTGCAGGCCATGTCACTGGCAATTCTGACGATTCCTCTCCTGCCTGGGATTCCTCCGATGCATCCTTGCGTGTAACGCCTACTGCTGCTGGCGCTGCTGTTGTTGCTGCTGGGAGTCGATGGTCATCCCAGAGGGGAAGTCGTAAGCCCACTTGTACTACTTCCAGTAAGCAATTGACTGTTCAACAGTCCTTTGCGAGGAAGATGAAATATCACAGCAGTCATCCTGCTGCAAAGCGGATAACTGAGGCCTTGACAACTATGTTGGTGTTAGACGTGCGTCCGGTATCCGCCGTTAGTTCACAGGGAACTAGACAATTTATTGAGGCAGTTTGCCCCCGTTACCAAATACCATCTAGGTTCCACTTCTCTAGGCAGGCGATACCGAGAATGTACACGGACGTCAGAAAAAGACTCACCAGTGTCCTAAAAAATGCAGTTGTACCCAATGTCCACTTAACCACGGACATGTGGACAAGTGGAGCAGGGCAGGGTCAGGACTATATGACTGTGACAGCCCACTGGGTAGATGTATGGACTCCCGCCGCAAGAACAGCAGCGGCGGCACCAGTAGCAGCATCTCGCAAACGCCAACTCTTTCCTAGGCAGGCTACGCTTTGTATCACCGCTTTCCAGAATACGCACACAGCTGAAAACCTCTTACGGCAACTGAGGAAGATCATCGCGGAATGGCTTACCCCAATTGGACTCTCCTGTGGATTTGTGGCATCGGACAACGCCAGCAATATTGTGTGTGCATTAAATATGGGCAAATTCCAGCACGTCCCATGTTTTGCACATACCTTGAATTTGGTGGTGCAGAATTTTTTAAAAAACGACAGGGGCGTGCAAGAGATGCTGTCGGTGGCCAGAAGAATTGCGGGACACTTTCGGCGTACAGGCACCACGTACAGAAGACTGGAGCACCACCAAAAACTACTGAACCTGCCCTGCCATCATCTGAAGCAAGAAGTGGTAACGAGGTGGAATTCAACCCTCTATATGCTTCAGAGGTTGGAGGAGCAGCAAAAGGCCATTCAAGCCTATACAATTGAGCACGATATAGTAGGTGGAATGCACCTGTCTCAAGCGCAGTGGAGAATGATTTCAACGTTGTGCAAGGTTCTGATGCCCTTTGAACTTGCCACACGTGAAGTCAGTTCAGACACTGCCAGCCTGAGTCAGGTCATTCCCCTCATCAGGCTTTTGCAGAAGAAGCTGGAGACATTGAAGGAGGAGCTAACACGGAGCGATTCCGCTAGGCATGTGGGACTTGTGGATGGAGCCCTTAATTCGCTTAACAAGGATTCACGGGTGGTCAATCTGTTGAAATCAGAGCACTACATTTTGGCCACCGTGCTCGATCCTAGATTTAAAGCCTACCTTGGATCTCTCTTTCCGGCAGACACAAGTCTGCTGGGGTTGAAAGACCTGCTGGTGACAAAATTGTCAAGTCAAGCGGAACGCGACCTGTCAACATCTCCTCCTTCACATTCTCCCGCAACTGGGGGTGCGAGGAAAAGGCTCAGAATTCCGAGCCCACCCGCTGGCGGTGATGCAGGGCAGTCTGGAGCGGCTGCTGATGCTGACATCTGGTCCGGACTGAAGGACCTGACAACGATTACGGACATGTCGTCTACTGTCACTGCATATGATTCTCTCAACATTGATAGAATGGTGGAGGATTATATGAGTGACCGCATCCAAGTAGGCACGTCACACAGTCCGTACTTATACTGGCAGGAAAAAGAGGCAATTTGGAGGCCCTTGCACAAACTGGCTTTATTCTACCTAAGTTGCCCTCCCACAAGTGTGTACTCCGAAAGAGTGTTTAGTGCCGCCGCTCACCTTGTCAGCAATCGGCGTACGAGGTTACATCCAGAAAATGTGGAGAAGATGATGTTCATTAAAATGAATTATAATCAATTCCTCCGCGGAGACATTGACCAGCAGCAATTGCCTCCACAAAGTACACAGGGAGCTGAGATGGTGGATTCCAGTGGGGACGAATTGATAATCTGTGAGGAGGGGGATGTACACGGTGATATATCGGAGGGTGATGATGAGGTGGACATCTTGCCTCTGTAGAGCCAGTTTGTGCAAGGAGAGATTAATTGCATCTTTTTTGGGGGGGGTCCAAACCAACCCGTCATATCAGTCACAGTCGTGTGGCAGACCCTGTCACTGAAATGATGGGTTGGTTAAAGTGTGCATGTCCTGTTTTGTTTATACAACATAAGGGTGGGTGGGAGGGCCCAAGGACAATTCCATCTTGCACCTCTTTTTTCTTTTCTTTTTCTTTGCATCATGTGCTGATTGGGGAGGGTTTTTTGGAAGGGACATCCTGCGTGACACTGCAGTGCCACTCCTAGATGGGCCCGGTGTTTGTGTCGGCCACTAGGGTCGCTAATCTTACTCACACAGTCAGCTACCTCATTGCGCCTCTTTTTTTCTTTGCGTCATGTGCTGTTTGGGGAGGGTTTTTTGGAAGGGACATCCTGCGTGACACTGCAGTGCCACTCCTAGATGGGCCCGGTGTTTGTGTCGGCCACTAGGGTCGCTAATCTTACTCACACAGCTACCTCATTGCGCCTCTTTTTTTCTTTGCGTCATGTGCTGTTTGGGGAGGGTTTTTTGGAAGGGACATCCTGCGTGACACTGCAGTGCCACTCCTAGATGGGCCCGGTGTTTGTGTCGGCCACTAGGGTCGCTAATCTTACTCACACAGCTACCTCATTGCGCCTCTTTTTTTCTTTGCGTCATGTGCTGTTTGGGGAGGGTTTTTTGGAAGGGCCATCCTGCGTGACACTGCAGTGCCACTCCTAGATGGGCCCGGTGTTTGTGTCGGCCACTAGGGTCGCTAATCTTACTCACACAGCTACCTCATTGCGCCTCTTTTTTTCTTTGCGTCATGTGCTGTTTGGGGAGGGTTTTTTGGAAGGGCCATCCTGCGTGACACTGCAGTGCCACTCCTAGATGGGCCCGGTGTTTGTGTCGGCCACTAGGGTCGCTTATCTTACTCACACAGCGACCTCGGTGCAAATTTTAGGACTAAAAATAATATTGTGAGGTGTGAGGTATTCAGAATAGACTGAAAATGAGTGTAAATTATGGTTTTTGAGGTTAATAATTAGAGATGAGCGCCGGAAATTTTTCGGGTTTTGTGTTTTGGTTTTGGGTTCGGTTCCGCGGCCGTGTTTTGGGTTCGACCGCGTTTTGGCAAAACCTCACCGAATTTTTTTTGTCGGATTCGGGTGTGTTTTGGATTCGGGTGTTTTTTTCAAAAAACCCTAAAAAACAGTTTAAATCATAGAATTTGGGGGTAATTTTGATCCCAAAGTATTATTAACCTCAAAAAACATAATTTACACTCATTTTCAGCCTATTCTGAACACATCACACCTCACAATATTATTTTTAGTCCTAAAATTTGCACCGAGGTCGCTGTGTGAGTAAGATAAGCGACCCTAGTGGCCGACACAAACACCGGGCCCATCTAGGAGTGGCACTGCAGTGTCACGCAGGATGTCCCTTCCAAAAAACCCTCCCCAAACAGCACATGACGCAAAGAAAAAAAGAGGCGCAATGAGGTAGCTGTGTGAGTAAGATTAGCGACCCTAGTGGCCGACACAAACACCGGGCCCATCTAGGAGTGGCACTGCAGTGTCACGCAGGATGTCCCTTCCAAAAAACCCTCCCCAAACAGCACATGACGCAAAGAAAAAAAGAGGCGCAATGAGGTAGCTGACTGTGTGAGAAAGATAAGCGACCCTAGTGGCCGACACAAACACCGGGCCCATCTAGGAGTGGCACTGCAGTGTCACGCAGGATGTCCCTTCCAAAAAACCCTCCCCAAACAGCACATGACGCAAAGAAAAAAAGAGGCGCAATGAGGTAGCTGACTGTGTGAGAAAGATAAGCGACCCTAGTGGCCGACACAAACACCGGGCCCATCTAGGAGTGGCACTGCAGTGTCACGCAGGATGTCCCTTCCAAAAAACCCTCCCCAAACAGCACATGACGCAAAGAAAAAAAGAGGCGCAATGAGGTAGCTGACTGTGTGAGAAAGATAAGCGACCCTAGTGGCCGACACAAACACCGGGCCCATCTAGGAGTGGCACTGCAGTGTCACGCAGGATGTCCCTTCCAAAAAACCCTCCCCAAACAGCACATGACGCAAAGAAAAAAAGAGGCGCAATGAGGTAGCTGTGTGAGAAAGATAAGCGACCCTAGTGGCCGACACAAACACCGGGCCCATCTAGGAGTGGCACTGCAGTGTCACGCAGGATGTCCCTTCCAAAAAACCCTCCCCAAACAGCACATGACGCAAAGAAAAAAAGAGGCGCAATGAGGTAGCTGTGTGAGTAAGATTAGCGACCCTAGTGGCCGACACAAACACCGGGCCCATCTAGGAGTGGCACTGCAGTGTCACGCAGGATGGCCCTTCCAAAAAACCCTCCCCAAACAGCACATGACGCAAAGAAAAAAAGAGGCGCAATGAGGTAGCTGACTGTGTGAGTAAGATTAGCGACCCTAGTGGCCGACACAAACACCGGGCACATCTAGGAGTGGCACTGCAGTGTCACGCAGGATGTCCCTTCCAAAAAACCCTCCCCAAACAGCACATGACGCAAAGAAAAAAAGAGGCGCAATGAGGTAGCTGTGTGAGTAAGATTAGCGACCCTAGTGGCCGACACAAACACCGGGCCCATCTAGGAGTGGCACTGCAGTGTCACGCAGGATGTCCCTTCCAAAAAACCCTCCCCAATCAGCACATGATGCAAAGAAAAAGAAAAGAAAAAAGAGGTGCAAGATGGAATTATCCTTGGGCCCTCCCACCCACCCTTATGTTGTATAAACAAAACAGGACATGCACACTTTAACCAACCCATCATTTCAGTGACAGGGTCTGCCACACGACTGTGACTGATATGACGGGTTGGTTTGGACCCCCCCCAAAAAAGAAGCAATTAATCTCTCCTTGCACAAACTGGCTCTACAGAGGCAAGATGTCCACCTCATCTTCACCCTCCGATATATCACCGTGTACATCCCCCTCCTCACAGATTATCAATTCGTCCCCACTGGAATCCACCATCTCAGCTCCCTGTGTACTTTGTGGAGGCAATTGCTGCTGGTCAATGTCTCCGCGGAGGAATTGATTATAATTCATTTTAATGAACATCATCTTCTCCACATTTTCTGGATGTAACCTCGTACGCCGATTGCTGACAAGGTGAGCGGCGGCACTAAACACTCTTTCGGAGTACACACTTGTGGGAGGGCAACTTAGGTAGAATAAAGCCAGTTTGTGCAAGGGCCTCCAAATTGCCTCTTTTTCCTGCCAGTATAAGTACGGACTGTGTGACGTGCCTACTTGGATGCGGTCACTCATATAATCCTCCACCATTCTATCAATGTTGAGAGAATCATATGCAGTGACAGTAGACGACATGTCCGTAATCGTTGTCAGGTCCTTCAGTCCGGACCAGATGTCAGCATCAGCAGTCGCTCCAGACTGCCCTGCATCACCGCCAGCGGGTGGGCTCGGAATTCTGAGCCTTTTCCTCGCACCCCCAGTTGCGGGAGAATGTGAAGGAGGAGATGTTGACAGGTCGCGTTCCGCTTGACTTGACAATTTTGTCACCAGCAGGTCTTTCAACCCCAGCAGACCTGTGTCTGCCGGAAAGAGAGATCCAAGGTAGGCTTTAAATCTAGGATCGAGCACGGTGGCCAAAATGTAGTGCTCTGATTTCAACAGATTGACCACCCGTGAATCCTTGTTAAGCGAATTAAGGGCTGCATCCACAAGTCCCACATGCCTAGCGGAATCGCTCCGTGTTAGCTCCTTCTTCAATGCCTCCAGCTTCTTCTGCAAAAGCCTGATGAGGGGAATGACCTGACTCAGGCTGGCAGTGTCTGAACTGACTTCACGTGTGGCAAGTTCAAAGGGCATCAGAACCTTGCACAACGTTGAAATCATTCTCCACTGCACTTGAGACAGGTGCATTCCATCTCCTATATCGTGCTCAATTGTATAGGCTTGAATGGCCTTTTGCTGCTCCTCCAACCTCTGAAGCATATAGAGGGTTGAATTCCACCTCGTTACCACTTCTTGCTTCAGATGATGGCAGGGCAGGTTCAGTAGTTTTTGGTGGTGCTCCAGTCTTCTGTACGTGGTGCCTGTACGCCGAAAGTGTCCCGCAATTTTTCTGGCCACCGACAGCATCTCTTGCACGCCCCTGTCGTTTTTTAAAAAATTCTGCACCACCAAATTCAAGGTATGTGCAAAACATGGGACGTGCTGGAATTTGCCCATATTTAATGCACACACAATATTGCTGGCGTTGTCCGATGCCACAAATCCACAGGAGAGTCCAATTGGGGTAAGCCATTCCGCGATGATCTTCCTCAGTTGCCGTAAGAGGTTTTCAGCTGTGTGCGTATTCTGGAAAGCGGTGATACAAAGCGTAGCCTGCCTAGGAAAGAGTTGGTGTTTGCGAGATGCTGCTACTGGTGCCGCCGCTGCTGTTCTTGCGGCGGGAGTCCATACATCTACCCAGTGGGCTGTCACAGTCATATAGTCCTGACCCTGCCCTGCTCCACTTGTCCACATGTCCGTGGTTAAGTGGACATTGGGTACAACTGCATTTTTTAGGACACTGGTGAGTCTTTTTCTGACGTCCGTGTACATTCTCGGTATCGCCTGCCTAGAGAAGTGGAACCTAGATGGTATTTGGTAACGGGGGCACACTGCCTCAATAAATTGTCTAGTTCCCTGTGAACTAACGGCGGATACCGGACGCACGTCTAACACCAACATAGTTGTCAAGGACTCAGTTATCCGCTTTGCAGTAGGATGACTGCTGTGATATTTCATCTTCCTCGCAAAGGACTGTTGAACAGTCAATTGCTTACTGGAAGTAGTACAAGTGGGCTTACGACTTCCCCTCTGGGATGACCATCGACTCCCAGCGGCAACAACAGCAGCGCCAGCAGCAGTAGGCGTTACACGCAAGGATGCATCGGAGGAATCCCAGGCAGGAGAGGACTCGTCAGACTTGCCAGTGACATGGCCTGCAGGACTATTGGCATTCCTGGGGAAGGAGGAAATTGACACTGAGGGAGTTGGTGGGGTGGTTTGCGTGAGCTTGGTTACAAGAGGAAGGGATTTACTGGTCAGTGGACTGCTTCCGCTGTCACCCAAAGTTTTTGAACTTGTCACTGACTTATTATGAATGCGCTGCAGGTGACGTATAAGGGAGGATGTTCCGAGGTGGTTAACGTCCTTACCCCTACTTATTACAGCTTGACAAAGGGAACACACGGCTTGACACCTGTTGTCCGCATTTCTGGTGAAATACCTCCACACCGAAGAGCTGATTTTTTGGGTATTTTCACCTGGCATGTCAACGGCCATATTCCTCCCACGGACAACAGGTGTCTCCCCGGGTGCCTGACTTAAACAAACCACCTCACCATCAGAATCCTCCTGGTCAATTTCCTCCCCAGCGCCAGCAACACCCATATCCTCCTCATCCTGGTGTACTTCAACACTGACATCTTCAATCTGACTATCAGGAACTGGACTGCGGGTGCTCCTTCCAGCACTTGCAGGGGGCATGCAAATAGTGGAAGGCGCATGCTCTTCACGTCCAGTGTTGGGAAGGTCAGGCATCGCAAACGACACAATTGGACTCTCCTTGTGGATTTGGGATTTCAAAGAACGCACAGTTCTTTGCGGTGCTTTTGCCAGCTTGAGTCTTTTCAGTTTTCTAGCGAGAGGCTGAGTGCTTCCATCCTCATGTGAAGCTGAACCACTAGCCATGAACATAGGCCAGGGCCTCAGCCGTTCCTTGCCACTCCGTGTGGTAAATGGCATATTGGCAAGTTTACGCTTCTCCTCCGACAATTTTATTTTAGGTTTTGGAGTCCTTTTTTTTCTGATATTTGGTGTTTTGGATTTGACATGCTCTGTACTATGACATTGGGCATCGGCCTTGGCAGACGACGTTGCTGGCATTTCATCGTCTCGGCCATGACTAGTGGCAGCAGCTTCAGCACGAGGTGGAAGTGGATCTTGATCTTTCCCTAATTTTGGAACCTCAACTTTTTTGTTCTCCATATTTTATAGGCAGAACTAAAAGGCACCTCAGGTAAACAATGGAGATGGATGGATTGGATACTAGTATACAATTATGGACGGACTGCCACGGTTAGGTGGTATAAAAAAACCACGGTTAGGTGGTATATATTATAATAATAATACAATTATGGATGGACGGACTGCCTGCCGACTGCCGACACAGAGGTAGCCACAGCCGTGAACTACCGCACTGTACACTGGTTGATAAAGAGATAGTAGTATACTCGTAACAACTAGTATGACACTATGACGACGGTATAAAGAATGAAAAAAAAACCACGGTTAGGTGGTATATATTATAATAATAATACAATTATGGATGGACGGACTGCCTGCCGACTGCCGACACAGAGGTAGCCACAGCCGTGAACTACCGCACTGTACACTGGTTGATAAAGAGATAGTAGTATACTCGTAACAACTAGTATGACACTATGACGACGGTATAAAGAATGAAAAAAAAACCACGGTTAGGTGGTATATATTATAATAATAATACAATTATGGATGGACGGACTGCCTGCCGACTGCCGACACAGAGGTAGCCACAGCCGTGAACTACCGCACTGTACACTGGTTGATAAAGAGATAGTAGTATACTCGTAACAACTAGTATGACACTATGACGACGGTATAAAGAATGAAAAAAAAAACACGGTTAGGTGGTATATATTATAATAATAATACAATTATGGATGGACGGACTGCCTGCCGACTGCCGACACAGAGGTAGCCACAGCCGTGAACTACCGCACTGTACACTGGTTGATAAAGAGATAGTAGTATACTCGTAACAACTAGTATGACACTATGACGACGGTATAAAGAAAGAAAAAAAAATACCACAGTTAGGTGGTATATATTATAATAATAATACAATTATGGATGGACGGACTGCCTGCCGACTGCCGACACAGAGGTAGCCACAGCCGTGAACTACCGCACTGTACACTGGTTGATAAAGAGATAGTAGTATACTCGTAACAACTAGTATGACACTATGACGACGGTATAAAGAATGAAAAAAAAACCACGGTTAGGTGGTATATATTATAATAATAATACAATTATGGATGGACGGACTGCCTGCCGACTGCCGACACAGAGGTAGCCACAGCCGTGAACTACCGCACTGTACACTGGTTGATAAAGAGATAGTAGTATACTCGTAACAACTAGTATGACACTATGACGACGGTATAAAGAATGAAAAAAAAACCACGGTTAGGTGGTATATATTATAATAATAATACAATTATGGATGGACGGACTGCCTGCCGACTGCCGACACAGAGGTAGCCACAGCCGTGAACTACCGCACTGTACACTGGTTGATAAAGAGATAGTAGTATACTCGTAACAACTAGTATGACACTATGACGACGGTATAAAGAATGAAAAAAAAAACACGGTTAGGTGGTATATATTATAATAATAATACAATTATGGATGGACGGACTGCCTGCCGACTGCCGACACAGAGGTAGCCACAGCCGTGAACTACCGCACTGTACACTGGTTGATAAAGAGATAGTAGTATACTCGTAACAACTAGTATGACACTATGACGACGGTATAAAGAATGAAAAAAAAACCACGGTTAGGTGGTATATATTATAATAATAATACAATTATGGATGGACGGACTGCCTGCCGACTGCCGACACAGAGGTAGCCACAGCCGTGAACTACCGCACTGTACACTGGTTGATAAAGAGATAGTAGTATACTCGTAACAACTAGTATGACACTATGACGACGGTATAAAGAAAGAAAAAAAAATACCACGGTTAGGTGGTATATATTGTAATACAATTATGGATGGACGGACTGCCTGCCGAGTTCCGACTGCCGACACAGAGGTAGCCACAGCCGTGAACTACCGCACTGTACTGTGTCTGCTGCTAATATAGACTGGTTGATAAAGAGATAGTATACAATACATACAACAATATACTACTATACTGGTGGTCAGGCACTGGTCACCACTAGTCACACTGGCAGTGGCACTCCTGCAGCAAAAGTGTGCACTGTTTAATTTTAAATTAATATAATATTATGTACTCCTGGGGGCTCCTGCTATAACAACCTGCAGTGCTCCCCAGTCTCCCCCACAATTATTATAAGCTTTGCCTTTTATACATTGATGTGCAGCACACTGGGCTGAGCTGAGTGCACACAGACTGTGTGACTGGCTGCTGCTGTGTATCGTTTTTTTTCAGGCAGAGAACGGATATAGCAGAGAACGGATATATTATATTAAAATAAATAAAAGTTAACTAACAACAACTGCACTGGTCACTGTGGTAAACTCTGTCTGACTCTGCACAATCTCTCTCTCTCTTCTAATCTAATTTCTAATGGAGAGGACGCCAGCCACGTCCTCTCCCTATCAATCTCAATGCACGTGTGAAAATGGCGGCGACGCGCGGCTCCTTATATAGAATCCGAGTCTCGCGAGAATCCGACAGCGTCATGATGACGTTCGGGCGCGCTCGGGTTAACCGAGCAAGACGGGAGGATCCGAGTCTGCTCGGACCCGTGAAAAAAACATGAAGTTCGTGCGGGTTCGGTTTCAGAGAAACCGAACCCGCTCATCTCTATTAATAATACTTTGGGATCAAAATGACCCCCAAATTCTATGATTTAAGCTGTTTTTTAGTGTTTTTTGAAAAAAACACCCGAATCCAAAACACACCCGAATCCGACAAAAAAAATTCGGTGAGGTTTTGCCAAAACGCGTTCGAACCCAAAACACGGCCGCGGAACCGAACCCAAAACCAAAACACAAAACCCGAAAAATTTCAGGCGCTCATCTCTAGTAATTACCACTATAGAGAGGAGTCCATACCGGAGAAAAAACGGCTGGGGACATAGACTTTTAATGGAGAGCTGTTACACTGTTCCAGAGGGACAGGTAATTGTCTAACACACTATCCAAGGAGCAACTAATATAGCAAATCCACTTAAATACATATTAGATATCAGAGAGAGAGAGTGACGCATCATAATATTCCCCTCCTCCCACATTGATGAGATCAAGAATTGATAACTGGAAAGGGGGAGTGTCTCACAAACTGTTGCTGGAGAGTCGGGGGAGCATAGGGAGAGTATAGTGTTCATCCAGTGTTAAGAAGAAAAAACACCCTAAAGCGCACTCTCTGCAGACTTTTGATAATATTAATATGTTACAATGAAGAAAGATATTAAGCTGCAACTTCTAAAAGATCCCTTGACTTATAAATAATCATATAAAGTTCGCTCCGCGTTTGAAGGCATTTGAAGGGATTAAAGGAAGTGCTATTGGAAAGAAGAATTTATAAGAATTAATTGCTTTGCTATTATTACTAAAGAACCTTATATTATTCAAGGACTCAGCCACTTCAGCCACGTCAGCATAAGGAAGGACTATTAGACTCATAAAATAGACTATGGATAAATTTACATTATCTTCAGTCCAATTAAGTTCTACATGAACAGGGAAGATAAAGATATCCCTTGAAGTGTCAAATAAAGACTAGTTCCGAATTACAAAGAGGAGGGCTAACACCCATTTGTGGCTCAAAATCTTTAGTATATCTTACTACTATTTAATACACTGATGCTGAGGTAGAGAAGAGCGACAAGTTCACCCCAAACCGCCCGAAAGGCTCCAGGAATAGTAATAGTGTAATTACAGTATAGTGACAACTGGGACTTTGTGTCACTCTCACTACACCAATCAAGAGGGAGTATTATTATTCCTATTAAACTAAAATTGTATTGCATATGCATGAATCGAAAAGTGCACTAATATATGTGGTATAGTATAATGAGAGTACCCGGGTCACTATGGCACCTAGGGTGCCCCCTTTTTTTGGAAGTTGGTTTTTTGTATATTGCATGCAAGATATTTGTAGAGTAATGTTTAAATATAGTAAATTATTCGATGCAACTGTTATGTTAACAATACATTAAAGTATTCTGTGTATTATACTTACCGTCTTTTGTGTCCTAATGAAGATAATAGTCCGAAAACTCTGGAAGACAAAAGAGACAGGTATTTAATTGCATATATTTGTACATTTTATAATAACCTAAAAGCGACAACACTAACTATATACAAGGTTTAGGCTTACTCAAGCGAGCCTTACCAAATACATACATACTATCTATTGACGAGAAGCTTGAGTGGAGGCACAGCTGTAGCATAATTACCCTTTGACACTATAATTGATTAAATCCAAGGCCGTTTGAAAGAAGGTTACATATGCACATAATTTTGCATCTTATTCATTAGGTCTACAAAAAGAACCACATGTCCTCAAACAAAACAGGCCCCACGGGTGCGCCGGCCCACCGGGAATCTTCCCTGTAAACCCTATGGCCAATCCGCCTCTGATGGGAAGTATGAGAGAATTTTGAAATGTGTGCCTTAAATAAAAGAGTTTGTGACTGAAGGTGCTTAGGGACATGAGGGGGAGATGGGGACAGCCAGGTGATGCCGGGGACTATAGAGGAGAAAGTTGCAAGTGAGATTGATTTAACAAAAAATTGACAGGTGCTACAGAACAGAGCTCCCTGTCTTGCAGTGCCCTGTGTGGTGGAACATGTCACACAGTGGTGTAACTACTGCCCCCGCAGTCCTCGCGGTGGCTTGGGGGCGAGGGGGCCACTGACTTTGCACAGATTGACATGCGGACGAGCGTCCTCATGTCAATCTGCGGTCTCCTTCCCTCCGCTGCTGTAAGGAGGGACACGGAGCGCACATCGCGCGCCTCTCCTGTGTCCCTCCCTGGCTCTCCCCCGGCCTGTCTAATAAAGGAAGTGCCGTTCGTGAGCTCTGATTGGCTCACGAACCGGCACTTCCTTTATTAGACCGGCAGGAGTGCCAGGAGGGACACAGGAGAGGCGCGCTATGCGCTCCGTGTCCCTCCAACACAAAGGAGCAGGGGGGTGGGAGCAGGCACTGTGGGGGAAGATCTGGCACTGGGGGCATATACCTGGCACTGTGGGGGAAGATCTGGCACTGGGGGCATATACCTGGCACTGTGGGGGAAGATCTGGCACTGGGGGCATATACCTGGCACTGTGGGGGAAGATCTGGCACTGGGGGCATATACCTGGCACCGGGGGCATATACCTGGCACTGGGGGCATATACCTGGCACTGTGGGGGAAGATCTGGCACTGGGGGCATATACCTGGCACTGTGGGGGAAAATTTGGCACTGGGGGAGAAGGCACTGAGGGGGCATATGTGGCACTGTGGGGGAATATCTGGCACTGGGGGCATATACCTGGCACTGTGGGGGAATATCTGGCACTGGGGGGAGCAGGCACTGAGGGGGCATATGTGGCACTGTGGGGGAATATTTGGCACTGGGGGGAGCAGGCACTGAGGGGGCATATGTGGCACTGGGGGGGGGTATATGTGGCACTGGGGGCATGTACCTGGCACTGTGGGGGAATATCTGGCACGGGGGGCATATACCTGGCACTGTGGGGGAATATCTGGCACTGGGGGCATATGTGGCACTGGGAGCATGGCCCTAGCAACAAGCACTACCCCCTAGCAACGAGCATGACACCCAGTGCATGAAACTCCTGGCAACAAGCATGACACCCAGTGCATGAAACCCCTGGCAACGAGCATGACACCCAGTGCATGAAACCCCTGGCAACGAGCATGACAGCCTGAGCATGAAAACCCCTGGCACCGTGCATGGAACCAAGAGTATGAAACCGCTGGCAACGAGCATGACACCCAGTGCATGAAACCTCTGGCAACGAGCATGACACCCTGAGCATGAAAACCCCTGGCACCGTGCATGGAACCAAGAGCATGAAACCCCTGGCAACGAGCAGGTAATTTAAAAGTAATTAGAAGCCTTACTGTAGAACTTAATGTGTAATGGGCATTACGGTGTGGGGCATAATGTATCACGGACATTGCGGTGTGTGTCATAATGTGTCAGGCATTACGGTGTGTTGTATACTATATCACGGGCATTGTGGTATGTGGTATAATGTCTCAGGATCATTGTGGTGTGTGTCATACTGTGTCACAGACATTGTATGTGCTATAATGTATCAGGGGCATTGCAGTGTGTAGCATAATGTATAACGGGCATTGCGATTCCTGTCATAATGTGTCACAGGCATTACGGTGTGTGGCATAATGTGTCGGGGGCATTACAGTGTGTGCATATTGTGTCATGTGCATTATTGTGTGTGGCATAATGGCTAAGGCCATTGCAGTATGTGGAATAATGTATACTGGCCATTACTATAAGGAGGAAAAATGACAAATAATGTAAGGGGCATGAATCAGGATTATTTTTCTTTCCTGTGGTGGCTAACGTCTGGGCGTGCAGGTTGCAAAACTGGGGTATAAGGTAGTCTTCCTGCAATACCACGCCCCTTTACGCGAAGCCACGCCCATTTCAACGAAACCACAACCCCTTTTTGGCGGCACGCGCATATTTGTCCCTTTACTAGTGCCAATTATGGGGGGTATGGGGGGGGGGGGCGCCGAAGGATTTTTTGGCTTTGGTGAGAAAAATTTCTAGTTACGCCACTGATGTCACACCACTCTAGTTACGGCCCTACGCTTTGGTCACTTCCAAATATTACGCGACAGAACACATTGCTTATTTGAGCTTGCACCTCCTATGACACATGAGCAAAATGAAGCAATGTTTTGTACCAGAATTAATCTCACGTAGTGTTTAGTGTGCTAGAGTTTGTGACCGAGACACGTGACAGTCTGGAGGTGTCATGATAAATACTGTTTGAGGTGGCATTACAATAATTTTATTAACCTTTTTATAATTTCCTGAATTGTTGTTATTGCTCTTCGTCGGAGATGTATGAAACCTTTTAAAAAAGACGAGAAGAAGTTGCCCGTACAACCAACAGCTTCTATTGTTTATCTAATACAGTCTATAAAATGATAGCTAGAGTCTGATCGGTGTGCAATTCCTGCAACTTTAGTCATTAAAAGGTTTCATACTTCTCCCTCTCTGCTTGGTGTGCGCTGGGGTTTGGTGGCATAAACTAATATACTCAGACATAATCAGTTGCACACCCACTGCATGGTGTGTATTTTTGGCAGACGCTGCACTACATTACACTATTATGTACAATGAGTAAGTAAATAGACCATGTCTGATGTGCCTTCCACCCCAGGAAGCCACTATGACGGCTGCCTCTGACTGTCAGATGTTTCCTGGAAGTGGTCTATAAGAAATGCACACACTGCCTGTGTCAGTCTCTGCCGGATTCCGGACTATCACATTTCAGGAGCATCTCACATCCTTCCCAAGAGCTCAGAAATTGATATGGGAGAACTGTGAACAATGCTGTCATTATAAGCTTTCCTTAATGTCATATAATTCTGATTTATATTTTCCACAACAGTTGTGATAATATTAATTTAGTACCATAAGCATTAAAGAGCAATTAAACCAAGGATTAGTAAAATATCGTATGACATATCATTTTTAGATATGCCCTGAACAAATTTTTTAAGCATTAAATCACCAAAAATAAAAGGTTTGATGGTGGGACAAATGCTGTACAAAAATATTACACACCACCTCAACATTATCGTGATGCCAGGAGAACTGTACAATGGGGGTAATTCCAAGTTGATCGCAGCAGGAATTTTGTTAGCAGTTGGGCAAAACCATGGGCCTAATTCTGAGTTGATCGCAGCATCAAATTTGTTAGCAGTTGGGCAAAACCATGTGCACTGCAGGGGGACAGATACAACGTGCAGAGAGAGTTAGATTTGGGTGGGGTGTGTTCAAACTGAAATCTAAATTGCAGTGTAAAAATAAAGCAGCCAGTATTTACCCTGCACAGAAAAAAAATAACCCACCCAAATCTAACTCTCTCTGCAAATGTTACATCTGCCCCCCCCCCCCCCTCCCCCCGCAGTGCACATGGTTTTGCCCAATTGCTAACAAACTTGCTGCTGCGATCAACTCAGAATTACCCCCCATGTGCACTGCAGGGGAGGCAGATTTAACATGTGCAGAGAGAGTTAGATTTGGGTGTGGTGTGTTCAATCTGCAATCTAATTTGCAGTGTAAAAATAAAGCAGCCAGTATTTACCCTGCACAGAAATAAAATAACCCACCCAAATCTAACTCTTTCTGCACATGTTATATCTGCCTCCCCTGCAGTGCACATGGTTTTGCCCAACTGCTAACAAAATTCCTGCTGCGATCAACTTGGAATTACCCCCAATACACACATTGGGGTAAATTTACTAAGGTCCCGATTTTGACCGAGATGCCGTTTTTTCTTCAAAGTGTCATCTCGGTAATTTACTAAACTCAAATCACGGCAGAGATGAGGGCATTCGTATTTTTTTGGAAGTAGTTGTAAAAAAATACGAATGAATACACCATCGGTCAAAATACGCCAGCAAATTAGTAGAACTCGGTCATTTACTAAAAAGTGCAAATCTCCAAAGAGGAAAACACTGCCGTGAAAAATTACATATCGCAAAAAAGTGCTAAAAAAAAGCAGACCTGCTTTTTTGAGCCGTGATTGCATAGGCATGCAGGGATCCATGAGATCCGTGCATGTCTATCAGTGGGAAGGGGTGGGAAAGTGGTTATTTTCACACACAAAAAATGCGTGGGGTCCCCCCTCCTAAGCATAACCAGCCTCGGGCTCTTTGAGCCGATCCTGGTTGCAAAAATATGGGGGGGAAAATGACAGGGGTTCCCCCATATTTAAGCAACCAGCATCGGGCTCTGCGCCTGGTCCTGGTTCCAAAAATACGGGGGACAAAAAGAGTAGGGGTCCCCCGTATTTTTAAAACCAGCACCGGGCTCCACTAGCTGGACAGATAATGCCACAGCCGGGGGTCACTTTTATATAGTGCCCTGCGGCCGTGGCATCAAAAATCCAACTAGTCACCCCTGGCCGGGGTACCCTGGGGGAGTGGGGACCCCTTCAATCAAGGGGTCCCCCCCCCCCAGCCACCCAAGGGCCAGGGGTGAAGCCCGAGGCTGTCCCCCCCCATCCAATGGGCTGCGGATGGGGGGGCTGATAGCCTTTGTTGTAAATGAAAATATATTGTTTTTAGTAGCAGTACTACAAGTCCCAGCAAGCCTCCCCCGCATGCTGGTACTTGGAGAACCACAAGTACCAGCATGCGGCGGAAAAACGGGCCCGCTGGTACCTGTAGTACTACTACTAAAAAAATACCCAAAAAAAGACAAGACACACACACCTTGAAAGTAAAGATTTATTACATACATGCACACAAACATACATACATACTTACCTTATGTTCCCACGCAGGTCGGTCCTCTTCTCCAGTAGATTCCAAGGGGTACCTGTTGAAGAAATTATACTCACGAGATCCAGGGTCCCAGGCTCCTCGTCGCATCCATGTGTAATCCACGTACTTGAATAAAATAACAAAACGCAGACCCGAGCCACGAACTGAAAGGGGACCCATGTTTGCACATGGGTCACCTTTCCCCGAATGCCAGAAACCCACTCTGACTTCTGTCTAAGTGGGTTTCTTCAGCCAATCAGGGAGCGCCACGTTGTAGCACTCTCCTGATCGGCTGTGTGCTCCTGTACTGAGTGACAGGCGGCACACGGCAGTGTTACAATGTAGCGCCTATGCGCTCCATTGTAACCAATGGTGGGAACTTTCTGCCCTGCGGTTGACCTAAAGTGACGTCACCGCTGAGCAGAAAGTTCCCACCATTGGTTACAATGTAGCGCATAGGCGCTACATTGTAACACTGCCGTGTGCCGCCTGTCACTCAGTACAGGAGCACACAGCCGATCAGGAGAGTGCTACAACGTGGCGCTCCCTGATTGGCTGAAGAAACCCACTTAGACAGAAGTCAGAGTGGATTTCTGGCATTCGGGGAAAGGTGACCCATGTGCAAACATGGGTCCCCTTTCAGTTCGTGGCTCGGATCTGCGTTTTGTTATTTTATTCAAGTACGTGGATTACACATGGATGCGACGAGGAGCCTGGGACCCTGGATCTCGTGAGTACAATTTCTTCAACAGGTACCCCTTGGATTCTACTGGAGAAGAGGACCGACCTGCGTGGGAACATAAGGTAAGTATGTATGTATGTTTGTGTGCATGTATGTAATAAATCTTTACTTTCAAGGTGTGTGTGTCTTGTCTTTTTTTGGGTATTTTTTTAGTAGTAGTACTACAGGTACCAGCGGGCCAGTTTTTCCGCCGCATTCTGGTACTTGTGGTTCTCCAAGTACCAGCATGCGGGGAGGCTTGCTGGGCCTTGTAGTACTGCTACTAAAAACAATATCTTTTCATTTACACAAAAGGCTATCAGCCCCCCCATCCGCAGCCCATTGGATGGGGGGGGACAGCCTCGGGCTTCAACCCTGGCCCTTGGGTGGCTGGGGGGGGGGACCCCTTGATTGAAGGGGTCCCCACTCCCCCAGGGTACCCCGGCCAGGGGTGACTAGTTGGATTTTTGATGCCACGGCCGCAGGGCACTATATAAAAGTGACCCCCGGCTGTGGCATTATCTGTCCAGCTAGTGGAGCCCGGTGCTGGTTTTAAAAATACGGGGGACCCCTACTCTTTTTGTCCCCCATATTTTTGGAACCAGGACCAGGCGCAGAGCCCAATGCTGGTTGCTTAAATATGGGGGAACCCCTGTCATTTTTCCCCCCATATTTCTGCAACTAGGATCGGCTCAAAGAGCCCGAGGCTGGTTATGCTTAGGAGGGGGGACCCCACGCATTTGTTTTTAATGATTGTACATTGTTTAATTTAAAAAAAAAAAAAAAATGAACCCCAGCACGGATCACACAGATCCGGCCGAGATTCATTGTAAAAAAAGTCGGCAGTGTTTTGCTAATCACTGCCGTAAAAATAAAAATAAAAACACGAATGACATCGACATCGGAACAAAAGAAAAACCCGAATACGACAGCTTAGTAAATTAGTCGTAATAAATTCAAAAAGTTGCAGTTTTACACTTTCGATGTCATTCGTGATTGAACTTTGACCTTTTTCCGAAAATTACGAATCTTAGTAAATTTACCCCTTTGACTTAACGTGTTTAGAGCACTGACTAGCTGAAGTTTTATTGGTCTCAATACCAAGCAGCTACATATCAGAAGCACCTAGGGGCCAATTCAGTGTTGAACACAAGTTCACTGCAACCACATCTGCATTGCGTGCATAGAAATAAATGTGTATATTATTCACCCACATGCAGAGTTGCTTTCATGTATGTAGATGAGCCATCGCTCTCCAGGCACTTGTAAAAGTAGCCAACATTTGGACTGTCTGTTGTCCTGGTGCAAGAGACCAGTCTGTATTCAGGTGGATCTCTGAGTACACTCAACACTGCATAACCCGCAATTCTGTCTACATACACTCAGAGCACTTAGATAAGCTGAAGGCTGCATAAGCCTGAGGCCATATAAGAGCTCAACTTTTTGTGATTGGTTGTTTAATGACTAAGCAGTTGCTAGGCAGATCAGTTTTCCCTGTTGGTTTTTTCCTATTGGATTAGAAGGTTGTACATCAAGCTTAATAGGTGGGTCTTAGGATAGTATATAGGTCAGGGCCATTTTCCTAGACTTCCTCTTGCCATTCATTGTATGCCCGCCCGCCCGCCCGCCCTCCCGGATTTCAGCTATGGGTTTTGTTCTTGCAGTTGGCTATTGAAAGCCAGATTGGCGGGAAGTCGCTACCAACCAGCTGTCACACAGGCATAATTGGTCATTGTGGGGCTCCCTCTTTAGAAGGACGGCAGGTGTGTCCTTCTCTTGCGGTTGGACATTTAGACGTTCCCCTGCGGGAACCGAACGTTTGCCAGAGAAAAGAGGGGTGAGGCCAGCACAATGCGGGTTATGCGGGAAGGAGGCGGGGTCTGGGTACTCCCCTCCTTGGTTTGGTGGTTTTCATCTAGGTGACTGGTGCTGGTGTTTGGTAGCGACTTTCTGTTTGCCATCCTCCAAGCTAAATTTAAATCTATATTCAAAATCAATTCTAATTCGATCACAATTATAGTTTAAGGAGTTGGTCAGCGATCAATAAACATCGTCTGACCTTTAACTCCAGCTACCGTGTCCGTGTCTTTATTTCAGTGTGTGGTGTTGTTTATTTTAGTGATAAGCTAGCTTAAAGAAAAGGTTTATGTAATCACAATAAAGTTATGAGCGCCTTATAGCCCACATGAGAACACCCAGCGCTGTGCAGAGCAAGATACAAAACAGGGCAAGCAAAGTAATAGAATTACATATATACATAATAATTACATGTGTGTGAATATCTATGGTGTATACCAATTAACTGATTTAGTGGAACTAAAGTGAGAAACAAAAGAGGGACCTGTGCGTGATTGCCAGTGGCGCAAGTAGAAAAAAAATCTTAGTGGTACTGTGTAGCACGCACTGAAGACATGAGCGGGGAAAAATGGGTGTGGCCACATGCGGCGTGGTCAATGAAAATGGCATGATACACATATGGGGGGGGGGGCAGATACACATATGCCCCCAATAGTACAGTGCCAGATACACATATGCCCCCAATAGTGCTAGATACACATATGCCCTCCAGTAGTGCAGTGCCAGATACACATTTGCCCCCAATAGTGCCAAATACACATGTCCCCAGTAGTGCAGTGCCAGATACACTTATGCCCCCAACAGAGCCAGATACATATATGCCCCCAGTAGTGCAGTGCAAGATACACATATGCCCCCACAGTGCCAGATATACTCCCACAGTACCAGATACAAATATGCTCCCACAGTGCAAGATACACATATGCCCCCATAGTGCCAGATACAAATATGCCTGCCAGATACACATATGCCCTCACAGTGCCAGATATGCCCCCACAATGCCAGATACACACATGTCCCCACAGTGCCAGATACACATATGTCTCCACAGCGCCAGATACACATATGCCCTCACAGTGCCAGATACACACATGTCCCCACAGTGCCAGATACACATATGTCCCCACAGTGCCAGGTACACACATGTCCCCACAGTGCCAGGTACACACATGTGCTGACAGTACCAGGTACACACATGCCCCTACAGTGCTGCTCACTGCTACCGCAGCTCTGGCTGCTGCGGTGTGTCTGAGGGGAGGAGAGCACAGCGCACGCCTCTCCTGCCCCTCAGTCCAGTATCTGGCTGTGGCATGTATCTCAAATCAGGCGCCGGTTCGTGAGCCAATCAAAGGTCGTGGTCTGGTAGCCAATCAGGAGCCGCCGCTGCCGGTCCGCAAGCTCTGATTGGCTCACGAACCGGTGCCTCATTTGAGATACACGACGCCGGAGACCGGACTGATCACTGAGGGGCAGAAGAGGTGTGTGCTGCACTCTCCTCCCCTTACACATAGCAGCGGCTGCAAGCAAGGTGGTCGAGGCGGCGGTACTACGTACCGGCTGTCAATTTCTTACCAGTATGCAGTACCGCCCCGTACCGCCATACTTGCAGCAATAGTGATTGCTTATATTAGGAAGAGACAAGGGGTTAAGTATGTAAATTTATCATCAGGTGACTAGGGTGAAGTAATTAGCTTTATGGGAGTATTTGAAGCAATGGATGTGTGGGGAGAGTCTGATAAAGCAAGAGATAGCATTCCACAGATTGTTATAGTTACAAAGGCAAGCCTGCCTATGTAAGCCACCTGTCTTCATGGACCAGCTTTGACCCAATAGATATAAAACACATTGGTGAAATTACCTGAATGTTGCGTCCTACCACTTGTGATCTGGACACTGCCCAGGGGCAGATTGAGCCACTGGGAAAGTGGGAAAGTTATCCCCTCTTCTGGGTTGGCTTACACTGGCCCCCTGCCTAAGCTGATTCATCTTTTGGGTGCTGCTAGCTGGGAGCGAAAGCCAAGCTCCGCCCTGCATATCAGTGAAGCTCTACTGAGTTTTGCTGAAAAAGACTTTGTTAGGTTTTTTATTTTACAGGGAAGCTGCTGGCAAAGGCTTCCCTGCTCCGTGGGACTTAGGGAGGGAAGTAGGTACCAACTTCTCTATTAGTTAAATGGCTCTGCTTCCGCTGACAGGACACCATTAGCTCCTGTAGGGTACTGAACACAGCCCTTGCCTGGCTGCTGCCCACTCCCACAGCACTGCCGCCACCCCCTAACAGAGCCAGAAGTCAGAAGGCTGGTGAGATTTACCGGAGACCTGCAGAGAGGGGTTCTCCGGTCATCATGGCGGCATAAAGGTACCAGCGCAGCGCGGGATGCTGCGCACAAACATGTCTCTCAGCACAGGGTGCCGAGTGCGCGCGGGGGGGGGGTGCGCTCTGAGGGACATGGTTAAATCCTTACTCTCACTGGCACTAAAGTACACACATGGGAGCCGCTGGTGTACATACCCCTGCCAGTATAAATATTGTATTTGCTGAGGCTGAACCGCGCCATTATGGGGGGCGGAGCTTCTCCTCAGACTTGTTAGTTACACTCAATTGGCGCCATTTTCTCCTCACACAGACGCCGGAGCGCTGATCCTGAACGCTGCTTCTCCTTACATCACTGATACAAGTACCAGGGTGTTATAGAGGGAGGGGAGCACATAATGTATTGAGGTCTGTGGACTTTATATTAGATAAAAGCGCGGTGTTGTATATATGTATATGTTATATATCTTTATTGCAATACATATAGGGCGCGTGGTGTGGACTGGCAATTCCCTCTGGGTCCCTCTGACAGACATTAGGTTAGAGCTGTCCCCAATAGCTCCCTTGTGTGTGAGTGGTGTGACTATACACGCGTGTACCATGTCTAGAGAAAGTTCTTCCCCAGAGGAACCCATTTTGGAGGCACAAGAGTGTTCTGAGCCTGTGTGGGTGAGAAAGTTGCAGAGTAATATGTCTAAACTGGCAAAGAAATTCTCTGAGTCTGAACAACAAACAAAGTATTGGAGACAGTCTGTGTTTGCTGATTCTTCCACATCATCCACTCGGGACCCCTTCAGTTCTCAGAAAAGGTCTCTGGCTCAAATTATGCAAAGGGACACTGACACAGATTCCAACGCTGAGGTCGACACTGGGGATTTGAGAGGGGTAGACCCCAAACTCACTAAGAGCATTCAATGTATGATAGTCGCTATAAAAGAGGTGTTAGAGTTTACTGACACAACACCTGCACCTGAGGAAAAATATTATTTTTAAATTAAATAAAAAACAGGTGGTGACCTTTCCTCCGTCTAAGGACTTAAATGCATTCTTTGAGGAATCCTGAGCTATCCCGGAAAAGAAGTTTGCTATTCCTAGAAGGTTGCGGGTAGCGTACCCTTTCCCTGAAGAGGACAGGCGTAAGTGGGAGTCACCCCCAATGGTAGACACCTCAGTCTCTAGGCTGTCGAAGAAAATTATTTTGCCTGCCCCAGGGTCAGCTTCCTTAAAAGAACCTGCTGACCGCAAGCTAGAGACGACTTCAAAGTCTATATATATAGCTACGGGTACATTACTCAGGCCCACAATTGCTCCTGCGTGGGTAGGTAACGCAGTGGAAAAGTGGGCAGACAACTTGATTGGTAATATTGACACGGTCGATAAAGATTATATGCTTCTAATTCTAGGTCATATCAAAGATTCTGCAGGTTACTTAGTTGAGGCTATGAAGGACGTTGGCGTACTGGGCTCAAGGGCCTCTGCTATGGCGATTTCAGCCCGCAGGGCACTATGGATCCGCCAATGGAATGCTGACGCAGAATCCAAAAGAAATATTGAGGCGCTCCCCTACAATGGTGAGGCCCTCTTTGGTGAGAAGCTGGATGCCATGATATCAACTACTACATCTGGCAAGTCAGCATTTCTGCCGTCGGCAGCTGCACCGGCTACAAATGTATATCATTCTCATACTATGCAGTCCTTTCGGCCCAACAAGTACAAAAAGGCTAAGAGTACCCCTTTTTTCACAGGAAAAGGGAGAGGAAGAGGTAGAAAACCTACAACACCATCAGGCTCCCAGGAGCAGAAGTCAGCAACTACTTCTGCAAAAGCCACAGCATGACGCTGGGGCTCCTCTGCGGGACTGCGATCAGGTGGGGGCAAGTCTACTATTTTTCAGCCAGGTCTGGGTTCGCTCAGATCTGGATCCTTAGATATTACAGATAGAATCCCAAGTGTCAGGTCCGGGTGTTTCTTAGAGATGAGCGCCTGAAATTTTTCGGGTTTTGTGTTTTGGTTTTGGGTTCGGTTCCGCGGCCGTGTTTTGGGTTCGACCGCGTTTTGGCAAAACCTCACCGAATTTTTTTTGTCGGATTCGGGTGTGTTTTGGATTCGGGTGGTTTTTTCAAAAAACCCTAAAAAACATCTTAAAACATTGAATTTGGGGGTCATTTTGATCCCATAGTATTATTAACCTCAATAACCATAATTAACACTCATTTTCAGTCTATTCTGAACACCTTACACCTCACAATATTATTTTTAGTCCTAAAATTTGCACCGAGGTCGCTGGATGACTAAGCTCAGCGACCCTAGTGGCCGACACAAACACCGGGCCCATCTAGGAGTGGCACTGCAGTGTCACGCAGGATGTCCCTTCCAAAAAACCCTCCCCAAACAGCACATGACGCAAAGAAAAAAAGAGGCGCAATGAGGTAGCTGTGTGAGTAAGATTAGCGACCCTAGTGGCCGACACAAACACCGGGCCCATCTAGGAGTGGCACTGCAGTGTCACGCAGGATGTCCCTTCCAAAAAACCCTCCCCAAACAGCACATGACGCAAAGAAAAAAAGAGGCGCAATGAGGTAGCTGACTGTGTGAGAAAGATAAGCGACCCTAGTGGCCGACACAAACACCGGGCCCATCTAGGAGTGGCACTGCAGTGTCACGCAGGATGTCCCTTCCAAAAAACCCTCCCCAAACAGCACATGACGCAAAGAAAAAAAGAGGCGCAATGAGGTAGCTGTGTGAGTAAGATTAGCGACCCTAGTGGCCGACACAAACACTTGGCCCATCTAGGAGTGGCACTGCAGTGTCACGCAGGATGTCCCTTCCAAAAAACCCTCCCCAAACAGCACATGACGCAAAGAAAAAAAGAGGCGCAATGAGGTAGCTGACTGTGTGAGAAAGATAAGCGACCCTAGTGGCCGACACAAACACCGGGCCCATCTAGGAGTGGCACTGCAGTGTCACGCAGGATGTCCCTTCCAAAAAAACCTCCCCAAACAGCACATGACGCAAAGAAAAAAAGAGGCGCAATGAGGTAGCTGACTGTGTGAGAAAGATAAGCGACCCTAGTGGCCGACACAAACACCGGGCCCATCTAGGAGTGGCACTGCAGTGTCACGCAGGATGTCCCTTCCAAAAAACCCTCCCCAAACAGCACATGACGCAAAGAAAAATAAAAGAAAAAAGAGGTGCAAGATGGAATTGTCCTTGGGCCCTTCCCACCCACCCTTATGTTGTATAAACAAAACAGGACATGCACACTTTAACCAACCCATCATTTCAGTGACAGGGTCTGCCACACGACTGTGACTGAAATGACGGGTTGGTTTGGACCCCCACCAAAAAAGAAGCAATTAATCTCTCCTTGCACAAACTGGCTCTACAGAGGCAAGATGTCCACCTCATCATCATCCTCCGATATATCACCGTGTACATCCCCCTCCTCACAGATTATCAATTCGTCCCCACTGGAATCCACCATGTCAGCTCCCTGTGTACTTTGTGGAGGCAATTGCTGCTGGTCAATGTCTCCGCGGAGGAATTGATTATAATTCATTTTAATGAACATCATCTTCTCCACATTTTCTGGATGTAACCTCGTACGCCGATTGCTGACAAGGTGAGCGGCGGCACTAAACACTCTTTCGGAGTACACACTTGTGGGAGGGCAACTTAGGTAGAATAAAGCCAGTTTGTGCAAGGGCCTCCAAATTGCCTCTTTTTCCTGCCAGTATAAGTACGGACTGTGTGACGTGCCTACTTGGATGCGGTCACTCATATAATCCTCCACCATTCTATCAATGGTGAGAGAATCATATGCAGTGACAGTAGACGACATGTCCGTAATGGTTGTCAGGTCCTTCAGTCCGGACCAGATGTCAGCATCAGCAGTCGCTCCAGACTGCCCTGCATCACCGCCAGCGGGTGGGCTCGGAATTCGGATTTGGGATTTCGAAGAATGCACAGTTCTTTGCTGTGCTGCTTTTGCCAGCTTGAGTCTTTTCATTTTTCTAGCGAGAGGCTGAGTGCTTCCATCCTCATGTGAAGCTGAACCACTAGCCATGAACATAGGCCAGGGCCTCAGCCGTTCCTTGCCACTCCGTGTGGTAAATGGCATATTGGCAAGTTTACGCTTCTCCTCCGACAATTTTATTTTAGGTTTTGGAGTCCTTTTTTTTCTGATATTTGGTGTTTTGGATTTGACATGCTCTGTACTATGACATTGGGCATCGGCCTTGGCAGACGACGTTGCTGGCATTTCATCGTCTCGGCCATGACTAGTGGCAGCAGCTTCAGCACGAGGTGGAAGTGGATCTTGATCTTTCCCTAATTTTGGAACCTCAACTTTTTTGTTCTCCATATTTTATAGGCAGAACTAAAAGGCACCTCAGGTAAACAATGGAGATGGATGGATTGGATACTAGTATACAATTATGGACGGACTGCCACGGTTAGGTGGTATAAAAAAACCACGGTTAGGTGGTATATAATACAATTATGGATGGACGGACTGCCTGCCGAGTTCCGACACAGAGGTAGCCACAGCCGTGAACTACCGCACTGTACACTGGTTGATAAAGAGATAGTAGTATACTCGTAACAACTAGTATGACACTATGACGACGGTATAAAGAATGAAAAAAAAACCACGGTTAGGTGGTATATATTATAATAATAATACAATTATGGATGGACGGACTGCCTGCCGACTGCCGACACAGAGGTAGCCACAGCCGTGAACTACCGCACTGTACACTGGTTGATAAAGAGATAGTAGTATACTCGTAACAACTAGTATGACACTATGACGACGGTATAAAGAATGAAAAAAAAACCACGGTTAGGTGGTATATATTATAATAATAATACAATTATGGATGGACGGACTGCCTGCCGACTGCCGACACAGAGGTAGCCACAGCCGTGAACTACCGCACTGTACACTGGTTGATAAAGAGATAGTAGTATACTCGTAACAACTAGTATGACACTATGACGACGGTATAAAGAATGAAAAAAAAACCACGGTTAGGTGGTATATATTATAATAATAATACAATTATGGATGGACGGACTGCCTGCCGACTGCCGACACAGAGGTAGCCACAGCCGTGAACTACCGCACTGTACACTGGTTGATAAAGAGATAGTAGTATACTCGTAACAACTAGTATGACACTATGACGACGGTATAAAGAATGAAAAAAAAACCACGGTTAGGTGGTATATATTATAATAATAATACAATTATGGATGGACGGACTGCCTGCCGACTGCCGACACAGAGGTAGCCACAGCCGTGAACTACCGCACTGTACACTGGTTGATAAAGAGATAGTAGTATACTCGTAACAACTAGTATGACACTATGACGACGGTATAAAGAATGAAAAAAAAACCACGGTTAGGTGGTATATATTATAATAATAATACAATTATGGATGGACGGACTGCCTGCCGAGTTCCGACACAGAGGTAGCCACAGCCGTGAACTACCGCACTGTACACTGGTTGATAAAGAGATAGTAGTATACTCGTAACAACTAGTATGACACTATGACGACGGTATAAAGAATGAAAAAAAAACCACGGTTAGGTGGTATATATTATAATAATAATACAATTATAATTGGACGGACTGCCTGCCGACTGCCGACACAGAGGTAGCCACAGCCGTGAACTACCGCACTGTACACTGGTTGATAAAGAGATAGTAGTATACTCGTAACAACTAGTATGACACTATGACGACGGTATAAAGAAAGAAAAAAAAATACCACAGTTAGGTGGTATATATTATAATAATAATACAATTATGGATGGACGGACTGCCTGCCGACTGCCGACACAGAGGTAGCCACAGCCGTGAACTACCGCACTGTACACTGGTTGATAAAGAGATAGTAGTATACTCGTAACAACTAGTATGACACTATGACGGTATAAAGAATGAAAAAAAAACCACGGTTAGGTGGTATATATTATAATAATAATACAATTATGGATGGACGGACTGCCTGCCGACTGCCGACACAGAGGTAGCCACAGCCGTGAACTACCGCACTGTACACTGGTTGATAAAGAGATAGTAGTATACTCGTAACAACTAGTATGACACTATGACGACGGTATAAAGAAAGAAAAAAAAATACCACGGTTAGGTGGTATATATTGTAATACAATTATGGATGGACGGACTGCCTGCCGAGTTCCGACTGCCGACACAGAGGTAGCCACAGCCGTGAACTACCGCACTGTACTGTGTCTGCTGCTAATATAGACTGGTTGATAAAGAGATAGTATACAATACATACAACAATATACTACTATACTGGTGGTCAGGCACTGGTCACCACTAGTCACACTGGCAGTGGCACTCCTGCAGCAAAAGTGTGCACTGTTTAATTTTAAATTAATATAATATTATGTACTCCTGGGGGCTCCTGCTATAACAACCTGCAGTGCTCCCCAGTCTCCCCCACAATTATTATAAGCTTTGCCTTTTATACATTGATGTGCAGCACACTGGGCTGAGCTGAGTGCACACAGACTGAGTCACACTGTGTGACTGGCTGCTGCTGTGTATCGTTTTTTTTCAGGCAGAGAACGGATATAGCAGAGAACGGATATATTATATTAAAATAAATAAAAGTTAACTAACAACAACTGCACTGGTCACTGTGGTAAACTCTGTCTGACTCTGCACAATCTCTCTCTCTCTTCTAATCTAATTTCTAATGGAGAGGACGCCAGCCACGTCCTCTCCCTATCAATCTCAATGCACGTGTGAAAATGGCGGCGACGCGCGGCTCCTTATATAGAATCCGAGTCTCGCGAGAATCCGACAGCGTCATGATGACGTTCGGGCGCGCTCGGGTTAACCGAGCAAGGCGGGAGGATCCGAGTCTGCTCGGACACGTGAAAAAAACATGAAGTTCGTGCGGGTTCGGTTTCAGAGAAACCGAACCCGCTCATCTCTAGCACTGTTTCTGTGAATCCGTTAACCCTGGACCAACCACAGGTGTAGGTGCTGGAGTATGAAGAAAGCAGGGAGGACGAAGAAAGTTCCATTTCATATATTTATTGAAAATAACAATTCAGTAAAATGGTAAATGGCAAGTTATTAATCACCATAATATACTGACGTATTGCATGAATAATAGAAATAATATGCAGGATAAATCTTAAAGAAAAAATAAAAGAAATGTTCATGGAATTGCGTTTAAAACAGGCTGGAGAATAAATGTTGAATTGTCCAAATATAAACAAGCTTTGATGCTGAACTGTAGAATGTGTTTAACTGGGTAATGCAGACATGAAGAAATAACTGTGAGGATTTGCAATGAAGTTTTGAGAGGTAACTGAGAGACTGTGAAGAATTATCCTTGTAATGGCAACATAGAAAGTAAAAGTACTAAATTGGGTTACTTGCGAGTTCCGGAGATCACTGTGAAACTGTAGCAGATGATATAAGTGATGAACGGGTTAAATGCAGAGCAGAACAAACGAACAGCTGAAGTTAGTGGAATCCTCCAAACTCTGTATGGTTGAAAGCAGGCAGACAGGGTTTCCTCATGCAAGACTCTGGGAATCCAATTGTTACCAGTAGGTGCGTGATTAACTGACAGCACAGCGGGGAGCCGGTGGATCTTTTAGCAGTGAAGGCTGCAGACGGACCTCTGGGAACGGAGGCGATATCTGGACCACGGGAATCACACAGGAATGCACGGAGAGAGCTCAGAGCTAGAGCACAGCGTTGATACAACAAAGCACTGGCCCAGAGTAACATAATCCCAGCCTACTTAAAGGCAGCACAAGCACGGGATTGGCTTACACCTGCCCACAGGTGTTTTCACAAGTGCTCTGTATTACCTATTTGGTCTCCAACATGGCCACCTCCTATACAGCAGACAGACCGCAGTGCCTTAGGCCATTTGGTCCCCGCACTCTCAGTTCCCAGAATCTGCATTACCTGTGCCACTGATCACGCCGCGTCCCCACACGGGCGCACAGCACTGCGAGCAACCGCACTGGCAACGGACAAACCCCAGAACCCGCAGAGATGAGAGACCGGTTCGTGACAGTACCCCCTCTTCTAAGGGTGGTCTCCGAACACCTTTGAACCTTATCAGGATTTTTGGAGAAGTATTTCTGTACCAGTCTTGGAGCATGAACATCTTCAGAAAAAACCCAGGATCTCTCCTCCGGACCGTAACCCTTCCAGTCGACCAAAAACTGTAAACGTCCATATCGGGAACGTGAGTCCACAATCTCTTTAACTTCAAATTCCTCATCCTGCAAAGAGTGAACTTTAGGAGATTTGGACTGGGTAGTACGGAATTTATTGAGAATCAAAGGTTTCAATAAAGATGTATGAAAGGCGTTAGGAATTCTCAAAGACGGTGGCAACTTGACTTTGTATGACACAGGGTTGAGTACCTTTACAATGGGAAATGGACCAATAAACTTGGGAGCAAATTTCTTAGAAGGAACTTTGAACCTGAGATTGCGCGTAGAAATCCAAACTTGGTCTCCCACCTTGTAATTCGGTACAGCTTTACGTTTTCTATCTGCAAAAGATTTATAACGAGCGGAAGTTTTGACCAACGACTTACGCACACAACTCCAGATTCTAGATAGACGTTGAAGCTCTTGATCTGCTGCTGGAACCTCTAGGGCTGGCAATGGATGGAACTCTGGCACACGAGGATGAAAGCCGAAGTTAATATAAAAGGGCGTAGATTCTGAAGACGAATGGAAGAGATTATTATGAGCAAATTCTGCCAATGGAAGATAATCAACCCAGTCATCCTGTGAGGACGATATATATAGCCGGAGAAATGTTTCAAGGTCTTGGTTTACTCTCTCAGTTTGTCCATCTGTCTGAGGATGATATGCAGAAGAAAAATTCAACTTGACATTTAAAGATGAACAAAGCGACCTCCAAAACTTGGCCACAAACTGTGTTCCCCGATCAGAGATGATCTCTCGAGGAAGGCCATGCAACTTGAAGATTTCAGAGATGAACAATCTGGCTAGTAAAGGGGCTGATGGTAATCCAGTTAATGGAATGAAATGTGCCATTTTCGAAAATCGATCCACTATCACCCAAATGGTATTTCACCCTTTTGATGGAGGTAGATTGGTCACGAAATCCATTGAGATATGAGTCCATGGTTGTTTGGGTATGGGTAATGGATGTAATAAACCTGGTGGAGAACTTCTTGGACTCTTATGTTGGGCACATTTAGGACATGCTGCTATAAACTCTTGGACATCGGCTTTGAGACGTGGCCACCAATAAAACTGTTGAATAAATTTGAGAGTCTTTAGAACCCCAGGATGACCCATGAAGGAAGAGAGTGAGCCCAGGTAAGCAGCCGTTTTCGAAGATTTGTGGCGACAAAGGTCTTGCCAGGCGGAGGAACTGGAGAGGTTCGAGTCATTAAAAAGGACGTAGGATTCACAATGGCTTGATTCGTGGTAGCATCATTAAATTCAGAAGAAACAAAGGACCGAGAAAGGGCATCTGCCTTTTTGTTCTGAGACCCTGGACGATAGGTGAGCTTGAAATTAAATCGTGTGAAGAAAAGCGCCCATCTAGCTTGTCGTGGATTCAAGCACTGAGCTGACTGCAGATATAGAAGATTCTTATGATCAGTATAAACTGTAATGCGATGTTGTGCTCCTTCTAGAAGGTATCTCCACTCCTCAAATGCCAACTTGATGGCAAGTAATTCTTGCTCACCGATTGCATAATTATGTTCGGCCGGGAGGAACTTACGGGAGAAATATCTGCAGGGATGGACCTTTTTATCTTCAAAGACTTATGACAAGACAGCTCCTACTGCTTCTGTAGATGCATCCACCTCTAGTAGAAAGGGACGATTCAAATCAGGCTGTCGAAGAATGGGGGCTGACACAAAGGCTTGCTTTAAATCAGAGAAGGCTTTGATTGCTTCAGAAGACCAGTTCGTAGGATTTGCTCCCTTGCGAGTTAGGGCTGTAATGGGAGCAGCTAATGTAGAATAATTCTTAATGAATCTCCTATAGAAATTAGCAAAGCCAAGAAATCGCTGAATCCCCTTGAGAGTTGTAGGAGTGGACCAATCTCGGATAGCTTGTACCTTACCGGGATCCATACATAGCTCTGATCCAGAAATGATGTAACCAAGGAACGGTATGGAAGATACTTCAAAAGTGCACTTCTCTAACTTACAATAAAGTTGATTTTTCCTCAGACGTGTCAGTACCTCTTTAACTTGGTGACGGTGAGACTTTAGATCCTTAGAGAATATTAGGATATCATCCAGGTACACTACTAGACACTTGTAGAGAAGATCACGAAAAAGTTCATTCACATAGCTTTGAAAAACTGCAGGTGCATTACAAAGACCAAAAGGCATTACAAGGTATTCGTAATGCCCATCCCGGGTATTAAAAGCAGTCTTCCACTCGTCCCCTGCCCGGATGCAGATTAAATTGTAGGCCCCTCGGAGATCCAATTTTGTAAACACAGTAGCTCCCTTTACTCGATCAAATAATTCTGGAATTAAGGGTAATGGGTACTTGTTTTTCACAGTGATCTCATTGAGTCCACGGTAATCTATGCATGGTCGTAACCCACCGTCCTTCTTCTTAACGAAAAAGAATCCGGCTCCTGCTTGTGAAGAAGATGGTCTGATAAATCCTTTGGTTAGATTTTCCTGTATATAATCAGACATAGCTTGCGTCTCTGGGATGGATAGCGGATAAATTCGTCCCCTAGGAGGGGTTTTGCCCGGAACCAGGACGATTGGGCAGTCCCATTCGCGATGAGGAGGTAGAGAGTCTGCTGCTTGTTTACTGAAAACATCCGTAAAGGATTGATACACCGGAGGTAGGTCGGGTAGGCTAATTGACCGGAGAGGTACAATTGAGGCTAAACAGTCCTTGGTACAAGATTTACCCCACGAAAGGACTTCCAGGGTTTGCCAATTAAGTTGAGGATTATGTTTCTGCAGCCAAGGTAAACCAAGTATCACATCTTGAGAGGCTTTGGGAATCACGTAGAAGGAGATGTATTCGGAATGGAGCACACCAACTTTCATCTTGAGACATACGGTTCGATGAGTAATTATACCATCTGGAATTCGACTTCCATCCACTGCTGTAACAGCAACTGCTGCTTCCAGAGGCATGGTTTGAACTTTAGACCGTAAGACAAAGGCTGAGGAGATGAAGTTCTCGGCTGCCCCGGAATCTAGGAGAGCTGAAACTTTCACTGTAGAACTTGGAACTTCTAATTGAATAGACAAGGTCGGCTCTTTCCCAGAACGTGATTCTAAAGTAACTCCTAGCTTAACCTCCCTTGAATAAGCTAGGAGCGAGAGTTTCCCGGCCGGAGTTTGCAGAATTTAACTAAATGTTCGGAGGACCCACAGTACATGCAGAGGTTACCCTGTCGACGACGAAGTCGTTCCTCCTCTGTGAGGCGAGAGCGCCCAATCTGCATAGGCTCTTCTGTCGTTACCGGAGACTGTGATGAAGAATCTTGTTGAGGCCTAAGATGATAACGTGGACTGGATCGCTCTGCCCTGGATTTCTCTAAACATCGCTCCCTGTAGCGTAGGTCAAGTTTGTTACAGAGAGAAATCAATTCATCCAGTTTAGTTGGCACATCCCGGATGGTTAAATCATCCTTGATTCTCTCTGAAAGTCCATTCCAAAACGCGGCGATCAGGGCCTCCTCATTCCAGTTTAACTCTGAAGACAACGTGCGAAACTGAATAATATATTGACTGACAGGACGTAAACCTTGACGTAGACGGAGAATCTCCAAAGATGCTGAGGTGGTCCTGCCTGGTTCGTCAAAGATTCTCCGGAAGGATGATACGAACTCCTTGTAATTAGAGAGGATAGGATCACCTCTTTCCCATAATGGTGATGCCCACTCCAGAGCCTGACCGGAGAGGAGGGCAATAATATATGCAACCTTAGAACGAGCTGATGGGAAACTGGCGGACAACAGATCGAACTGGATCTCGCATTGATTCAGGAATCCTCTGCAAAGTTTTGGAGTTCCGTCAAACTTACTCGGAGAGGGTAACTGCAAGCGGGACGTAGGCAGCGTCACAGGAGAAGCTGTAGTGGTAACTGGAACAACCGGAGTTGGAATCTGGACTTGAGATGTTTTAATAGCCGCATGAAGAGTCTCTAAACGGTCTGCCATAGTTTGCATAAACTGAACTATTTGTGTCTGTATAGACTCCTGATTTTCCAGACGGGAAAGGATATCTGACGTAGCACCGCCTCCTGCGAATTGGTCACTTGACGGATCCATGTGGCCAGTGCTTACTGTCAGGTCCGGGTGTTTCTGTGAATCCGTTAACCCTGGACCAACCACAGGTGTAGGTGCTGGAGTATGAAGAAAGCAGGGAGGACGAAGAAAGTTCCGTTTCATATATTTATTGAAAATAACAATTCAGTAAAATGGTAAATGGCAAGTTATTAATCACCATAATATACTGACGTATTGCATGAATAATAGAAATAATATGCAGGATAAATCTTAAAGAAAAAATAAAAGAAATGTTCATGGAATTGCGTTTAAAACAGGCTGGAGAATAAATGTTGAATTGTCCAAATATAAACAAGCTTTGATGCTGAACTGTAGAATGTGTTTAACTGGGTAATGCAGACATGAAGAAATAACTGTGAGGATTTGCAATGAAGTTTTGAGAGGTAACTGAGAGACTGTGAAGAATTATCCTTGTAATGGCAACATAGAAAGTAAAAGTACTAAATTGGGTTACTTGCGAGTTCCGGAGATCACTGTGAAACTGTAACAGATGATATAAGTGATGAACGGGTTAAATGCAGAGCAGAACAAACGAACAGCTGAAGTTAGTGGAATCCTCCAAACTCTGTATGGTTGAAAGCAGGCAGACAGGGTTTCCTCATGCAAGACTCTGGGAATCCAATTGTTACCAGTAGGTGCGTGATTAACTGACAGCACAGCGGGGAGCCGGTGGATCTTTTAGCAGTGAAGGCTGCAGACGGACCTCTGGGAACGGAGGCGATATCTGGACCACGGGAATCACACAGGAATGCACGGAGAGAGCTCAGAGCTAGAGCACAGCGTTGATACAACAAAGCACTGGCCCAGAGTAACATAATCCCAGCCTACTTAAAGGCAGCACAAGCACGGGATTGGCTTACACCTGCCCACAGGTGTTTTCACAAGTGCTCTGTATTACCTATTTGGTCTCCAACATGGCCACCTCCTATACAGCAGACAGACCGCAGTGCCTTAGGCCATTTGGTCCCCGCACTCTCAGTTCCCAGAATCTGCATTACCTGTGCCACTGATCACGCCGCGTCCCCACACGGGCGCACAGCACCTCGAGCAACCGCACTGGCAACGGACGAACCCCAGAACCCGCAGAGATGAGAGACCGGTTCGTGACACCAAGGTTACAGGTTGGAATGTCAAGACCTTCTCCCATGCCGATTTTTCAAATCAGCCTTACCAGTTTCTGTCCAGGACAGCGCAAATGTCTTGAATGCAATACACAAATTATGTCAAGACAAAGTAATTTCCTTGGTTCCTGCCGAACAGAAGAACCAAGGCTTTTATTCAAGCCTGTTTGTGGTGCCGAAGCCGGATGGCTCGGTCAGACCGATTTTAAACCTAAAATCTCTGAATCTTTATTTGAAAAGGTTCAAATTCAAGATGGAGTCCCTGAGAGCAGTACTCTCCAGCTTGGAAGAAAAATAATTTCTGGTGTCAGTGGACATCAAGGATGCTTTACTTGCATGTCCCCATTTACCTGCCACATCAAGCATACCTGAGGTTTGCGGTTCAGGATTGCCACTACCAATTCCAAACATTACCGTTCGGGCTCTTCACGGCTCCGAGAATATTCACCAAGGTGATGGCGGAGATGATGGTTCTCCTTCGCAAGAAAGGAGTCAACATAATTCCATACTTGGACGATCTCCTCATAAAAGCGAGATCCAGGGACAAGCTACTTCAGAACATAGCATTATCCCTGACGGTGCTTCAACAACACGGTTGGATCATCAACTTTCCAAAATCTCAGTTGGAACCGACAATGAGATTATCATTTTTGGGAATGATACTGGACACCGAGGTACAGAGAGTATTTCTACTGGTGGAAAAGGCTCAGGAGATCCAGAGCATGGTCAAACAAATTTTGAGACCACGAAGAGTATCAGTTCATCAGTGCATTCGCCTGTTGGGGAATATGGTAGCAGCTTACGAGGCGCTACAGTACGGCTGATTCCATGCCAGGGTCTTCCAGTGAGACCTACTGGACAAGTGGTCAGGGTCGCATCTCCACATGCATCAAAGGATAATCTTGTCAGTGAAAGCCATAATTTCGCTCCTGTGGTGGCTACAAATTTCTCACCTCCTGGAGGGACGCAGGTTCAGGATTCAGACCTCGGTCCTGGTGACCACGGATGCAAGTCTCCGAGGATGGGGAGCAGTCACGCAAGGCGAAAGCTTCCAAGGAAGATGGTCAAGTCAAGAAACTCTCCTTCACATAAACATTCTGGAATTGAGAGCTGTGTACAGCAGTCTTCATCAAGCGGCACACCTTCTTCAAGGTCGTCCCATACAGATCCAGTCAGACAATGTGACGGCAGTAGCATACATAAACCGTCAAGGCGGAAAAAAAAGCAGAGCGGCAATGGCAGAGGTGACAAAGATACTCCTATGGGCAGAAAGACATGCAAAAGCTCTGTCGGCAATTTTCATTCCGGGAGTGGACAACTGGGAAGCAGACTTCCTCAGCAGACACAATCTCCATCCAGGAGAATGGGGCCTCCACCCAGAAGTCTTTGCGGAGGTGGCAAGTTGTTGGGGCGTTCCTCAAGTGGATATGATGGCATCACGCCTCAACAAAAAGCTTCAGAAATATTGTTCCAGGTCGAGAGACCCACAAGCAATAGCGGTAGATGCACTTGTGACCCAGTGGGTGTTTCAGTCGATGTATCTATTCCCTCCACTTCCACTTATTCCAAAAATTCTCAAGATCATCAGAAGAACAGGAGTTCGAGCAATCCTCATTACTCCAGATTGGCCAAGGAGGGCTTGGTATCCAGATCTTCAAGAGTTATTACTGGAAGATCCTTGTCCTCTTCCTCTTCGCGAGGACCTGCTTCAGCAGGGGCCGTTAGTTTATCAGGACATACCGCGGCTGCATTTGACGGCATGGCTGTTGAGCGCCATGCCGTCATTCCCACACTTATTCTGGCCAAGAAAGGGGTAACGTCCAAACATTATGTCCAAATATTACCATCGGATTTGGAGAAAATATGTATCTTGGTGTGAATCCAAGAAATCTCCTGCAGTGGAGTTTCAATTAGGACTTCTTCTCCTATTTCTACAGGCGGGTGTGGATGCCGGATTGAGATTAGGGTCTACAGTGGGGATTGAAAATTTTGGCACCCCAGGCAAAAATTCATTTTAATGTGAAAAAAGAAGCCAAGGAAAGATTAAATAATCTCCAAAAGGCATCAAATTACAGATTAGACATTCTTATAACATGTCAAAAAAAAGTTTGATTTTATTTCCATCATTTACACTTTCAAAAGAACAGAAGACAAAAAATGGCGTCTGCAAAAGTTTGGGCACCCTGCAGAGTTAATACCTTGTACTGCCCCCTTTGGCAAGTATCACAGCTTGTAAACGCTTTTTGTAGCCAGCCAAGAGACTTTCAATTCTTGTTTGGGGTATCTTCGCCCATTCTTCCTTACAAAGGTCTTCCAGTTCTTTGAGATTCCTGTGCTGTCTGTGACGCACTGCTCTTTTAAGGTCTATCCATAGATTTTCAATTATGTTGAGGTCAGGAGATTATGAAGGCCATGGCAAAACCTTCAGTTTACGCCTCTTGATGTAATCCACCGTGGATTTTGAGGTGTGTTTAGGATCATTATCCGTTTGTAGAAGCCAGCCTCTCTTTAACTTCATCTTTTTCACAGATGGCATCAAGTTAGCATCCAAAATTTGCTGGAATCTTATTGAATCCATTTTTCCTTCTACTCGTGAAATGTTCCCTGTGCCACTGGCTGCAATACAACCCCAAAGCATGATTGATCCACCCCCATGCTTAACAGTTGGACAGAGGTTCTTTTCATTAAATTCTATGCCCTTCCTTCTCCAAACGTACCTTTGCTCATTCCGGCCAAAAAGTTATATTTTAACCTCATCGGTCCACAGAAATTTATTCCAAAATGCATCAGGCTTGTCTATATGTTCATTTGCAAACTTCAAACGCTGATTTTTGTGGTGAGGGAAGTAGAAGAGGTTTTCTTCTGATGACTCTTCCATGAAGACCATATTTGTACAAGTATCTCTTTATAGTGGAATAGTGTACCACAACTCCAGTGTCTGCCAGATTTTCCTAGAGGGATCATGCAGTCAAACATGGATTTTGACTTTCTTTTCTCACAATCCTGCGAGCTGTTCTGTCTGATATTTTTCTTGGTCTTCCAGATCTTGCTTTAACTTCCACTGTTCCTGATGACTGCCATTTCTTAATTACATTCTGAACAGGGGATATGGGCATCTGATAACGCTTTGCTATCTTCTTATAGCCTTCTCCTACTTTGTGAGCGTCAACAGGGCCGGTGCTAGAGTGTTTGGCGCCCCCCTGCAAATAATAAATTTGCGCCCTCCCATCCGTAAAAAAGGTATAGCGCGCACTGCAAAAAGGGGTGTGGCCACACAAGGAAGCGGCGTGACTACAAAGGTACCCACAATTCAAATTACGCCACACAGTATTACAATCTTATGCACATTAACCCAAACGTAGTGCCCCTGATTCATATTATGCCACATAACAGTGCCACTTATTCACATTTAAAATCGATGACAGGGCCAGTTCTAGATCTTGAAGACCTCAGGGCAACAGTTTCCTCTGGCCATGCTCAGAACAGGGACAGTGCGCGCCGAAGTCGCGCGCAAAAAGTTTAGGGCCACAGAATAGTGCCAGTTCACATAACCCCGCACAGTAGTGTCCATTAGTCACATTACACCACACAGCAGTGTCCGTTAGTCACATTACACCGCACAGTAGTGTCCATTAGTCACATTACACCGCACAGTAGTGTCCATTAGTCACGTTACACCGCACAGTAGTGTCCGTTAGTCACATTACACCGGACAGCAGTGTCCGTTAGTCACATTTCACCACACAGTAGTGTCCGTTAGTCACATTACACCGCACAGTAGTGTGCATTAGTCACGTTATACCGCACAGTAGTGTCCGTTAGTCACATTACACCAGACATCAGTGTCCGTTAGACACATTACACCACACAGTAGTACCCTTATACACCTTATGCCATACAGGAGAGCCGCTATTACATGTTACGCCAGAGTAGAGCTCATTATACACATTATGCCAGGTACAGCCATTATACACATTATGAAGGTCATTGAGACCCCACTGCAATGGCGGCCCTCAGCGCAGTTTGCCAGTGCAGGCCACACACATTGCGGTCACTTCCCCAATGGATGCGACCACAAAGTGATTGATAGGCGACAGCGTAGTGGAGTTAAGTTGTTGCTGGGGTGACGCTGGAAAAATGGGGGCAGGCCGGGACGTCACACGCAGCCGCTCCCCCCAAAAAATGGCTGCTGACCAGGCTACACTGCCAGGGGTCAACCTTAGATCAGATGCATCCTCAATCAAATTTCGGATGCATCGGGAGGCGGCGCCACACATGCTGGGCGGCCTTGCCTTGTGCTGGGCGGCCCTCAGCATGTGCAGAGATGAACGCAGATCCGGCTGCCTATGCATCCATCTGCGTTCATCTCTGAATAACCCCCTATGCCAGGTACAGCCCTCATTCCCTCCACAATGCAGCCCCGTTACCTGCAGGAGGTCCCGGCTCAGGCGCTGCTCCTCCTCTTCCTTCTCTGCCTCCGGTTTCTTGCAGACTCTGTTACTTCAGCAGCAACGGCTGTAGGATGTCGGTAGTAATGCCGAGGGGGGGGGGGGGGGGGTTGGGGATTTGGAGGGAGCGGGTGCTAATTACCCGGGCCTGGGACTTAGCCTGGTCTGCAGCACTCCCACCACCATCCCTCTTTACTAGGCAGCAGCATAAGGCTCTCATCCTGGGAGCACAACACATGCTGCTAATCCTGAGCCTCTGCCTTTTCCTGTACAGGTGGGGGAGGTGGGGGGTGGGGGGGGTGTGATCACACTAATCACCCTCCCACACCGAAATGACCCTGGCTGAGGTCTGGGGGAACAGGGATCATCAGGCACTATAAAGATTTTTTTGTTTTTACGTTTTCCATAAGGGGGCGTGGCCACGCCTCTCGCGATTAGGCTACGCCCCCAATACAATTCGGACTGCGAGAGGTCGGCGGCGGCAGCGGAGCTGTGAGAGGGGGTGAGTATGCACAGTGCGCGCTGCCTGCTGCAGTCTCACTCTGGAGGGGGAGGGAGCCGCGCTACCCGCTGCCAGCGCCGCTACCTGTCATCCAGTCTGACAGGCACAGCGGCTGCCGGCAGCAGCAGGGTAGCAGAGCAGGGAGAGCGCCTCTTCACCTCAGCGCCTCCCTGCATTGCATACCCTTGCTGAGCGGGTAGCGCCGGCTCTGAGCGTCAACTATTCTCAGTTTCAGTGTTCTACACAACTGCTTAGAGGAACCCATGGTGCTGATTGTTGGAGCAAGGTCAGATGAGTCTGGGCTTTTAAAACCTTTGAGATTGACATCATCTGGTCTTTCCAGACGATGATTGAGAACAATCCATGACACTGCCAGGTCTCAGCTGTCCATAGGGGGCAGTACAAGGTATTAACTCTGCAGGGTGCCCAAACTTTTGCAGACACCATTTTTTGTTTTCTGTTTCTTTAAAAGTGTAAATGATGGAAATAAAATCAAACTTTTTTTGACATGTTATAAGAATGTCTAATCTGTAATTTGATGACTTTTGGAGATTTTTCCATCTTTCCTTGGCTTCTTTTTGCACATTAAAATGATTTTTTGCCTGGGGTGCCCAAACTTTCAATCCCCACTGTATCAAGGTCCAAATTTCGGCCTTGTCCGTTTTCTTTCAGAAACAGTTGGCTTTCCTTCCTGAGGTCCAGATGTTCGTGAAGGGGGTTCTGCGCATCCAACTTCCCTTTGTGCCTCCTGTGGCGCCATGGGATCTGAATGTGGTGCTACAGTTCCTTAAATCAGACTGGTTTGAGCCTCTACATGAGGTGGAGTTGAAGTTTCTCACTTGGAAAGTGGTCATGTTGTTGGCCTTGGCTTCAGGCAGGCGTGTGTCTGAGTTAGGGGCTGTCTCACAAGAGTCCTTATTTGATATTTCATGAAGATAGGGCTGAATTGAGAACACGTCAGCACTTTCTTCCTAAGGTTGTGTCTTCTTTCCATATCAACCAACCAGTGGTGGTGCCAGTAGCTTCTGACACCTCAGCCGTTTCCAAGTCCCTGGATGTCGTCAGGACGTTGAGGACTTATGTTACAAGAACGGCTCGAATACAGAAAACAGAATCTTTGTTTGTCCTCTATGACCCCAACAAGATTGGGTGTCCTGCTTCTAAGCAGACTATTGCGCGCTGGATCAGAGGTACCATTCAGCACGCTCATTCCACGGCAGGATTGCCGTTACCGACTTCGGTAAAAGCCCACTCTACTAGGAAGGTGGGTTCGTCCTGGTCGGCTGCCCGTCTTGGAATTACAAATTTGCCGAGCTGCTACTTGGTCAGGGGCAAACACGTTTGCTAAGTTCTACAAGTTTGATACCTTGGCTGCTGACAACCTTAAGTTTGGTCAGTCAGTTCTGCAGGAACAGTAGCACTTTCCGGCCCGTACTGAGAGCTTTGGTACTTCCCCATGGCACTAAAATGGAGACAAGCATTCTCTAGGATGTAAGAGAAAATAGGATTTTAATTACCTGCCGGTAAATCCTTTTCTCATAGTCCGTTGAGGATGCTGGGTGCCCGCCCAGTGCTCCTTTTTACCTGCAGTTTTAAATTTTATCTTTTTACACAAGTTCTCATGTGTTAAGATGATTTGCAGCGGTTGCTGTTATGTTAGGCATGCACGTCAGCATGGGTTATGTTGAAGGCCCTGTTTGGCGGCATGTTTTGTTGTATGGTGTGAGTTGGTGTGAATCTCACCACTAGTTTAATATGAATTCTTCTCTCGAAGATGTCCGTCTCCTCGGGCACAGTTCCTATACTGAGGTCTGGAGGAGGGGCATAGAGGGTGGAGCCAGTTCACACTGTTAAAAAGTCTTAAAGTGTCAGAGGCTCCTGCGGAACCGTCTATACCCCATGGTACTAAAATGGACCCCAGCATCCTCTACGGACTACGAGAAAAGGATTTACCGGCAGGTAATTAAAATCCTATTTTTCCTGTCTACAGCAGCAGCACAGCAGAGGACTATGGGCCTATTCTGATGGGGGGCCTGGAGCTGCAGCTCCATCCGCCCCATTGTTAATCCGGTCCTGTTATCAGCCCTTCCTACTCGTCTCTATTTCTTGGTCCAGCCCTACCTATTCATCTCTACTATGAAGTACTATAAAGGAAAGGAGCATGGACACCGGCAATTTTGCAAGGTAAGTGTGGTCTTTATTTTCCCACAGCCTCATACAGTGTACAACATGTTGATATCTTTACGGTCACACAGCTGCCTAGGTCCCATTGTTCACCTTGCTCAACAAGAACTCCCTAACACTACCTTATTTTCCATGGTCCTGACTATCATCTGGCGTCAGGAGCACTAACTTTCTCTAGCTTTGCCAAATACGGAAATTTCTCTCTGAAGTGAGCAAGATGGAAGTCACACCTTGAGTCCTGTTGGAGAAAGGCACTATATAAATAAAATTATTATTATTATTATTATTATTTCATGAAAATCCAGATTCTGGACTTCTGGATGGGTTCCCCCCACTAACCTCTTTCAGACTATACCCAGGTTGTAAGCTTGTAACAGTGGGTTTTCTCATGTTCCGGGCCACCTTTTAGCACCTTGAGTCTCTCTGCCATAGGGGGTAATTCAGACTGGATCACTGCAGCGCTAGGACGCCGTTGGAGGGGCGTGGTCCGGACAATGCAGGCATGTCCAGACCGTTGCTGGGGCGGGCCGAGACATCTGCGTGATGTCACACATAGCCGCTGCGACCCGGGAAATGGCGGGTAGCCACCTGCCAACGCAGCTAGGCTGCGCAGGCAGAGAGCTACTCGGCGGGTGCCGTGCGATGCTTTTGTACCCGTGCCAGGGGGGAGCAGTCCTGTGCTGGGCGTCCCCCCTCATGTCTGAGAAACTGATCATAGATGTGCTAAATTTAGCACATCTACAATCAGATCTGAATTAGGCCCATAGTGCCTGCTATACCACGTTGCCTGCATAGGTGTGCGCAGGGGGGGGGGGGTGCCTGGTGCGCACAGGCACCCCCTAATATCTGGCACCCCGATCTCACATGCCTGATGCAGCGATAGCCGAGCAGGCTGATTACTGTCCCCTCTGCGCTGCACCCTGTCAGGACTGCATTACTGACCGTACGCCTGGGTTAATCAAGGGTGCCACTGCCAGCGGCTTTTAAACTCCCGGCTCCGCCTCCATGTCCAAAAACAGTGTGATGTGAGGTGATTACATCATGCTGCTCGCACGTCCACCCGCCACATGCCCACCTCTCTCCTTCTATGCTATGCCAATGCCAGCCACTGATGAGGATCAGCATGCACCCAGCGTTCCTCTTAGTAAGACAAATTCAATACTGGCAGGCGGTCGGCGGCAGCATTGACATGTAACGCGTTTTTTCAGCAGTACTAGTCTGCGACTGTCAGTGTCAGTGAGTGACTGACTTGTAAGTAAGCTACTGCAGTTTGCAAGGGAAAGAGAGGGGGAGCTAGACCAGGCTGAGGAGGAGCAGTGTAATTGCAGTGAGTGCCATCAGGGGTGTTTGTTTGGTGCACACCACAACATCTGACAATGTATCTGCTTTATTAGGATTGGTACAAGGGTGGATATTTTATATTGCGTTGACCGTCAATGGATGGTGCTAGACACGCCCAAAAGGCGGTGCTAGACACACCCCTCCGACGGTGCACCCCCTAATAAAATGTGCTGCGCACACCAGTGGCTGCCTGTTTCAAATAACACACCATTCCCCCCCACTCTGACTGCTTCCTATAGCTGACTCTCATGCTCCTTGTCCCTGATGTTCCTTACTGTGATCATTGCTCATTATATTCCCACACGTGTTCAAATAGGCAAAAAGAAAACAAGTTTGGGGCTATTTGTTCAGTTTACCCATTTGATTTCTATTTTATTCCAATCAGGGACAAAGTGTTTTTTTCCCTGTGGGTACCAATGTTTTTATTCTGTGGAGGTTAATGTGTTTTATTTTTAACTGTGGGAGCCAATGTGTGTGGTTTTTTTTCTTGTGCGATGATGTTCATCTGCATATGTGTTTGAGCTGCAACTCGCTTGCGTCCCGATGGTGTTCATATAGAGTTGCAGTACAGATTCAGGCGCAAACACAAATAAGTGAATTAGAAATGTGTTGGATGGTTACAGGTGCAGATGTAACATAGAATGGGCGTGTTGCTGGAAGTGGCTGCGTATAAAGACACTAATTAGCTCACATTGGAGGCCATACTCAGATGGAGGATCTGCAACTACTGTAGCTTAAGGCTGGTGCAAGTTTCAATGGTGAAACCAATGGTGACATACAGTATACATATGCTCTAAGCCTGATTGCAGCATCTGTAGACACTGACAATGGGCATCTCATTCCTTGCACATTTGGAGATACTGATGTACTCCATCGAAGGGCTATAGCAGCATTAGCATAAAGTTGCAGGTGCAAATAAGGCAGTGACTGTGTCCAACTCAGCCCCATGAGAAAGTATTCCACATGACAGACCCTACACCCTCAAAAGACCCGCATCCATTAATGCTGCTTCCAGAAATTTCTATGGCTGGTTTTCCATCCCATTCCGCCTAGGTCCTGTATCACCTAAGCTTCTAATAGGCTGCATGGGCATAATTGCAAAAATAGTTCAATGCTTTTTGCAGTCAGGCATTTTTCCTGAACCACCAAAGGAAGCAATTGTTAGGCCTCTTCTTAAAAAAATGAATTTAGACCCTGACTGCATCACCAGCTACAGACCGGTATGAAATGTTACTTTTCTCTGAAAGGTTATTGAGAAAGTGGTTGCATCTAAGCTAGAAACCCGCCTCTCAACCCATGATATTTATGATCCATTCCAGCCAGGATTCAGGAGAAGACATAGCACTGAAACAGCCCTTGTATATGTGCTTAATGGTCTTCTAATGGCAAGACACAGAGGTAACTGTTCAATCTTAATCAGTTGAGCACCTGAAGAATTTCTGTGGACTGGGTGGCAAAGTCATTAGCTGGTTCAAGTCATTTCTCACCAGCAGGTCCAACAACTTCATCAACAACTTCACAAGTGCCAATGTCATGTGCTGTTCCACAAGGGTCTATACTATCCCCCATGCTTTTTCAGTATACATGCTACCACTAAGTAAAATAATAAGATGTCATGGCGTGGTCTACCATTACTATGCACAACTGTACCTATCCTCCAGATACTGAGAACTCAATAAAAACCCTAAATGGCTGTCTAGCTGTGCTCCAGGAGTGGATGAGTGCCAGCAGGATAAGACTGAATCCTGATGAAACAGATGTCCTTATGACAGGTTTAAGGACAAAACTCCAGCATAGCCAATCATCAAGACTTACGTTTGAGAGTTCATAATTACACAACACTGAACATGTGCAGAATCTTGATGTTGTCCTGAATAGTGGCTTGACAGTTAAACATTAGGTATTAGCAACAATTCTTTCAATTGAGGAATATAGCCATAATTAAGCACTTAATTCCATCAGAGGCTCTATCTAAAGTCATACAAGCATTTGCATAATCACACCTAGACTACTGCAATGCCCTCTGCTTGGGTCTCCCAGTGCTTGCAGATGGAACAAAAAGCAGTTGCCATGGTGTTAACAAACCATCCCCATTCCAGCCATATAACACTCACTCTTTATTCCCTACATTGGCTACATGTAAGATAGTGAATCATTTTGAAGACTGACTTACTGACTTTCAAAGTCCTACATGACCAGATCCCAAGGTACCTGAAGCAACTTCTTATTCCTTACTGCCACACTTGATTACAGTGATCTGTAGATGAAGGACTATTAGCAGTACCTAGAATTTCCCTGATTTCATCTGATGGTCCACCTTTCAGCTTTGCGGCTCCGACTCTATGGGACTTACTTCCCCCCACAGTTCAAGAGGTTTGCACCCTAGAATCCTTCAAAAACAGACTCAAGACTTACCTGTTTACTCAAGCCTTACGCTAATGTCCCTTGTTAAGCTTATTTGCATTTTGAGTCCTATTGGGAGAAAAGTGCTGTATAAATATTATTATTATTATTATTATTTTTATTATAACATTTGTATTATTTGGTAAACAATGGATTTTGAAGCTTTGTAGATAAATGGCGAGTTAGATAGGGAGATTCAGAGAGTTTCAGTGGTGGGGGAGATCTTGGAGGAGGGAATGGGTGGAAATAATTGGAAGGGGAGGCGGCATTCATTTGTGGAGCAAAGTGGGCAGGCGGAAGTATGAAGGGAGATGAGGTTGGAAATGATGGGGTTGGAGGACTGGGAGGATATAAGGGTTTTGAAATAACACTGTTTACAGAGTGAAAGGGCAGCACTGTATGTTGAGAGCATACATTTGAAATGGAACAAGTCTACACTGCAGCATGATTTCTTCCATTGTCGCTCAGCATTTCAAGAACAGTTTTGCAGGTATCTGGTGCATTTGGAATGTCAAGGTTGAGGTTTGGCTCATTGGGGGAGAGAAGTGATATGAGCATAGTGTTAATAACATCAAGGATGCATTCAAGGGGCGAGGATAGGTTAAAAAACAGATGATGGTAATTGAAAGGGAATGAGGAATTGGTCAAGTGTTAGATATCACAATGATGAAAGAAAACTATATCAGGTGAGTGCTCTCTCACATGTGTTAGGAGGTCCATTGAGAGAAACTAACTGATGATATGAGGATAAGGAGGTTAGAGGCAGTGGAGTCCATGGGGATGTCACTAGGGATATTGAAGTCACCTATGATGAGGGACCTTCTGGTCTGGAGTAGAGATGAGCGGGTCCGGTTCTCCAAGAATCGGACCCACCCAAACTTTGGAATCCGAGTCCGGATCCAGCTCAGGACTTCCCACCTTACTCAGATCCCAAATCGAGGCCGAACGTCATCATCCTGTTGTCGGATTCTCACGGGTTTGGTGCTCTGTCTGCTGTATCTGAAAGGGGAGCTCTGTCTGCTGTATCTGAAAGGGGTGATCTGTGCATCCATCCAGGGGCTCCACCCCAGTGTAAAATTAAAATAATAAAAGCTAAAAAAACAAAAGCCTAAAAATATAATTATAAAATATTATTTTTTGTTTGTTTGGGCTGTACCCCAGTGTACTATTCAATTTTTATTTTATTTTCGTAAGTACTGTGACACTGCCGGTCAGACTGCAGTATATTATTATTTCATACTCATACATGTATTGTGCAACACTGTTCGTGAAGGTCAACTGCAGTGTTCGATTACTATTTCTGATGCACACATGTATTGTGTGATGCTGTGGGTGAAGGTGGTACCACAGTAATATATTTTATTTCCTATTCATACACGTATTGTGCGACACTGTTGGTGAAGGTCAACCGCAGTGTTAAATGACTATTTCTGACTCATACTCAATATTGTGAGCTGTGAGGTGGTCACAATTGACTGGAAATTAGTGGAAATTAATGTTATTGAGGTCAATAATATTGTAGGAACAAAAACAGGCCCAAATTCTGTTATTTTAGCTGTTTTTATGATTTAAAAAAATAAAAATGCAGATCTGAAACAAATACAGATACAAAACATGAAGGAGATACAGAGCCAAAACAATAACCCAAAACCCGAGATTTGGGCCGGCGCATATCCCTAGTCTGGAGAGACGCGCTTGAGGGGAAGACCAGAGAGGCTTATTATGACTATATTGTTTTTTGCTTTATTTCTCACTACCTTTGTCCTTTTTGCACAATGTAAGAATGCCTGTAGTTGCTGATGCACACTGTACCATGATTATAGTGCTGGAAGCTACAGATTGCTACAGAGGATGATGCTGGACTAGAAACTAAAGTTGTTTTGTAATCTGTGAAAATTAATATATCGGCCAGAGGTCCACCAAAGATCTATTTTCAATTAAGTTAAGAGGGTCTGTGGAATGTGAGAGTATAAGAGGAGGTTTTTCTAAAAAGTAATTAATTGATCCATATTAGAAGTCAGTGCTTTACAAATAAAGTAAATGGACTCAGACATTAGAAAGAAAACACTCTATGGATAACCTTCTGTGCGACAGTATTATTCACACTGACGGCTGATTTCATCATGTTGTAATGATATCACAGTACATTACATCATTAATCACCCTGGCTCCAATATAGTACTAAGCAATGCAAATAATACAAATGTAACTACTCCAATGTCTCAATTCCATTTAAGTCAGTATTTATGGAAGCACCCTCAATTATTTATAAAAGATAAAATCTCATATACAAAAAAGAAGAATTTACCAATTGGTAATTCTAGCCAGGCGCTGATTGGGGAGGTTCAAGCATAAATGCTTTTCCCTTTTCTTCTCTCCAACTCTATCAATTACTAAGATATAAATACATTCTATAGCCTAATGTAAATATTTCTCCATTAACCCTGCTATATATTTTGTATATGAAACCTTATGAAATAATATAGAATGTAATATGGGTATGCCATACTCACTGGTAGTAGTCTGTATAAATTATGTATGACATATTATATGTTTCTCCGTGTGGTTGGCATGGTGGTTGGCGGAAATACACGGATAACAGTGCTATTGATGGAATCTGGGATGCCTCCCACCGCGAACCACACGGAGCCATTTCTAAGTGATGCGATAATAGACGCGTTACCCTGACAACATTGAATGCACCACGTCATGACGTTCATTGAGCGCATTGCGTCATGACGCTCACGTCCGAGGTCCGCGAGAATGACGCGGTGCCGGAATACGGACCGCATCATCACTACGCGGCCGGGCGGTGTTGGATGACGCGACGGGATGGGATCCGTTCGCGTCATCCCCATTGATTACTGACACCTACGATATGAGTGAGGGGGAGGAAACCCCCTGGTAATATATAAAGTAGTAGACAGAATCTCTTCACATTTGGGAAGGATTGCTAATACCAGGGATTTGTGCAGTACGCTTAATACACACACATTTGATCCACTCCGGGTTTTGTGTATTACAGCACAGGTTAGATATTTTTAAAAAGAAGCATGTGATCATCCCATACGAAAATAAACATATAATTTTGGAGTTTTTGTCACCTTTTTAATTCATATATTTGGTAATATATACTTATACTAATGTCTGTCATTAATTGGGTCATATTATGAGATAAGATGGTCAAATTCTAATTATCTATGCAAATGAGCAGCCATGTTGTTTGGGTATATAAACCCCTATCTAGAGCTTAGTGAGCACCTTGAAAAAGTTGTGTAAACACAACGAAACGCGTTGGTGTGAGCTGCCTTTCTGCATCAATCCCTGGACCTGCACTGTTTGGAGATTGGACGACCTGAACCAAGTTCCCCCCATTTCACTGGGACCCAAAGACCCCAACTAGAGGTATACCAATTGAACTGTGGACATTGCTAAACCATCTACCTTACCGAGGAACTGCAATACTGCGGACTGCCAAGCCGCTTAAAATTATCCTTGGATATACCTGCGGTAACTATTAATGTCGGCACTCGACCACTAAGTGGGTCTATGGACTTTTAGAAGGGGACTACATTATAGGAACAGGTCCTATTATCTCCACAACTGCTTTATCAGTGCACATGGGAGTTTTTTTCTAAATCCTTTTTCATTAAGGTTTTTTAATGGTTTATTTATCATATATTATTACTCCATATGGATGTTATATTGGTTTTATTATGTATTAAATATGTTGTTTGATATACTTATCTCATCTATGACCTACTAGCGCTATCTATTTTTAAAATCTCATATACGTCTATTAGACTATTTCCTACTATATATATATATATATATATATATATGTATAATTGCCTCTATATAGAGCAATTTATAGTGAATATTTAGGGTTCTCCTCCATATTATATTTCTTTGTAATGTATACCACTATGTACTGTACTATACTGTACATTAGGGTTGCTATAAAAATTCCCTTTAATCAGGGACACATAATTTATGAATCACAATTGTAAAGCGCAACAACAGTGCTGTCACTAGGGGGTGCAGACCACACCGAGTGACACCATCCAGGATATTTAGCACTATATATGCGTGCAGATGCCCACAGTATTTACACAGTGCGGGAAGAGTCTCTGTGACAGTCCAGCATCTCCGGGAGTGCAGAGAATGCCTCCAGAGTGATGAAATTGGGGGCGCATGCCGTAATGCCATGATCATTTCAGCACTGGCTGTTCCAAACCATGATGTCACTGTATTTAAGGCAATGTCAATGAATAAATAATAACATAGTTACACAGGTTCTCTGGCTGATTAAATCCAGATAAAATGCAGACTTGGAAGCAGCTAGAAGGGGCAGGCAGGGCACTTGCTCCGGGTGACTGTAAACCAGGAAGCGAGGGACATGGGGAGGGAGGGCATATGTTTAGCCCCCCCCCCCCCAGCTTTGTTCTGCAGAAAAGTAAGTGTGGGGGAGATAACTAAGGGATTAATGTACATTAATGGAATTATGTAATGATGTTGGGGTTGATTAATAATGGAGATTATGGAGGTAATGTTAAGAGGTTAAGGGCGGTATCCTATTATTACCACAGCTAATGGATTCCCCTGAGGCTATTAGTCGAGTTCGGTATTTAATACCTAGTGCCTAACCCTAACCCCCCCTAGTGCGTAACCCTAACCCTCCTCCCCAAGGTCCTAACCCTGTACCCACATACTCACCTTCGGCATGCCGGCTGTTGGTTTTCCGGCGCCGGTCTTCTGATTGGTTACAGGATTCCGGCGTCGGTCACATGACTGCTGGCATCCCAACTACTAGGAAGCCAAACGCATCCCCTATTAGCACTGTAGCCCAGCACTCATTGGAGATTTTGCTCCTTGTGCCTCAGGCATGCGAAGCAGAATCCCTGATACCCAGTCCCAGGAGACCCATTTTCGGACAGTAACACACGGGTCTATGAACTTGTCCCATTATATGGTGATCACTGATGTTCTCTGTATTATATAGTGATCACTGATGTTCATGGTCACTGATACTCTGTATTATATAGAGATCTCTGATGCTCTCTCTATTATATGGTGATCACTGATGCTCTCTGTATTATATGGTGACCACTAATACTCTATGATATGGTGATCACTGACGCTCTCTCTATTATATGGTGATTACTGACGCTCTCTATATTATATGGAGATCACTGATGCTCTCTGTATTATATAGTGATCACTGATGCTCTCTGTATTATATAGTGATCACTGATGCTCTCTGTATTATATGGTGACCACTAATACTCTATGATATGGTGATCACTGACGCTCTCTCTATTATATGGTGATCACTGACGCTCTCTCTATTCTATGGTGATCACTGATACTCTCTCAATTATATGGTGATCACTGATGCTCTCTCTATTATACTGTATGGTGATCACTGATGCTCTCTCTATTATATGGTGATTACTGATACTCTCTCTATTATATGGAGATCTCTGATGCTCTCTGTATTATATGGAGATCACTGATGCTTTCTGTATTATATGGTGATCACTGAAGCTCTCTCTATTTTATGGTGATCACTAACGCTCTCTCTATTATATGGAGATCACTGATGCTCTCTGTATTATATGGAGATCACTGATGCTTTCTGTATTATATGGTGATCACTGAAGCTCTCTCTATTTTATGGTGATCACTAACGCTCTCTCTATTATATGGTGATCACTGAAGCTCTCTCTATTTTATGGTGATCACTAACGCTCTCTCTATTATATGGAGATCACTGATGCTCTCCGTATTATGGTGATCACCATGGCCGTAACTAGGTGTGTGCCGAGGGGGCACGGCACATAGCGCTGCATGGTAGGGGGAGCTGTAGGAGGCACTTGTCAATTATCTGTTTTAATTACTTTCACTTGCAGCTTCCCCCCTTTTGAAGCCCAGCAACTCCTGACTGCCCCTAATGGGTGTAGTATGGCTGACCGGCGGTCAGGAGACCGCCGGTCAGCATACCGACGCTGGGATCCCGACAGCATACCAACGCCAGGATCCCGGCGGGGAGGGGCTCGCCACGCTGCGGGCTCGGTAGCGACCTGCGGTCACCACGGGTTCTATTCCCACGAGTGGAAATAGTCCCTGTTGGTCGGCATGCCGACCATCAGGATAGTGAGGGGTCGGGATGCTGGAGGAGGTCATGTGACTGTCGGTCTCCCGAACGCCGGTCACATGAATACCACCCCTGCTAATACCTATACAACATTCATGAACTTAACTTGATAGCTCCTTGTTATTCAGTCACACTGTCCTTTATTACATTTCAAGATGCTGACATACCCGGGATTCAAACTCATTGCCTGCGGCATTGCAGTCAGACACTTTATTCATTGAGCTATCTGTCCTTGCATAGAAGCTACAGAATTCTAAGCTTGAGAATTCTAACTATTTGAAGCTTACCTAGTACTTTGTAAAAATATTATCAGCATTGCAGCTGAGCAGATCTATGTAGTGTGTGTAGCAAGGGATTGGATGTGCGGCTGCACACCACATAGATCTGCTCAATTACAATGCTGATTATTGTTTTACAAAGCACAAATACTGCAGCATCATGTTGTTAGGAATCTCATAGTTTGTATGCAGGATCAAATAGACCAATGAGAAGGGTGGTTGACTGGAATGCAACCGGTTATAGGTTTGAATCCTGGGTATGGCAGTATATTGAAATTTTTTATGTGTGTGTGTGTATATATATATTTACACACACACATAAAATATTTTAGACACAAAATCTTAAGAATTGGTGTATCAAACATTGTATGAGCTCTCTGCACACACACACACACACATATATATATATATATATATATACACAGTAACAAAATGTGGGAAGGGACATCATAGCATGGGCTTTCTCTGAGTTCAATTATGTAATACCCATTCTTTACGAGGCATGTGCCTTATGTCCCTATTGGAAAAATGAGGGGGAAGGTGCCAATTCTCTTTCTGGCACCGGGCACCGAAAAGTCTAGTGTCGACTTTGGCGATCATTGATGCTCTCTATTATATGGTGGTCACTGATGTCCGTAGTCACTGATGCTCTGTTTTATATCACGATCACGCTTGCTCTCTGTATTATATGGCAGTCACTGATGCTCTCTGTATTATATGGCAGTAACTGATACTCTGTATTATATAGTGATCACTGAAGCTCTCTGCATTATATGGCAGTAACTGATACTCTGTATTATATAGTGATCACTGATGCTCTCTGTATTATATGGCATTAACCGATACTCTATATCAGAGGTTCTCAAACTCGGTCCTCAGGACCCCACACGGTGCATGTTTTGCAGGTCTCCTCACAGAATCGCAAGTGAAATAATTAGCTTCACCTGTGGACCTTTTAAAATGTGTCAGTGAGTAATTAATACACCTGTGCACCTGCTGGGTTACCTGCAAAACATGTACTGTGTGGGGTCCTGAGGACCGAGTTTGAGAACCTCTGCTCTATATTATATAGTGATCACTGAAGCTCTCTGCATTATATGACAGTCATTGATGCTCTCTGTATTATGTGGTGATCAATGAAGATCTCTGTATTATATGGCAGTCATTGATGCTCTCTGTATTATATGGTGATCACTGATGCTCTCTGTTGCAACAAGAATAATGACAGATAGGCTTTAAAGTTCTTTTATTTGGAATGCACAATTCCACATTAAGAGCACATGGTCCCTTTAATTGGATGTTCATATTCAGCACTAGTCGCTATGATCTGTCAATATTGCGCCTTTTATATATATATATATATATATATATATATATATATATGGTGGCGTCACAGACATCTGGTACTTGAAGAATTTCATTCTATAAAAGAAACAGGTCCAAGCCTGAATCATCTACGTATATATCCATACAGATATGCTTTACTTTAGCATTAATTTGGCATGTACACTATTGTATTAAGATACTACACTATTAGGCACTTCACTGTGTGAGTCATTCCGAGTTGATCGCTCGCTAGCTACTTTTTGCAGCGCTGCGATCAGATAGTCGCCGCCTATAGGGGAGTGTATTTATGCTTTGCAAGTGTGCGAATGCTTTTGCAGCCGAGCGGTACAAAAAAGTTTTGTGCAGTTTCTGAGTAGGTTTGAACTTACTCAGCCCCTGCGATCACTTCAGCCTGTTCGTGTCCAGAATTGACGTCAGACACCCGCCCTGCAAACACTTGGACATGCCTGCTTTTTCCCAAACACTCCCACAAAACACCACTAGTTAAGTAACTGGGCTGTTCATAGTTTGAGTCATCAACTGGTGTGTACCTATATAATGTAATAGCAACACCTACACACACATAATTTCTAAAAGAATTGACACCTCTGTGTTTCATTTTTCCTTGTAGTGTTTTATAATCATCTCCACCACTTGGAAAATACTGGGCACCCCATCATAGAAACATAGAATTTGACGGCAGATAAGAACCACTTGGCCCATCTAGTCTGCCCCTTTTTTATCCTTTAGGTAATCTCAACCCTTTTTGAAGCTATCTAGCGAGTTTGTAATTAGTACAGGGGTGCCCCAGGGTTGTGCACTGAGTCCCCTGCTGTACTCCTTGTTTACTTATGATTGCATTTCTAAATCGGAGTCAGTTCACATTATTAAATTTGCCGATGATATTGCAATTGTAGGTTTAGTTAGTAAGGACGATGAGTTAGAATATAGATCTGAGGTCGCTAGGTTAGAGGCTTGGAGTCAAACTAATCACTTAATTTTAAATGTAAAAAAAACGAAAGAAATTATTGTAGATTTTTGGAAATCGCATAAGCGGCCCTTTTGTCCTATAGTTGTAAATAACCAGGAAGTGGAGACGGTTGAGTCCTTTAAATTCCTGGGTATCTCCAATGATTTGTCCTGGGGTATACTATTCATACACAATGTGTTGTTAAAAAAGCCCAACAATGCCTGTTTCTATTGAGGAAAATGCGTATGGCGGGAATATGTAAGGAGATTTTAGTAAATTTTTATTCGGCCATTTTAGAGAGTGTCCTTACATATGGCATTATGGTATGGTTTGGTAATTGCACTGCCGTAGAACGTAAGTCCCTTCAGAGAGTGGTTAAAACTGCGAGTAGGGTTATTGGAGTTAGTTTGCCCTGTATTCAGGATATATATATGAAAAAAAGGCTCCTCACTAAGGTGAGAAGTATCTTGGGAGATTTATCTCATCCTAATGTGAGGATGTTTTCTGTGCTGCCATCTAATAGGCGTTATCGTTCTATTCTTTGTCAGACTAACCGGTTAAGGGGTAGTTTTTTCCCAATAGCAATAAACATGTTAAACCGGACAAAATCGAGATAATTGAGAGTGTCTTGGTTTGAGAAGTGCTCTTTCTGCTCTTATGGTCTTTGTATATGCTTGCTTTTAGTTTCGCTGATTGTTCATGTCTTTCTTGAACTATTGATAATAATAAAGTATTATTATTATAATTATTATTAATAATTCTTTGTAAGGATATTCATATGCCTATCCCAAGCATGTTTAAATTGCTCTACAGTCTTAGCCCCTACCACCTCTGATGGGGGGGCTATTCCACTTGTCCCCTACCCTTTCTGTGAAGTAAGTTTTCCTTAAATTTCCCCTGAACCTGCCTCCCTCCAGTGTCAGTGTATGTCCTCGAGTTCTAATACTCCTCTTCCTTTGGAGAATGTTTCCCTCCTGAACTTTGTTAAAACCCTTGGTATATTTGAAAGTTTCTATCATGTCCCCCCTTTCCCTTCTCTCTTTTAGCCTTTCCGGGTATGTTTTGTGATGTAGGCTATGCACCATTTTAGTTGCCCTTCTTTGTACACTCTCTAATGTATTTATATCCTTCTGGAGATATGGTCTCCAGAACTGGACACAGTATTCCAGATGGAGCCGCACCAATGACCTATACAGTGGCATTATTACTTCTCTTTTCCTGCATGGGTGGCTGGGCGGAGTGGTGAGCTACAATATTGTGTACTATTTACTGTACATATGTATAAATGATTAAGGGGTACATTTACTAAGCAGTGATAAGAGCGGAGAAGTGAGCCAGTGGAGAAGTTGCCCATGGCAACCAATCAGCACTGAAGTAACATCTATAATTTGCATACTATAAAATGATACAGAGCTGCTGATTGGTTGATGGGGAAATTTCTCCACTGGCTCACTTCTCCACTCATATCACTGCTTAGTAAATGTATCCCTAAGCATCATACACTGATTTGAATGATGCAGTTGGATCTATAGAGAACTGTGTAGTTCATGAGCGATGTAACTGTTGGGTCTGAGCTGTTCTCGTAGGAATATATTGCATGGAAAGAATTTGTAACCTTCAGACGGATGTGCAAGTATGAAGTCATGCTGTGGGCTAAACATAAAGCATAGCTCATTGTAATCTGTGTAGTGCTATGTATGAGATGGGAGAAATGCGTAGGATCGGCCTGAGCGCATTTTCCTTAAATGACCTGCACAAAGGGGGTCATTCCGACCCGTTCGCATGCAGCGGTTCTTCGCTGTGGTGCGAACGGCTCAGAAATGCGCATGCGCGTCGGACACATTGTGCACGCACGTCGTTGACTGGTGACGAGCGTCGCCAGACAACGACCGCCGCCAGCGTGAAATGTGATCGCAGCGGCGATCGCAAGAAGACAGACAGGCGGGAGGCGTTCCGGGGCGGATACTCGCCGTTTTCCAGGCGTGGTGAGTCCAGCGCAGGCGGATCCAGGCGTTTGGAGGGCGGATGTTTGATGTCAGGACTGGGACCTTCATTGCTGGATCCGTCGCACTGGGTAAGTAACTACAGCCCTGGTCTTGTATTGCTTGAAACTTTTTTAGGATAGCAGGGCTGCACAAGCGTTCGCAGCCCTGCTATGCTAAAATACACTCCCCCATAGGCGGCATCAGGTTGATCGCACGAGCAGCAAAAAGTTGCTACGTTTAACTCAGAATGACCCCCAAACTCCGCTCACTGGATGGCCTGTAGTTAATAAAACCCTGATGCTGAATGGATTCAGAACTTTCTGTTACACACAGGAAAAATGAAGTGATTTAAATAAATCTACTGAATTATTTAATTAAAACAAACCAGCCGAGTTAGAGGCTCCAGTTTATTTAATAAGCCTTGGACAGTGATAAAGTGGAGAGAGATAAAGTACCGGTCAGTCAGCTCCTAAATGCCATGTCACAGGCTGTGTTTGAAAAATTACATATAGGAGCTGGTTGGCTGGTACTTTATCTCCATCCACTTTATCTCTCTCCAAGGCTTAGTAAATAAACCCCATAGTTTGGGAAGTTTATTAATCACTGTTCAATTCTACATGTATAGCGAGCATACATAAGTGGGAACATTTATAGGCCTTAGCAATGCAGACCTCAGCGAATTCCTGGCGAGTCTACCCAATGTTTTAAAGGGGCAATCATTTAAATACCAGGGCCAGTATTTACTAAAAAAATCGAGTTTGTTCGATTTGTGTTTTTTTTTTTCAAAGTCCCAATCCGGGAATTCACTAAGCACAAATCTCGGCAGTGTCTGGTCTATTCGTAATGTATTTAACGGCAAAGTTCTGAAATACGAATGAATAGACCATCGGTCAAACGCGGCTGTTATTTCATACAATACGGGTATTCACTATTCATTCGTATTTGGGTGTTAGTCTCTGAGTGCTCAAGTGCGGGTCTATTTTTTTGCGAATCGTTAAAAAAAGCAGCAAAAAAATAGACCTGCTTTTTCCAGTCGAGTTTGGATAACCATGCACGGATCAGTGAGATCTGTGCATGGTTATCTATGGGAAAGGGTGTGTTTAGTGTAAAAAGTTAAAAACAGAAAAAAAATGCGTGGGGTCCCCCTTCCTAAGCATAACCAGCCTCGGGCTCTTTGAGCCGGTCCTGTTTGAAAAAATATGGGGGGAAAATGACAGGGGTTCCCCCATATTTCATCAACCAGCACCGGGCTCTGCGCCTGGTCCTGGTTCAAAAAATACGGGGGACAAAAAGCGTAGGGGTCCCCCGTATTTTTTAAACCAGCACCGGGCTCCACTAGCCAGGTACATAATGCCACAGCCGGGGGACACTTCTCCTGTAGTGTCTGTGATGCTGCACACGTCAGAGATACAATGTAGCGCCTATGCGCTCCATTGTATCCAATGGTGGGAACTTTGCGGTCAGCGGTTGGCCGAAAGTAACCTCACCGCTGACCGCAAAGTTCCCACCATTGGATACAATGGAGCGCATAGGCGCTACATTGTATCTCTGCCGTGTGCAGCATCACAGACACTACAGGAGCACACAGCCAATCAGGAGAGTGCCACGAAGTGGCGCTCCCTGATTGGCTGAAGGGACCCTCTTTGACAGGAGTCAGGGGGGGTCCTGGCAGTCGGGGAAAGGGGTCCCATGTGTAAACATGGGACCCCTTTCAGTGCGTGGTCGGGTTTCTGTTTTTTGTTTTGCCAAGTACGTGGATTATACAAAGAAGACAAGCAACACTGGATTATGTGAGTATAATTTCTTTCACAGGTACCCCGAGGATTCTACATGGAGAAGAGGACCGAGCATCGTGTGAACATAGGTAAGTATGTATGTTTGGAGGTGTGCATGCATGTAATAAACTTATACTGTCACGGTGTGTGTGTCCTGTTTTTTGTTGGGTATTTTTTTAGTAGTAGTACTACAGGTACCAGCGGGCCCGGTTTTTCACCGCATGCTGGTACTTGTGGTTCTCCAAGTACCAGCTTGCGGGGGAGGCTTGCTGGGACTTGTAGTACTGCTACTAAAAACAATATTCTGATTTTTTACACTTGGCTATCAGCCCCCCATCCGCCGCCCTTGGATGGGGAGGACAGCCTCGGGCTTCACCCCTGGCCCTTGGGTGGCTGGAGGGGGGGGACCCCTTGATTTAAGGGGTTCCCACTCCTCCAGGATACCCCGACCAGAGGTGACTAGTTGGGTATGTAATGCCAGGGCTGCCGTGACCACAATAAAAGTGTCCCCCGGCTGTGGCATTATGTACCTGGCTAGTGGAGCCCGGTGCTGGTTTAAGAAATACGGGGGACCCCTACGCTTTTTGTCCCCCGTATTTTTTTAACCAGGACCAGGCGCAGAGCCCGGTGCTGCTTGATGAAATATGGGGGAACCCCTGTCATTTTCCCCCCCATATTTTGTCAACCAGGACCGGCTCAAAGAGCCCGAGGCTGGTTGTGCTTAGGAGGGGGGACCCCACGCAATTTTTTCTGAATTTTTAACACTTTAAACACCTTCTTAAGGTACACAATGAAGCCCTGCACGGATCTCACAGATCCGGCCGGGATTCCTTGTGTTTTGTCAGGCAGTGTTTTACTCATCACTCCCGTAAAATACTGCCTGACATTACGAATCACATCGACATCGGAAAATACGAATTTGGAAAAATCGGCAGCTTAGTGAATGATCGTATCAGGATTCAAAAAGTTTCAGTAAAATGCACCCGATACCATTCGAGTTCAAACACCCTTAAAAATGGCAAAAACACGAATCTTTGTAAATATACCCCCTGGTTGGCTTTGTCTTTTAAATGATTGTCCCTTTAAATTATTGGACAAACTCGCAGGCTATAACATTTATTTCATAGACTTCTTGGAAACAAAAAAGGGCTCATTTATTAATATGATGTAGTGCAATGTCCCCAAATGTGATATTACCCATTTGAATTAATTAGATTTAGGTATTGTTCTAGTGCAGTTTAGAAAATGAAATCAACAGTCCGATTGGTTGCTGTGGATTTCAGCACATTTGCGTATATTGGGGGTCATTCTGACCTGATTGCTCGCTGCAGTTTATCGCAGCGATTGGGTCGGTACTGCGCATGCGCCGCAGTGCGCCGGCGCATGCCAGACGGCCGAAGGCTATCGTTGCCTAGTGATCGCCTCTGCCTGATTGACAGGCAGAGGAAGTCGCTGGGCGGGAGGGGGCTGTACGGCGGCGTTTAGGGGGCGCGGTTCGGTCAACGCAGGCGTGGCCGGACTGTTGGGGGGGGCGGGCCTCAGCGGCTGCGTGACGTCACACGCAGCCGCTGCAACCCGGGCAGCGAAAAGGTTCTACCGGCCAGCCGCAGGAGCTGCGCTGGCCGGGAGTTACTCCTCAAATGCAAAAGCATCGCCGCTGTTCTCTATTAGTAATAGTGCCGGATTTAGGGGTGGAGGGGGGAAGATGGATCTGCACACTGCGTTCAAGGTGAACATTTGCATCTCTGTGGATCTCAGAGCGATTTAGACTTGCACAAGCAGGGGCAGATTGGGATGGAAAACCAGCCTGGGAAATCTCTGGAAGCTGCCCTAATGGGGGTGGGTCTGTGGAGGGCGGGTAGGATACTTCCTTCTCATATGGCCAGATTCTGGGAAAGAGGTAGATATGTCCTCCTTGCATCTTTTGCTGCAGTTATGTCTGTGACGTTATGCTAATGCTACTACAAACGCAGTGATGTGCGGTGGGGTGAGGCAGGTGAGGCAGAGCCTTTCCTGCCATTCTAACGTTTGTGCCAGTTTTGACTTTATAAAGTATATGAAAAATACAAAGAATATGTTAGAAATATCTTCTTTACATTATTCTAACCATTTTTATAGCCAAAACTCTGGAGTAAAAAGTCTATGGCAGGGGAGGCAGTGCCTCACCTCCTTTTCTTTTCTGCACATCTCTGATCAAACCTCACCAAATTTCCAAGCCTTTATACAGCTGCATCTGTGTGTAATGTCCACATGTATATACTGCAGCACCTGTGTGTAATGCCCACATGTATATACTGCTGCACCTGTGTATAATGCCCACATGTATATACTGCTGCACCTGTGTGTAATGCCCACATGTATATACTGCTGCACCTGTGTGTAATGTCCACATGTATATACTGCAGCACCTATGTGTAATGCCCACATGTATATACTGCTGCACCTGTGTGTAATGCCCACATGTATATACTGCTGCACCTGTGTATAATGCCCACATGTATATACTAGAGATGGGCACCGCAAATTTTTTGGGTTTTGTGTTTTGGTTTTGGATTCGGTTCCGCGGCCGTGTTTTGGATTAGGACGTGTTTTGGCAAAACACTTCCTGAAATTTTTTTGTCGGATTCGGGTGCGTTTTGGATTCAGGTGTTTTTTTTCAAAAACCCCTCAAAAACAGCTTAAATCATAGAATTTGGGGGTAATTTTGATCCCATAGTATTATTAACCTCAATAACCATAATTTCCACTCATTTCCAGTCTATTCTTAACACCTCACACCTCACAATATTATTTTTAGTCCTAAAATTTTACACCAAGGTCGCTGGATGACTAAGCTAAGCGACCCAAGTGGGCGGCACAAACACCTGGCCCATGTAGGAGTGGCACTGCAGTGTCAGACAGGATGGCACTTAAAAAATTGGCCCCAAACATCACATGATGCAATGATAAATAAAATAAAAAAAGAGGTGCAAGATGGAATTGTCCCTGGGCCCTCCCACCCACCCTTATGTTGTATAAACAGGACATGCACACTTTAACAAACCTATCATTTCAGCCACAGGGTCTGCCACACGACTATAGCTGAAATGACTGGTTGGTTTGGGCCCCCACCAAAAAAAGAAGTAATCAATCTCTCCTTGCTCAAACTAGCTCTACAGAGGCAAGATGTCCACCTCATCATCATCCTAGGATTCCTCACCCCTTTCACTGTGTACATCCCCCTCCTCACAGAGTATTAATTCGTCCCCACTGAAATCCACCATCTCAGGTACCTGTGTACTTTCTGGAGGCAATTGATGGTGAATGTCTCCATGGAGGAATTGATTATAATTCATTTTGATGAACATCATCTTCTCCACATTTTGTGGAAGTAACCTCGTACGCCGAACGCTGACAAGGTGACCGGCTGCACTAAACACTCTTTCGGAGTACACACTGGAGGGAGGGCAACTTGGGTAAAATAAAGCCAGTTTGTGCAAGGGCCTCCAAATTGCCTCTTTTTCCTGCCAGTATATGTACGGACTGTCTGACGTGCCTACTTGGATGCTGTCACTCATATAATCCTCCACCATTCTTTCAATGGTGACAGAATCATATGCAGTGACAGTAGACGACATGTCAGTAATCTCGTTGGCAGGTCCTTCAGTCCGGACCAGATGTCAGCACTCGCTCCAGACTGCCCTGCATCACCGCCAGCGGGTGGGCTCGGAATTCTTAGCCTTTTCCTCACAGCCCCAGTTACGAGAGAATGTGAAGGAGGAGCTGTTGACGGGTCACGTTCTGCTTGAGTTGACAAGTGTCTCACCAGCAGGTCTTTGAACATGTGCAGACTTGTCTCTGCCGGAAAGAGAGATACAACGTAGGCTTTAAACCTAGGATCGAGCACGATGGGCAAAATGTAGTGCTCTGATTTCAACAGATTGACCACCCGTGAATCCTGGTTAAGCGAATTAAGGGCTCCATCCACAAGTCCCACATGCCTAGTGGAATCGCTCCGTTTTATCTCCTCCTTCAATCTCTCCAGCTGCTTCTGCAAAAGCCTGATGAGGGGAATGACCTGACTCAGGCTGGCAGTGTCTGAACTGACTTCACGTGTGGCAAGTTCAAAGGGTTGCAGAACCTTGCACAACGTTGAAATCATTCTCCACTGTGCTTGAGTCAGGTGCATTCCCCCTCCTTTGCCTATGTCGTAGGCAGATGTATAGGCTTGAATGGCCCTTTGCTGCTCCTCCATCCTCTGAAGCATATAGAGGGCTGAATTCCACCTCGTTACCACCTCTTGCTTCAGATGATGGCGGGGCAGGTTCAGGAGTGTTTGCTGGTGCTCCAGTCTTCGGCACGCAGTGGCTGAATGCCGAAAGTGGCCCGCAAGTCTTCAGGCCACCGACAGCATCTCTTGCACGCCCCTGTCGTTTTAAAAAAAATTCTGCACCACCAAATTCAATGTATGTGCAAAACATGGGACGTGCTGGAATTTGCCCACATGTAATGCATGCACAATATTTCTGGCATTGTCCGATGTCACAAATCCCCAGGAGAGTCCAATTGGGGTAAGCCATTTTGCGATGATGTTTCTCAATTTCCGTAAGAGGTTGTCAGCTGTGTGCCTCTTATGGAAAGCGGTGATACAAAGCGTAGCCTGCCTAGGAACGAGTTGGCGTTTGCGAGATGCTGCTACTGGTGCCGCCGCTGCTGTTGTTGCTGCGGGAGGCAATACATCTACCCAGTGGGCTGTCACAGTCATATAGTCCTGAGTCTGCCCTGCTCCACTTGTCCATATGTCCGTGGTTAAGTGGACATGGGTACAACTGCATTTTTTAGGACACTGGTGAGTCTTTTTCTGACGTCTGTGTAAATTCTCGGTATCGCCTGCCTAGAGAAGTGGAACCTAGATGGTATTTGGTACTGGGGACACACTTACGTAATAGGTAAACAAAATAGTGAGTTGTACCCCCAACCGCGCAAAAGGCTTCCTGGACACTACAACAGTCAAATTAAGTGTTTCCCCAGGACACTTATGAACATATGAATACAAAAGAAAATTAGACTGAGTTTGTTACCAGGCGCCACTTGTACAATATGTCACAATGAAATATCAAAGTATGGTACGTTCCTGATAACGAATCCACAAAGGTTCCTCCCACTGTTGCGTATATTGATCTCAGCGCATGTGGAGAGAATGGATAAGAATAATCATGTGTAGTACAGTATTTGTTTAATGACATACACAAGATATAAGACACAGTGAAAAACAATGCTATGTTCCCCTGTTCTGTTAGAGATGCTGTAGATGTAACAATTACCAGAATAATATGTGGACTGGTGTAAAACAGTCCTCAATAAAAGCGTGTTGTTTGAATAATCACCGCAGTAGTCCTCCCGGGTGGACCATCAGGTGCATTCGTCTGGTCACTGGAACAATCTATCTCCCACTGGAACAAAGGGGTCCAAAGTACAGCCGACGCGTTTCAACCCAAAATGCTATGGGTCTTTCTCAAGGCAGTGTATGGAAGCTTTCATTCTGAGCTTCCTTATAAACCCCCATCCTCCAATCGGGGATTCCTTCCCAGAGCTCTCTATTAGGTAACCAATCCCAGCAGTCCCCTGTATTGTCCTATGGTATCCACAGCTGTCACTCAAAGGATCCTGAGGGCTAGGGCCCCGGAAGTCCCACCCTCCAATGCAAATCTAGAACCTCCGAACTAATGGCACGTTCGTCCCGCCGGAAGTGCATCAACCTACTTCCGCCCGCTCCACCGGCTCCCTGTATGTCCGTCCGAAAGAAAGTTTCCCTCCTGGCGTCCCCGGATGTCCGCATTGGTTCTAGACGCGGGTGTTACAGTATGGTTTCCCCGCCGCAATGTCACAGGAAGTCCGGATCCACGGAATGATGTATTGATTTTAAATATGTTTTATTGTAGTTCAATCACAAACTATTCCAATTATGAACGATCTCAGTGAGATTCTATTATATTAATTGATGGAGTGTTTTGGAACGCACAAAGGATCATATTCCTGCATTAAACATCTAACCGGAAGTGACGTTACGCCACTCCGGCCCGTGGATCCGGACTTCCTGTGAGTGCTAGTTTACCTGGAGGCACCCCTGTATCCTCCAAATGGCACTACAGGACCCAGCATGCCCTCCTAATGCTGGCTCCATCTATGCCTCTCTGAACTGCAATAAATAGTGGAAAACTGCTCTAATCAAGCTGGTAACAATCCCCAGGTGCTGCGGGAGGGGGTTACTCTAGACAAGAAATACAAAAGGGATTTTTCCCACGCACTCTGCTGGCTGTTAGTAAGAAGAACTATATACTATGTAATAATAGGAAATTTAGAGCTCTTCGTTACATTTAACACCAACACAGCTGCCAAGGCCTGAGTTATCCGCTTTGCAGCAGGATGACTGCTGTGATATTTCATCTTCCTCGCAAAGGACTGTTGGACAGTCAATTGCTTACTGGAAGTAGTACAAGTGGTCTTCCGACTTCCCCTCTGGGATGACGATCGACTCCCAGCAGCAACAACAGCAGCAGTAGGCGTTACACTCAAGAATCCATCGGAGGAATCCCAGTTAGGAGAGGACTCGTCAGACTTGCCAGTGACATAGCCTGCAGGACTATTGATGTACCTGTCAAGGAGGAAATTGACACTGAGGGAGCTGGTGGTGTGGTTTGCAGAAGCTTGGGTACAAGAGGAAGGGATTTAGTTGTCAGTGGGCTGCTTCCGCTGCCACCCAAAGTTTTTGAACTTGTCAATGACTTCTGATGAATGCGCTCCAGGTGACGTATAAGGGAGGATGTTCCTAGGTGGTTAACGTCCTTACCCATACTTATTACAGCTTGACAAAGGCAACACACGGCTTGACACCTGTTGTCCGCATTTCTGTTAAAATAATTCCACACCGAAGAGGTGATTTTTTTTGTAATTTGACCAGGCATGTCAATGGCCATATTCATCCCACGGACAACAGGTGTCTCCCCTCCACCTCACCATCAGAATCCTCCTTGTCAATTTCTTCCTCAGCACCAGCAACACCCATATCCTCATCCTGGTGTACTTCAACAGTGACATCTTCAATTTGACTATCAGGAACTGGACTGTGGGTGCTCCTTCCAGCACTTCCAGGGGGCGTGCAAATGGTGGAAGGAGCCACCTCTTCCCGTCCAGTGTTGGGAAGGTCTGGCATCGCAAACAACACAATTGGACTCTCCTTGGGGATTTGTGATTTAGAAGAACGCACAGTTCTTTGCTGTGCTTTTGCCATCTTAACTCTTTTCAGTTTTCTAGCGGGAGGATGAGTGCTTCCATCCTCATGTGAAGCTGAACCACTAGCCATGAACATAGGCCAGGGCATCAGCCGTTCCTGCCACTCCGTGACGTAAATGGCATATTGGCAAGTTTATGCTTCTCCTTAGACACTTTTAATTTACTGAACTTTAGTTTTTTGGATTTTACATGCTCTCTACTATGACATTGGGCATCGGCCTTGGCAGACGACGTTGATGGCATTTCATCGTTTCTGCCATGACTAGTGGCAGCAGCTTCAGCACTAGGTGGAAGTGAATCTTGATCTTTCCCTATTTCACCCTCCACATTTTTGTTCTCCATTTTTTAATGTGTGGAATTATATGCCAGTAATATTATTATATCAATAGCATTGGCCTACTGTACTCAGTAGCGGATCTTGCCATGGGCAAGCTGGACTTTTGCCCGGGGCGCCGCCTTCCGGAGGGCGCAGGGCGCCATCCGGAGGGCGCCGCACCAGGGCAAGATCCACTGCTGCTGTGCCCCCCGCTGCCCGCTGCCCCCCGCTGCCGCTGTGAAGGGAAACTAGACGCGTACGCGTCTAGTTTCCCTTCGTGGAGAGGTCCTTTACTGTGCGGTGCACGATGACGTCATCGCGCACCGCACATCATTTCAGTCTGTACAGGGGGCGTAAGTGACCATGCCCCCTGTACGAAGCCACACCCCCTATTGTCGCCCGGGGCGCACAGCGCCCAAGAACCGGCCCTGACTGTACTGTACAATTATATACTGTTGGTCACCAAAATGCTGCACTGTACTACTATATATACTGCCCACAAAAATGCAGCACAGATATGGAATGGATACTTGCAGTGACACGGAGCTGCAAGATACAGCAATGGCCTACTGTACTGTACAACTATATACTGTTGGTCACCAAAATGCTGCACTGTACTACTATATATACTGCTCACAAAAATGCAGCACAGATATGGAATGGATACTTGCAGTGACACAGAGCTGCAAGATACAGCAATGGCCTACTGTACTGTACAACTATATACTGTTGGTCACCAAAATGCTGCACTGTACTACTATATATACTGCTTACAAAAATGCAGCACAGATATGGAATGGATACTTGCAGTGACACAGAGCTGCAAGATACAGCAATGGCCTACTGTACTGTACAACTATATACTGTTGGTCACCAAAATGCTGCACTGTACTACTATATATACTGCTCACAAAAATGCAGCACAGATATGGTATGGATACTTGCAGTGACACAGAGTTGCAAGACACAGCAATGGCCTACTGTACTGTACAACTATAAACTGTTGGTCACCAAAATGCTGCACTGTTCTACTATATATACTGCTCACAAAAATGCAGCACAGATATGGAATGGATACTTGCAGTGACACAGAGCTGCAAGATACAGCAATTGCCTACTGTACTGTACAACTATATACTGTTGGTCACCAAAATGCAGCACACTGAGCACAGATATTTGCAGCACACTGAGCACAGATATGGAGCTTTTCAGGCAGAGAACGTAGATATTTGCAGCACACTGAGCACAGATATTTGCAGCACACAGAGCACAGATATGGAGCTTTTCAGGCAGAGAACGTAGCCACGTCCTCTCCGTTCAATCTCCAATGCACGAGTGAAAATGGCGGCGACGTGCGGCTCTTCATATAGAATACAAATCTCACGAGAATCCGACAGCAGGATGATGACGTTTGTCCGCGTTCGGGTTAACCGAGCAAGGTGGGAAGATCCGAGGCTGCCTCTGACCCGTGTAAAATAGGTGAAGTTCGGGGGGGTTCGGATCTCGACGAACCAAACCCGCTCATCTCTAGTATATACTGCTGCACCTGTGTATAATGCCCACATGTATATACTGCTGCGCCTGTTTATAATGCCCACATGTATATACTGCTGCACCTGTTTGTAATGTCCACATGTATATACTGCTGCACCTGTGTGTAATGCCCACATGTATATACTGCTGCACCTGTGTATAATGCCCACATGTATATACTGCTGCACCTGTGTGTAATGCCCACATATATATTCTGCTGCACCTGTGTGTAATCAAATGCCCACATGTATATACTGCTGCACCTGTGTATAATGCCCACATGTATACTGTTGCACCTGTGTGTAATGCCCACATGTATATACTGCTGCACCTGTGTGTAATGCCCACATGTATATACTGCTGCACCTGTGTATAATGCCCACATGTATATACTGCTGCACCTGTGTTTAATGCCCACATGTATATACTGCTGCACCTGTGTATAATGCACGCATGTATATACTTCAGCACCTGTGTATAAAGCCCACATGTATATACTGCTGCACCTGTGTATAAGCCCACATATATATACTGCTGCACTTGTGTATAATGCCCACATGTATATACTGCTGCACCTGTGTATAATGCCCACATGTATATACTGCTGCACCTATGTGTAATGCCAGCATGTATATACTGCTGCACCTGTGTATAATGCACGCATGTATATACTGCAGCACCTGTGTATAATGCCCACATGTATATACTGCTGCCCCTGTGTATAATATCCACATGTGTATATACTGCTGCACCTGTGTATAATGCCCACATGTATATACTGCTGCACCTGTGTATAATGCCCACATGTGTATATACTGCTGCACCTGTGTATAATGCCCACATATATATACTGCTGCACCTGTGTATAATGCCCGCATGTGTATATACTGCTGCATCTGTGTATAATGCCCACATGTATATACTGCTACACCTGTGTATAATGCCCACATGTGTATATACTGCTGCACCTGTGCATAATGCCCATATGTATATACTGCTGCACCTGTGTATAATGCCCACATGTATATATTGCTGCACCTGTGTATAATGCCCTCATGTACATACTGCTGCACCTGTGTATAATGCCCTCATGTATATACTGCTGCACCTGTGTATAATGCCCACATGTACATACTGCTGCACCTGTGTGTAATGCCCTCATGTATATACTGCTGCACCTGTGTATAATGCCCACATGTATATACTGCTGCACCTGTGTGTAATGCCCACATGTATATTCTGCTGCACCTGTGTATAATGCCCACATGTACCCTTTGGCTCATATACTGCGTGTAAATCTGGCTCTGGTACTAGCCAATGACTCCTGACCCATTTAGCTCACCGCACGTCCCTGGTACAAACGCCACCTCTGGTGTACATCTATGGGTAGATTGGGAACTGAAAGTGGCCCTGGGAAAATTAGTACTGGTGGCCTCACACATCCAGCGCCTGATGTGTAGCATACATAGGCGTGCGCAGGGGGGATGCCTGGTGCGCACAGGCAACCCCTAATGTCCGGCACCCCCCGCACACACGCGCATGCCTGTTGCTGCTGCCGCCAATTCCCGTCTCAGTCTGACGCTGAACTTGACGGGAGGAAAGCACTGCGCGCGTCTCTTCTGCCCCTCACTGTGTGTCCCCGTCTCCGGCAGTCATTTACAATATCTCTCGGCTTTCAGCCAATCAGAGCTCGCGGACTGGCTCCTGATTGGCCTCCGGCCCGTGAGCTTTGATTGGCTCACAAGCCGGCGCCATATTTCAAATGGCCGCCGGAGACAGCCAGGGACTCAGTGTAGTGAGGCACAGAAGAAACGCGCGCTGTGCTCTCCTCCCCTCAGCGGCAGAGACGGAAATCGGCGGCACTGGCAACAGAGGAGGGTGAGCACAAATGGGGGCATATGTATCTGGCACCGCTGGGGGCATTATGTATGTGGCACCGCTGGGGGCATACGTATCTGGCACCGCTGGGAGCATTTGTGTATGTGGCACCGCTGGGAGCATGTGTGTATCTGACACCGCTGGGGTCAAGTGTGTATCTGGCACTGCTGGGGGCAAGTGTGTATCTGGCACCGCTGGGGGTATTGAGTAAGGTGCACCGCTGGGGGCATATTTTTATATTGCTTTGAGTGCCAATAGGCGGTGCTAGACACGCACAATAGGCGGTGCTAGACACGCCCAGTAGGTGGTACCAAACACACTCCTCCGACGGTGCCCCCCTAATAAAATGTTCTGCGCACGCCTCTGGTAGCATAGTGTACTGTGTAGCCATGGCAACAGCAACACCCCTACCCAAGAGATTTTGCAGAGAGTATGCAATGTCCATCATCGAGGGGGAAGTTAAAAGTTAAAAAATATATATGTTAGGGGCAGATAATATCATACACCATTAGGATTAAGGAGACAATATAATTCTTTAGAAAAATATATATTTTTCACTTATAACATCCACCATATGCCAATAACCATTCACTCCATCCTACATGTCAGCCAAGCTCAAACACTAGACATCACAATAACTAGACCATCCACAATCACAGAGCCTAAGTGGCAAAATAATGATAACTGATGCTGTATATACACTGCTGTGAGATGATGGATGGCAGAGTTGCTGTACTGTAGACAATACACAGAGATGGAATATCAGAATGCATTGGAACAATACAGTGTGTGAGAATAATGAGTGCAGGCGGGCTGTCTGTCATGTGGGGGCAGGGCCACATGTCAACAAACAAAACAGGCCTCTAAAGGCCCGTACACACTGGTCGATGTATCGGCCGTTCTCTTGAACGGCCGATACATCGCGGGACCGTCGGCCAGTGTGTACGGGCGATACGTCTGTGAACTCCGTCGTTCACAGATGTATCGCGTCGGCCGCGCAGCACAGCCGACAGCCAATATATCTAACGATATATTGGCGCGTCGCTGTGTGTGTACGGGGCGGTCGTCCGACCGCCCGTACACATGCTGCGGCGGCCGGCGGTGATTGACAGGTGAACTGAGCGGGCGCGAGCGCCCGCCCAGTTCATGACGTCAGTCCCCCGACGGATCGGGCTGTGTGTATGCACAGCACACTGCCCAATCCGTACATAGATATATCTGCAGATCAATTGATCTGCAGATATATCTAATAGTGTGTACCCACCTTAAGACACATCAGCCCACCGGGGATCTTCCCTGTTGGCCCTATGGTCTATCCACCCCTGTGCAGAAGTGTCAGCCTGGTTTCCTTTTAAGACTAATTGGGTGTAACTGGGTAGCAATGGGGCATACACGGGTGGTCTTCAGTTTGCCGGCTGTCGGGATCCCGGTGAATAGTATACCGGCGCCGGAATCCCGACAGCCGGCATACCGACACTTTTTCTCCCTCTTGGGGGTCCACGACCCCCCTGGAGGGAGAAGAGATAGCATGGCACGCGTAGCGTGCCACCGAGGCCCGCAGCGTGGCGAGCGCAGCGAGCCTGCAAGGGGATCATTTGCGCTCGCCACGCTGTTGGTATGCCGGCAGTCGGGATTCCAGCGCCAGTATGCTGGTCGCTGGGAGCCCGGTCGCCGGCATACCCTACTACACCCGGCATTCACAGTTAGCATAGACTTGCCTTTGGAGTGTTGACTGAATTACGGCCTGTTTACAGGAGAGCATTCCCAAAGATCCAGTAATTTCAAATGGATCTCTTCCACCCAAGTTACAGTAGGGCTTTTAGACATCCCTGCTAATGATAGCTGCTTTCAAGTGTGGATGTATAGGGGCGGTGCAGCTACAAACATCCACCCGACGCTACATATGGGCGGATGTCAGCAGCCATTTTTTTAAATGTTTTTATGTATAAACTTCTTTATTGAGAAAGATTTTCATTAGTTTAAGTGAAGGGAAAAATTAAAGACATACAGTAAGGCAAGAAGGGAGGAAGGGGTAGGGTAACAATGTAGCACACCCAAACGAGACACAGATACAGTGCATCATTACATAGTACAAAGGGGGTTAGTCAGGTTTATTAGCAACTCAAAAAAGTTAGCAATTGGACAAAACAATGTGCATTGCAGGTGGGGTAGATGGAACATGTGCAGAGAGAGTTATATTTTGGTGGAGTGTGTTCAAACGGAATTTAAATTGCAGTGTAAAAATAAACACAGCCAGTATTTACCCTGCAGAGACAATATATCCCACCCAAATCTAAATCTCTCTGCATATGTTACATCTGCCCCACCTGCAGTGTAACATGGTTTTACCCAATTGCTAACTTTTTTGGTTTGCTTACAAACCTGAATAAGGCTTTACTGTATATACGAACCATGAAATACTGTAGGCCAAACGTTTGACCGTAAAACTTTAATATATACACTCACATATACTCTCCTTGTCCCTGGCGCGGTCAGTCCTGCTACATGTATGAGAAATGGTTTGTGAATCCCTAGTAAATGGTGCACTGGAAGCAACCTGCAGAATGATTCACCACAGATGAACCTCACCACAAGTTCAAATAACAATACAGATTTAGACAAAAATTTGTGGGACTCAAAATGGCAGGCGCTTACTACAACCAAAACGCATATACTCAACAATACGTCCCTGAGATATGTAGATGGACAAGATCTCCACACTGCAACTTGGACGATCTTCTTTTTTCCATTAAGAAATTCTCTCCTCTCAGGACGATGCTGGCATGCAAAAACAATAATGTATATATGTGTAATAAAGTTTTGATAAAAATGATCAAGTCCCTCTTATTGCCGCACACATTCACACGAAGATGATATTCAGCCACCGAAGAGACGTACACCAACTCATTTTCCAGATGGTAAATTTAAGCATATAAAGGTATCTTTTATCCACCACTGTGTCAGAAACATCAATTCGGTGATGAACCCCTTTACAGGAAAGGTAAGCGTACCTCACTCACACAGCAGAGATTTGATAGAAGCACATAAAGGTTTCTTTTATACTCTAGCGGATATTTTTTCAGCTGTGACTGAGCTATTTAGCTCACTGCGCGTCCCTGAGGCGTACCCTACTCACGAGAAGAATGATTGCATACCCTCCAACAAGACCTGCCCCACTAGGTACAAAATGCTCTGTTTCTGGACTTCCCTCTTAATTTATTATTGCCATCACCTGTGAAGAAACATCTTTCTTATCATTTAACTAGTTCAACACAGGTGATGGAAATCATAAATTAAGAGGGAAGTCCAGAAATAGAGCAGTTTGTACCTAGTGGGGTGGGTCATGTTGGTGGGTCTGTGATTGCATTCAAACGCATCAGGGTTTCTTTAGAAGGCTTGACGTATATGTTGTTACCATCATTTCATCCTCTTATTTGGTTTGTCCCGGAGAGGGCACCAGACAGAATTTCAACTAGAGATGAGCGCCGGAAATTTTTCGGGTTTTGTGTTTTGGTTTGGGGTTCGGTTCCGCGGCCGTGTTTTGGGTTCGACCGCGTTTTGGCAAAACCTCACCGAATTTTTTTTGTCGGATTCGGGTGTGTTTTGGATTCGGGTGTTTTTTTTTAAAAAACACTAAAAAACAGCTTAAATCATAGAATTTGGGGGTCATTTTGATCCCAAAGTATTATTAACCTCAAAAACCATAATTTACACTCATTTTCAGTCTATTCTGAATACCTCACACCTCACAATATTATTTTTAGTCCTAAAATTTGCACCTAGGTCGCTGGATGACTAAGCTGGGCGACCCTAGTGGCCGACACAAACACCGGGCCCATCTAGGAGTGGCACTGCAGTGTCACGCAGGATGTCCCTTCCAAAAAACCCTCCCCAAACAGCACATGACGCAAAGAAAAAAAGAGGCGCAATGAGGTAGCTGACTGTGTGAGTAAGATAAGCGACCCTAGTGGCCGACACAAACACCGGGCCCATCTAGGAGTGGCACTGCAGTGTCACGCAGGATGTCCCTTCCAAAAAACCCTCCCCAAACAGCACATGACGCAAAGAAAAATTAAAGAAAAAAGAGGTGCAAGATGGAATTGTCCTTGGGCCCTCCCACCCACCCTTATGTTGTATAAACAGGACATGCACACTTTAACCAACCCATCATTTCAGTGACAGGGTCTGCCACACGACTGTGACTGATATGACGGGTTGGTTTGGACCCCCACCAAAAAAGAAGCAATTAATCTCTCCTTGCACAAACTGGCTCTACAGAGGCAAGATGTCCACCTCATCATCATCCTCCGATATATCACCGTGTACATCCCCCTCCTCACAGATTATCAATTCGTCCCCACTGGAATCCACCATCTCAGCTCCCTGTGTACTTTGTGGAGGCAATTGCTGCTGGTCAATGTCTCCGCGGAGGAATTGATTATAATTCATTTTAATGAACATCATCTTCTCCACATTTTCTGGATGTAACCTCGTACGCCGATTGCTGACAAGGTGAGCGGCGGCACTAAACACTCTTTCGGAGTACACACTTGTGGGAGGGCAACTTAGGTAGAATAAAGCCAGTTTGTGCAAGGGCCTCCAAATTGCCTCTTTTTCCTGCCAGTATAAGTACGGACTGTGTGACGTGCCTACTTGGATGCGGTCACTCATATAATCCTCCACCATTCTTTCAATGGTGAGAGAATCATATGCAGTGACAGTAGACGACATGTCCGTAATTGTTGTCAGGTCCTTCAGTCCGGACCAGATGTCAGCATCAGCAGTCGCTCCAGACTGCCCTGCATCACCGCCAGCGGGTGGGCTCGGAATTCTGAGCCTTTTCCTCGCACCCCCAGTTGCGGGAGAATGTGAAGGAGGAGATGTTGACAGGTCGCGTTCCGCTTGACTTGACAATTTTCTCACCAGCAGGTCTTTCAACCCCAGCAGACTTGTGTCTGCCGGAAAGAGAGATCCAAGGTAGGTTTTAAATCTAGGATCGAGCACGGTGGCCAAAATGTAGTGCTCTGATTTCAACAGATTGACCACCCGTGAATCCTGGTTAAGCGAATTAAGGGCTCCATCCACAAGTCCCACATGCCTAGCGGAATCGCTCCGTGTTAGCTCCTCCTTCAATGTCTCCAGCTTCTTCTGCAAAAGCCTGATGAGGGGAATGACCTGACTCAGGCTGTCAGTGTCTGAACTGACTTCACGTGTGGCAAGTTCAAAGGGCATCAGAACCTTGCACAACGTTGAAATCATTCTCCACTGCGCTTGAGACAGGTGCATTCCACCTCCTATATCGTGGTCAGATGTATAGGCTTGAATGGCCTTTTGCTGCTCCTCCAACCTCTGAAGCATATAGAGGGTTGAATTCCACCTCGTTACCACTTCTTGCTTCAGATGATGGCAGGGCAGGTTCAGGCGTTTTTGGTGTTGCTCCAGTCTTCTGTACGTGGTGCCTGTACGCCGAAAGTGTCCCGCAATTCTTCTGGCCACCGACAGCATCTCTTGCACGCCCCTGTCGTTTTTAAAAAAATTCTGCACCACCAAATTCAAGGTATGTGCAAAACATGGGACGTGCTGGAATTTGCCCATATTTAATGCACACACAATATTGCTGGCGTTGGTGGTATACAATTATGGATGGACTGCCGAGTGCCGACACAGAGGTAGCTACAGCCGTGAACTACCGTACTGTGTCTGCTGCTAGTATAGACTGGATGATAAATAATGATATAAAAAATATATCACTACTGCAGCCGGACAGGTATATAATATTATATAATGACGGACCTGCTGGACACTGTCTGTCAGCAGAATGAGTTTTTTAAAGAAGAAAAAAACACCACACAAGTCACACGAGTCCACGACGAGTGTACTTTTTCAGGCAGACAATCAATAAATATAGTACTATAGTACTGGTGGTCAGTGTGGTCAGGTCACTGGTCACAGTGGTCAGTCACACTGGCAGTGGCACTAGTCTCTCTCTGGCAGCAAAAGTGTGCACTGTTTAATATGTACTCCTGGCTCCTGCTATAACCTATAACTGCTCCCCAGTCTCCCCCACAATTAAGCTGTGTGAGCACAGTCAGATATTAATGACGGACCTGCTGGACACTGTCTGTCAGCAGAATGAGTTTTTTAAAGAAGAAAAAAACACTACACAAGTCACACGAGTCCACGACGAGTGTACTTTTTCAGGCAGACAATCAATAAATATAGTACTATAGTACTGGTGGTCAGTGTGGTCAGGTCACTGGTCACAGTGGTCAGTCACACTGGCAGTGGCACTAGTCTCTCTCTGGCAGCAAAAGTGTGCACTGTTTAATATGTACTCCTGGCTCCTGCTATAACCTATAACTGCTCCCCAGTCTCCCCCACAATTAAGCTGTGTGAGCACAGTCAGATATTAATGATGGACCTGCTGGACACTGTCTGTCAGCAGAATGAGTTTTTTAAAGAAGAAAAAAACACCACACAAGTCACACGAGTCCACGACGAGTGTACTTTTTCAGGCAGACAATCAATAAATATAGTACTATAGTACTGGTGGTCAGTGTGGTCAGGTCACTGGTCACAGTGGTCAGTCACACTGGCAGTGGCACTAGTCTCTCTCTGGCAGCAAAAGTGTGCACTGTTTAATATGTACTCCTGGCTCCTGCTATAACCTATAACTGCTCCCCAGTCTCCCCCACAATTAAGCTGTGTATCGTTTTTTTCAGGCAGAGAACAAGAACAGAACGGATTATTATTTAAATATTAATAAATTATAAAACTGCACTGGTGGTCAGGTCACTGGTCATCAGTCACTAGTAGTATAATATAATAACTCCTCCTAAGCTCCAGTAAGTATAGTAATGAACGTGTCTCACTCTCACTCTCCTATTTTAATTTCTAAACGGAGAGGACGCCAGCCACGTCCTCTCCCTATCAATCTCAATGCACGTGTGAAAATGGCGGCGACGCGCGGCTCCTTATATAGAATCCGAGTCTCGCGATAGAATCCGAGCCTCGCGAGAATCCGACAGTGTGATGATGACGTTCGTGCGCGCTCGGGTTAACCGAGCAAGGCGGGAAGATCCGAGTCGCTCGGCCCCGTGTAAAAAAAACTGAAGTTCGGGCGGGTTCGGATTCAGAGGAACCGAACCCGCTCATCTCTAATTTCAACCACGAAAGTCCACATAAAAAATGTTTTTAATTGTTAAAAAAAACAACACACATTTGGGGTATAGCACAAAACAACAAAAAACTATGTGAATGTACAGAGTCTATAGGATGTTACAGCAGCATGACTCAAACATCACTTAAAAAAAGCCAAGTTTCTAAATGCGCAAACAGCACAATGATAAAAAGCTTAAGAAAACCTTAAAAAAACTTTAAAAAATGGATAAATGTCAGTTCATACCTAGGTGGTATCATGGAAGGTCCATACTCTCAGCTGGTCAGCTGAGTAGTGTGGACCTTCCATGATACCACCTAGGTATGAACTGACATTTATCCATTTTTTTAAGTTTTTTATCATTGTGCTGTTTGCGCATTTGGAAACTTGGATTTTTTAAGTGATTTGAGTGATTATACAACGCTGGAAGTAAGATTACTGAGTCATTTTTGAATACCATAAGATGTTGGTGTAGAAAAAAAAAGTAATTTGAACAGAATTTGCTTCCACACATAATTTCTTCAGGCTAGACGCTTAAGACATATAGCTAAAGAATCTCCCTGAAGCAATGCTGAGTACGTGGCGCACAATGACATGTCAGGAATATGCATGTGATACAGTATCCACTCTCATTCCCACACTGGCTAAGCCACCTAGGCTCACTAGTGCTTTATATCTGTATGAGTATATACGCATGTGTGTGTTACTGTACGGATTATAACTGGGAAAACAGCATGGGAAGCAAACTAAAGGCTGGATGTTAGTGAAGGCAGACATTTATCAGTAGCGTTCCCAATGTTTTATATTCACAGTAAAATGCATAAGTAATAGTTATACAGTACAGTTCTCTTTATGGTCCTGATTCAGACCTAATCGCTCTTGTGCGAATTCGCACAGCAGACGATTGTCGAATGACTGCGCATGCGTATGCAACACAATGCGCACGCGCGTTGCCAAACAGTGACAGGATGGTGCGAAAATTTTGATGGTGCGGGCGTTCGCAAGGTGATTGACAGGAAGTGGATGTTTGTGGTTGGTAACTGACCGTTTTATGGTAATGTCAGGAAAAACGCAGGAGTACCCAAACGTTTTCCGGGCAGGTGTGTGACGTAAGCTCCAGCCCCGATCAGCCTGAGTATTGAGCTGCGCAGACACTGCACACACTGGACAGAATGGGAAAAACATTCTATGGTGAGTGTGATGTGAACGGTTTTGCAGCTGTCCGCTGACTGAGGGGAATTTTCGCACAGCGTACACATGCAATCGCACACTTGCACGGGGCAAATTTTCACTCCCCCTGGGCGGTGACTATCTGATCGCAGGACACTGTAATTTGCAGCACAGCGAACAGGTCTGAATTAGGCCCAATATTTGGATAATATGAGTAGGAATATGCAGATTGCTGTGATAATCCATAGCCACATTATCAAACAGATTTCTAAAAAGCAATAATGTTAATAGCACTCAGTAATAGTATTCATTTTGTATTCAAAGGGGTATATATTTACTAAAGTACAGGTTTTGCCCATAGCAACCATTCAGATTCTACTTATCATTTATCTAGCACCTTCTAGCAGATAGTAGGTGTGTACTACACATTGGGACTTCCTTTTTGTTTCTCTTTCATACGAACATTCTTCTGTGATGAGCCCACACACTGGTGAAGACAGATGAACCAGTCTTAGTAAGAAGTTGACGATATATATCTCCATTTACCGTTAAAGATTGGTGCAATCCGATACCACCTTTTTATTACTGTATACTTGTTTCTCTGGTTTGATAACACCAGTAGGTATTGTGTTTGCTGCCTTTTGTTGTCCAGCGCAGAGCTGTATTTTCCCTTTCTTTGCTGTATTGATTTGTTATCCATACATACTCTGAAGCAGGATGTTAGGTTATAGAGAAACGCAAATTTCTTTTAGACAACATGTTCCTCACACGACGAATGAAGAACCCACCATCTATCATCTAGAGAAAGCCATGTATGACTTAGAAAAAACTCTTATAAGAGAAAGCAGTTTATGGTGGGAAATAGCCACATTAGAAAAGTATATAGGGGATAAAATGATACTGAAAGGTTTAATTATTCAAAAGGAATCATCCCATCAAGTTGAAAGTGAGGACTTCAATAAATCATGGAAGAAAGTCCTCAACATATGTTCCTATTGCCTCATGGAACTAATTATAAGAGAACGAAGGAAGTCTTTAGAAGATCTGGAAGAGAAGATTAATGAGCTCACAGCTCGCATAGAACCATTAAGTAAATTGGAAGGATACAAATCTATGGTAGAAGACATGGAACACAGAGTAAAAAAGAAAGAAAGATAAATTATTCAACGAAAACAAAAGAAATATTTTAGAGACAGAAATTCCATATACCCGGAAGAGTCAAGGGAAGAAGAAGAAGAAGAAGAAGAAAAACAGCTTCCTAGGAAAAGAAGTAGTAGTTGTTCTTCAAGTGTTATTACAATAGAATTGGAAAGTCCACAACATAAGAGCCTCAAATGGAGGAAACCTTATATATCCCATAGGGAAAAAATTACCTATGTGAATGAAAATTGCCCAAAACATAGAACTCCTTTACGAAAAAACACTGATAGAAGAAGAGTCCGCAATTATAATAACCGCGATTTGGACTATAGAAGAGATCCTCCGGAAATCAATATAGAAGAAATATATCGAGAACATACACCAATCGTTATGGTGATAAGTATGAAAAGGTGCAGAGATGGAACAAGAAAAGGGGAAAAAGTGAATATGAGAATTACCATCCGAAAGACTATATCGTGATGGACGAATACATAGCAGGGAAGAATTCACCGTTTGTCACCAGGAACAGATATGAAATGTTAGGCCAGGAGTCTTTTTTAGACAGGAACAGAGGAAGAACGAACAGAAGATAGACCCCAAACAGATATGTAAAAAGAAGAAAAGAGGAACTAGGGGAAAAATAAAAGTAAAAATAAGAATATAGATTCGGACACCTCTACCGTTTTGGCCCAAGAAAGTAATATTCCACTGATTTCAAAGGAGCAAGATAATAGAGTTTTTAATCTCAGCGACTACTCCTTAAAAAAGGATGAATTATCAGTCCTACAGAAGGGCTTAAAATATGCCCCGGATAATAAAATGGACAAATTTAATACCTATGTAGACCTCCAAAAATTCACTAGAAATCTAACACTCAAACGATTCTTCATCACACAAAGAGAAGCAAGCTTAGAAATTAGAGATGTCTTCAAACCGAAATCTTCTTTTTTTCCCGCACATATGAAAGGTTGCTATGTGGAAACCTTTAATAAGTTGGTAGGAGAAGATTTGGAGAAAATACTACCAGAAAAGAATCATCATCCCAATATTACCAGAAATGAGAGAGAAGCTCTTAAATCTTTGGAAAAAAACGAGGAAATTATTATCAAACCTGCCGACAAAGGGGAAGTATCGTAGTAATGAACAAGACAGATTACGAACAAGAGGCTTTGAGGCAATTGGGTGATAAAACTACGTACAAAATCCTTAGAGGTGATCCAAGTATTAGAATACAAAAAGGAATGGAAAACCACATAGGGAAATGCAAATCTCTCAACACCATAACCGAAACCCAGGCCTACCTGAATTCTATTTGTTACCCAAAGTCCACAAAAGCATGGAAAAACCCCCCGGACGTCCCATTGTCGCAGGCACAGATTCCATAACAGCCAATCTCTCTGAGTACGTTGACCATCACCTTCAACCTGAAGTGGTCAAAATTAAGTCTTATCTTAAAGATACCATTAATGTACTCACAATACTAAAGGATATGACATGGGAAGAAGGCGATGTTCTTGTGACAGCTGATGTAGGATCCCTATATTCTATTATCAATCATGATATAGGAATAAATGCAGTAGAATACCATTTAAAAAACAGTAATATGGAGAGCACTAAAATTGATTTTTTTGAAGGAATACATACATTTCATTCTTACTAATATTTTTTTCTGGTTTAAAAGTCATTACAACCAGCAAATGCAGGGCACTGCGATGGGCACAAAATTTGCCCCGGCCTATGCAAATATGTTTATGGGATACTGGGAGGACCATTGCATTTGGAAAAATAATATCTATATTGAAAATATCAGGATATGGAGGCGTTACATAGATGATATTTTTTTCATTTGGCGGGGGGAAGAAAGAGATCTGAAGATTTTTTGCGATATATTAAATAACAATTCTTATAATATACAACTCACTTTTGAGATGAGCACTAAAGAAGTACATTTTCTCGATTTAAGTATATATATATATATATATATATATATATATATATATATAGAAAGTAATCGAATAGAAACAAAGAATTACATTAAACCTACCGACAATAACTCTTACATACCAAGAAAAAGTAACCATCACCCTACATGGCTGAAATGAATTCCGAAAAGTAAACTACAAAGGATTAGAAGAAACTGTTCTAATATCGAAGTATATGATGAACAGGCTTCAGCTATGAAAAAAAGATTTGAAACTAAGGAATACGATGGAGAAATCATCACTGAAAATATATGTACAGTACGGAACATGGAACGAAAAACATTATTGAAATATAAGGAGAAAATTGCCACGAACACCATTAAAATTCCGTTTATCACCCAATACAATACTCAATGTCGGGAAATAGAGAAGACTATCAAACATCATTGGCACATCCTTAAAAGTGACCCAATCCTGAAAGAAATTATTCCGGAAAAACCTAAATTCATCTATAAAAAAGCCAGGAATTTAAAATCAAGCCTGGTAAAAAGTGCCATACCAGAAAAGAAATTGGGCCGGATTAAAACGACAGGTTTCCATAGATGCGGTAATTGTATTATGTGTAAACACCACACAAATACCCCAAAGAAGGTAACAGAATTCATTGCAACAGCTAGTGGGCAAAAACATCTAATAAAGGAATTCATTACGTGCAATACAAATAATTGCATATATTTAATACAATGCAGCTGTAATTTACAATACATTGGACGAGCATCCCGTTAACTCCGGGAGAGATGGGCTGAGCACACTCGAAATATTAAAAAAGGATTCGAGAAACATAATTTATCTAATCACTTTAAAGAGAAACATATGTGCTCTTTGGACTCCATATCATTAGTTATCGGTAATAAAAAAGTATTTGGGAATTGGAGGAAGAAAGATATTAATACTTTGTTGGCACAAACAGAAATGAAACTTATTCACAATATGAAAACCCTGACGCCGGGAGGTCTGAATGCAGAATTTGAATTGAAATGGTTTTTATAGTGAAAAATATTTATATCTCTCTCCTTGATACATTCTCAATGGTTGCTCTATGTTTTAATATCTTTTATTTTGTATTCTATGCTTATCAATATATTATAAATTGTCTTTGCTCTGTATCATTCATACGTTTATAATAATCGTATAGTATATTTGTTTCTTATCTTATGGCCCCCTAAAGTAGTTTTCTAAATATCCGGGTTCGTGTAATACATCTAATCTGATTCTGGTATCCATCACGACCTGCTGTGTACGGAAGACCACCATACTTCCGCTTTCGAGGTGACACGCATTTTGCGTTTCACAACAATAGGATCTGACGTCGAATGACACTTCCGGGTTTGACTTGGAACGCATTGTGCGTTCCAGACGGGAGAGGACGGACGGCGGAGATACCGTCTGTTTCCGCTGCCATTATATCCCGCTTTCACTGGCCCTTACAAACCCGGAAACTATAGGTGTATCACCATTGGAGAAATGTAATGTCCATCAGGAGGGTCTTATTTTATTGGTTCAATAGCGGTTAACATGGTTACCCGTTTTCAAGAGTAATTAGACACTCTTATTTATTTTAAGATATATTTCTTGGTCAATCTACTTTTCTGTACATGTATGAATTATATAATGGGTCTACAATTAATACCCATGTGAATAAATATCACAATCCATTAATCCCCATATATCTCTATAAAAAAGGGGCGGGAGCCAACGGAGCTTAAATAGATTGCTCTGGGATCAGACAGCACACCCTGAGGAAGACAGCAATAGTCGAAACGCGTTGGTGGTCGTTTGTCACATGTTGTTCAGATCTGTCACCTGAGGGATACGGCTTTTTGTGGGAGTGGTCATTTTTGGGCCCTATAATTATTCACTCGCCACTTTTTGCGGTTGTTTACATCTTCCCTGCTAACAGGCGGCTGTATCTGTATAATACAACATTTTTATTTGTTTTTTATTCAATAAAGTCCATTTTTTTACGTCTAAAGGGTCTTTTATTTCCTATTTATACACCTGAGGAAGGAGATATAAAAGAAACCGCGATAGGAGTGGACACCTTCAAGTAAGCATACATGTACGATTTTATACCGGATGATTAAGAATATTCAAAGATACCCTTATATGTATTGATCCAGCTTTTCAGTGTAAGCACGAAAGTGAGCATCATGTATTGTTGAAACACACTTTGTGGGTGACCCTTTAACGTTTAATAAACACGGTTTTGAGGGCGATTATAACCCGTTTTCCAAGAGTTTACTCAATACAGTTGTGACAGGATGGTACCGTACGGAAGCACTCGCCGCTTTCGCGTCCCGTTGACTGCGCACAGAATGGAAGGTCAAGCCACACGAGGCCTGACCACATAGGGGATTCCCGCTTACCATCAATAACTGCCTGTTACTGACTCTACCCACTCTGACTTGTGGGCGGGTTCTTGCTGCCACCACCAAACTCCTAACCTGCCGTGGCGTTTGGAACCACGGTTCTGCTCTATATGTGCAGACACATTGCCTTACCACCCCTGTGGTGTTGACGAATCCCCACTAGCCACTTGCTAGGCCTCTACCGGTAGCTGGCGAAAGGCGGAGCTTGGAGACGCTAGATGCTTCCCTGGACAGCCGGAGGACGGGGCTAGGTTTGGCCTAACCCTGTTGGTCACAAGATGAAGCAGTCTTCTTGAGGCAAAGATGTTTATTGCTCAATAACCTTTAAAAAGGCTCCTCCCTATTGCTAGGGGCAACAGCATACAATCAGATGTTTTCAGCAGAATAAGATGGAATAATACACTTGGAGGCTCACAGGCATCCTCTTTTTATCTCAGTTCTACACACAGTACCACAGGGGGGTAAGCCCTCCCTGTCTTCTCCAACCAATCAGGTTATCGCAGAAAATATAAAGAAATACAAGTTTACATTTCAAAAGTTAAGAATTAGATAAAGCACATTCCTGCTCCTCTTCATATATAACCAAACCAGTGGCTTTCCCAAACACAATCTGATTATCATCTTCCTGTCTTTCACAAATGTAAATGTAACTTGCATTTCAATTGCATTCACCCTCTCACACAGAGACAACGTTCTTATACTGTAAATTAAACATAATCTGCATCACACATAATGCAGCCTAAGAAATCTTACATCAAACTGTTGTTGAATGAAACCCACTAGTTTGCATTTGTGAAACACAATCTGATTAACATGTTCCTGTCCCTCTAACATCTCCATGCAAACCCAGTTCACACAATATTCAGAGAAGACAGCAACAAATCCTTTCACCTGCATGTGTCTATAAAGTTAAGGGGGGTACACACGGAGAGATCCGTACTTAAAATCTAAGCAATCTTGCTAGATTGCTTAGATTTTAAGCACGGATCTGCCGTGTGTATGCCCTCCAGCGATAGCGATGCGCGGCCCCGCGCATCGCTATCGCCGATGCTAGATTGAGCTGCATGCAGGCTCAATCTAGCGGGTTGCTCACTTCACCGTTGTGTGAAGTGAGCGGCCCCCCCGTCGGCTTTCCCCCTCGCTCAGCACATCGCGCTGTGCTGAGCGGGGTGAGAGATGTGTGCTGAGCGGTCTGTGTTAAGATCGCTCAGCACACATCTCTCCCGTGAGTACCCCCCTTTACACAGAGACACATCTCAATCTCAAACAAATGGCTTGTCCATACACCCCTTTCCAGGTGCCAGGGTCATCAGCATCTCAATTCCTAGGTGAGAAGCTTCCAAGCCATTTGTCCACAAACGTAAATGCATTTTAAAACCAACACAGCTTACACATTCCTTCTAAGTGCTGGTATTTGCATGCAATGTAAATGTGCAATCTTACAACTGTGCCTATTGCCTTAAACACACAGTATTAAATATATTTTTAAATACCCGGTGCCTAGCACCCACACTACATTTAAAGATGGCGCTTAGCACCAGTGCACGGTTTAAAAGTGGCGCCAAGCGCCCATTGTCCCTTAATATGGCGTCGGGCACAAGGGTTAACACCTTCAGTGCCGCAGCCGCCATTATACGTGTGGCTGGTTGGTCTCTCCGGCCACAACAGTATTACACATTGGAATACTCTTTGTGTTTCCACCTGTATACCTATCCTGTGGAGGGTGCCTGCATAAGATTGTGTTAGAAGACGCTTGCCCAGGACCCCTACAAAGATACCTTTATATGCATGGACCAGACTTTATGAAAGTAAGGTTTGAAGTCAGCATCATCTTCTTTGACCTCTACACAGATTGGGTGATCCCATTACACCTTTCCATCACTATATATGTGGAGGATTTGAAGATCTGTCGTATTATTTCCCTGACCCTTTGACTTTTAATACCAAGACTTTACTACACATTGGGACTTCCTTTTTGTTTCTCTTTCATATGAACATTCTTCTGTGATGAGCCCACACACTGGTGAAGACAGATGAACCAGTCTTAGTAAGAAGTTGACGATATATATCTCCATTTACCATTAAAGATTGGCGAAATCAGATACCACCTTTTTATTACTAGATAGTAGGTGTAATCTGATTGGTTGCTATGGGCAAGATCTCCACTTCTGAAAACCCGCACTTTAGTAAATATACCCCATAATGTCCATATAAATTGACTCTACTAAGCCTAAGAAGTTCCATATGAAATAAAATGATGATAGAAATACTTCAAGATGAAAGCAAGCACCCATAGACCACCAAGCAGGGGCGTTTCTAGACGATTTGGATCCCAGTGCGAATAGTAAAAAATGCGTCCCCCCACCCATAAACATAAAATAAAGAATTTGTGCGTGCCGGCGGCGCGTGCGCTCCCTGTGAGGGTGTGTGGTCTCACTAAAATCGGCGTGGGCTCACTAAAATGACCTTGCAGGAAAAGACTATCTTACACCCCAGTTTTTGACCCTGCAACAACAGAACTCGGCCACCACAGAAAAAAATTAATTCCATCATATTACGCCCCACACAGTAATGCCCCTTGCACCATATTATGCCACACACCGCAATTCCTGTGACACATTATGCCCAACAGTAAAGCTTCTAATTACTTTTGAATTTAATGTGATATATTTTATACATCCCAGTAACATTTTGATGTACCCTTCGAGCAAAATAATTAAATATTTCAAAGACACAAAACTTTCACATATAAAAAAGGCAGTCATGATATCACCTCACTCTCATAATTAGTTTAGGCTTAAATGAAGCTATACTAATGAGCGTTTTAGGGGAGAGATATAAGTTTAAATTAATAACTCAAGTGTGGTACCCCCAGGGCCAGTGCAAGGTCTCTCTGCACCCTAGGCAAAGCTTCAGCCTAGCGCCCCCTAACCTGCAGTCCCCACCACAACCCCCTCTCGGAGGGGAGATGCAGGTAACCACTATGTGGGCTGGGGTGAATTGCATCATTATACATATACACTCAAGGACATTTAAAGTGAAAAAGTATATTGTAAACAAAGTCACAAAATTACCCAGTGACACTGCTGGGTGCAGAAATGTAGTCAGGTGCTGCTTGCTGCTGGAGAGCCGGACCCAGGGGCCTGGAGGAGGTGCATCAGGGTCAGAGCCGGCCCTAACCAATATGATGCCCTAGGTAAGATTTTGGCTGGTGCCCCCTAGCACCACCGCTGGTTTCGCCTCTGACCTTGCACTTCTTTCCCAGCACCATCCCCTCTCATCCATAGCAGTTCTTATTTTGGTGTTTGTACCCCTTATATTTTAAATAGGAACAGTTCACACATTTGGCGCACAGCCCAAAAAGGGGTGTGTTTTTGCTGGCAAGGGGCATGGCCACACAATAGTAACCCCAATTCCAATTACGCCACACAGAACTGCACTTTATTCACATTTGATCATGCGATACTTTCCATAATTCATATTACATCCCACAGTATTATCACTTTACCTTATAAACGTTACTCCTCACAGTAGAGCCCCTTATTCACATTACATCACAATGAATTGCTCCTTATTCACATTACACCACACCCTATTGCTCTTTATTCACATTAGACACAGCAGTGCTCTTTCTATACACAACGCCACATTGTAGAACACCTTAAACACATAATGCCACACAGTAATGCCCCTTACACATATGAGACAATTATTAATGTCCTTATAAACATAATGTGCCTTACACATTATGACAACCTTTATTAATGCCCTTTTACACATAATGTCCCTTACACATATGCCGCACATTATTAATGCCCTTATACACATAATGACACACATAGTGCCCCCTACACATTTGCTGCACATTATTAGTGCCCCTATACACATAATGACACATATAGTAGTACCCTGTTACACATATGCCGCACATTTCACTTTATTAATGCCCTTATACACATAATGACACACATATTGCCCCTTACACATATGTTGCACATTATTAATGCATTTTTACATGACACACATAATGCTCCTTACACATATTCTGAACTCTACTGCACAACCAACCCACCCGCACACAGCACTCACACTGCCACTAACACTGTGACCTCTGCCTCTGCTTGGATACAGATGTGTCCTCATAAATCTTGCCTCAGTGCTAACGTCGGGCACATTTTTTTAATGAAAATGCATCTTATTTGCATTACTATGCGGCTAGGATGCACAAGCAGCTTCTGCTGATTAAACTGATGCAGCATGCCTATATTCTGTGTGAGACTGTGGCTGTATCTGCATATGAAATGTTACACACAGATTATAGGCATGCCACATATCATTTTAATCAGTAGAAGCTGCTGATGCCCATAGGCATATCAAATGCCCTAGGCAATTGCCTATTTGCCTATGGCCGGCTCTGATCAGGGCTATGAGGAGCGGCCATGGGGGTGACCCTCAGGAGCCATATTTACATTCGCCTCCTATGTGCCTTCACATGACTTGATGTTACACATGTCGGTACAGAGGAAGCGCTGAGACACCATGGGGTAAATTTACTAAGATGGGAGTTCTATTTAAGATGGGATGTTGTCCATAGCAACCAATCAGATTCTACTTCTCATTTATCTAGCACATTCTAGAAGATAATACTTGGAATCTGATTGGTTGCTATGGGCAACATCTCATCTTAACTAGAACTCACATCTTAGTAAATTTACCCCTATGTTTGGACAGCCTAATAGCAGCAACTGCACCTGATTAGACTTGCAGCAGCAGCCAGAGCAGGGTAAAAGGAGGAGGCCGCATACAGGGATAACATTTTGTTTTATGCTAGATGAATTCAGTGGCGCCCTCCAGTGGCCTGCACCCCTAGGTAGCCGCCTTAAGCTGCCTAATGGTAGAGCCGGCCCTGGGTACCCCACTAGAAATCCCAGTGGCTCCCTGCTATACGGGGACACTAGTTAGGTGAATAGTGCAGGAGCCCAGCAGGGATACAACTGACGCAGGGAGAAGCTGAGTCTATAAATAACGGCTCTCCTCAACTGCCAGGCAGCCAACTGCAGAGGGAGCAGCAGTGGGAGGTACCTGAGTCCCGGTGATCCCAGTGATTGGCCTGTGTGGGCTGATACAGAAGTGCAGGGTAGCAGAGACCCAGCGCCACAAGTTCTGGCAAATGGAGGCTAACTGTCACACTGTGAGGACCATATCCTTTCCCCTAAGACTGTTCAAATCTCAGCTTCTGTTGGGGCGGAGTTCTGCAGAATTACTCTGTTTACGACACAACTGTCGTCATTCTGCGAAACTCCGCCCCCGAGCGGAGTACTAGTGAAGAGCAGGGAGGAGGGAGAGCAGAATGGGGAGCAAAGTGTCGCGGTGGGCGCTCTGTGTAGTTGCACGGCTCATCCGCCGCAAGAAACGGCATTGCCACCAAGTAAAATAAGAGTCTCTTTTTGTGTTATTGCCATCTCAGGGTAAATTTTTTAAATCTATTTATACACCAATTTTTTTTTTGACATGTGCTAATAAAAGACCAGGTCCGGCTTTCAGTACCACTGCGCATGCGTGAGTTGGCGATACGGTATCTAAGAGCCCATCCTGGTGAAGAGCTGGAGGACATGTGATCACGTAACGCTATCTCGCTGCTTCCTACTTGGGTCCCCTGCTGCCAGTTCGCATACACAGCTGTCAGCTGCCACCTCGTCACCAGGGGCAAGCAGATAGGGCATATCAGCCCCCATAGAAACCTATCTGATATCTGATATATCTGCTGCAATACTTCTATGGTACATTTGGAGCTGGTGGGACTGTGCCCAAAAAACGTGACTGACCTGCAAAAATCGGGACAGTTGGGAGGTATAGCTAGATAAATGTGAAGTAGAGTTTAATTGGTTGCTATGGGTAACATCTCTACATTTGAAAACCCACACTTTAGTAAATATATCCCCTAGGATTAATTTATACTATCCAGTACACCTAAATGTAATAGCCCTATGCTGGCTGCAACACATTCAACATTTAAGCAGCAATCCTATAGTAAAATTATTAATTTTCTTTTTTATAACAAAAATAACTGTGTCAACATGTAAGAAGAATCTGGATATTTACCATTCCTCCTTACTCTGATTCCTCAGACTGCCAATAATGATTCTTCAGATATTCCAGTGTAATGTGACACTACTTGAAATGCCAACACCGGCATCCTGAATAGAGTCAGCAGCCCATCGCCGGGATCCCAAACGAGCATCCGATGGGCCCGGAGAGGTAAGCAGCGCTAGGGGGATTGTTAGGCTTAGGATGCAGGGGGAAGGTTAGGGTTAAGCTGTGGCCCGGGGGGAGGGGGGGTTAGGTGTAGGCACCCCCAGGGAGGGTTAAGGGGGTACACACCTAGAGATGTGTGTTGAGCAGCGCTCTATCACAGACCGCTCAGCACACATCTCTTCCGCAGCTCAGCACAGCTGAGCAGAGGGGCGGGGGGGGGCGCCCACTTCATACTGCGCTGAAGTTTGTGCATGCAGGCACAATCTAAAGCCGGCGATAGCGACGCGTGGGGGCCGCGCATCGCTAACGCTGTAGGGCATACACACAGAGAGATCCGTGCTTAACGACTAAGTAATGTAGTCAAATTGCTTAGAAATTATGGAGGTAATTCAGACCTGATCGTAGCAGCAAATTTGTTAGCAGTTGGGCAAAACCATGTGCACTGCAGGGGGGGCAGATATAACATAGATTTGGGTGAGGTGTGTTCAAACTGAAATCTAAATTACAGTGTAATAATAAAGCAGGCAGTATCTAACTCTCTCTGCACATGTTTTATCTGCCACACCTGCAGTGCACATAGTTTTGCCCAACTGCTAACAAACTTGCTGCTATGATCAGGTCTGAATTACCCCCTAAGCACGGATCTCTCTGTGTGTACCCCCCTTTAGGATTATGCCACTGGGGGGGCGGAGGGTTAGGTTTAGGAACCCCCTGAGTGAGTTAGGGATAGGCTATGGGGGGGGCGGGGTAGGTTCAGGCTGTGGGAAGGTGGTTAGGTTTACGCACCCCGAGGGAGGGTTAGGGTAAGGCTGCGGGGGTAGGCGGGTAAGGTTTAGCTTGCTAGAAGGGAGGGTTAGGGGGCCAGTGAGGAAAGGCAAGTATACTTATCTTCCCCTGTTAGGATTCAGATCATGAGTATGCCACAGTCTGTGTTCTGACCACCGGCACCCCAACCGCCGTCATATCAATCCCATCCCATGTTACTAGCATGACAACTATTACTTGCCACATGCTGTAGTGAGTAGAGAGCCTTTGGGTTGCTAATCTGAGCTTTGCTATATTACTGCAACACCTCCTCCTTCTCCCCCCTCTGCCATCACATGACACAGAGATGCAACCCTGTGTCAGCCATATTTGGTTGTTCCCCAGAGACTAACTGAAAATGAGATAATGATTTTCAGGTGGATACCCAAGACAAATATCTATCATAGCCATGCTTAAAATGTCCTTCACTTGCTATTTAAAGAGCCCAAAAACCTTCTAGTGAAATTGCTGCTTGAAGGTTTTTTTCCTTTTACTGTTAATGTATCTAATAGCCTAAAAGGGTCATATTTGTACATTATACTCTCTGCATATCCTGTTTTGTCTGTCAGATACACTCTCTGTATGATTTGTGTGACCCCCTAATAGGTTTGGTGTGCCACCCAATTTGTTTGTTTTGGAGATAAATCAGACAGAGGGTGGTAATTGTAAAATAGATTTAAATAAAAAAAACAGCAACAGTGTAATACTTTAAAACCTACAGAAATATTTTAAAAATGAATACATTGTCTGCATATATTTAGAATCATTGCAAGCTTTCATTGTCCCTGTGCCCTTTTATCTGGTCTGTGATTTCCCATATAGTCAGCCATTATACCTTAAATATCGTCTTTTGCCATTGTTAATTGCATACATAATCTACTCTTTCATGTAGGCTAAAAAAGTCTAAACAAAATGTAAAGTATGCAACAGTGATTAAAAAAGGATTAGAATGTAATTTGGAATGAAAAAAATCAAGACAAGATTTGCATTTTTATGTTACATTGAGCCTAATTCAGAACTGATCGCTGCAGCGGCACTGTACGCAGGCTGAAGCCCAGTGAAGTGTGCGCACGCGCAGCAGCCGCACAGCATGTGTGCACACAGTGAGATGCGATGGCATCTTACTTGTGCGATCGCCTCTGCCTGATTGACAGGCAGAGGCGATCGCAGGGTGTGTCGATGGCGTTGTGGTGTTTGGGGGGTGCGGTTTGGACAACGCAGGCATGTCCAGACCATTTGCAGGGTGGGTTGCGTGACGTCACAAGCAGCCGCTGCGACCCTAAACATGGCGGGTAGCTGCCTGCCTTAACAGCCAGGCTACGTAGGCAGAGAGCTACTCGTCAGGTGCGAAGCATCACCAGCGTGAGATGCTTTCGTCTGGGGGGGGAGGGCGTTCCCCCGCATGCCAAAGATTTTGATCGTAGATGTTTGTTTTTTTCGCACATCTATGATCAGGTCTGAATTAGGCCCACTGTCCTTTAATTTCTTCATTATTATGTGTTTTACACTGGTGTGCAATGAAAAGATACAAGTGTGGTACCCCAGAAAATGGTGTGTGTGTGTGTGCGCGCGCCCCTTTAAGATCGCTGACAAGTCCACAGCAGCAGCAGAGAAGGGCGTTGACACAGCAGGAATTAAGCGGGGACCCTGGTCTGATCACATGGACTGACTGTGAAAAGCTGATTGGGCAGGGCAGTCTAGAGAGAAAGGAGTATTGTGGGAAGTAGGAGGTGGAGCAGAGAGGAGACAGGAGGTGCTGGACACATGGGGGTATATTTACTAAGGTCCCGATTTTGACAGAGATGCCGTTTTTTCTTCAAAGTGTCATCTCGGTAATTTACTAAGCAAAAATCACGGCAGTGATGAGGGCATTCGTAATATTTTGGAAGTCCTAGGAAAAAATCACGAATCAATACACCATCGGTCAAATACGCCTGCAATTTGGTAGAAATCGGGAATTTACTAAAAAGTGCAAAACACAAACACTGCCGACAATAGCCAAACACTGCCGTGATGAAATACAAATCGTGAAAAAGTGCTAAAAAAAAACAGACCTGCTTTTTTATCCCGTGTTTGTATAGGCATGCACGGATCTATGAGATCCGTGCATGTTTTTCAGTGGGAAGGGGTGGGAAATGTTATAATTAAAAAAAAAAAAAATGCGTGGGGTCCCCCCTCCTAAACCAAACCAGCCTCGGGCTCTTTGAGCCGGCACTGGTTGCAAAAATATGGGAAAAAAATTTACAGGGGTTCCCCCATATTTAAGCAACCAGCACCGGGCTCTGCGCCTGGTCCTGGTTCCAAAAATACGGGGGACAAAAAGCGTAGGGGTCCCCCGTATTTTTGAAACCAGCACCGGGCTCCACTAGCTGGACAGATAATGCCACAGCCGGGGGTCACTTTTATACAGTGCCTTGCGGCCGTGGCATCAAATATCCAACTAGTCACCCCTGGCCGGGGTACCCTGGGGGAGTGGGGACCCCTTCAATCAAGGGGTCCCCCCCCAGCCACCCAAGGGCAAGGGGTGAAGCCCGAGGCTGTCCCCCCCATCCAATGGGCTGCGGATGGGGGGCTGATAGCCTTTGTTGAAAGTAATGAATATTGTTTTTAGTAGCAGTACTACAAGTCCCAGCAAGCCTCCCCCGCAACCTGGTACTTGGAGAACCACAAGTACCAGCATGCGGCGGAAAACCGGGCCCGCTGGTACCTGTAGTACTACTACTAAAAAAATACCCCAATAAAGACATTACACACACACCTTGAAAGTATAACTTTAATGCATACATACACACCACCATATACACATACTTACCTTATGTTCACACGAGGGTCGGTCCTCTTCTCCATGTAGAATCCATGGTGTACCTGTTGAAAAAATCCTACTCACCAAATCCAGTGTAGAGGGCTCCTCGGATAATCCATTTGTAATCCACGTACATGTAAAAATAAAAAAACGGGACACCCGACCACGAACTGAAAGGGGACCCATGTTTTCACATGGGACCCCTTTCCCCGAATGCCAGAAACCCCCTCTGACTGATGTCTAAGTGGGTTTCTTCTGATAAAGCTGAATATTTATCGTATATAAAACACCTTAAGAGGTCTAAGAACACTGTACGCTATCTACGTAAGAAGTACCGTAAGGGTACGCAAGTTGTGTAGCGATCGCTCAACCGTAGTCGAGACGCTCAAGCGTCACGTTCGCTTACGGCCCAGTGATCACAGGCAGGCACGCTATTGGCTGCCGACTACCGTAATGATTCGCTATAGCGTAGCGTACGCTCGGGACCACGAGGAGATCACCAGCGATGCAGACGCTCACAACGTTTAAACCTTTATATCTATACCTTTAACAGTGAGATACACAGTATACCTTAGTGTGGAGACAGAGTGTAAGTGCAACCTGGTGTAACCTGATTAACTACAAAGCTGCTTGAGCGTCACCGACGCTCAGAGAATACTTAACACTATAAAGAATACACAGATACCTGGGCTTAGGGTCCGAAACCTATTATATGTATTATGACTATTATACTTGCAAAAAGAATCACAGTACAAAGCATACACTACAATATAACATAAACCAACTAACCAGATAAACTACACAGGAAATACAATACAATACAATTAAAGGAAAATACGAGAGAGATAGAGAGAGAAAAAGAGAGATAGAGAGAGAGAGAGATGGCTCACAGTAAGACAATATGATTACGGAGAAAACTTACGCACAAGGGGAACGATCGCATGCGCCTCGATATCCAGCTCCCGATTATCAGCAATGAGAACCGTTGAAGAGAGAGAGCTGGATACGGTCGGCCTGCCTATTTATGCCCCACACACAATACAATTCAATGGTCCCTACAATCTCATTGTTCATTGGACACAGGAATTCGGCTTCGCATTATAACAAAAGGTCATAGGTTGATTCATACAGGTGGGCTGTGACTATTTCCAACTGCTCAGGTGGGAGGGAAACTGGGTTTCCCGCCGCATGGGTAATAAAGTGCAAATAAAGTAAATGTTCATAAACTTCTTATGTCCATAACTATTCGCACGAGCGATTGATCTGCTTCAAACCAACACCGGAATGTTTCTAATTAAATATTCTTCCGATGGATACTAAACACCACTGTATTACTCCTGTCTGACCCTTCGTATCAAACAAAGAGGGATTCCTCTGTTCATAAACATTCTATATTAACCAAACTTTCAGAATCTATCAAAGGGACCATGATCTACAAAATACATTATTACTGAAAATATGTTACGATTGAGTCGCACGCTACAACCACATAAACTCTACCGTAAATACGCATACCATGCGCCTGCGGGTGCCCGCGACTGTGAGTATGCGCATGTACGGGAGAGCGTACGCATGCGCAGCACGGACCTGTGTGAGGTGCAAATATGGTAGTGTGCATAGAGATATTTTTCTGACTTTGACAGTCCACCCTTTGGCAGTCAATAATAACTGCCACTTCCTGAAAACATTTCAAAAGGAGAAAAATATATGTTAGGGGTTAATTCATTTCCATGGTTGGGTAAGGGAGGAGAGAGGAGTAGGTGTGAAGAGGGTATGACCTAGTGAGATAGCAGAAGCATGTGTGTATGAATCCGTGTTTGGGGGGTCATGTATCATCGTGCCGTACGTGTTGTAAATCAAGCTTCGAGGTATTGCGAAGTATACATTTGAATTCCTTCTTATCCCGTGGTACGGGTCTGTGGATGGGCTGTCAAACTTTACCGAGCTCTTTTCGGATTTTGAACAAAATGGGGAGCACATTTTAGTTGATGATACATGAATGGGGGAATATGTGATTGCTGATATCTGTGCCTGTATTCCCTATACTATGTGTGTCATTACCTGAGGGTTGTAGAAATGAAGGAAAGACATAATTACGGTAAATGCGGTGGTATTCTATGTCAGGTTAATGTACATCTGTCGGTTGAAGTTTTGTTCGGTATCAGTTGAAAGTCGTCTTCTTTGCGCTGTGTTGCCCATTAGGGGTGAGCAAAAAGCTTTGTCAATGCCATTAGATTTACAAAAAATGTTGGGCTAGCGTAAGTTTAAGAATTCTAGGGAAACTGGGGATCCATGGCAAAGTTCATCAAGTGTCCATATCTCAAGTGGTCAAAACTTCTTCTTTGGTCTATCCGTTGTCTGTATAGCGTCTCGTCAACTTCCTCGTCCAAGTGGGTCTTTTTATCTTGGAGAAAAATCAGAAAAACAGGTGAAAGAAACGGACCGTAGAAATCGCATTTTCATCACATCATTGTTTCTATCATTGGGTCATAAATCAAATCCAGGTTAATTACAGTTTCCTCACTCCTCAAACTCATTACCTTAGTACGACGATTGCACCTCATTAAAGCCTGACCGCATCTAAATATCAAACCGATCGTTATGATAACACCTAAGATACATAGGAGAAACTTCCCAACATCCATTATGACTCCTTGAGCCCAGTCTCCCAAACCGGAGAACCAATTTCGCGGGTTCAACCATGACACCCAACCAGTCAGCTCATTACCTACAGCAGCAAGAGTGAGATTGTGTTTTCGGCGAAATTCCCACTTCAATTGGAGAATATCGTCCATCTTTTGGTCTATGACCTCGACCGGATCCTCGGTGCTATTCGTGATATACGTGCAACACTTCACGCCGTACTGTGTTGCTAATGTAACACAATATCCGCCTGTCACTGCTGTGAGGTAATTAAGAACCATTCTATGCTGCACCAGTTCTGTTTTATAAGCTTGAAGTTCCCTTCCCGTATATCTAAACGTGTCATCATACATTTCAGTGATATTATCTAACAAATTTGCGAGCGCCGATATGTATTTATAATTTAGCACTCCTCTAGCGGTGCGGGTGAAATCTAACGCGATTAAGAATTGAATCCCGGTGGATTCACTTATCAGATCAGAGGCCGGATGCTCTGTCTTCTCTATCAGGTGCCTTTTAACAACGTGCTCGTAATGGGTGTGAGTATAAGGAGCTTGGGCACCACGATGTATGTCTTTCATTTTATCATGTGTTACAGTCATTACTTCAGGCAATACTTTTCCAATATAACACAATCCTTCAGAGTTTGGGGCAAGCCACTTGTACGCCTTTCTCCCGCATATGAAATATGCATCATCGGGGAGAACATATGGGACGGAGAAGGACATAACCATATTACACAACTTCCAGGTGAAATCTCCTAACCCTAATTCTTCCATCTGCTTAATACACGTATCAGGTTGTACGATATGTGCACAGTATCCTGGTGATACTTCTCCAACTCTCGTAATCCTATTTCCTAAGGTGTACCTATACCGGAAAGATTTTCCTCTACTGGCTATGTGGCGTACAAGCTCTGTATCTGTAGGCATTCTATCTGCTCTATGCGAAAAGGTCATGGTGTGGTTACTCCATGACACTTCCCAATTTCCCGGCTTTCTGGGATTGTAGATGTTGAAACATAATAGGGACCTATCCACATGGTATTGGTGGAGCTTCAAACTAGGAGGGCTGGAGATATTAAACCTCCTGTCCACCGGTCTCCCACCATTTAACTCAAGTACCTCCCCTATCGTTAAAGGAAATGGCACTAGCCCTGATTTGCTATGACCTTGAGGTACTTGAGAGCATACCCAACAATCTGTTTTGTTTAACACATTACCCACTAAGGAGTGATAGTCACTCAATGGATGCCGGTCCATATGGATATTAAAACTGGATTGGCATTTCTTAATGCACCCATCTTCAATGACATTGTTACAGAGCCTACAGATACAGTTTTCTTCAGCTAACAATCCGTCACAATTTCTTCTATGGTCAATGCTATCGGATCGTTTTCTGATACTCGCCTTTGCTTGTTGGTTAGGTTGATCTTGGAAAACTACGCCTCCATCTTTATCATCAGAACCCATTCCAGAACCTCTATCGACCTCCATGGTACTCTCGCCGGAACAGACTGCTCTGGTCAACATCATGGTCAACAGGAAAATCCGGATCACAGTCTCTTGGGGCAAGTCCATCTTATAGGAGGAAACGGAGAAGAATGAGAAGGAGGAAAAATAAATTTGAGGGAGAGGGGATGGGAAGTGGAGAAAAAATAATAAAAGGGAGTGGGGAGTCGACAACAGCTCTCGGTCTTCAAGGCTCAGGTGCCGCCTCAGTCCTCCTGGAACAGACACTCCAGTGATACAACCTCTACCGTCTGTTCCTTATCACGGGACTTCTCTGGATCAGCAACCTTCTTGCAGTGGGATGAATGGACCCAAGTCTCTCTCTCAGCAACCTTTAATGCTGTAGTGCTAGTCAATAAGACCTGATATGGTCCTTCCCATCTGTCAATAAGGCAACCTGAGCGTAGAAAATTCCGTATCATTACATAATCCCCAGGTTCAATGTCATGACAATTACTATCAGGTAGATCAGGAATCACCAACTTCAGACTATCATTTTGATTCCTTAACTGTTTACTCATGTTAATCAAGTACTTTACAGTTACTTCATTGTTACATTTCAAATCATCCTGAGGGTTAATCATGACATGCGGTTGTCGACCAAACAAGATTTCAAAGGGAGACAGATTAAGAGGGGACCTGGGAGTGGTTCTGATACTGTACAATACAATGGGTAAAGCTTCTGGCCATGTCAATCCTGTCTCTGCCATCACTTTACTCAATTTATTTTTAATAGTGCTGTTCACTCTTTCGACCTTCGCACTCGCCTGTGGACGGTACGGAGTGTGCAGCTTGCTATCAATTCCCATCAACTTACACATTCCTTGAAAGACATCACCTGTAAAATGGGTACCCCTATCACTTTCGATTATTCTAGGGATACCATATCTACATACAAATTCCTGCACAATTTTCTTAGCTGTAAACATAGCGGTATTTGTAGCTGCAGGAAATGCTTCGACCCAATTCGAGAAAACATCTATACAAACAAGTACATATTTCAAATTCCGACAAGGGGGTAATTGTATAAAGTCAATTTGTATTACCTGGAAAGGGCCGCCGGCAGGTGGGATATGGGATGGTTCTGTAGGTATTGCCTTTCCAATATTCTTTCTCAAACAGGTAAGGCATGACATTGCTCTTTTACTCGCATGAGAGGAGAATCCTGGGGCGCACCAGTATGCTCTCACCAATTTGCACATTCCCTCCTTGCCTAGATGAGTCAGCCCGTGAGCTGCTTCAGCCAGACATGGAAGATATGCTCTGGGGGCCACTGGTTTACCATGTCCATCCGTCCAGAGTCCTGAAGACTCCTGGCCACATCCCTTTGCCTTCCAGACTGCCTTTTCCTGTGTGGAACACAAATTTTGCATTTCACACAACTTCTGTGTGTTAATGGTATTAAATACCATTAATTGTGTGGTGTCTGTCTGTATGGGGGTAGCAGCTGCTAACTTAGCAGCTTCGTCTGCTCGGCTGTTACCAAGTGATACCGGGTCTTGGCTATATGTGTGTGCTTTACATTTGATAACAGCCACTCTGTCGGGTTCCTGTATCGCTGTTAGAAGCCTTTTTATGTGAGCTGCATGCGCTACCGGTGTACCAGCTGCCGTCATGAAATTTCTGAGGCGCCATAGGGCTCCGAAATCATGGACTACCCCGAATGCGTATCTAGAATCGGTGTAGATATTGGCTGACTTACCCTTAGCCAATTCACATGCTCTGGTTAGGGCGACCAGTTCAGCAACCTGGGCTGAGTGAGGTGGGCCTAGCGGTTCCGCTTCTATGGTGTCTTGGTCATCTACGACTGCGTATCCAGTACACAAGTCTCCCGAGTCTGACTGTCTATGACAACTACCGTCCGTGTAGAACGTGAGTTCTGCATCTTCCAGTGGGTTGTCACTGATGTCAGGCCTTGCGGTAAAATTTTGGGTCAAATATTCCATACAATCATGTGTATCTTCCTTTGTATTAAATCCTCCTTCCCCATCACTCTCACCTTCCACCCTTTGTGCCTGACCAGGCACACCTGGGAGATACGTTGCAGGATTTAATGCACTGCATCTCCTTATGGTGATGTTTACGGGGGCCATTAGTGCCAATTCCCATCTTGTAAATCTCGCTGATGAGACGTGTCTGGTTTGGGCAGAATTCAATAAGGCTGATACTGCATGTGGCGTATGGATTGTGAGGTTGTGGCCTAGCACGACATCTTCGCTTTTTGTCACTAGCAATGCTATCGCAGCAACGCTTCGCAAGCATGTGGGGAGGGATCGCGCTACCGTGTCTAGCTGAGCGCTGTAGTATGCAACTGGCCTACTGGCATCACCGTGTTTTTGGGTTAGTACACCTGCCGCGCAACCAGCACTTTCTGTTCCGTATAGTTCAAAGGGTTTCCCATAGTCTGGCATACCTAGTGCTGGTGCCTGCGTTAGGCACTGTTTGAGTCTCTCAAATGCTGTTTCGGACTCGTCTGTATGCGAAATCCTATCAGGTTTGTTTGAGGAGACCATTTCCTGCAAAGGTAACGCCAAAATGGAAAACCCTGGGATCCAATTACGGCAATACCCACACATTCCTAAAAACGTTCTGATCTGTTGCTGGGTTTGTGGCAGAGTCATGTCTCTAATTGCTTGGATTCTATCAGCGGTCAGGTGTCTCAGTCCTTGTGTTAGACAGTGTCCCAAATATTTTACCTTAGTTTGGCATAATTGTAACTTGTCTTTGGACACCTTGTGTCCGGTGTCTGAAAGATGAAACAGGAGCTGTTTCGTATCCTTCAGAGATGCTTCCAGTGAATCTGAACACAGTAATAAATCGTCCACATACTGTATCAATACTGATCCACTGTCTGGTTGGAAAGACTGTAAACAATCATGCAAAGCCTGAGAAAATATACTTGGACTATCTATGAAACCTTGGGGTAATCGAGTCCACGTGTATTGGACTCCTCTGTATGTAAATGCAAACAAATATTGGCTGTCAGGGTGCAGAGGTACCGAAAAGAAAGCGGAGCAGAGGTCAATAACAGTGAAAAATTTGGCAGTGGGAGGGATTTGCATTAGGATGACAGCTGGATTTGGCACTACGGGGAACTGACTCTCAACTATTTTGTTAATCTCCCTTAGATCCTGCACTAGTCTGTAACCCCTCCCCCCACTCTTTTTAACAGGGAAGATGGGACTATTGGCAGTGCTGGACGTTCTTACCAGAATGCCCTGTTGTAGCAAGCGCTCTATTACTGGGTAAACTCCTAACTCCACCTCTGGCTTCAGAGGGTACTGTGGGATTTTTGGAGCTATCCTACCATCTTTTACTTGTACAACTACTGGAGCTACGTTTGCCATTAATCCAGTGTCTTGTCCGTCTTTTGTCCAAAGTGACTCTGGTATCTGAGATGTCATTTCTTCTATTTGGGATGGATTCCTATTTGTCATAATGGTATGTGACATTAATTTTGATGGGGAGTCTAACATGTCTCGCACTTCCTGAGCGTGTTTCTCAGGTATGTCCAAGAATACACCTTCAGGAGTACAATAAATGACGCACCCCATTTTACACAGTAAGTCTCTTCCCAGGAGATTAGTTGGTGCCGATGCAGCCAGCAAAAAGGAATGCTTGGTATGCAAAGGCCCTATTGTAATCTCGGCTGGTTTGCTAACAGGGTAGTGCTGGATTACTCCTGTTACTCCCATGGCTGGAATTGTCCTACCAGTGGTTCTCATGCCCACTGTCGAATTTATCACTGACTTGGCCGCCCCTGTGTCTACAAGAAAGTTTAAAGTTTTACCAGCTACATTAATTGCGATCTCGGGTTCACTTCCAAGATTGGCAATTAATTTTACTGGCTGCAGATTACAGGTATGGCCACACCCCTATTGGGTATGGTGACCTCCCTGAATCCCGCTGGCAGCAACTACTTGTGAGGGAGATAGTTGGGAACTACCAGAGGCATGCCAGTCTCTGTTTGGGGGATATCTTTTTGTTTCCCCTGTATGTGGCTCATAACTCCGTTTCTGCGGACCTTGCTCCCAATGTCGTGTGTCGTGTCGTTGTCTAGGGGTTTGGTATGAGTTTCGTGGATTCTTTACTCTACAATCTCGTGCCATGTGTCCCTGTTTGTGACAAGAATAACAAGTAACCATACTTGACTTACCCACAGGATTTGGTGATACAAACAAAGGCTGCCTTGTGGTCAGAGCCTGTATACTTACTGACATTAATTTGTCACCTTGTTGTTCCCTGTGTCTGGTGATGTTTCTATCGTGATCAATAGCAGCCTCTCTCAAAGTAGCCACAGACAGACCTCGCCAACATGGTTGCGTGGTCTGTACCCTAGTCTTCAATGACTCTTTTAAACCATCCATCAGTACCGATACTGCTACTTCCCGATGGTTTGTGTCTGTTTTAATGTCCTCTATGCCTGTGTATTTTGCCATTTCTAATAATGCTCTGTGAAAATACTCTGCAGCTGTCTCTGACTCCTTCTGTTTAATGGAGAATATCTTATTCCATTTAGCTACCGCTGGGATATACTCTTTTAGCTGCAAGTTTATTCTTTTCACATTATCTTGGTTGTACACATCTGTAAGAGGTACATCATGACCTAGTCCGCAATCAGCTAAAAATTGAGTTGCGTCGACATTTGAGGGTAAACATGCTCTCAGCAATATCTGCCAGTCTTTATTGTTGGGCTCTACAGTGTTACCTAAGTCTCTGATGTATTTTTGACTGGCAACTAAGTCTTTTCTAGGGTCAGGAAATTCAGACACTATGGTCCTTAATTCCATTCGGGAAAATGGAGTGTACATGGCAATGTTCCTAATGGGAGTGGCTCCTGGTGCGTCTGTTTTCCCATTTGGCACTGCTATTACTCTGACAGGTGTAATTCTAACAACCTCATTCTGTGTAGATTCTACAGGCTGTGGTGAAATAGTTTCAGCATAATGCATGGTGCCGTACTTAGCAGTTGATACGACCTCACCTATCCCTCCGCTAGGGGCCTTTACTAATCTCGTGGGTGGAACTGTGCCTACTGTGGTCTCTGCTATGGTGGCTGCTAGAGAGAGCGCTGAAATCGTTGCCGATTCGTCCTCTTGATCACACTCCTGAGGAAAGTTCAAAACAGGGTACAACTTGCACGGGTTAATACTTGCATGGGTTAATGGGTTAACATTATCATTAACATTTACACAGTTACTAAGTGATTTTGTGTTACACCTTAGTGCGTCTTTCTCCGCAATCAACTTCTCTCCTGATATGTATGGTGGCGGCGGGGCCGTGGCAATCAGTTTTCTGTTAGAGCCAGATCCCGCCGCCTGAGCCAAACCTCTCTGTATCTCACCTTCCTGTTGCCACAACTGTAAATAATCATAATGCTGGATTCGTCTCTTTGTTGATTTTATGAGACATATCCTCCTCCTTAAATTTTGTAACACTTCTGAGCTGAAGCTCCCTATTCTTGGGAATTTCTCCCCGTCATGTACAGTCATTCTCTCCCATTCATCACATAAAGTTTCTGTGTGACTTCCATATTTCTCACACATTATATACCTGGCCGACCCAATTGGTCGGACCACTGAATCAACCCGAACCGAGGTTGATCGCCCCCTACCTGAACAAGTGGCCCCCATAGTTCGAAAGAGTTGCTTTATTTAGCCAACCCTTTACGCAAAACCAAATGCCAACAATAGGCTGACGGTGGCGGTTTACCGAGTACCCCACTCACTCGCCCACGCCGACCAATACGACCTGATCACACCGATATGGTGCTGGCGTACTCGACCTAGGGCCCCTGCGACCTGAACCTCTATTTACTGGAACCTGCGAGGGTTATCCGAAGAACACTTACTCTTTCCAGTAACTATTGGTTGTTGGATAGTTCCTGAGTGAGCAGCGAACTTCCCTTAAAATAAAAAAATTACACAAATCACGTTAGAGTGTACAGATAGCGTTTGTGACCCCTTTACTCTAATGGTATTAGGTCAGATTACTAACTACTGCACACACTTACGTGCGGTCCAGTCGTTCAGTACACAAACAACTAAGCTTATGTACGGAAAGACCAATGGAATCGAAACTTACGACTGCGAATTCCTTCAGCCAGAGCTTATATGGCCTATATGGGTGTTGCACCAACCCTTTTCGGTGTTGTGCCTGTGAACTGTATAGCGGACTTCCTTGTCGGCTGTACCTGGACCTCCTGGTCTGTTATGACCTCCTGGTCTTGTTACAGTATGACCTCCTGGTCTTGTTACAGTATGACCTCCTGGTCTGCTATACTCTAATGCTCAAAATTGTATATTTAACCAGAGATGCCTCCCTAGCCACCGTGCACGTCACTTACACGCATGTACCTCACGAGTACTCGACTTTTCTTGTGGTTCAACCTTTAAAAATTGTAAAAACACTCACTCATCACATGTACACTTTTGTTTCTATTTCTATTTCTATTTCTATTTCTGCGCAGAAATTTTTCTTCAGATCAGGTGTGTTACCAATTAGGAGCAGGATCTGTTAACTAAATTTCGGACACCCAAAAATAGACTTGCGTTATTTCCCGCCTCGCGTTATTTATCGCTTTGCGTTATTTATCGCTTTGCGTTAAAAATCAACTTATCGTCACTTGAGCTACGTGGGCGTAACCGGACGCTCCGTTGCGTAACGTACGCTGCGTGCGTCGGCCTTTGGATTGCGTACGCAGGTCTTTGTTAGAGACACGTATACGCAAAGCAAAGATCCACCGTAACACAAATTTATATTTTTATCAATGTAGATGATCCTTGATCATCTACCACACAAACACACTGACTTCGCCTTATCTCCCAGGCAAAACTGTGTGTTTGTCTATCTTTTAACTATATTACTCTTAAACTATGAAATAACGGCAACTCTCTTTTAGCACTTCTATCAACTATAAAAACTGGCATACAGGAGAGTGATATACGAAAATGAAAAAAGAAAAAGAAATGCAGATATATATGTGTGCGTGCGTGTGTACGCAAGACAGAAAAAAAAATAAACAGTTTTAAAAGACACTAGCGTTTTGTTCTTACCTCCGGTTCCCGGATTCCTTCAGCACTCTTTACCTAAGCGAAGCAGACGCTTATCCTGTCAGCACTACGAGGGATACAACCTCCCGCCCTTTGCTGAGGGATAATGTCTGCTGATCTACCTAGTGCAGATATGTGAAGGACGGGCGAGCCGCCAATTGATAAAGCTGAATATTTATCGTATATAAAACACCTTAAGAGGTCTAAGAACACTGTACGCTATCTACGTAAGAAGTACCGTAAGGGTACGCAAGTTGTGTAGCGATCGCTCAACCGTAGTCGAGACGCTCAAGCGTCACGTTCGCTTACGGCCCAGTGATCACAGGCAGGCACGCTATTGGCTGCCGACTACCGTAATGATTCGCTATAGCGTAGCGTACGCTCGGGACCACGAGGAGATCACCAGCGATGCAGACGCTCACAACGTTTAAACCTTTATATCTATACCTTTAACAGTGAGATACACAGTATACCTTAGTGTGGAGACAGAGTGTAAGTGCAACCTGGTGTAACCTGATTAACTACAAAGCTGCTTGAGCGTCACCGACGCTCAGAGAATACTTAACACTATAAAGAATACACAGATACCTGGGCTTAGGGTCCGAAACCTATTATATGTATTATGACTATTATACTTGCAAAAAGAATCACAGTACAAAGCATACACTACAATATAACATAAACCAACTAACCAGATAAACTACACAGGAAATACAATACAATACAATTAAAGGAAAATACGAGAGAGATAGAGAGAGAGAAAGAGAGATAGAGAGAGAGAGAGATGGCTCACAGTAAGACAATATGATTACGGAGAAAACTTACGCACAAGGGGAACGATCGCATGCGCCTCGATATCCAGCTCCCGATTATCAGCAATGAGAACCGTTGAAGAGAGAGAGCTGGATACGGTCGGCCTGCCTATTTATGCCCCACACACAATACAATTCAATGGTCCCTACAATCTCATTGTTCATTGGACACAGGAATTCGGCTTCGCATTATAACAAAAGGTCATAGGTTGATTCATACAGGTGGGCTGTGACTATTTCCAACTGCTCAGGTGGGAGGGAAACTGGGTTTCCCGCCGCATGGGTAATAAAGTGCAAATAAAGTAAATGTTCATAAACTTCTTATGTCCATAACTATTCGCACGAGCGATTGATCTGCTTCAAACCAACACCGGAATGTTTCTAATTAAATATTCTTCCGATGGATACTAAACACCACTGTATTACTCCTGTCTGACCCTTCGTATCAAACAAAGAGGGATTCCTCTGTTCATAAACATTCTATATTAACCAAACTTTCAGAATCTATCAAAGGGACCATGATCTACAAAATACATTATTACTGAAAATATGTTACGATTGAGTCGCACGCTACAACCACATAAACTCTACCGTAAATACGCATACCATGCGCCTGCGGGTGCCCGCGACTGTGAGTATGCGCACGTACGGGAGAGCGTACGCATGCGCAGCACGGACCTGTGTGAGGTGCAAATATGGTAGTGTGCATAGAGATATTTTTCTGACTTTGACACTTCAGCCAATCAGGGAGCGCCACGTTGTGGCACCCTCCTGATCGGCTGTGTGCTCCTGTACTGTCTGACAGGCGGCACATGGCAGTGTTACAATGTAGCGCCTATGCGCTCCATTGTAACCAATGGTGGGAACTTTGTGATCAGCGGTGAGGTCACTTTCGGTCAACCGCTGACCTCAAAGTTCCCACCATTGGTTACAATGGAGCGCATAGGCGCTACATTGTAACACTGCCGTGTGCCGCCTGTCATACAGTACAGGAGCACACAGCCGATCAGGAGGGTGCCACAACGTGGCGCTCCCTGATTGGCTGAAGAAACCCACTTAGACATCAGTCAGAGGGGGTTTCTGGCATTCGGGGAAAGGGGTCCCATGTGAAAACATGGGGCCCCTTTCAGTTCGTGGTCGGGTGTCCCGTTTTTTTATTTTTTACAAGTACGTGGATTACAAATGGATTACCCAAGGAGCCCTCTACACTGGATTTGGTGAGTAGGATTTTGTCAACAGGTACACCATGGATTCTACTGGAGAAGAGGACCGACCCTCGTGTGAACATAAGGTAAGTATGTGTATATGGTGGTGTGTATGTATGCATTAAAGTTATACTTTCAAGGTGTGTGTGTAATGTCTTTATTGGGGTATTTTTTTAGTAGTAGTACTACAGGTACCAGTGGGCCCGGTTTACCGCCGCATGCAGTACCAGCTTGCGGGGGAGGCTTGCTGGGACTTGTAGTACTGCTACTAAAAACAATATTCATTACTTTCAACAAAGGCTATCAGCTCCCCATCCGCAGCCCATTGGATGGGGGGGACAGCCTCGGGCTTCACCCCTGGCCCTTGGGTGGCTGGGGGGGGGACCCCTTGATTGAAGGGGTCCCCACTCCCCCAGGGTACCCCGGCCAGGGGTGACTAGTTGGATATTTGATGCCACGGCCGCAAGGCACTGTATAAAAGTGACCCCCGGCTGTGGCATTATCTGTCCAGCTAGTGGAGCCCGGTGCTGGTTTCAAAAATACGGGGGACCCCTACGCTTTTTGTCCCCCGTATTTTTGGAACCAGGACCAGGCGCAGAGCCCGGTGCTGGTTGCTTAAATATGGGGGAACCCCTGTCAATTTTCCCCCCATATTTTTGCAACCAGGGCCGGCTCAAAGAGCCCGAGGCTGGTTTGGCTTAGGAGGGGGGACCCCACGCAATTTTTTTTTTAAGTTTAAACATTTTTTTTTTTTTTTACAAGGTGCACAATGAAGCCCTGCACGGATCTCTCAGATCCGGCCGAGATTCATTGTATTAAAGTCGGCAGTGTTTTACAAGTCACTCACGTAAAACACTGCCTAAAAAAACGAATGACATCGACATCGGAAAAACCGAAAATGCAGAATACGGCAGCTTAGTAAATTAGTCGTAATCAATTCAAAAAGTTGCATATTTACACTTTCGATGTCATTCGTGATTGAACTTTGACCTCAAACGGGAAAATACGATTCTTAGTAAATTTACCCCATGCTGTGTGAGGAGCAGAGCAGGAGCTGAGAATGAGTGTCAGCGCAGGACGCTGGGCGGTGAGAGCAGTGCTGCAGAGTGTAAGCAGTGGGGTACTGCCGGAGAACTAAATGCCAGGTGAGCAAGTGTTGAGATGCCGCAGCCAGAGACCGAACACCGGCAGGCCTAGTGAAAGGCGTGGACACTGTGCCCATCTTGTAACAGTGAGGAACTGTTGAAAACTGGTCCAGCAAGTGAAATCCTCCGCTCTAAGGGTCTGAGTGAGTACATTGGAAACTGAATGAAAAAAGCCCTGGGCCAGTTTGATATCCATCTTAAGTAACCATTGTCACCAGCTGTGCAGTTTTTGAAGGGCGCTGACGGCATAGTGCCCTATTCCACAAGCTGAACCCTGCAAAGACATTATTAAAGAAAACCCTTTCCCCCACATTGTTACTGTGAGATATACAAGACTGAGTTTTATTACAAGTGCAAGGCAGACATTTATTCAGGAAAGACTGAGTTATTTCTGCAAGTATAAATGTAGCCCTGTAACAGACAGAGAGAGACTGAGTTTATTTAACCAAAAAACACTCAGAGACACTATAATCCCTTTGCTAGCTACACCCTCTTTGGACAGAACTGAGAACATTTGTCCCTATCACAACCCAGGATTCCCCATACATCTGTGTGCCAATATCTTTCATTAACACCTTGTAGTATTACAAACTTCTACCAGAGCTCCAACATTTATTGCCCGTGAAGATAATTGTACCTTGGCTAGGGAAAGCTAGAAAGTTAGTGTTTATTGCGGATTGTGTTTTTCATCACTCTCCTCATGACCACATTATAGACTGTGATTCAAATTATCCTATGCTAATATTTGTGATTCCAATTATAACATGTTCATCTGTGATTCAAATGATAATCTGACATTCTTCTGTGATTCAAATCGATTGTCTTTTGCATATTGGATGCTCTTTTGTGGTGTGAACTGTAGCCAATTGTCTTCCCTTTGTCCTTCTTTGATGCCCAATTCTTTTTTGTGATTATTCAAATTCAATGCCAATTAACCAATCATCATTTTCAATCCAGAGTTCATTGTGGCTCAATAAAAAGACATCCTGTTGAAATTGCTGCCTCACTTCTGTTTTTTATCAATCTATCCTACCTCTCTGAACACGATACTACAGGACAAGGTATGGGGAGACACATTTCAGAGGAAAGGTCCGTCACATAGCCACTCAACACCTGTTATACCTCTCTCAACCACAGACATACCTGCCAATCCCGGGGTGTTACACAAGCAACATGCAGGGGAGTAACACTGAATCACTGGGCCATGTAGCAAATTTGGGGGGTCCTTACAACCCACTCCAGAATCCCTTGTTTTGCTTTCCAGAACATGTCTGGGGCGCCAGTTCATAGGCATTGAAGCCTGATTTATTCTTTACCTAGGCATTATCCAGACGGGCCTTTAGGGTGCATTCTGCGCAAGAAAAAAAGAGAGACATTGTTTCCCCCAGCACCCTGAATTATAACAGTAACCAGATATAAATCCCACATAATATTAGAATTCAGAGATCTTGGTTACACATATTTGCGCAAATGTGTGAATAAGCCCCAAAGCCGCATCAAGGCGTCTCTGTATATTTCGGGTCCCTAGCGCTAAAGCTAGGTGCAGGGTGTGGCACCCCAAAACACCGGCATAAGCCAGAAAGCCCAGGGCAGCATACTGTACCAGTGAAAAAACTATAGTGTTAATAAATTAGTATTTAGGAAGCCGAAGCTCTAAAGAAGGTGATACAAAAATGAAATGTAATTAAAAAAGAGAAATAGTGTTAAAAAATTAATAAGTGAAAAGTGTTAAAAGAATGTAAAGGTATGCCACACTAAAGCCATCCAGCTCAGCCAGTCCAGAGGCACCACACCCCACACCTCCATTACCCCAATCTGGGTCTATGATTAACCAGCAAGGAGCCACATGATAATGGCTCCTTGCTACAATATGCCTAAGCTAAGAGCTACCCACCTTGGCGCAACCCCATAATGCTCCATGTGGCATGTTAGGGCCTGCACCTCCTCCGAATGCAGGAACCTCTCTGCCTCTCACAACAGACATATATAATGGTAGATGCTCAATCAGCTTAATGATATCATTCAGGTGCTCGAAAGGGAGGGGTATTTCTAAGTAAGAAAAAAAGAGAGACATTGTTTCCCCCAGCACCCTGAATGATAACAGTAACCAGATATAAATCCCACATAATATTAGTATTCAGAGAACTTGGTTACACATATTTGCGCAAATGTGTGAATGAGCCCCAAAGCCGCATCAAGGCATCTCTGTATATTTCGGGTCCCTAGCGCTATATCTAGGTGCAGGGTGTGGCAACCCAAAACACCAGCATAAGCCAGAAAGCCCAGCGTAGCATACCAGTGGAAAAACTATAGTGTTAATAAATTAGTATTTAGGAAGCCAAAGCTATAAAGAAGGTGATACAAAAATGAAATGTAATTAAAATAGAGAAATAGTGTTAAAAAATTAATAAGTGAAAAGTGTTAATAGAATGTAAAGGAATGCCACACTAAAGCCATCCAGCTCAGCCAGTCCAGAGGCACCACACCCCACACCTCCATTACCCCAATCTGGGTCTATGATTAACCAGCAAGGAGCCACATGATAATGGCTCTGTACTTAAATATATCTAAGCTAAGGGCTACCTACCTTGGAGCAACCCCATAATGCTCCATATGGCATGTCAGGGCCTGCACCTCCTCCTAATGCAGGAACCTCTCTTCCTCTATGGTGCATTCTGCGCAAGCTCCTCACACCTACTGTATATAGTTCTGCCACTACCGACAAATATCATCACATCTTCTGCAAAACTTTGGCATGTTTGAAATCCTCAGTGTAAATAGGTCTCTCATAGGAAAACCTGGTAGCACTGGCGTAACTACCGAGGGTGCAGCTGCTATGGAGCCTGGGCTGCTTCGTGGGCCCGCTGCACCCCCAAGGTCCATATCGCTCATTCACCCCTCCTCTAAGAATGGCCGCCGCTGATATAACTAACCCCATTCTCCCTAGTCAGCGCAGCCACATGGAGAATGCAGCAGGGGGAGGGGCTACCAAGTCCCACGATTCACAGGTATTTAGGGGACGAACCTAATGTCAGGAAATGCCCGCCAGAGACCTCTGAAGAAGTCAGGTAGTGCTCACTCCCCCTCCGTCTCTCTCTCTATCTCCCCCTTCTCGCTTGCTCCTCTCTTTTTCTCTCTACCTGATAGTCTCTCTCCCTGACAACACTTTCTCTCCCTCACTCTCTTCCTGACACACTCCCGCTCTCTCCTTGACACTGTCTCTCTTTCTCTGACACTTTCTCTCCCTGACACTATCTCCCTCCCTGACACTCTCTCTCTGACACTCTCTCTCTCTCTCTCTCTCTACCGGACACTATCTCTCACTGTAACTCTCTCCCTGACACCGTCTCTCTCTTTCTGACACAATCTTTCACGCTCTCTCTCCCTGACACTGTCTCTCTATCTCTCTACCTTCCACTATCTCTCTCCCTCTCTCCCTAACACTGTCTCCCTCTCCCTGATAGTCTCTCTTCCTGACACTGTCTCTCTCTCCCTGACTCTCTCTCCCTGACACTCTATCTATCTCCCTGATGCACACTCTCTCTCTGACATTCTCTTTCTCCCTGACACCCTAGCTCTCGTTCTCTTTCTCCCTCTCTGTCTTTCCCTCTTTCTCTCCCCGACACTCTCTCTTGCTCCCCTCTCTTTCTCTCTCCCTCCCCGAGACTCTCTATCTCTCTCACTCCCTATTGCTCCCCTCCCTTTCTTGCTCCTCCCCTTCTCTCTCTCTCCGACAGACTTTCTATCTCTCTTCAACACCCTCTCTCTCACTGATGTCCTCTTTCTCCCCTCATCCCTTTCTCTCTTTATCCCTGACACCATGTCTCTCGCTCCTCTTGTTTTCTCTCATTCCTTTTTTTTCCATGAAACCCTCTCTCTCCCACTCTTCTTGCTCCTCTCTCTCTCTCTCTCTCTCCCTTCCTAACACCCTTTTTGTCTTCTTCTCTTGCTCCCCTAAGGGGCATTGTAGCAACAACAGCAAGGGTGGGGCCTTCCAAGATTTTGCTATGGGGCCCACAAACTTGTAGTTACGCCACTGCCTTGTAGTGGTAGCCAGTAGTATTATACAGACAACGTGCAGCTATTTACACCGGGGTAGGAAGTTTCTTGAGTCTCAGGGTGTTGTCTCTGTGGGGTGGACTTGGAAGGGCTAGTCTTTTGGGAGGGGAGCCTTACCTCTGGGCTTTAAATTCCACCACTGGACGGAGCCAGGTCCAGATTTAGCAATCGGTACACTTAAGGGGGAAATCAGACACAGGGTTTGCTGTGCTGGGAATAGCTCTATATTTCAGGCCCGGTACTATTCAATTAATCTGCATTTTCGCTGCACAGTACATCATCGATTCACCATAGATTCAGTTCTGGAATGTACGTGTATCCTCCTCATTTTAATAGGCATATAAAACCCCACGCCTAATTGAATCTCCCGCACCAAGGGCGACAAAGATTGAGAAGCAGCTATTAATCTGCGCTGTGTGCCAAATTTATTATGATTCATCAGCAAAGAAAAACAAATTACAGAAATGCGAAAAATCGACCCTTGTATGTTTAGATAACATGGAGAGAAATTGTGTAGCTTAATGACATTACTGTATATACTACTTTGTGACAGAAAGCTACAGGGTGTTGGATTTATAATGGGCAGGAAATGGTAGGATTTTGGTTACCTACCAGTAAATCCTTTTCTTGTAGTCCGTAGAGAATGCTTGGGTCCATATTAGTACCATGGGGTATAGACGGGTCCACCAGGAGCCATTGGCACTTTAAGAGTTTGAGAGTGTGGGCTGGCTCCTCCCTCTATGCCCCTCCTACCAGACTCAGTCTAGAAACTGTGCCCAAGGAGACGGACATCTTTGAGAGTAGGATTATACACAGATAGTGGCGAGATTCATACCAGCTCACACATACAAAGCACATCAAGCTAACCTAGCTTGAAAACTCAGCAACCGCTGAGAACATTACTTACCAAGTAAACAACGCAGTACTTAAGTAAAAACAAAGTTGTACTGAACCAGATAACAACTGCAGGAAAACGAAGCGCTGGGCGGGCGCCCAGCATCCTCTATGGACTACGAGAAAAGGATTTAACAGTAGGTAACCAAAATCCTATTTCTCTTACGTCCTACAGGATGCTGGGGTCCACATTAGTACCATGGGGATGCACCAAAGCTCCCAGAACGGGAGGGAGAGCACGGAGGCTCCAGCAGAACTGATTGACTGAACTTCAGATCATCAGAGGCCAAAGTATCGAACTTGTAGAACTTTGCAAACGTGTTCGACCCAGACCAAGTAGCCGCTCGGCAAAGTTGTAACGCCGAGACACCCCGGGCAGACGCCTTACGTGTAGAGTGGGCCTTGACAGACGTAGGACACGGTAAGCCTGCCGTAGAATACGCATGCTGGATAGTGAACCTGTACCAGCGAGAAATTGTCTGCTTAGAAGCAGGACACCCAATTTTCTTGGGATTATACAGGACAAACAGAGAGTCCGATTTCCTGTGACGAGCAGTCCTTTTCACATAAATTTTCAGAGCCCTTACAACATCCAAGGACTTTGATGAAATTTAGGAGTCAGTAGCCACTGGCACCAAAGTAGGTTGGTTGATATGAAATGCCGACACAACCTTCGGAAGAAACTGCTGACGTGTCCGGAGCTCAGCTCTATCTTCGTGGAAGATCAAGTTTGGGCTTTTACACGATAAAGCCCCCAACTCCAACACACGTCTAGCAGAAGCTAAAGCCAACAAAGTGACAGCTTTCCACGTAAGAAATTTGACTTCAACCTCCTGTAGAGGCTCGAACCAGTCCGATTGGAGGAACTGCAACAACACGTTAAGGTCCCAAGGCGCCGTAGGCGGTACAAAGGGAGGTTGGATGTGCAGAACTCCCTTCAAAAAGGTCTGAACCTCAGGGAGGGCAGCCAATTGTTTTTGGAAGAAAACGGATAGGGCCGAAATATGGACGTTCACAGATCCCAACTTTAGGCCCATATCCACATCAGCTTGTAAGAAGAGGAGAAACCGTCCCAGTTGAAACTCAACCGCAGGAAATTTCTTGGACTCACACCAAGACACATGTGTTTTCCAAATTCGATGGTAATGTTTAGACGTTACTCCTTTCCTAGCCTGTATCAGGATAGGAATAACCTTGTTGAGAATGCCCTTCCGAGCTAGTATCAGGCGTTCAACCTCCATGCTGTAAAACGTAGCCGCGGTAAGTCTTGATAGGCGAACGGCCCCTGCTGCAGCAGATCTTCCCGAAGAGGAAGAGGCCTCGGCTCTTCTTGCAGTAGATCCAGAAGATCCGCGTACCAAGCCCTTCTTGGCCAGTCTGGAGCAATGAGGTTCGCTTGAACCTTTGTTCTCCTTATGAGTTTTAGAACTCTTGGGATGACTGGAAGTGGAGGAAACACATACACCGATTGGAACACCCACGGAGTCACTAGGGCGTCCACTGCCACAGCTTGATGGTCCCTCAACATGGAACAATACCGCCGAAGCTTCTTGTTGAGACGAGAGGCCATCATGTCGATCTGGGGTACGCCCAAAAGATCTGTTACCTCCTTGAACACCTCCGGATGGAGAGCCCACTCCCCTGGATGGAGATCGTGTCTGCTGAGGAAGTCCGCTTCCCAGTTGTCTACTCCCGGAATGAAGATTGCTGACAGCGCCAACGCGTGCTTTTCTGCCCAGAGGATGATTCTTGTTACCTCTGCCATAGCAGCTCTGCTCTTCGTTCTGCCTTGTCGGTTTATGTAAGCCACTGTTGTCACATTGTCCGACTGCACTTGAATGGCCCTATTTCTCAGAAGATGGGCCGCTTGGAGGAGACCATTGTAGATGGCTCTTAGTTCCAGAATGTTTATCGGCAGGCCGGCTTCCAAACTTGACCACCTTCCTTGGAAGGTTTCCCCTTGAGTGACTGCACCCCAGTCCCGGAGACTTGCATCCGTGGTTAGAAGGATCCAGTCCTGAATCCCGAACCTGCGGCCCTCCAGAAGGTGAGATAATTGCAGCCACCAGAGGAGTGAAATCCTGACCTTTGGCGACAGACATATTCTCTGGTGCATGTGTAGATGGGATCCCGACCACTTGTCTAGGAGATCCAGTTGGAAGGACCGAGCGTGAAACCTCCCGTACTGCAAAGCCTCGTACGAGGCCACCATCTTCCCCAGAAGGCGAATGCACTGATGAATTGACACCCGAGCTGGCTTCAAGACATCCAGCACCATCGTTTGAATCACCAACGCCTTTTCCACTGGGAGAAATACCCTCTGCACTTCCGTGTCGAGGATCATTCCCAGAAAGGACAACCTTCTGGTTAGTTCCAAATGTGACTTTGGAAGATTCAGGAACCAACCATGTCTTCTGAGAAGCTGAGTCGTGAGTGTTATGGACCGTAACAGCTTCTCCTTGGTCGATGCCTTTATCAGCAGATCGTCCAGATATGGAATTATGTTCACCCGCTGTCTGCGGAGGAGAATCATCATGTCCACCATCACCTTGGTGAATACCCTCGGTGCTGTGGAGAGACCGAATGGGAGGGCCTGGAACACAAAGTGACAGTCCAACTGTGCAAATCGCAGATAAGCTTGATGCGGCAGCCAAATCGGAATGTGGAGGTACGCATCCTTGATATCCAGGGATACTAGGAATTCCCCCTCCTCCAGACCTGATATCACCGCCCTTAGGGACTCCATTATGAACTTGAACTCCCTCAGAAAGGGGTTTAGTGATTTTAAGTTCAGAATGGGCCTGACCGAACCATCCGGTTTCGGTACCACGAAAAGGTTCGAATAGTAACCTTTGTTCTGCATGTGAGGTGGTACTGGCACAATGACATGTGCCTCCACCAACTTCTGGACTGCTTCTTGCAGGACAGTCCTGTCTGCCAGCAGAGCTGGCAAGCCTGATCTGAAAAATCGGTGAGAAGGAAGATTTTGAAATTCCAGCCTGTACCCCTGGGACACAATAGCTTGCACACAGGGGCCCAGGCCTGAGGACACCCATACATGACTGAAATGTCTGAGTCTCGATCTCACCGGCCCCACCTCCAGGGCGTGCAGTCCACCGTCATGCGGAGAACTTTGGTGTACCTGAAGCAGGTTTCTGTTCCTGGGAACCTGCAGCCGCAGGTTTCTTGAACTTGGGCCGACCTCCCCGAAAGAAGGTGTTTGACAGCTTTGCCTTTCTAGGCTTGTTAGACCGAAAAGACTGTGGCATAACTGAAGAAAAGGGTTTCTTCGGAACAGGTGTAGCTGAGGGAAGGAAGGGTGACTTACCAGCCGTAGCCGTGGCGATCCACGCATCTAACGCTTCCCCAAAGAGAGCCTGACCTGTGTAGGGTAGGGTCTCCACACTTCACTTGGATTCCGCGTCGGCAGATCACTGGCGCAACCACAGCCCTCGACGAACTGATACTGACATGGAGGAAATCCCCACAGCCATGGAACCCAGATCCTGCATGGATTCTACCAGAAATCCTGCCGAATCCTGAATGTTACGTAAAAACAATTCAACATCACATTTTTCCATAGTATCCAAATCCTCAAGTAACGTGCCTGACCACTTTACTATAGCTTTGGCAATCCAAGCACTGGCAATAGTGGGACGTAGTATTGCCCCAGAAGCCGTGTACATGGATTTGAGCGTATTATCAATTTTACGATCAGCCGGCTCTTTCAAGGCGGTAGATCCTGGAACAGGTAAAACCACCTTTTTTGAGAGTCTGGATACTGACGCGTCAACAATAGGCGGGTTTTCACATTTTTTCCTATCCTCTACCGGGAAAGGAAATGCTACCTGAACCCTTTAAGGTATCTGGAATCTTTTATCCGGGTTTTCCCAAGCCATTTCAAATATAGCATTTAATTCCTTTGACGCAGGGAAGGTTAGCGAGGCTTTCTTATTTTCAGTGAAGTAAGCCTCCTCAACCTGCTCAGGTGTTGTATCAGCAATATTCAACACATCCCTAATAGCCTCTATCATCAACTTCACCCCTTTTGCAAGAGATGCAGCCAATCGCAACACATCCCCGTCACCGTCTGTAGTATCAGAGTCGGTATCGGTATCATCCTGCATGATCTGAGCAAGAGCATGTTTATGGGAATATACAGCGGGGAGCCCTGATGTACCAGAACTGGGCCATACTGCCACAGAGTTCTGTAAAGCCTGAGTTGCAGATTCATTTTGTGCAACCCTATTAGAAATCTGAGAAATCATAGATTTGATAGAGGATAACCACTTAGGCTCCCTTGCTGGAATCTGTGCTAAACCAGTTCAATCCTGATTACATGGAATGGAATCATCCTGAGAGGACATATCCTCTGCAGCATGTGACACAGAGTCCCTGGACATTGCTTAATGGAGACCACAGACACTCCTTACACACACAGGGGAGGGCAGACAGAGTTTCACCCCCAAGAATGGCAAGAGAGACACAGAGATTGGAGCCAACCCACACACAACGCTTTTAGTATAAAGGGAGACCCCCTATCAGCGCTGACTGTGCACCTTAATAGGTTACACAGTCGTTTTGCAGCCCCCCCCCCCCTTCTACAACCCCATAGCACTGTGATAGATAGCTGGAGTTGCTGTGGAGGGACTTGCTCTTCACTGACAGCGCTGTGCAGGCAGGAAAATGGCGCTGAACGCTGCTGGGTCCGCTCTCAGAAGCTCCGCCCCCAAAATGGCACTGTCTTCCCGCTCTTTATAGGATTATACTGGCCTGAGGTTTGATGCTGGCTGAGATCCGAGGACCCTGACAGGCTGTGTGAACAGTGTAGGGTGTAGGCGCTGGCTCAGGGCGCCCCTCACAGCGCCTCACTATGTACCGCTGAGCCTCCGGAAAGCAGTTAATACTGCGCTCCTATCCTGATGCCGCCATCTTCACACTGACCCCCCGCTTGCTAGGGGGGTCAGTGACTCACTCGCCACAATCTTCAGCTCTGTAAGGAGTTGGCTGCATGCTGCTGGGGTGAGCGATCCCCTGCGGCGGGGAACGATCTATCCCCTCTGGAGCTCAGTGTCCAGTCAGCGGAGACAGTGGCTCAGACCCCGCAGGGCGGACACTGCTCCCCCCCTCAGTCCCTCGATGCAGGGAGGCTGTTGCCAGCAGCCTCCCTGTAAAATAATAAACTCTAAAACGAAACTTTACTAAGGAAACTCTGGAGAGCTTCCCTAGCTGTGGCCGGCTCCTCCGGGCACATTTTCTAAACTGATTCTGGTAGGAGGGGCATAGAGGGAGGAGCCAGCCCACACTCTCAAACTCTTAAAGTGCCAATGGCTCCTGGTGGACCCGTCTATACCCCATGGTACTAATGTGGACCCCAGCATCCTCTAGGACGTAAGAGAAATAAAACCCGACGTAAGCTTCATTTGAACCCGACTTTTATTGTAGCTTATTGCAGCCTCTGTCATTTTCATCTCAATAACTACTCTTCTTACAGACGAGCTTTAGATAACTTCATGCTGGTGGCGTGTGACATAATTTGCTCTGTAGGTAGCACCGCAGGGAGCAGATATGCCCTTGTACGCCATTGATCTAAGTAAATGGCGACAGCACTTAATCCACTAAAATACCTCTCTCGTTGCACCCCTCCCCTGATGCAGGTTCCAATGCTTTCTTACAGCGTGAGTCCTGTGACATGATATTTGAAGTAGAGATGAGCGGGTTCGGTTTCTCTGAATCCGAACCCGCCCGAACTTCATGTTTTTTTACACGGGTCCGAGCGACTCGGATCTTCCCGCCTTGCTCGGTTAACCCGAGCGCGCCCGAACGTCATCATCACGCTGTCGGATTCTCGCGAGGCTCGGATTCTATCGCGAGACTCGGATTCTATATAAGGAGCCGCGCGTCGCGGCCATTTTCACACGTGCATTGAGATTGATAGGGAGAGGACGTGGCTGGCGTCCTCTCCGTTTAGAAATTAAAATAGATAGGAGAGTGAGAGTGAGACACTTCATTTACTTACTGGAGCTTAGGAGGAGTTATACTAGTGACTGATGACCAGTGACTTGACCACCAGTGCAGTTTTATAATTTATTATTATTTAATAATCCGTTCTGTTCTTGTTCTCTGCCTGAAAAAAACGATACACAGTGACTCAGTCACACTCACATACCATATCTGTGCTCAGCCCAGTGTGCTGCATCATCTATGTATAATATCTGACTGTGCTCACACAGCTTAATTGTGGGGGAGACTGGGGAGCAGTTATAGGTTATAGCAGGAGCCAGGAGTACATATTAAACAGTGCACACTTTTGCTGCCAGAGTGCCACTGCCAGTGTGACTGACCACTGACCACTGTGACCAGTGACCTGACCACACTGACCACCAGTATAGTATATTGTGATTGTCTGCCTGAAAAAGTACACTCGTCGTGTGACTTGTGTGGTGTTTTTTTATTCTATAAAAATTAAAAAACTCATTCTGCTGACAGACAGTGTCCAGCAGGTCCGTCATTATATAATATATACCTGTCTGGCTGCAGTAGTGATATATATATATTTTTTATATCATTATTTATCATCCAGTCTATACTAGCAGCAGACACAGTACGGTAGTTCACGGCTGTAGCTACCTCTGTGTCGGCACTCGGCAGTCCATCCATAATTGTATACCACCTACCCGTGGTTTTTTTTTTCTTTCTTCTTTATACATACTACATCTCATTATCATCCAGTCTATATTAGCAGCAGACACAGTACAGTACGGTAGTCCACGGCTGTAGCTACCTCTGTGTCGGCACTCGGCAGTCCATCCATAATTGTATACCACCTACCCGTGTTTTTTTTTTTCTTTCTTCTTTATACATACTACATCTCATTATCATCCAGTCTATATTAGCAGCAGACACAGTACAGTACGGTAGTCCACGGCTGTAGCTACCTCTGTGTCGGCACTCGGCAGTCCATCCATAATTGTATACCACCTACCCGTGGTTTTTTTTTTCTTTCTTCTTTATACATACTACATCTCATTATCATCCAGTCTATATTAGCAGCAGACACAGTATAGTACGGTAGTCCACGGCTGTAGCTATCTCTGTGTCGGCACTCGGCAGTCCATCCATAATTGTATACCACCTACCCGTGGTTTTTTTTTTCTTTCTTCTTTATACATACTACATCTCATTATCAACCAGTCTATATTAGCAGCAGACACAGTACGGTAGTTCACGGCTGTAGCTACCTCTGTGTCGGCACTCGGCAGTCCATCCATAATTGTATACCACCTACCCGTGGTTATTTTTTCTTTCTTCTTTATACATACTACATCTCATTATCATCCAGTCTATATTAGCAGCAGACACAGTACAGTACGGTAGTCCACGGCTGTAGCTACCTCTGTGTCGGCACTCGGCAGTCCATCCATAATTGTATACCACCTACCCGTGGTTTTTTTTTTCTTTCTTCTTTATACATACTACATCTCATTATCATCCAGTCTATATTAGCAGCAGACACAGTACAGTACGGTAGTCCACGGCTGTAGCTACCTCTGTGTCGGCACTCGGCAGTCCATCCATAATTGTATACCACCTACCCGTGGTTTTTTTTTTCTTTCTTCTTTATACATACTACATCTCATTATCATCCAGTCTATATTAGCAGCAGACACAGTACAGTACGGTAGTCCACGGCTGTAGCTACCTCTGTGTCGGCACTCGGCAGTCCATCCATAATTGTATACCACCTACCCGTGGTTTTTTTTTCTTTCTTCTTTATACATACTACATCTCATTATCATCCAGTCTATATTAGCAGCAGACACAGTACAGTACGGTAGTTCACGGCTGTAGCTACCTCTGTGTCGGCACTCGGCAGTCCATCCATAATTGTATACTAGTATCCATCCATCTCCATTGTTTACCTGAGGTGCCTTTTAGTTGTGCCTATTAAAATATGGAGAACAAAAATGTTGAGGTTCCAAAATTAGGGAAAGATCAAGATCCACTTCCACCTCGTGCTGAAGCTGCTGCCACTAGTCATGGCCGAGACGATGAAATGCCAGCAACGTCGTCTGCCAAGGCCGATGCCCAATGTCATAGTACAGAGCATGTCAAATCCAAAACACCAAATATCAGTAAAAAAAGGACTCCAAAACCTAAAATAAAATTGTCGGAGGAGAAGCGTAAACTTGCCAATATGCCATTTACCACACGGAGTGGCAAGGAACGGCTGAGGCCCTGGCCTGTGTTCATGGCTAGTGGTTCAGCTTCACATGAGGATGGAAGCACTCAGCCTCTCGCTAGAAAACTTAAAAGACTCAAGCTGGCAAAAGCACCGCAAAGAACTGTGCGTTCTTCGAAATCCCAAATCCACAAGGAGAGTCCAATTGTGTCGGTTGCGATGCCTGACCTTCCCAACACTGGACGTGAAGAGCATGCGCCTTCCACCATTTGCACGCCCCCTGCAAGTGCTGGAAGGAGCACCCGCAGTCCAGTTCCTGATAGTCAGATTGAAGATGTCAGTGTTGAAGTACACCAGGATGAGGAGGATATGGGTGTTGCTGGCGCTGGGGAGGAAATTGACCAGGAGGATTCTGATGGTGAGGTGGTTTGTTTAAGTCAGGCACCCGGGGAGACACCTGTTGTCCGTGGGAGGAATATGGCCACTGACATGCCTAGTGAAAATACCAAAAAAATCAGCTCTTCGGTGTGGAAGTATTTCAACAGAAATGCGGACAACAGGTGTCAAGCCGTGTGTTGCCTTTGTCAAGCTGTAATAAGTAGGGGTAAGGACGTTAACCACCTCGGAACATCCTCCCTTATACGTCACCTGCAGCGCATTCATAATAAGTCAGTGACAAGTTCAAAAACTTTGGGCGACAGCGGAAGCAGTCCACTGACCAGTAAATCCCTTCCTCTTGTAACCAAGCTCACGCAAACCACCCCACCAACTCCCTCAGTGTCAATTTCCTCCTTCCCCAGGAATGCCAATAGTCCTGCAGGCCATGTCACTGGCAATTCTGACGAGTCCTCTCCTGCCTGGGATTCCTCTGATGCATCCTTGCGTGTAACGCCTACTGCTGCTGGCGCTGCTGTTGTTGCTGCTGGGAGTCGATGGTCATCCCAGAGGGGAAGTCGTAAGCCCACTTGTACTACTTCCAGTAAGCAATTGACTGTTCAACAGTCCTTTGCGAGGAAGATGAAATATCACAGCAGTCATCCTACTGCAAAGCGGATAACTGAGGCCTTGGCATCCTGGGTGGTGAGAAACGTGGTTCCGGTATCCATCATTACTGCAGAGCCAACTAGAGACTTGTTGGAGGTACTGTGTCCCCGGTACCAAATACCATCTAGGTTCCATTTCTCTAGGCAGGCGATACCGAAAATGTACACAGACCTCAGAAAAAGAGTCACCAGTGTCCTAAAAAATGCAGCTGTACCCAATGTCCACTTAACCACGGACATGTGGACAAGTGGAGCAGGGCAGGGTCAGGACTATATGACTGTGACAGCCCACTGGGTAGATGTATGGACTCCCGCCGCAAGAACAGCAGCGGCGGCACCAGTAGCAGCATCTCGCAAACGCCAACTCTTTCCTAGGCAGGCTACGCTTTGTATCACCGGTTTCCAGAATACGCACACAGCTAAAAACCTCTTACGGCAACTGAGGAAGATCATCGCGGAATGGCTTACCCCAATTGGACTCTCCTGTGGATTTGTGGCATCGGACAACGCCAGCAATATTGTGTGTGCATTAAATATGGGCAAATTCCAGCACGTCCCATGTTTTGCACATACCTTGAATTTGGTGGTGCAGAATTATTTAAAAAACGAGAGGGGCGTGCAAGAGATGCTGTCGGTGGCCAGAAGAATTGCGGGACACTTTCGGCGTACAGGCACCACGTACAGAAGACTGGAGCACCACCAAAAACTACTGAACCTGCCCTGCCATCATCTGAAGCAAGAAGTGGTAACGAGGTGGAATTCAACCCTCTATATGCTTCAGAGGTTGGAGGAGCAGCAAAAGGCCATTCAAGCCTATACAATTGAGCACGATATAGGAGGTGGAATGCACCTGTCTCAAGCGCAGTGGAGAATGATTTCAACGTTGTGCAAGGTTCCGATGCCCTTTGAACTTGCCACACGTGAAGTCAGTTCAGACACTGCCAGCCTGAGTCAGGTAATTCCCCTCATCAGGCTTTTGCAGAAGAAGCTGGAGACATTGAAGGAGGAGCTAACACGGAGCGATTCCGCTAGGCATGTGGGACTTGTGGATGGAGCCCTTAATTCGCTTAACAAGGACTCACGGGTGGTCAATCTGTTGAAATCAGAGCACTACATTTTGGCCACCGTGCTCGATCCTAGATTTAAAGCCTACCTTGGATCTCTCTTTCCGGCAGACACAAGTCTGCTGGGGTTGAAAGACCTGCTGGTGAGAAAATTGTCAAGTCAAGCGGAACGCGACCTGTCAACATCTCCTCCTTCACATTCTCCCGCAACTGGGGGTGCGAGGAAAAGGCTCAGAATTCCGAGCCCACCCGCTGGCGGTGATGCAGGGCAGTCTGGAGCGACTGCTGATGCTGACATCTGGTCCGGACTGAAGGACCTGACAACGATTACGGACATGTCGTCTACTGTCACTGCATATGATTCTCTCAACATTGAAAGAATGGTGGAGGATTATATGAGTGACCGCATCCAAGTAGGCACGTCACACAGTCCGTACTTATACTGGCAGGAAAAAGAGGCAATTTGGAGGCCCTTGCACAAACTGGCTTTATTCTACCTAAGTTGCCCTCCCACAAGTGTGTACTCCGAAAGAGTGTTTAGTGCCGCCGCTCACCTTGTCAGCAATCGGCGTACGAGGTTACATCCAGAAAATGTGGAGAAGATGATGTTCATTAAAATTAATTATAATCAATTCCTCCGCGGAGACATTGACCAGCAGCAATTGCCTCCACAAAGTACACAGGGAGCTGAGATGGTGGATTCCAGTGGGGACGAATTGATAATCTGTGAGGAGCGGGATGTACACGGTGATATATCGGAGGATGATGATGAGGTGGACATCTTGCCTCTGTAGAGCCAGTTTGTGCAAGGAGAGATTAATTGCTTCTTTTTTGGTGGGGGTCCAAACCAACCCGTCATATCAGTCACAGTCGTGTGGCAGACCCTGTCACTGAAATGATGGGTTGGTTAAAGTGTGCATGTCCTGTTTATACAACATAAGGGTGGGTGGGAGGGCCCAAGGACAATTCCATCTTGCACCTCTTTTTTCTTTAATTTTTCTTTGCGTCATGTGCTGTTTGGGGAGGGTTTTTTGGAAGGGCCATCCTGCGTGACACTGCAGTGCCACTCCTAGATGGGCCCGGTGTTTGTGTCGGCCACTAGGGTCGCTTATCTTACTCACACAGCTACCTCATTGCGCCTCTTTTTTTCTTTGCGTCATGTGCTGTTTGGGGAGGGTTTTTTGGAAGGGACATCCTGCGTGACACTGCAGTGACACTCCTAGATGGGCCCGGTGTTTGTGTCGGCCACTAGGGTCGCTTATCTTACTCACACAGCTACCTCATTGCGCCTCTTTTTTTCTTTGCGTCATGTGCTGTTTGGGGAGGGTTTTTTGGAAGGGCCATCCTGCGTGACACTGCAGTGCCACTCCTAGATGGGCCCGGTGTTTGTGTCGGCCACTTGGGTCGCTTATCTTACTCACACAGCTACCTCATTGCGCCTCTTTTTTTCTTTGCGTCATGTGCTGTTTGGGGAGGGTTTTTTGGAAGGGACATCCTGCGTGACACTGCAGTGACACTCCTAGATGGGCCCGGTGTTTGTGTCGGCCACTAGGGTCGCTTATCTTACTCACACAGCTACCTCATTGCGCCTCTTTTTTTCTTTGCGTCATGTGCTGTTTGGGGAGGGTTTTTTGGAAGGGACATCCTGCGTGACACTGCAGTGCCACTCCTAGATGGGCCCGGTGTTTGTGTCGGCCACTAGGGTCGCTTATCTTACTCACACAGCTACCTCATTGCGCCTCTTTTTTTCTTTGCGTCATGTGCTGTTTGGGTTAGGGTTTTTTGGAAGGGACATCCTGCGTGACACTGCAGTGCCACTCCTAGATGGGCCAGGTGTTTGTGTCGGCCACTAGGGTCGCTTAGCTTAGTCATCCAGCGACCTCGGTGCAAATTTTAGGACTAAAAATAATATTGTGAGGTGTGAGGTATTCAGAATAGACTGAAAATGAGTGGAAATGATGGTTTTTGAGGTTAATAATACTTTGGGATCAAAATGACCCCCAAATTCTATGATTTAAGCTGTTTTTTAGGTTTTTTGGAAAAAAACACCCGAATCCAAAACACATCCGAATCCGACAAAAAAAATTCGGTTAGGTTTTGCCAAAACGCGGTCGAACCCAAAACACGGCCGCGGAACCGAACCCAAAACCAAAACACAAAACCCGAAAAATTTCCGGCGCTCATCTCTAATTTGAAGTCCTCTGGTTTTCAGGCTTTTTTCTTTTTCTTTTTGTTTGTTCCAAAAATAGTCTCTTTTACAATATTTGGTTATTCAGTACTTTTAAAGTAAATCTTGCTGCTATTGGTAGTTTTCACGTTCAGCCAAGTATCTATATTTAGTCATTTATCATAAAGAGGAAGTTCAAAGATTTTTGAAATCTTGCATAGAAAAGTGATGCCCTGTAATAATATGGTAAAGACACTGGCACCTTTCAGTGTTGTCAAATATTCAAGTATTACACAGATACTGAGGGGCCCAGATAACTCTAAGCAATTTATTCATTGTTTATAGCATGCTGTATAGGGCCGGGATCCGGTCAGGATCCTGATGGTCGGGATCCTGGCAGTCAGAAAACCAACGCCGGAATCACGACACTACTCGGAATACCGAATAGGGTTACCTGGCTGGCGCTGGAATCCCGACCGCTGGGATCCCGAACTAGCATCCGGCAAACTGCTGTGCAGGGGGTGGGAGGGGTATTTAGGTTTAGACTGCGGGCAGTGGGATAGGGTTGGGCTGCAGGGAGAGGGTTAGGCTGCGGAACAGGAGGGGGGGGGGGTGTTAGGGTTAGCCTACATGGAGGGGGAGTAAGATTTAGGGGGGGGGGGTAAGGTTTAGACACCGCCAGGGAAGGGTTAGGCTGCAGAGGTGAGAGGGTTAGGTTTAGGCTACTAGAAGGGAGGGTTAGGGGGCTGAGGGGGGGAGAGTAAGTATACTTACCTTCCCCTGTCGGGATTCTCATCATTAGAATGCCGTGGCAGGTTTTTTACCGCCGAGATCCCATCCACTGGCATTTCACTCCCAACCCATAGGGCCCTATGGGTCATTAATCCTGGGGATGGACACCGAGTTTTGATCTTTCAGAAAGATCCATCTCCAACTTTGCAATTTAAAAAACAACAACAACATAGATCCTGGATTCATTGTTCCTGATTCTGAGTCACACACAATCTACACCCATTGGTGATGTTCATGTAGTTGAGCGATTATTTGCAAGTGCGCATGGTGTCTGAGATACTGTAGAAAAGTGATGGCCGTTCCTGGGCGCTGACTAGAAATAAATGCAGAAATAGTCCATTCAGTGGGTGTGTCATGGCGTGTCAATGCAAGCTGCAGCATTCCCAGATGCTCACCCGCAAGCACAGGAGGCCATAATGCAAGTTTCGATGGTTTTTCCAATGGTAGCAATTAAGGACGCTACACTCAGTATTCCAGCATCTATGGGCGCTAAAAGTGTCCATCTTGGGTCCTTGCACATTCGGCCGCATGGATGTACACAAGGTAAGGAGGTTATAACTTACAGACAGGCAGCCGCCAGTAGATGCCAATCCTGAATTGATCCACAAGAGCGATATGGGCCCTCCGATTTGCATAAAGCAGCACAGGGTATGTCACGGGTTGGCAATATACAGGTATTGATAGTCTGCATTCTCATGAGTCATGAATAATGGTTCAGCTTACACAGTGCTCCAATATGTCAGTGGGCTGATTCCAAGCTGGATGGAACTTGGCCGGATCTGATTTTTCCGTGAATCGGACGTTATGGGCTGTTAACTGTGCGGAGAAAACTGCCCTGACTTGTGGGAGTGACATGTGACTCTAAAGCGCCCTGCGTACAGGGAAGGGAAGCCTGCATCTGACCCATCTGTTGCACCTAGCATTGGGCTGCCATTTTCATGTTTTAAACATTGAATTAAAAAGTACAGTAGAGAGAACAAAAATTAGCAAATATGGCCCAAAACTAACACAAATATAGTCCAGTGACCAATTTAACTCCTTTCCCCTTGTCTTATACAATGTCATCTACTTGTCTACTGCCCTTAATGTGTGTGGTATAGAAGATCTACAATGTCTAGGTCGACAGTCATTAGGCTGACCTCATATGGTTGACCTTGATAAAAGGTCGACCTATGAAAGGTCGATACTGGAAAAAGGTAGACATGGACAAATGACCGACAGGGTCAAAAGTCAACATGACAATGGATGACACAAAAATGGCCAACACACTTTTTTTGCATTTTGGGGGTTAGTGTGCACAGTTTTTCCATCTGGGACCACCATTTGTAGAAATGCGTTACCCCGCGGGCTCGCCACGCTCGTCACGCTACGGGCATGGTGTCTCTTCGCTTTGCTCAACACAAGGTTACTAAAGGATATGATATGAGACATGGATATTCAAGGGTGGAGAAGTCCAAAAAAAACATGAAACCCCCCAAACATGTGTCGACCATATGAACATGTCGACCTTTTCCATTGTCAACCTTTCATAGGTCAACCTTTTGTCAATGTGTGAGAGGTGCGGTTGGACTGCGGTGCGTGTGGTGGTGCCTGCTGCCGTGCAGGTGTAGACTCGGTACTCACCAGGCGCCGCTCGCTCTCACCTTCAGGTACCGGAACCCTCAACGGACCTGGAAATCTTCACTCGGATCCGGACACGGCGATTCCCTCTCGGAGCTGACCGACGACCTAGCTGAGGAGAGAAGGGTTTACATTAAAGGGGGTATCGACCCTTCTTCCACTGGAACAGGGGATACCCCAGGGGTGGCCGCGACCTTCACCGGCTGGGTGAATGGTCATCACCGGCACAAAGCCTCAGCTACCCAGCTTTCACACACTCGCGCTTTCGCACGTAGTGTGATGAAAGGGATTCTCACGTCCGTGAGCAATCCTAACTCCGGCGCTCGGGGACAAACAAGGGACAGACGTACACGGATGCTACTCACCGTCACAAGTCTTGCACTCCGATCTTCTCCACTTACAGGTCCCTGTAAGGAGGCAAAGAGAAACAGCCGTGCAGGGCCTAACTCTACCCTAGTGTCACACCCTATACTATCTACAACAGCGGAGCCCTCAAACTAGCTCTGTGGGTGTGGTGCAACACAACTATGCACAACTTACACAACACATACACTTTGCCCTGCACGGTAACAACATATATCACACTATCGGAGTTACAACATAAAACGGTGCTGTCCCTTTTCTACCCGACTCAGAACACCCAGTAGTGGGGACCGCACAGCTCACCCACCTACCGTACTCTCAGGGTGGCCTGAGCCTAACGCCCAGTGCCACCTTTACTCACCTCGGGGAAAACACTGCTTCGCTGGGCCTGGCGCCCCCTAACTGCACACAGGCCGGAGGCCTGACTTCGCCCACGGGCCTAGCGCCCGCCTAACTTGCTGCCCGTTGGGTGACCTGGGCCTTGTGCCCAGAGTCACCTTATCTGTACTTACTGGCCAAAATACGCTAGGGCCTAGCGCCCTCTAAAGTCCCAACAGGCCTATTGCCTGAACTGCCCCTCGGGCCTAATGCCCGCCTAACTGTGCCCACAGGCCGGTGGCCTGACTATTCTCATGGGCCTAGTGCCCAACATGTGCCCCCCAGACCTAGTGCCTGCCTATCTGGTGCCGCAGGGGTTGGGTGGCTTGGGCCTAATGCCCAAACCACCTAATCAGACAAATGACCCCCAATCTCCTAACTGCGCCACAGGCTTGTGCCCGCGGGCCTAATGCCCGTCCCTGGTGGTCGAGGGAGGCAAAGGGGAGGGGGGCAGGATGCCTCACTGAGGCCTTACCTAACCCGGGGGCCTCCGGCACCGTCTTCTGCCGCTGACCCGTCCTGGCCAGCGGCGCCGGCGTCTCTCCTCCGCGTCCAGCCGCCGCTGGACATCTTCTCTTCCGATCCCGACCGATGACCTCCTCCGGCTCCTCCTTGCGGCGTCTGGATCTTCTGCGCTCCGGCGCGCCGACCTCCGTCCGCGCTGCTCCCGCCCGTCTTCTTCCTTCTGCCACGCGATCCTCTTCCTCGCGCTCCTGCGCGCGGGCTCCTCCTCTTCGCCGCTCTTCGGCGCGGCCTCCTTTACGAACGGCTCCCGCCCGGCGTCTGACGTCAGACGCCAGGGGCGGGGCCTATGACGCGGCGAGCGCCGATTGGCTCGCCGCGTCACTCTCCGATTGGCTGCCGCTCCGGGAGCCGCGATTGGCTCCCGGAGGGCGCCAACATTCAAATGCCCCCGCAGTCTCTGGTCCAGTGCAGGGAAAAGGGTAATCCCTGCACCGGACACCCGCCGCCGCCACACACTGACAGGCGCTGGGGACAGACAAGCTGTCCCCGCGCTGTCAGAGACATTGTCCCGCAGGGGACACAGGCGCTCTGGCTGCTGCAGCTGGAATGTGTCCTGTAAAACAGGACACATTCCCACATTTCCCCCCCCTTTTTCCTTTGTAGTCCCTACAAAGATCTCCACGGCGTCCATCGTCCGCGGGTCAGGGAATTCCAAGGTCCTTCCGGCGAGGGTGCATTCGGGGGCCCAGCCTGGACCAGCTGTGACCCCACATCCTTCCTCCTCCAGCTCCGGGTTCCTCTTACGGCCTGACCTCCATCGGCGGATCCTCTGGGGGAGTGGCATCTCCTCACGGTCGCTTGACGCTGGCCACCAAGGGGAATCTTCCTCCACGGGGACAACAGTCACCCACTCTTGGCCTCCGATATCGTCTGTGGCTTCGTCCCTGTCTTCCGGGTGTGGTATCGACCACCACCCAACAGCGGAATCCTCCGGGGCACCCGTTTCCTCCCGGGCAACAGCCACCACATGTCGCATTTCCTTGTGGGGCATCTCCAAAGGTCCTATCTCTTCCTCTGGAACGGGTCCTCCCACGGCATCGCAGTCCTGTCCCCGTACGTCGGTCCATTTCGGCACTCCTGGCAGGTATTCTTGCTCCAGGACTATCTCCTCCTCTTTCCGGAGGGCATTCAACTGGGAGCATGACTCCACCCGATCCTGCCAGTCACTCTCGTCGGCGCTTCCGATGCCAGAGTCGTCCTCCATCTGTTCTGGGAGGGATTCGTCGGCGGACAGCTCACCGTAGTCCGAGTCCTCCTCCGATACTTGGACTGGGGTATTACTTTCCTCCTCAGCGTACTTCTTCGCTTCCGCTGGCACCTCTGCTTCCTCAGCGTACTCTTTCGCTTCCGCTGGCATCGTTTCTTCCTCAGCGTACTCCTTCGCTTCCGCTGGCATCTCTTGGTACCCAGGACACTCCTGTTCCGCACGTCCTGGTCGTGTACGGTTCCATCGTGGAGAGATTCCAGACGTCTCAGTCACTGGGTCTTCACGCTTTTCTTCGCAGCGTGGTCTCTTCACCTCCCAGTCGTCCACCTCCGCCTCATGCGGGAAAGGATTCTGCCTTACTGGGGTCACTTTCTTGGGACAGAGTAGGTCCGCGGCATCTTCCCAAGGGCACTCACTGGCCGCATGTCCTGGTCGCCGACACTTCCAACAAGGGAGGGCCACTGCCACCTTCTCCAAGACGGGTTCCTGATCCACCTCCTTCACTGGGGAATCTTCACCCGTTGGTTCCGGCTCAGAGGAAATGGGCACCTGCGAACTAACTTCAAGCAAGGCCTTCCGCTCCATTTCCCTGGTTTCCTCCTCCCATCTCTGGGCGCGACCATCCGCAATCATCCGGTCTTCGTTCCACGGACAATCGGGAAGCGCATGTCCTCTCGCCTCGCAGAGCGCACACACAGGCTCTGCAGCCACCCGGTCCCAAAGCTGCTGACGAGACTCCGTCAGCTGCTTCACCGTGGCCTCGTAGTCTGTCCGGTCTTCAGTCCATGGACATTCCAGGAGCCGATGTCGGGGATCTCCACAGTTTTCACACCAGGAATCAACCTCGTCTTCGCTCAACTCTTCGTCCCAAGGACAACTGTTGTGCTCATGCCCGTAGTTTCCGCAGAGCAAACACCAGGACTCCTTCTTCGCTTGGCCCTTCTGACGTCTTCGGTCCGCTTCCTGGACCACCTTCTTTGGGGACGTCTCTCGCCAAGTACACTCGTCGGCAAAGTGACCTGTTTGCCGACATTTCTTGCAGGGCGTCACAGCGGCCTTCTTGCGCACCTTCTCCCGGCGCTCTTCTTTTTCACGCTGGACCGACCGCTGCACCATCTTCAGGATGTCTGCCCCAGACACCGTCACCCAGTCGCTCTGGTCCGCACACGTCCGGGGGTGAGTCTTCTCCGGAGCCGTCCGCAGGGAGGTCTTCTTGGTGGCGTTCCACATCGTGTCCGTGATCCGGTCTCTTTGATCCTGCCGACTACGCCAAGTGTGAGAGGTGCGGTTGGACTGCGGTGCGTGTGGTGGTGCCTGCTGCCGTGCAGGTGTAGACTCGGTACTCACCAGGCGCCGCTCGGTCTCACCTTCAGGTTCCGGAACCCTCAACGGACCTGGAAATCTTCACTCGGATCCGGACACGGCGATTCCCTCTCGGAGCTGACCGACGACCTAGCTGAGGAGAGAAGGGTTTACATTAAAGGGGGTATCGACCCTTCTTCCACTGGAACAGGGGATACCCCAGGGGTGGCCGCGACCTTCACCGGCTGGGTGAATGGTCATCACCGGCACAAAGCCTCAGCTACCCAGCTTTCACACACTCGCGCTTTCGCACGTAGTGTGATGAAAGGGATTCTCACGTCCGTGAGCAATCCTAACTCCGGCGCTCGGGGACAAACAAGGGACAGACGTACACGGATGCTACTCACCGTCACAAGTCTTGCACTCCGATCTTCTCCACTTACAGGTCCCTGTAAGGAGGCAAAGAGAAACAGCCGTGCAGGGCCTAACTCTACCCTAGTGTCACACCCTATACTATCTACAACAGCGGAGCCCTCAAACTAGCTCTGTGGGTGTGGTGCAACACAACTATGCACAACTTACACAACACATACACTTTGTCCTGCACGGTAACAACATATATCACACTATCGGAGTTACAACATAAAACGGTGCTGTCCCTTTTCTACCCGACTCAGAACACCCAGTAGTGGGGACCGCACAGCTCACCCACCTACCGTACTCTCAGGGTGGCCTGAGCCTAACGCCCAGTGCCACCTTTACTCACCTCGGGGAAAACACTGCTTCGCTGGGCCTGGCGCCCCCTAACTGCACACAGGCCGGAGGCCTGACTTCGCCCACGGGCCTAGCGCCCGCCTAACTTGCTGCCCGTTGGGTGACCTGGGCCTTGTGCCCAGAGTCACCTTATCTGTACTTACTGGCCAAAATACGCTAGGGCCTAGCGCCCTCTAATGTCCCAACAGGCCTATTGCCTGAACTGCCCCTCGGGCCTAATGCCCGCCTAACTGTGCCCACAGGCCGGTGGCCTGACTATTCTCATGGGCCTAGTGCCCAACATGTGCCCCCCAGGCCTAGTGCCTGCCTATCTGGTGCCGCAGGGGTTGGGTGGCTTGGGCCTAATGCCCAAACCACCTAATCAGACAAATGACCCCCAATCTCCTAACTGCGCCACAGGCCTAGTGCCTGACTTGTGCCCGCGGGCCTAATGCCCGTCCCTGGTGGTCGAGGGAGGCAAAGGGGAGGGGGGCAGGATGCCTCACTGAGGCCTTACCTAACCCGGGGGCCTCCGGCACCGTCTTCTGCCGCTGACCCGTCCTGGCCAGCGGCGCCGGCGTCTCTCCTCCGCGTCCAGCCGCCGCTGGACATCTTCTCTTCCGATCCCGACCGATGACCTCCTCCGGCTCCTCCTTGCGGCATCTGGATCTTCTGCGCTCCGGCGCGCCGACCTCCGTCCGCGCTGCTCCCGCCCGTCTTCTTCCTTCTGCCACGCGATCCTCTTCCTCGCGCTCCTGCGCGCGGGCTCCTCCTCTTCGCCGCTCTTCGGCGCGGCCTCTTTTACGAACGGCTCCCGCCCGGCGTCTGACGTCAGACGCCGGGGGCGGGGCCTATGAAGCGGCGAGCGCCGATTGGCTCGCCGCGTCACTCTCCGATTGGCTGCCGCTCCGGGAGCCGCGATTGGCTCCCGGAGGGCGCCAACATTCAAATGCCCCCGCAGTCTCTGGTCCGGTGCAGGGAAAAGGGTAATCCCTGCACCGGACACCCGCCGCCGCCACACACTGACAGGCGCTGGGGACAGACAAGCTGTCCCCGCGCTGTCAGAGACATTGTCCCGCAGGGGACACAGGCGCTCTGGCTGCTGCAGCTGGAATGTGTCCTGTAAAACAGGACACATTCCCACATTTCCCCCCCCTTTTTCCTTTGTAGTCCCTACAAAGATCTCCACGGCGTCCATCGTCCGCGGGTCAGGGAATTCCAAGGTCCTTCCGGCGAGGGTGCATTCGGGGGCCCAGCCTGGACCAGCTGTGACCCCACAAATGTCAGCCTAATGCATGTCGACCATATGGTGTCGACCTATTGACTGTTGACAGAGACATTGTAGCTCTAAAGCCTGGATCCTGCCCTTAATGACTAGTGAGAATCCCTGTCTTCACACATTTGTCCCTTAACATGTATCTTATTTCTTTTACCAACCAACTTTCCCTTCTCTAGTTCTGCAAGCGTCTCTTAGCATCTGTTATATATAACAATGTTACGCACAGCAAATGTGTCCTAGTAAGTCCTAGAGCAGACCACATCAGACAGCCCACTGCACTGAAGAAACTGCACATGCGCATGAACTGATCCTGCCCAGTGCCCTTAAACATGGCCGCCCGTGTCCTTCAGTCTCTCACTGAGCATGCTCAGTGCCCACACTTCCCCAGGGCACAGCTAACGGTATCAGACCAGCAGTGATGGGCTCTGTTTCGGGAAACTCCCCTCTATCTACTATTTAAAGACCATTTTCCGAGGGTACAGAAAGCAAATGGCAGCCAGCATTGTCCAGACAGGGCAGAAATGCCAGCTGTGACTTTAAGGGGGGGCATGGAGGGGGAGCTATAGCTGCTGCTGCATTGGACTTGTTTGGATACGTTCTTGGTGCAGCAGTAGCCTCGCAGCAGTGTGTGGGAAAGCTGCTGACTGTACAGTAGTGCTGAGGAGTAAAGATCCCCTGGAGCAACCGGTCATTGTGCCCTGCACCTGGGAACTCTCAGCAGTGTCAACCTGCTGCCTGCAACGTGTGAGTATCCGGCTCCTTCACTTTTATTACAGCTTTATTACGTAGCGCACAGTGACTTGTTACTTTGTAAGTGATCGGGAAATCCGGGCACCATCGCAGTGCTGTCCATTGCACGAGTTCTGACCTTACCTGGGGCTGTGTGGTCCATTACTGTCCCGATAGACAGCGCAGCAGAGCCGCAGTAGTGCCCTGCCTCACTCCTCCTTACATCACTTCCCAATGCGGCAGCACCACTCGTGGCTGGCTCTGTACATCCTCATTCACAGCTTGGAAGAGTAGCTGACACTGGTACTGTCTATAATACAGCCAGGGGGTTACTGTAACACTTACTGTCTATTGCAGGGGCTGTCATATGATTGCTGCTGATGAGTAGCTGGCTCAGTGTGTGTGTGTGTGTGTGTGTGTGTGTGTGTGTGTGTGTGTGTGTGTGTGTGTGTATGTGTGTGTATATATATATATATATATATATATATATATATATATATATATAATTTTTTTTCATTGAATAATGTCATAGAACTGCTGATTGGCACATGGTGGTGGTGGTGCTGTTGTTGCACCTCTATTTATATGATCAGTTTAGGCGCTGTTGGCTGGGCTTATGTAAATGCTTATCATGCCATTGTTCACAGGAGTTACTGATGTCTAATACTAGAATAAATGGGGGACTGTGTTTTGTTTCCAAGGTTTGATATGGGCATATGGCTTGCTTTCCATATTTGTGTATTAATGACCCCCTGCTGATGTGACACAAGAGTCTGTGCTGTGTAGGGTACACTATCAGAGCCCTGCTGGTGTTGCTTGAGTGTTGCCACCTACAGGCGCAGCTTCCTGTCATGTTTGAATTAAATCACACTTTTTTTTAAGCACGGTTGGGGTGGCTACAGAGTCTAATTGAGCAGTTTGGATTTTAGAAACTGAAAATGGTCCTGTTGATCTGTATCTGCAATATGACTTTTATTTTATTATACATCCTACTTGCTTGATAATTTTCTAAAAAAAAAGTGTGGCAGAATGAATGCTCCATGTACATTGTATGATACATTTACAGTGTCTTCTGGGTAATTTACTCGAGTATTGATTTGTGCAGTCCACGTCTGAAATGTATTTCTTATACCCACAGTAACTTTTTGCATTCAATGAAATCCAGATAGTAGCTGTACCTATCCCCTGGTTCCTTTTTTAATGTACAGCTGGCATGTTGGTCTGCCTGTCTGGCTCAACATCCATACAACCTCTCGGGTAGCCTGCTGCTGGCAATACACTGGTTTAAATATTTTATTTTTCATCTCTATGAGAAACCACACTACCTTAAAATAAACAGTTCATCAGCTTTCCCAGCCTATGTGGCATATAGAACAGATCCTGAGTGCAATTGCATTGATCTCTGCTCTTTATTGTGTCTTAACTCATATTGAGCTTTTAGGCATGAGGATATGTAAAGACAAAAAATAAAATAAAAAAAATCACAATGCAATTATGATTTTGCAGCCATAGTGGTTCTACAAGTCACAGAAATCCCAGTCAGGTGAGTTAGGGCTTAAGGTGTGTACACACAGTGAGATAAGGAAAGTTAGTGCAAATCGGAAGGTGTTATGCCGCTTGTCATACCGATTTGATACCGATGGGCAGTCCCGCGAGGTCGGTATTGCAAGGCTAGCTAGACTGTGCAGGCAAGTCAATCTTGACTGTCTAGTGTATTATCTAGTACAAAGTATACTGTAGTCAAAATTGGCACTTAGTCAAAATCATACAGTAAGAATCGAAAGTACAGATAGTCAAAATCGGTGCTTCTGGGCTCTGGGGGTAGTTCAGGGGAAATCGCTTAGTCAAAATTGGGCATAGCAAGGATCTCACCGTGTGTACACACCTTTAAAGTTACAGTTTGAGCACAACAGGTTCCGCTGTACACCTCTGTTCTCGATAAAAGTCTCATGTCCTTAGAATTCAAACCTTCACGGATTTTAGTTGCGTTGATCCAAAAAAAGGGCAAAATAAAAAACACCAGTATTACTTTTTAACCTCACAGGGAACACCCTCCTTCTTGAAACCTCCTACTCTCCAAAAAATGGCAATTGGATAAATTCCCAGGATCAGTCAACTCAGTAATACCCTCTGATAGTTCTATCTGCAGATGTTATCTTTTTATTACAACGGTGCCCAATCCATTTTTATACTCTGTTAGTTCAATTTCTATCAAATTCAAGTGGTAAGCAATTCTTCCTCACTCTTAAGGGCCCTACACACTTAGCTATGTTGATGGGCGATATGAACGATATATCGTTTAGTGTGGATGCACCGACGATGAATCATGCGCGTCCCCGCGGTCGTTCATCGTTGGTTTTCCATCATTTTTCAATGCAAGTCAATTTGTACGATAACGGTCATCAGTCAGATCGATCATCGTCCAAATCGCTGACATTGCTAAATGTGTAGGGCCCTTTACAATGAAGAACCTAATCAGTAATGTGGTTTTTAGTTAATTGGACACTAACTAACTATAAAGTCAATAGAAAGTTATCCAAAACAAGTGAAACTGGATTGTCTTATTTTATTCCTTCTGGATTCTGGAGACATTTGTAATTCATATCATATGGGACACAACCAGTCATCACATACAGTATTAGTAATCAGTCACAGGAATGTTTTTTACTGTCACACTACAGTCATATTGCCTGCAGTACAATACCTTTGTGGCCATCCCACTTACATGTTATATCTGGGTACACACATTGAAAACACTTGGTGTAGCTATTCACATCCATATTTCAATGAAATACTCCTTTTTTTTTTTTTTGAAGCCAAGTCAATTCATATGTTTTGAAAAAATAATGACATTTCTTCTCTACTGGTAAACGGCAACAATTGACTATAATGATCATAAAGTAATAATAAAAAAATTGCTATTAGAACCACTGATATTATTCTAAGAAATTTTTCAAGGGACTCCTTAATTACACATTTTATTTTAAAATGTATACAATGGAAGATATTTGACAACCATGTCTAATTAATCTTAAAGTTGGCTAATTTTATTAAATGTAACAGTTAACAAATAAATAAATGACCAAAAAGAAAAAGCGTATTTATGTTAAAAAAAAAAAAAGGAATCGCTCCTCCAGGAAATTTTGTAATGATTTCCAATAATTGCCTTATGTGGATTTTATTAGTATCCTCTTTGCGGGACATTAAACAGATGTGTCCTTCTATTAACTATCCAAGACCTTTGACACATCCTTGTGCCACCTTGGGTAGATATGTTACCCTTGGTAATTGATAGCTACAAGCTGATTTGTTGCTAGGGGCAACTTCTCCACTTTATTTCTTTCCAAGGGCGAGCAGAAATCTGCAATAAGTGGTGGGCGCCCGTGGCTTTCAATTCTGATGCTCCTGTCACTTTAAACGGGAGCTATTGGCACCCAAAGACAACTGAATTCCCAACAGAGGCTTTCTACCGCTCCCCTTAAATAAGGACAGTTGGAGAACTGCACGTTTCAAACCGTTCCACTGATTGAGGTCTGACCTTTGAATGGGCTTTACACTTCAGCGCATGACACATACTTACTGGATCCGACAGCGGGTCACAGTCTCCTCCATGTTCAGCTGATGCTACAGTGCCTTCTGTAGTTTTGTACCTTGCAAATATTAAGTCCACCTGAGCAACAGGTGTCCATAGGTAGCGGAGGGCACCTATTGTTAACATGTCTAATTGCGCTAGCAATGTTGTGCAGAGTGGCCTAAGACAAAATACTACCAAGACACAGTGCAGCAATACATAAACAGGCAGCGTGCTCCCTCCCCAAATCTTCCAACTGGTCCCAGGCTAGACAGTCTGGGCTGGTTTCCAGTACAAAAGAGAGATATAAGCTGGTTGTCCTCAGCTATAGGGAATACGAGTCCCAGGCTGGACAATACTGTCTTTCTTTCCCTATGGAAGGGAAGAGTGTTGGAAAAAACTGTGTCCACTTCATAAGCTATCACAGTTCCACATTGATAAATACTGTGGCTCTTTCCATGGGTAGGATACGTCGGGGGAATTAATAAGACTAGTATTACAAGATGGCTAACTTACCTTCCTAGATGTTGCAGCATAGGGGTCCAGAATATAGTAGTAAGTTGCTATAAAACGTGGGTGGGCAACCTTTGGCTTGCCAGCTGTTGGTGGGCTGCAGCTTGTGCTAAGCCTGTTATAAATGACTACTATTACAGACCCGTCTACTAGCAGTTGAGCCTGGTGCTTATTTAATCTCTGGCTCTCCCCATTACCACCCTCTCCTCCTCTTTCCCAGTTTCTCTCTGTTTTTCCCTCTTACCACATATTTCCCCCTCCCCTATCTCTCTCTTCCACCTGTAGTTTATCCAGTGGGGTCACTCACTGACCATGTGAGAAGGAAAGTAATTGGTCAGCCACAGGATCGGGATACTGTTATCATTCTGGCAATGTGAAAGAGATATGGTGGTTCCCCACTGTCGGTTCCAAGCTGGGATTCGGAAAGACTGGATGCACTGCAGCAGGATGGAGAGTGCACTATGCAACTCATAACTAATTCTTTGGGGGATAGGGGTGGGCAGAGGGAGGAGACGGCACCTGAAGAGGGTGGAAGAATCTTCTACCCCTGACTCTGCATGTCAGGGACAAACATTTTAGCACATCATATAATCCATTGGCCCAGCAGACCGTTCAGTCAGTAGTTTGTATACACTTGATTTGATCACTAGCTGTATGATGTTGGCCATGATATAGTTTCCAGGAGAACTGACCATTAGGGACAGATTCAGGAATAAGCACTTTGGGAGCTGTGGTCTCTGGGATGTAAAATCCCTCAGGGATACGACATGTGATGGGAGAGTTCTTATAGTAGCGAATAAACGTAGGGGCCTATGTACTATAAGCCTTGGAGAGAGATAAAGTACTAGTCAATCAGCTCCTAACTGCCATGTTACAGGCTGTGTTTGAAAATTGACAGAAGCTGGTTGGTTGGTACTTTATCTCTCTCCAAGGCTTAATACACAGGCTCCTCTGTTAATAGAATAGAATAAATTCAGGGGCAGATTTATTAAGCCTGGTGAAGTGATGTAGTGAAAGGTGAGAACGCACCAACCAGTCAGCTCCTAACTGTCATTTTTCAAATCCAGCCTGTAACATGGAAGGTAGCAGCTGATTGGCTGGTGCTTTATCACCTTCCACTTTATCACTTCACCAGGCTTAATAAATCTGCCCCTCAGTTACTAACAGACAGATATTGCAGCAGGAAAATAATATAATAAAATAGGCAATCACATACCCTCCAACATTTTACACATAAAAACCGGTACAAATGTGAAAATGGGGCGTGGCCATGGGTAAAGGGAGTGTGACCACTCCCCCTTTACTATACTTTCAATGGAAATCTGCAGAGTCAAGAATCGGTACAAAGCCATTTTTTGGCAAGTACAGACCATAAAAAAAGGTGCTGTACCTGCCAAAAAGGTACAGTTTGAGAGTATGCAATCATACACCAGTGAACACGAGCCTGAAACAACATGTGTGTTAAACATTATATAATAAGAATATTTCAATTACCCACTGATTTCTATTTCTAGCCGAAAAAGACGATCACAGTGACATTTTTTTATTTTGATTCCAAAAGCAAAGTACTGTACATACTATTAGCAATATAAAATGTTTAGCAGTTGAAGTAATTAGTGGTGGCTGTGGTTTTGTACCATGTTGTTGAGGGTTCTTTAGGGATACTAGTGAGGAAGCCGTAGGACATGAGAACATCGGTGTGACCTTGGACTGGCCTAATAATATCCCGCAGAAAGATGAGCTGATGGTGATATATCATATGCAGTTTTGTCCATCTCCAGTATAAGCAAAATGCTATGGAATGCATTTTAATGTGAAGTATTCAGAGCAAAGATATTTCCATCTGGTCCAAATATTGTATATCGCTCCTTGGTGTATTATACAGACATTCCATACCTATTACTGCATAACTCACGGCACCTTAATACATAGTCCGCATGGACCCTTCACAGAATAATCTGTTTCACATTCATTCAGAAGACCTATCATTTACACAGATACTATACTCTTTAGTAATAGCCATGTAGGGGTTGTTCCACTGTTACCTTGCTGACAAACAATTGAAACCTCTAGCAAAACCTTTGAAGCTTTATTCAATAATATTATACAATAATAATATAAGTAGAAGAGGTATCTCTTACCCTATAACTATAGCTAATCCTATATTGCATTTGAAATGTCTTATTCAAGATAGAATAAGGAAAACAAATACTGTAGGTTGTTTGCAGTGTATTTAATAGACCTAATGTTGTATACCCTATGAATGGCAACCAAGACAGGGATGGGGACGGGCTATCAGGATGATACAATAGATCTACACTGTCCAGATCATGGGTCTTCAAACTGCAGCCCTCCAGCTGCTGTGGAACTACACATTCCAGCATGCCCTGCCTCAGTTTTAGCATACCTTAATAGCAAAACTGTGGCAGGGCATGCTGGGATGCATAGTTTCACAGCAGCTGGAGGGCCACAGGTTGAAGACCCATGGTCTAAACATAGAAACATAGAATTTGACAGCAGATAAGAACCACTTGGCCCATCTAGTCTGCCCATTTTTTTTTATCCTTTAGGTAATCTCAACCCTTTTTGAACCTTAATTCTATATAAGGATATTCACATGCCTATCCCAAGCATGTTTATATTGCTCTACACTCTTAGCCTCTACCACCTCTGATGGGAGGCTATTCCACTTAGCCTCCCATCATCAATTTTTCCTTAAGTTTCCCCTGAACCTGCCTCCCTCCAGTGTCAGTGTATGTCCTCAAGTTCTAATACTTCTCTTCCTTTGAAGAATGTTTCCCTCCTGAACTTTGTTAAAACCTTTGGTATATTTGAAAGTTTCTATCATGTCCCCCCTTTCCCTTCTCTCCTCCAAACTATACATGTTAAGATCTTTTAGCCTTTCCGTGTAAAAGGGCATACACACTAGGTGTTCTTGCCCAGCGTGTATGCATAGTGATGATCGCTGACATCGCTAGGCTGAAAATCGTTCAGTACATACACACTGAGCGATTCCCCCCCCCCCCCCTTCTCCTGCCCAGCATTGTCAGCGGGGGTGAACGGCTTTCCATAGCAGGATGCTATGGAAACCTGTTCACCCCGCCATTCATCCGCTGGCAATACCAGCAGATTAACGGCGGCCACCAGCGATGAATCGGGGGCGCACATCAGCGCTCATCTCTCATCGCCGGGGCATATACACTGAGCGGTTTTGAGCTGAAAGCAGCTCAAAACACCAAAAGTGAGCTGCTTTCAGCTCAAAATCGCCCAGTGTGTATGGGCCTTAAGTTTTGTGATGTAGGCCAGGCAACATTTTAGTTGCACTTCTTTGTACTCTCTCTAATGTTTTTATATCCTTCTGGAGATATGGTCTCCAGAACTGGGCACAGTATTCCAGATGAAGCCGTACCAATGACTTACCTATACAGTGGCATTATTACTACTTTTTTCCTGCTGCTGATTTCTCTCCCTATGCAACCAAGCATCTGACTTGCATTGCATGGTCAAGAACATTAAACTGCAGTTGCCAAGTTCTTGACCATTTCTCAAGCCTATCTAGGTCATCAATCATTTGTTTTACCCCTCCCGGTGTGTCTACCCTGTTGCATATCTTTGTATCATCTGCAAAAAGGCATACTGTCCCTTCAATACCATTTCCAATGTCACCAACAAAGATATTAAAGAGAACTGGTCCAAGTACAGATCCCTGAGATACTCCACTGGTAACATTTCCCTCCATAGATTGCACTCCATTTACTACAACTGTCTGTTTCCTATCCTGCAACCAGGTTCTTATCCATTTAACTGATTTATAATCCACCCCCATGCTTTCAAGTTTATTTAGCAGGCTGCGATGTGGGACAGTGTCAAATCCCTTACTAAAGTCTAGATATGCTACATCTACAGCTCCCCCTTGATCTATTATTTTCGTCACAGAGTCAAAAAAGTCAATAAGATTTGTTTGGCATGATCTCCCACCAGTAAATCCATGCTGTTTTGGATCCTGTAAGTTGTTTGATTTAAGATATTCCACAACTCTTTCTTTTAAAAGTTTTTCCATTACTTTCCCTACTACTGATGTAAGGCTTACTGGTCTGTAGTTACTTGCTTCTTCCTTGCTTCCACTTTTGTACAGTGGAACTACATTCGCTCTTTTCCAGTCCTCTGGAATGGCACCTGTATTTAGTGACTTGTTAAATAATTCTGTTAATGGTGCCACCAGCACATATTTTAGCTCTTTTAGTATCATTGGGTGTATCCCATCTGGCACCATTGATTTATCCACTTTTAGTTTTGAAAGTTCTGTTTGGCCCTTCTCCTCCATAAATGTACTTTCATTTACCTTATTTTTATGAAATCCTTGCAACTTAAGTGTGGCCCCTTCCCTTCTTCTGTAGTAAATACTGAGCAAAAATAATTATTTAGGTGATCTGCTATTGCCTTGTCTCCCTCCACCAAATTCTCACTCTCTGTCTTAAGTCTTATTATTCCTCCATTTGATTTTCTCCTTTCATTTATATACTTAAAAAAAGTTTTGCCCCCTTTATCTACTGACTGGGCCATTTTCTCCTCAGCTTCTGCCTTTGCATGTATGATCACTTTCTTAGCATCCTTCCGTCTGTCAAGATTTACGTCTTTGTCGTTATTATTTCGAGTCTGTTTGTATTTCCTAAAAGCCATCTTTTTTGCTTTCACACTAGTTGATGCTTCTTTTGTGAACCACACTAACTTCCTTTTCATGGTGCTTTTCCTAACCCTTTTAATACAAAGGTCTGTTGCCCTTAGAATTGCACTTTTCAGTTTTTCCCACCTCTCCTGCACTCCTTCCAAGTTCCTCCAGTCCGCCAATGAATCACTTAAACATCTCCCCATTTTTGCAAAGTCAGCATTTCTAAAATCCAACACCTTTGTTTTTGTGTGATAGGAGTTGGATCCTGTCTTCATACTAAACCATACTGCTTGATGATCACTGGATCCCAGGTGCTCACCCACATATATATGTCTGATATCCTGTCACCATTTGTAAGAATTAAATCTAATATTGAGTCTTTGGGAGTGGGCTCCCTCAATTGCTTGAGAGATGCTCCCTGTAAGGAATTTAGAAATTTGCCACTTGTAGCTGAACTTGCAAAAGACCCCTCCCAGTTTACATCAGGTCATGATTATGACTTCTCCCTTTAAAGCCATTTTAGTTAGAGATGAGCAGGTTCGGATTTACTCGGTTCTTAACTCCAGAATTATCGCAAGTTCTTTTTTTCTGGATTTTTCTTATTGGCTAACCAAAACATGTGACGTCCGTGAGCCAATAAGGAGATTCGTGTAAATCCGAGTAAAACCGAACCCGCTCATCTCTAATTTCAGTTATGTCCAACAATAGGTTCCTGTCCAAATTCTGCCCCTGGCCTTGTGGTCTATAGATCACCCCAATGCGAATAATGTCCGTCTCCCCGGTTTCTGTGGTGACCCAAAGGGCCTCAGTTTTGTCTTCAATTTAGTTTTGTCTAGAACTAGATAGTCAATAGGTTGATACCATATGGTCGACATGCATAAGGTCAGTATGGTTAAAAGGGTCGACAGGTAAAAGGTAGACAATGCTTAAGGTCGACCATTTTTTGTGTTGACCATTTCTATGTTAACTTTTTAACTCTGGCAACAATATGGGGTCAACCTAATGACTGTGTATCTAATTAAAGTGAAACTTCTATACCAGACCCAGGGATGCAATGTTCTGCGACCAAGGCATGCCTTAGTAGTGCAGCTATGCTGCCAACAAGGTGTCTCCACATCCTGGGAGAGATGTATCAAACCTTGGAGAGAGCTAAAGTACCAACCAGTCAGCTCCTGTCATTTTAAAGGCTGTGTTTGAAAAATGGGCTCAAGTACAGAACATGGTACCCCCTGGGCTAGCATAACAAAGCTGCCTCAGGACACTATCCACGTGGACATCTATTGGGAATAGTAACCTTGCCTGAAGCGTGGCGAGGATACATATTTTTATGTTCTGAACAGTTTAATGACATTCTGAAGCAGTTTAGTTCTGGGTACCACATGTTCTCAGCTTAAACTGAGAAATGACAGCTAGGAGCTGATTGGGTAGTACTTTTTCTCTCTCCAAGCTGTGATACATCTCCCCACTGACATTCCATAGGCAGCCCTGTGCCCTCCATGCTTTTTTATCTTACATTTTCTTTTTGTGTTCTTAAGGTGCATACACACTGGGCGTTTTTGCCCAGCGTGTATGCACAGCGATGTTGGCTGACATCGCTGGGCTGAAAATCGCTCAGTGCATACACACTGAGCGCTTTTCCCCCCTGCCCAGCGATGTCAGCGGTGGTGAACTGCTTTCCATAGCAGGACGCTATGGAAAGCCGCTCACCCCGCCGTTCATCTACTGGTAATACCAGCAGATGAATGGCGGCTGCCAGCGATTAAGCGGGAGTGCGCCTCAGCGCTCATCGCTTGTGCATACACACTGGGCGGCTTTGAGCTGAAAGCAGCTCAACACACCAAAAGTGAGCTGCTTTCAGCTCAAAATCGCCCAGGGTGTATGGGTCTTACCTGATAGCTTCAAAGACAATTCTTGGTTCTTAAACTTAGCAGTAAATCAGCTGTATTAGCCTTGCTTATTAAAGAAGCATAAGAAATCCAATGACCAGATTTTTGTTATGTTGTGTTTCTGCTCTCCTTTTAGTCTTTCTACAGTACGTGATACTTTCGACAGTCCCGATTTTTCTGGGGCAGTTTCAGGTTTACATACATTTAATGTGGTATCCATTTTAATGAATGTGACCTTTACCAAAATGGAAGGGCCTTGGTAGATAGGGGTGTAGTTTGACTAGATTGGGGCATGGCCTAAATCAGTGATGCTCAAACACTTTCAGGCCGCTGCCCTTTTGGTTACATAAATTTATAGCAGTGACCCCCTCCTGCTGAGGCCATTGCTCAAAACAAATTGTTCATGTTCAGTGATCGCGCTGATCCAAAAAAAAAGTGGGTCCCAGGGACCCCTCACTTTCAAAAATTGGGGTCCTACCGGTCTTTTTCTGGGTCCCATCGGAATGAAGGTTCTTATTAATCTTAATCTTGTTTGGACACTACAAAAGTATTGCAAGGTGGGGGGGATGGGGTGACAGTGCTGCTGGGCTGTGTAGCATGCAGGACACCCTGCACCAGAGCTGTAACTAGACATTTTGGTGCCCTTAGGCAAAAAGTGAATTGGTGTTCCACCTTACTAGACCGGAAAGTATAGGCAGTGCGCGCCTTCGGCGTGCCACAAAATTTGAGGGGCGTGGCTTCATGTGGAAGGGGCGTGACCACATAATAGTGCCAATTCACATTACACCACACAGTAGTGCCGCTTATACAGATTGCACCAGGTAGAACCTCCTATACACACTGCGCCAGGTAGAGCACGTTATACATATTGCACCAGGTAGAGCACATTATACATATTGCACCAGGTTACAGCACGTTATACACTTTGCTCCAGGTACAGCTCGCTATACACTTTGCTCCAAGTAGAGCACATTATACACATTGTGCCAGGTAGAACACGTTCTACACATTACGCCAGGTAGAGCACTTTATACACATTGCGCCAGTTAGAGCGCATTATTATACACATTGCGCCCAGTAGAGCTCGTTATACACAATGCGCCCGGTAGAGCACATTACACACAATGCACCAGGTAGAGCACATTACACATAATGCGCCCGGTAGAGCACGTTACACACATTGCGCCAGGCAGAGCACGTTACACACATTGCGCCAGGCAGAGCACGTTACACACATTGCGCCAGGCAGAGCACGTTACACACACTGCGCCAGGCAGAGCACATTATACACACTGCGCCAGGTAGAGCACGTTATACACACTGCGCCAGGTAGAGCACGTTACACACATTGCGCCAGGTGACCACTTAGACACATTGTAGCCACCATCTCGGAGCCCCAGTTGTCGTCCCCAGACACAGTGATCACGGGTGTCAGTGGAGTGGGTGTCAGATGAGTGTGTGTATAATGGGCACTGTGAACACGTTGTGGGGAGTGCGTATGATTGGCACTGTGTGAGTGTGTAATGGGCAATGTGTGGATATTGGGTGTGTGTATAATTGGCACTGTGTGAGTGTGTATAATGGCCAATGTGTGGGTATTGGGGGTGTGTATAATGACCAATGTGTGGGTATTGGGGGGGTGTGTAATGGGCAATGTGTGGATATTGGGTGTGTGTGTGTAATGGGCAATGTGTGGATATTGGGTGTGTGTATGATGGGCACTGTGTGGTGGGGTGCATGTGATGGCACTGTGTGGCTTTGGAGGGTGTGGGTATATGGGGGTGGGGTAACTATGCTGGTCAATGTGTGCATTTGTGTTGGTGTATGCTGGGCACTGCCCTCACCCCCAGTGTTTTAATCGTTAGCTGTTGCCATCCCTCTCAAACCCCTCCAATAGCCGGGCTTCCGGGAGGACTCAAGGGCTAAAACACACGAGCTGGGTTTTTCCCGTGCCGGCATTGTAGTTAACAGTGTGAGGGCTAGGGTCCCTTCACACTGCACGGCCCCGGCCCGGCTGCCGGGTTGCAGCCGGGTCTCACCACTGGAAGGTCCGGCTGCCGGGCCGTCTTTGCAGCCAGTGAACCGTGTGTGTGAAGGGGAGCTTTCACACACAACGGTTTTTTTCCAAGCCGTGTCTGATGCTGCGCATGCGCACAGCATCACACACGGCTCAAAGCTGTCCTGTGTGACAGACTCTGCCGGTTTCTCCTGGATGGCAAAAAGCCGGACAAAGTTTGTCCGGCTTTTTGCCATCCGGGAGAAACCGGCCAGTGTGTTACAGCCCTTAGACGGGGAGGAGGAGCTGTTGGTGCCTTTCACTCCCGTATGCAGCTGCGGCACCCGGCATACTCAGAAGGCGGACCGAACTGCGGCGTTAACAGGCTTTCTCGGCGGCCACCTGTCTCCTCCCCATCCCGGCGCTGATTTATTGGTGAAACCTCAGTCAGTTATTCTGGTTCATGGCCCTACCCAAATGAGCTTACAATCTAAGAGGTGTTGGGACACTTGAGACATAAAATTGCAGAATAACCATTATAGCTGGTAGAGGTTTCAGGTATTGTAAGGTAGTGGTGTTGGCAATAATAAAGGGACATTGGCGACTGGTATTCCAGTACAACTACCGCTGGTGCGATGTCTGATATCTGAGGCACTGCTTTTTCCTGATTGTAGGTTGACCTTCACAAAATGGCTGCCCCCTCTGTGTAAAAGCTACGTCTCCATGATGCCGCCTTCTGTTATTCGTGTCACCCCAGCTGTGTATGGTATAGATCAGAGATGAACCACCTGCAGCATACCTCCCAACAGGGCTTAATGTAGGCAGAGAGAAGAGGGCAATGGTAAATAGGGTACAGGGTGCTTTTAGGGAATGTAATGGTGCAGTGGTCAGGGGCGCTACTTGCTTGCCTGTATGCTATTGTCCCAGTTTTACCTCATAAAAAGTTGAGAGGTGTGCTGTAGGTGTCTGGTTGTTGAACTACAAGTTCCTGCATGGAGAGCAGGCTGCTGCCGCTTGGACGCTATAGGTTAGCGGTCTGGTTAGATGGGTCTAACACTAAGCCTGGTGGTGTTACAGTTTCGGCGCGTTTGCACAATATGCATGTGTAATGATGAGCATATGAATCACAGAATAATAAGGGCCGCAGTACGTTGCGCTGATAAACAAATGAACTTGCATGTCAAACTCTTCATCTTAATTACCTGGCCGCAGTTAACAGGCTTTCTCGGCGGCCACCTGTCTCCTCCCCATCCCGTCGCTGCTATACACTTCTACCCCTCACCGCCGCGGCCACTTAGGACTCAGCGTTGCGGAATCCGCGCCTAGCCTTGGAATTCACCGGCGCATGCCCCCGCATCCTGAGTGGCCGCGGCGGTGAGGGGGAGAAGTGAATAGCAGCGCCGGGATGGGGAGGAGACAGGTGGCCGCCGAGAAAGCCTGTTAACGCCGCAGTTCGGTCCGCCTTCTGAGTATGCCGGGTGCAGCAGCTGCATACGGGAGTGAAAGGCACCAACAGCTCCTCCTCCCCGTCTAACAGTCCTCACGGAAGCCCGGCTTTTGGAGGGGTTTGAGAGGGAGACTATTGTGATTGGCCGTGACTTCAAAGAAGCCACAAGATTGGCAGCGGGACCCGGCAGAGAGATCAAAGGAGCTACAGAACTGCCTACAATGGAGCGCGTCCCCAGGGACGCACTCATTTTGTAAAAGCGAGTCCCCGATCCTCATTATGGGGTAAAATACACGCTTTAGCGCGTTTTTGCGATCACTCATTGTTTTTATTTAATTAACAACTTTAAACAGTATTTAAAAAAAGAAATATTGATTCATTATATTGTGATGGAATTAATGTTTTTATTAAATTTATGACTCAAAAACCAATGGTGACAGTTGGCCATTTACCCCCTTGCTGACATCTTTCCAAATATAATATATAATTAGTGGTGATAACATAAACCCCACTCTGTTAAGCCTATAGCCCCCCCTCTTTCAATTGTCACAACCTCATATTCCCTTCTCTGATAGTTCTCTGCTGACTCCCTCAGACCTTTTCTCTCATCTCTCCACATCTGCTTCTGCCCTCACCACATACAGTATAGGCATAAGGACCCTGATTTGCCCAAATTTAGCATCCCTTATACCGATCTGTGTAATAGAGAGGAACTAATGATGACATATCAGTTCCCCTCTGTGCACTTTTTTTTTAAGTTTGTCGCCACTCAGACCCTTTTTCCACTAGCTCAAAAAAAAAGGGAGGGTTTTGCACGGGTGCGCATTGGCCCGGGTTTTTTGGTAGTGGAAATGGCTCCCTTTGAAGAAACCTGGGTCAAGTGACCCCGGAATCTTACCCAGGTAGCTACCTGGGTTGCACCAGGTAATGCCCTGGGTAAGGGTGTAGGTAAACGGGTTACATGGGTCATCGGACCCGGGACCTGTTTACAGCATGTTAAGAGCCCATTCCTCCCTGACTGCAGTGTCCCGTGGGCGGTCAGGAGGTTGGGTGGGACAGAGCATGCTGTCAGCGCTGCTGTCTGTCCTGCTATGCAGACAGCAGCGCTGACCGTGTGTGCGGAGGCTGGGGGCAGCCCAGCAGCTTCCAGAGTGCTGGGCTTGCCCCCAGCATGACGGTGGGTAGCATCAAATTGGGGCCATGGCCTAACAGGACCGAAGCCATGCCCTGAGGGTCCCGCTGTGCCGGTTTTTCCGACGCTTGGAGATGACATAATCTCCAAGCACCGGTCAGAAGACACAGCACCCGGGTGCAGTGTAAACAGCGCCGACCCAGGATATTCCCGGGTCGGCGCCGTTGTGGAAAAGGGGTCCGTCTCGGATCTGACCTGGTTTGGAACCGTGTTCCAAATCCCGGGTCAGACCCAAGACTTCTAGTGGAAAAGGGGTATTAGTGTGGCCAGTAGAGTGGAGGAAACGGGGGTCCCACTGCAGCCTATCAGGGGAGGGTGGGTGGTGCTGTGCACTGCAGAAATAGGAAGCACAGCCCCTCCCTAAAAACAGTGCTTTTACCTTCTCCTACTTATCTCTTTAGCGCCCCCAGGCACCCCCTTACTTCATAGCGCCCACCTACAGCAACCCAGTGCCAGGTCATAATATCTACTTACGGAATTGCTGTACTAAATTGTTTGGAAGTTACAAATGGAAATGTTGGATCTTCTCTACTTCTCTACTGTGTAGTACAGGGATATTCAATATGCAACAGCAACTGGAGTTCCACAGCAACTGGTATAGACTGGAGTTTAGTTTTTTGGACAGACACATTATATACATTACAAAACAGTTCATGAATGGTGCTTTTTAAATTATTTTTTCTCTTACGTCCTAGAGGATGCTGGGGACTCCGTAAGGACCATGGGGTATAGACGGGCTCCGGCAGGAGATAGGGCACCTAAAAAGAACTTTGACTATGGGTGTGCACTTGCTCCTCCCTCTATGCCCCTCCTCCAGACCTCAGTTAGATCTTGTGCCCAGAGGAGAATGGGTGCACTGCAGAGAGCTCTCCAGAGTTTTCTGTGGAAAAATAATTTTGTTAGGTTTTTTATTTTCAGGGAGTCCTGTTGGCAACAGGCTCCCTGCATCGTGGGACCGAGGAGAGAGAAGCAGAGCTGGCTTGTAAAGTTGGGCACTGCTTCTAGGCTACTGGACACCATTAGCTCCAGAGGGAGTCGGAACACAGGTCTCACCTGGGGTTCGTCCCGGAGCCGCGCCGCCACCGTCCTCCTCACAGATGCCGAAGATAGAAGCCTGGTGAGTATTGAGGAAAAGACTTCAGGCGGCAGAAGACATCAGATCTTCATGAGGTAAGCGTGCAGCGGTAAGCTGCGCGCCATTGCTCCCAGTCACACACACACAGCAGGCACTGAAGGGTGCAGGGCGCAGGGGGGGGGGGGGGGGGCGCCCTGGGCAGCAATAAACCTCGATTTGGCCATTAATAAGGTGGATTAGGCTGGGGGACAGTAAATCCGCGGACCCCCGCCATTTTATTAATATATGATGAAGGGACCGAAGCCCGCCGTCGGGTGGGCGGGGCTTGATCCTCAGCACTAACCAGCGCCATTTTCTCCACAGAGGCTGCATGAGAAAACGCTGGCTCCCTGTTCTCTCCCCTGCTGAGCTTCACAGGTTGGAAAAGGAGGAGGGGGGCACTTTGGCGACGCAGTGAGTGGAGATTACGATTATAAACATATAAAAGCGCTATCTGATTGTATATTCCAGTGTTTTTAAGCGCTGGGTGTGTGCTGGCATACTCTATCTCTCTGTCTCTCCTAAGGGCCTGGTTGGGGTTTTGTCCCCTTATAGGTAAATCCCTGTGTGTGTGGGGTGTCGGTACGTGTGTGTCGACATGTATGAGGCGGAAGGCTTCTCCAAGGAGGAGGTGGAGCAAGTGAGTGGTGTGTCCCCGTCTGTTGTGCCGACTCCTGATTGGATGGACATGTGGCATACGTTGCATGCAAGTGTGGCATCTTTACATAAAAGGCTTGATAAGGCTGGTTTAGGGGGGACATCAGGCGGTCAATCCTCTGATTGGACCGACTCACAGGGCCCGTCGGGGTCTCAAAAGCGTCCCTTAACACAAGACACTACTACCGACATGGATTCTGATTCCAGTGTCGACTATGACGAAGTAAAATTGCACCCTAGGGTGACTAAAACTATTCAGTGTATGATTGTGGCAATAAGGGATGTGTTGCATATTGTGGATGAACCCTCAGTCCCCGACACAAGGGTACACATGTTTAAGGAAAAGAAACAGATTATTAATTTTCCCACATCTCATGAATTAAATGAGTTCTTTGGAAAAGCTTGGGAGACTCCGGATAAGAGACCGCAGATCCCCAAAAGAATTTTTATGGCATACCATTTCCCTAAGCAGGACAGGGAGATTTGGAAATTACCCCCCACTGTGGACAAGGCCCTGACGCGCTTATCCAAGAAAGTGGCGCTACCGTCTCCTGACACAGTGGCCCTTAAAGACCCAGCAGATCGCAGGCAAGAAACTACCTTAAAGGGTATTTATTCTCATACGGGTGCTGTGCAAAGACCGACGATTGCGTCGGCATGGGTGTGTAGCGCAATTGCAGCTTGGACAGATGAGCTGACAGATCAAATTGATACTATGGATAAGGACACTATATTCCTAACTCTAGCCCATATAAAAGACGCAGTCTTATTTGTGAGGGATGCTCAAAGGGACATTGGATTGCTAGCTTCTAGGGCCAATGCCATGGCTATCTCAGCGAGAAGATCCTTATGGACTCGCCAATGGACGGGTGATGCGGATTCCAAGAAACATATGGAAGTACTACCCTATAAGGGGGATGTATTGTTTGGGGATGGGCTGACGGACCTGGTTTCCACAGCTACAGCAGGTAAATCAAATTTTTTACCATATATTCCCCAACAGCAAAAGAAAGTAACACCCTATCAGATGCAGTCTTTTCGGTCGCACAAGTCCAAAAGAGGTCGGGATCCTCTTTCCTCACCAGAGGTAAGGGCAGAGGCAAGAGAGCACCTGCTGCGGCAGGTGCCCAGGAACAAAAGTCCTCCCCGGCTGCTCCAAAACCCACAGCATGACGCTGGGGCTCCCCTGAGGGAGTCCGCACCGGTGGGGGCACGTCTTCGACTTTTCAGTCAGGCCTGGGTCAGTTCGGACCTGAATCCCTGGGTGTTGGAAATAGTTTCCCAGGGTTACAAACTGGAGTTCGAGGAGGTGCCCCCGCGCCGATTTTTCAAATCGGCCCTACCAGCTTCCACATCGGAAAGGGATGTAGTGTTAGCTGCAATTCAAACGCTGTGTATACAGCAAGTGATGATCAAGGTTCCCCTGCACCAGCAGGGAAGAGGTTACTACTCAACCCTATTTGTGGTCCCGAAACCGGACGGTTCGGTCAGACCGATTTTGAATCTGAAATCCCTAAACCTGTACATAAACAGATTCAAATTCAAAATGGAATCACTCAGAGCGATAATAGCCAACATGGAGGAGGGGGAGTTTATGGTGTCTCTGGACATAAAGGATGTGTACCTTCATGTCCCCATATATGCCCCCCATCAGGAATACCTGAGATTCGCTGTACAGGATTGTCATTACCAATTTCAGACGTTGCCGTTTGGACTTTCCACAGCCCCGAGGATTTTCACCAAGATAATGGCGGAAATGATGGTGGTCCTGCGCAAGCATGGTGTCAAAATTATCGCATACTTGGACGATCTCCTGATAGAAGCGAGATCAAGAGAGAGATTGCTGAGCAGTGTGGCGCTCTCTCTGAGAGTGCTCCAGCAACACGGTTGGATTCTAAATCTACCAAAGTCACAGTTGATTCCGACAACTCGACTGCCGTTCCTAGGTATGATACTGGATACGGAACAAATGAAGGTCTTCCTCCCAATAGAGAAAGCCCAAGACATCCAGAACATGGTCAGAGAACTACTAAAACCGAAAAGGGTGTCAGTTCACCAATGCACTCGAGTTCTGGGGAAAATGGTGGCGGCCTACGAGGCCATTCCCTTCGGAAGGTTCCATGCAAGGACTTTTCAATGGGACCTTCTGGACAAGTGGTCCGGGTCCCATCTGCATTTACATCGGAAAATAACTCTGTCCCCAGGAACCAGAGTATCCCTCCTGTGGTGGTTGCAAAGTGCTCACCTGCTGGAGGGTCGCAGGTTCGGGATTCAGGACTGGATCCTGGTTACCACGGACGCGAGCCTCCGAGGATGGGGATCGGTCACACAGGGAAGGATTTTTCAGGGTCTTTGGTCAGACCAGGAGTCCTGTCTACACATCAATGTGTTGGAACTCAGGGCCATTTACAACGGCCTTCGACAAGCGGAGAGTTTTCTTCGAAACCTACCGGTTCTGATTCAATCAGACAATGTCACAGCAGTGGCTCATGTGAACCGCCAAGGCGGGACAAGAAGCAGAGTCGCGATGGCGGAAGCCACAAGGATACTTCGCTGGGTGGAAAATCATGTAAGCGCTCTGTCGGCTGTCTTCATTCCGGGAGTGGACAACTGGGAAGCAGACTTCCTCAGCAGACACGATCTCCATCCAGGAGAGTGGGGACTTCATCAAGAAGTCTTTGCAGACGTAACAAGTCTTTGGGGAACTCCTCAAATAGACATGATGGCGTCACGCCTCAACAAAAAACTTCGGAGGTATTGCGCCAGGTCTCGGGACCCTCAGGCAGTAGCAGTAGACGCACTGGTAACACCGTGGGTGTTCGAGTCGGTCTATGTGTTTCCTCCTCTTCCTCTCATCACGAAAGTGTTGAGGATCATAAGACGAAGAAGAGTACAGACGATACTCGTTGTCCCAGACTGGCCTCGAAGGGCCTGGTACTCGGATCTACAAGAGATGCTCACAGGAGACCCCTGGCCTCTTCCTCTGAGGGAAGACCTGTTGCAGCAGGAGCCCTGTGTATTTCAAGACTTACCGCGGTTACGTTTGACGGCATGGCGGTTGAACGCCGAATCCTAGCAAAAAAGGGGATTCCGGAAGAGGTCATCCCTACTTTAATAAAGGCTAGGAAGGAGGTGACGATAAAACATTATCACCGTATCTGGCGAAAGTATGTGTCTTGGTGTGAGACCAAGAATGCACCTACGGAAGATTTTCATCTGGGTCGTCTTCTCCACTTCCTACAGACAGGAGTGGATATGGGCCTGAAATTAGGCTCGGTTAAGGTACAGATTTCGGCCCTCTCGATTTTCTTTCAGAAGGAATTGGCTTCTCTTCCAGAAGTCCAGACGTTTGTAAAGGGAGTGCTGCACATCCAGCCCACTTTTGTGCCTCCAGTGGCACCATGGGACCTGAACGTGGTGTTGCAGTTCCTAAAATCACACTGGTTTGAACTGCTTAACAAGGTTGAGTTGAAATTTCTTACCTGGAAGGTGGTCATGCTGTTGGCCTTAGCATCAGCAAGGCGAGTGTCAGAATTGGCGGCTCTTTCACACAAGAGCCCCTACTTGATTTTTCATGTCGATCGAGCTGAATTGAGGACACGTCCGCAATTTTTGCCTAAAGTGGTTTCGTCGTTCCATATGAATCAACCTATTGTGGTGCCTGTGGCTACCGGTGACCTGAAGGATTCCAGATCCCTGGACGTAGTCAGGGCCTTAAAGATTTATGTAGCCAGGACGGCTAGAATTAGGAAAACAGAGGCTCTGTTTGTCCTGTATGCGGCCAATAAGATTGGCGTTCCTACTTCGAAGCAGACTATTGCTCGCTGGATCTGTAATACGATTCAGCAGGCTCACTCTACGGCTGGATTGCCGGTACCAAATTCGGTTAAGGCCCATTCCACTAGGAAGGTGGGCTCTTCTTGGGCGGCTGCCCGAGGCGTCTCGGCTTTACAACTTTGCCGAGCGGCGACTTGGTCGGGGTCAAACACTTTTGCTAAATTCTACAAGTTTGATACCCTGGCTGATGAGGACCTAGCGTTTGCTCAGTCGGTGCTGCAGAGTCATACGCACTCTCCCGCCCGATTGTATGCTTTGGTATAAACCCTATGGTCCTTACGGAGTCCCCAGCATCCTCTAGGATGTAAGAGAAAATAAGATTTTAAACCTACCGGTAAATCTATTTCTCCTAGTCCGTAGAGGATGCTGGGCGCCCGTCCCACTGCGGAAACTCTGCAAGACTTGTATATAGTTGTTGCTTACATAAGGGTTATGTTACAGTTGACATCGGTCTTGGACCGTTAGTGTTGTTGTTGTTCATACTGTTAACTGGTTATGTATGTTCCAGGTTACATGGTATGATTGGTGTGGGCTGGTATGAATCTTGCCCTTGGATTGCTAAATCCTGCCTTGTATTGTCCATTTCCTCTGGGCACAGTTCTCTAACTGAGGTCTGGAGGAGGGGCATAGAGGGAGGAGCCAGTGCACACCCATAGTCAAAGTTCTTTGTAGGTGCCCCATCTCCTGCCGGAGCCCGTCTATACCCCATGGTCCTTACGGAGTCCCCAGCATCCTCTACGGACTAGGAGAAATAGATTTACCGGTAGGTTTAAAATCTTATTTTTCCCCCTTGGATCACATTGACAACGGCTCTCATTCCGAGTTGTTCGCTCGCTAGCTGCTTTTAGCAGCATTGCAAACGCTAGGTCGCCACCCTCTGGGAGTGTATCTTAGCTTAGCAGAATAGCGAACGAAAAATTAGCAGAACTGCTAATAAATATTTTCTTGCAGTTTCTGAGTAGCTCCAGACCTACTCCTAGATTGCGATCAGCTCGGTCCGTTTAGTTCCTGGTTTGACATCACAAACACGCCCTGCGTTCGGCCAGCCACTCCCCCGTTTCTCCAGACACTCCCGCGTTTTTCCCTGACACGCCTGCGTTTTTTAGCACACTCCCGGAAAACGCTCAGTTACCACCCAGAAACGCCCCTTTCCTGTCAATCATTCACCGATCAGCAGTGCGACTGAAAAGCGCCGCAGGATCCACAGAAAATCTACTAAGTTTTTAGTTAAATAACTAAACGCATGCGCCCTGTGTGCCTTGCGCATGCGCATTTAGCAACAAATCGCAGCATAGCGAAAATCGGCAACGAGCGAACTCGGAATGACCCCCATTATCTCATTGGATTACAAATAATATTTTTTTTTTATTTCATTTTAATTAATACATTGGTTTACAAGTATTTCAGATGGGGATGTGTGTGTGATATTTCATGTTTGGTTTATTTATATATACTGTTTACTATTTAATAGATCAGGGTTTTAAGAAGCACTGATGTTACTCCCCAATTTAATTATTTACCTTTTATGAGCATTGGTTTATTTTCTTCTAATGTATCGCTCGCACGCTTTCCCTTACGGGCATT